>NW_027182433.1:8125000-8750000 GCF_040938575.1 Ambystoma mexicanum
ACATGAGATGTGATATCCAACTCCTTCCCGTTCCAAACCTGAGACCCTTCCTTTAGCATGAGATGTGATATCCAGCTCCTTCCCATTCCAATCCTGAGACACTTCTGATAGCATAAGATGTGATATCTCAATGCTTCTAATATCAAAACTGAGACCCTCCCTATAGCATATGTGATATCTAAGTCCTTCCCATTCCAATCCTGAGACCCTTCCTATAGCATGAGATGTGATATCTCAATGCTTCTACCAAACCTGAGACCCTTCCTTTAGCATGAGATGTGATATCCAACTCCTTCCCATTCCAATCCTGAGACCCTTCCTATAGCATGAGATGTGATATCTCAATACTTCTAATACCAAACCTGAGATCCTTCTGATAACATGAGATGTGATATCTCAATACTTCTAATACCAAACCTGAGATCCATCCTATAACATGAGATGTGATATCCAAATCCTTCCCCTTCCAAACCTGAGACCCTCCCTTTAGCATGAGATGTGATATCCAACTCCTTCCCATTCCAATCCTGAGACCCTTCTGATAGCATAAGATATGATATCTCAATGCTTCTATACCAAACCTGAGATCCTTCTGATAGCATGAGATGTGATATCTCAATGCTTCTAATACCAAACCTGAGATCCTACCTCTAACATGAAATGTGATATCCAACTCTTTCCCCTTGCAAACCTGAGAGCCTTCCTATAGCATGAGATGTGATATCCAAGTCCTTCCCATTCCAATCCTGAGACCCTTCCTATAACATGAGATGTGATATCCAACTCCTTCCCATTCCAACCTGAGACCCTTCCTATAGCATGAGATGGGATATCCAACTCCTTCCAAATCCAATCCCGATACCCTTCCGATAGCATGAGATGTGATATCCCAATGCTTCTACCAAACCTGAGACCCATATTATGGCATGAGATGTGATATCAAACTCCTTCCCATTCTAATCCTGAGACCCTTCCTATACCATGAGACTTGATATCTCAATGCTTCTAATACCAAACCTGAGACCCGTCCTATAACATGAGATGTGATATCCAAATCCTTCCCCTTCCAAACCTTAGACCCTTCCTTTATCATGAGATGTGATATCCAACTCCTTCCCATTCCAATCTTGAGACCCTTCCGATATCATGAAATGTGATATCTCAATGCTTCTATCAAACTTGAGACCCTCCCTATAGCATGAGATGTGATATCCAAGTCCTTCCCATTCCAATCCTGAGACCCTTCCTATAGCATGAGATGTGATATCTCAATGCTTCTAATACCAAACCTGAGACCCTTCCTATAACATGAGATGTGATATCCAACTCCTTCCCATTCCAATCCTGAGACACTTCCTATAGCATGAGATGTGATATCTCACTGCTTATACCAAACCTGAGACCCTTCCCATAGCAGGAGATGTGATATCCAACTCCTTCCCATTCCAATCCTCAGACCCTTCCTATAGCATGAGATGTGATATCTCAATGCTTCTAATGTCAAACTTGAGACCCTACCTATAGCATGAGATGTGATATCCAAGTCCTTCCCATTCCAATCCTGAGACACTTCCTATAACATGAAATGTGATATCCAACTCCTTCCCATTCCAACCTGAGACCCTTCCTATAGCATGAGATGGGATATCCAACTTCTTCCAAATCCAATACTGATACCCTTCCGATAGCATGAGATGTGATATCCCAATGCTTCTACCAAACCTGAGACCCATACTATGGCATGAGATGTGATATCAAACTCCTTCCCATTCCAATCCTGAGACCCTCCCTATAGCATGAGATGTGATATCTCACTGCTTATACCAAACCTGAGACCCTTCCCGTAGCATGAGATGTGATATCCAACTCCTTCCCATTCCAATCCTCAGACCCTTCCTATAGCATGAGATGTGATATCTCAATGCTTCTAATGTCAAACTTGAGACCCTACCTATAGCATGAGATGTGATATCCAGGTCCTTCCCATTCCAATCCTGAGACACTTCCTATAGCATGAGATGTGATATCTCAATGCTTCTAATACCAAACCTGAGACTCTTCCTATAACATGAGATGGGATATCTAACTCCTTCCAATTCCAATCCTGAGACCCTTTTGATAGCAGAGATGTGATATCTCAATGTTTATACCAAACCTGAGACCCTTCCTACGGCATGAGATGTCATATTCAACTCCTTCCCATTCCAATCCTGAGACCCTTCCTATAGCATGAGATTTCATATCCAACTCCTTCCCATTCCAATCCTGAGACCCTTCCTATAGCATGAGATGTGATGTCTCAATGCTTCTAATACCAAACCTGAGATCCTTCCTATAACATGAGATGTGATATCCAACTCCTTCCATTCCAATCCTGAGACCCTTCCTATAGCATGAGATGTGATATCTCAATGCTTATACCAAACCTGAGACCCTTCCTATAGCATGAGATGTGATATCCAACTCC
Source organism: Ambystoma mexicanum (assembly GCF_040938575.1). NCBI lineage: Eukaryota > Metazoa > Chordata > Amphibia > Caudata > Ambystomatidae > Ambystoma > Ambystoma mexicanum. Next base: position 8,127,468 of record NW_027182433.1, read on the forward strand.
TTCCCATTCCAATCCTGAGACCCTTCCTATAGCCTGAGATGTGATATCCAATTCCTTCCCATTCCAATCCTGAGACCCTTCCTATAGCATGAGATGTGATATCTCAATGCTTATACCAAACCTGAGAGCCTACCTATAATATGAGATGTGATATCCAAGTCCATCCCATTCCAATCCTTAGACCCTTCCTACAGCATGCGATGTGATATCTCAATGATTCTAATACCAAACCAGAGACTCTTCCTATAACATGAGATGGGATATCCAACTCCTTCCCATTCCAATCCTGAGCCGCTTCCGATAGCAGAGATGTGATATCTCAATGCTTATACCAAACCTGAGACCCTTCCTATAACATGAGATGTGATATCCAACTCCTTCCCGTTCCAAACCTGAGACACTAACTATAGCATATGTGATATCCAACTCCTTCCCATTCCAAACATGAGACCCTTCCTATAGCAAGAAAGTAATATCCAACTCCTACCCATTCCAATCCTGAGACCCTTCCTATAGCAAGAGATGTGATATCCAAATCCTTCCCATTCCAATCCTGAGACCCTTCCTATAACATGAGATGTGATATCCAACTCCTTCCCATTCCAACCTGAGACACTTCCTATAGCATGAGAAGGGATATCCAACTCCTTCCCAATCCAATCCTGAGACCCTTCCGATAGCAGAGATGTGATATCTCAATGCTTATACCAAACCTGAGACCCTTCCTATGGCATGAGATGTGATATCCAACTCCTTGCCATTCAAATCCTGAGACCCTTCCTATAGCATGAGAAGGGATATCCAACTCCTTCCCAATCCAATCCTGAGACCCTTCCGATAGCAGCGACGTGATATCTCAATGCTTCTACCAAACCTGAGACCCTTCCTTTAGCATGAGATGTGATATCCAAATCCTTCACATTCCAATCCTGAGACCCTTCCTATAGCATGAGATGTGATATCTCAATGCTTCTAATACCAAACCTGAGATCCTTCCTATAACATGAGATGTGATATCCAATTCCTTCCCATTCCAAACCTGAGACCCTTCCTATTGGATGAGATGTGATATCCAACTCCTTCCCATTCCAACCCTGAGACCCTTCCTATAGCATGAGATGTGATGTCTCAATGCTTCTAATACCAAACCTGAGATCCTTCCTATAACATGAGATGTGATATCCAACTCCTTCCATTCCAATCCTGAGACCCGTCCTATAGCATGAGATGTGATATCTCAATGCTTATACCAAACCTGAGACCCTTCCTATAGCATATGTCATATCCAACTGCTTCCCATTCCAATCCTGAGACCCTTCCTATAGCATAAGATGTGATATCTCAATGCTTCTAATACCAAACCTGAGATCCTTCCTCTAACATGAAATGTGATATCCAACTCCTTCCCTTTCCAAACCTAAGAGCCTATCTATAGCATGAGATGTGATATCCAAGTCCTTCACATTCCAACCCTTAGACCCTTCCTACAGCATGCAATATGATATCTCAATGATTCTAATAACAAACCTGAGACCCGTCCTATAACATGAGATGGGATATCCAACTCCTTCCCATTCCAATCCTGAGACACTTCCGATAGCAGAGATGTGATATCTCAATGCTTATACCAAACCTGAGACCCTTCCTATAACATGAGATGTGATATCCAAATCCTTCTCGTTCCAAACCTGAGACCCTTCCTTTAGCATGAGATGTGATATCCAGCTCCTTCCCATTCCAATCCTGAGACACTTCCGATAGCATGAGATGTGATATCTCAATGCTTCTAATATCAAAACTGAGACCCTCCCTATAGCATGATATGTGATATCTAAGTCCTTCCCATTCCAATCCTGAGACCCTCCCTATAGCATGAGATGTGATATCCAACTCCTTCCCATTCCAATCCTGAGACCCTTCCTATAGCATGAGATATGATATCTCAATACTTCTAATACCAAACGTGAGATCCTTCCGATAACATGAGATGTGATATCCAAATCCTTCCCCTTCCAAACCTGAGACCCTCCCTTTAGCATGAAATGTGATATCCAACTCCTTCCTATTCCAATCCTGAGACTCTTCTGATAGCATGAGATGTGATATCTCAATGCTTCTAATACCAAACCTGAGATCCTTCCGATAGCATGAGATGTGATATCTCAATGCTTCTTATACCAAACCTGAGATCCTTCCTATAACATGAGATGTGATATCCAAATCCTTCCCCTTCCAAACCTGAGACCCCCCCTTTAGCATGAGATGTGATATCTAACTCCTTCCCATTCCATTCCTGAGACCCTTCTGATAGCATGAGATGTGATATCTCAATGCCTCTAATACCAAACCTGAGATCCTACCTCTAACATGAAATGAGATATCCAACTCTTTCCCCTTCCAAACCTGAGAGCCTTCCTATAGCATGAGATGTGATATCCAAGTTTCCCATTCCAATACTGAGACCCTTCCTATAGCTTGAGATGTGATATCCAACTCCTTCCCATTCCAATTCTGAGACCCTTCCTATAGCTTGAGATGTGATATCCAACTCCTTCCCATTCCAATTCTGAGACCCTTCCTATAGCATGAGATGTGATATCTCAATGCTTATACCAAACCTGAGAGCCTACCTATAGCATGAGATGTGATATCCAAGTCCATCCCATTCCAATCCTTAGACCCTTCCTACAGCATGCGATGTGAATATCTCAATGATTCTAATACCAAACCAGAGACTCTTCCTATAACATGAGATGGGATATCCAACTCCTTCCCATTCCAATTATGAGACCCTTCCTATACTATGAGACTTGATATCTCAATGCTTCTAATACCAAACCTGAGACCCGTAATATAACATGAGATGTGATATCCAAATCCTTCCCCTTCCAAACCTTAGACCCTTCCTTTATCATGAGATGTGATATCCAACTCCTTCCCATTCCAATCCTGAGACCCTTCCGATATCATGAGATGTGATATCTCAAAGCTTCTAATATCAAACTTGAGACCCTCCCTATAGCATGAGATGTGATATCCAAGTCCTTCCCATTCCAATCCTGAGACCCTTCCTATAGCATGAGATGTGATATCTCAATGCTTCTAATACCAAACCTGAGACCCTTCCTATAACATGAGATGGGAATATCCAACTCCTTCCCATTCCAATCTTGAGACCCTTCCGATAGCAGAGATGTGATATCTCAATGCTTATACCACACCTGAGATCCTTCCTATAACATGAGATGTGATATCCAACTCCTTCCCATTCCAATCCTGAGACACTTCCTATAGCATGAGATGTGATATCTCACTGCTTATACCAAACCTGAGACCCTTCCCATAGCAGGAGATGTGATATCCAACTCCTTCCCATTCCAATCCTCAGACCCTTCCTATAGCATGAGATGTGATATCTCAATGCTTCTAATGTCAAACTTGAGACCCTACCTATAGCATGAGATGTGATATCCAAGTCCTTCCCATTCCAATCCTGAGACACTTCCTATAGCATGAGATGTGATATCTCAATGCTTCTAATACCAAACCTGAGACTCTTCCTATAACATGAGATGGGATATCCAACTCCTTCCAATTCCAATCCTGAGACCCTTTTGATAGCAGAGATGTGATATCTCAATGTTTATACCAAACCTGAGACCCTTCCTACGGCATGAGATGTCATATTCAACTCCTTCCCATTCCAATCCTGAGACCCTTCCTATAGCATGAGATGTGATGTCTCAATGCTTCTAATACCAAACCTGAGATCCTTCCTATAACATGAGATGTGATATCCAACTCCTTCCATTCCAATCCTGAGACCCTTCCTATAGCATGAGATGTGATATCTCAATGCTTATACCAAACCTGAGACCCTTCCTATAGCATGAGATGTGATATCCAACTCCTTCCCATTCCAATCCTGAGACCCTTCCTATAGCATGAGATGTGATATCTCAATGCCTCTAATAGCAAACCTGAGATCCTTCCTCTAACATGAAATGTGATATCCAACTCCTTCACTTTCCAAACCTGAGAGCCTATCTATAGCATGAGATGTGATATCCAAGTCCTTCCCATTCCAATCCTTAGACCCTTCCTACAGCATGCAATATGATATCTCAATGATTCTAATAAAAAACCTGAGACCCGTCCTATAACATGAGATGGGATATCCAACTCCTTCCCATTCCAATCCTGAGACACGTCCGATAGCAGAGATGTGATATCTCAATGTTTATACCAAACCTGAGACCCTTCCTATAACATGAGATGTGATATCCAACTCCTTCCCGTTCCAAACCTGAGACCCTTCCTTTAGCATGAGATGTGATATCCAGCTCCTTCCCATTCCAATCCTGAGACACTTCTGATAGCATAAGATGTGATATCTCAATGCTTCTAATATCAAAACTGAGACCCTCCCTATAGCATATGTGATATCTAAGTCCTTCCCATTCCAATCCTGAGACCCTTCCTATAGCATGAGATGTGATATCTCAATGCTTCTACCAAACCTGAGACCCTTCCTTTAGCATGAGATGTGATATCCAACTCCTTCCCATTCCAATCCTGAGACCCTTCCTATAGCATGAGATGTGATATCTCAATACTTCTAATACCAAACCTGAGATCCTTCCGATAACATGAGATGTGATATCTCAATACTTCTAATACCAAACCTGAGATCCATCCTATAACATGAGATGTGATATCCAAATCCTTCCCCTTCCAAACCTGAGACCCTCCCTTTAGCATGAGATGTGATATCCAACTCCTTCCCATTCCAATCCTGAGACCCTTCTGATAGCATAAGATATGATATCTCAATGCTTCTATACCAAACCTGAGATCCTTCTGATAGCATGAGATGTGATATCTCAATGCTTCTAATACCAAACCTGAGATCCTACCTCTAACATGAAATGTGATATCCAACTCTTTCCCCTTGCAAACCTGAGAGCCTTCCTATAGCATGAGATGTGATATCCAAGTCCTTCCCATTCCAATCCTGAGACCCTTCCTATAACATGAGATGTGATATCCAACTCCTTCCCATTCCAACCTGAGACCCTTCCTATAGCATGAGATGGGATATCCAACTCCTTCCAAATCCAATCCCGATACCCTTCCGATAGCATGAGATGTGATATCCCAATGCTTCTACCAAACCTGAGACCCGTCCTATAACATGAAATGTGATATCTCAATGCTTCTATCAAACTTGAGACCCTCCCTATAGCATGAGAGAGCAGGGAAGCGAGCATTTCAGCAGTATAAAGCAGTATAAATTCAGCCTGTGAACAACACATTTTGACCCTCCTTTGTATGGGAGAAGAGTGGTTCAAAAGACCAGGATTCGACTGAACAAACGCACGAACAGAGTCTCAAGATTGGAATGGGAAGGAGTTGGATATCACATCTCATGATAAAGGAAGGGTCTAAGGTTTGGAAGGGGAAGGATTTGGATATCACATCTCATGTTATAGGACGGGTCTCAGGTTTGGTATTAGAAGCATTGAGATATCAAGTCTCATGGTATAGGAAGGGTCTCAGGATTAGAATGGGAAGGAGTTTGATATCACATCTCATACCATAATATGGGTCTCAGGTTTGGTAGAAGCATTGGGATATCACATCTCATGCTATCGGAAGGGTATCGGGATTGGATTTGGAAGGAGTTGGATATCCCATCTCATGCTATAGGAAGGGTCTCAGGTTGGAATGGGAAGGAGTTGGATATCACATCTCATGTTATAGGAAGGGTCTCAGGATTGGAATGGGAAGGACTTGGATATCACATCTCATGCTATAGGAAGGCTCTAGGTTTGCAAGGGGAAAGAGTTGGATATAACATTTCATGTTAGAGGTAGGATCTCAGGTTTGGTATTAGAAGCATTGAGATATCACATCTCATGCTATCAGAAGGATCTCAGGTTTGGTATAGAAGCATTGAGATATCATATCTTATGCTATCAGAAGGGTCTCAGGATTGGAATGGGATGGAGTTGGATATCACATCTCATGCTATAGGAAGGGTCTCAGGATTGGAATGGGAAGGAGTTGGATATCACATCTCATGTTATAGGAAGGGTCTCAGGTTTGGTATAAACATTGAGATATCACATCTCTACCATCGGAAGTGTCTCAGGATTGGAATGGGAAGGAGTTGGATATCCCATCTCATGTTATAGGACGGGTCTCAGGTTTTTTATTAAAATCATTGAGATATCATATTGCATGCTGTAGGAAGGGTCTAAGGATTGGAATGGGAAGGAGTTGGATATTCCCATCTCATGTTATAGGAAGGGTCTCAAGTTTGGTATTAGAAGCATTGAGATATCACATCTCATGCTATAGGAAGGGTCTCAGGATTGGAATGGGAAGGACTTGGATATCACATCTCATGCTATAGGGAGGGTCTCAAGTTTGATAGAAGCATTGAGATATCACATTTCATGATATCGGAAGGGTCTCAAGATTGGAATGGGAAGGAGTTGGATATCACATCTCATGATAAAGGAAGGGTCTAAGGTTTGGAAGGGGAAGGATTTGGATATCACATCTCATGTTATAGGACGGGTCTCAGGTTTGGTATTAGAAGCATTGAGATATCAAGTCTCATGGTATAGGAAGGGTCTCAGGATTAGAATGGGAAGGAGTTTGATATCACATCTCATGCCATAATATGGGTCTCAGGTTTGGTAGAAGCATTGGGATATCACATCTCATGCTATCGGAAGGGTATCGGGATTGGATTTGGAAGGAGTTGGATATCCCATCTCATGCTATAGGAAGGGTCTCAGGTTGGAATGGGAAGGAGTTGGATATCACATCTCATGTTATAGGAAGGGTCTCAGGATTGGAATGGGAAGGACTTGGATATCACATCTCATGCTATAGGAAGGCTCTCAGGTTTGCAAGGGGAAAGAGTTGGATATCACATTTCATGTTAGAGGTAGGATCTCAGGTTTGGTATTAGAAGCATTGAGATATCACATCTCATGCTATCAGAAGGATCTCAGGTTTGGTATAGAAGCATTGAGATATCATATCTTATGCTATCAGAAGGGTCTCAGGATTGGAATGGGAAGGAGTTGGATATCACATCTCATGCTAAAGGGAGGGTCTCAGGTTTGGAAGGGGAAGGATTTGGATATCACATCTCATGTTATAGGATGGATCTCAGGTTTGGTATTAGAAGTATTGAGATATCACATCTCATGTTATCGGAAGGATCTCAGGTTTGGTATTAGAAGTATTGAGATATCACATCTCATGCTATAGGAAGGGTCTCAGGATTGGAATGGGAAGGAGTTGGATATCACATCTCATGCTAAAGGAAGGGCCTCAGGTTTGGTAGAAGCATTGAGATATCACATCTCATGCTATAGGAAGGGTCTCAGGATTGGAATGGGAAGGACTTAGATATCACATATGCTATAGGGAGGGTCTCAGTTTTGATATTAGAAGCATTGAGATATCACATCTTATGCTATCAGAAGTGTCTCAGGATTGGAATGGGAAGGAGCTGGATATCACATCTCATGCTAAAGGAAGGGTCTCAGGTTTGGAACGGGAAGGAGTTGGATATCACATCTCATGTTATAGGAAGGGTCTCAGGTTTGGTATAAACATTGAGATATCACATCTCTGCTATCGGACGTGTCTCAGGATTGGAATGGGAAGGAGTTGGATATCCCATCTCATGTTATAGGACGGGTCTCAGGTTTTTTATTAGAATCATTGAGATATCATATTGCATGCTGTAGGAAGGGTCTAAGGATTGGAATGGGAAGGACTTGGATATCACATCTCATGCTATAGATAGGCTCTCAGGTTTGGAAAGTGAAGGAGTTGGATATCACATTTCATGTTAGAGGAAGGATCTCAGGTTTGGTATTAGAGGCATTGAGATATCACATCTCATGCTATAGGAAGGGTCTCAGGATTGGAATGGGAAGGAGTTGGATATCACATCTCATGCTATAGGAAGGGTCTCAGGTTTGGTATAAGCATTGAGATATCACATCTCATGCTATAGGAAGGGTCTCAGGATTGGAATGGAAGGAGTTGAATATGATATCTCATGCCGTAGGAAGGGTCTCAGGTTTGGTATAAACATTGAGATATCACATCTCTGCTATCAAAAGGGTCTCAGGATTGGAATTGGAAGGAGTTGGATATCCCATCTCATGTTATAGGAAGAGTCTCAGCTTTGGTATTAGAAGCATTGAGATATCACATCTCATGCTATAGGAAGTGTCTCAGGATTGGAATGGGAAGGACTTGGATATCACATCTCATGCTATAGGTAGGGTCTCAAGTTTGACATTAGAAGCATTGAGATATCACATCTCATGCTATAGGAAGGGTCTGAGGATTGGAATGGGAAGGAGTTGGATATCACATCTCCTGCTATGGGAAGGGTCTCAGGTTTGGTATAAGCAGTGAGATATCACATCTCATGCTATAGGAAGTGTCTCAGGATTGGAATGGGAAGGAGTTGGATATCACATCTCATGTTATAGGAAGGATCTCAGGTGTGGTATAAGCATTGAGATATCACATCTCTGCTATCGGAAGGGTCTCAAGATTGGAATGGGAAGGAGTTGGATATTCCCATCTCATGCTATAGGAAGGGTCTCAGGTTTGGTATTAGAAGCATTGAGATATCACATCTCATGCTATAGGAAGGGTCTCAGGATTGGAATGGGAAGGACTTGGATATCACATCTCATGCTATAGGGAGGGTCTCAAGTTTGATATTAGAAGCTTTGAGATATCACATCTCATGATATCGGAAGGGTCTCAGGATTGGAATGGGAAGGAGTTGGATATCACATCTCATGATAAAGGAAGGGTCTAAGGTTTGAAAGGGGAAGGATTTGGATATCACATCTCATGTTATATTACGGGTCTCAGGTTTGGTATTAGAAGCATTGAGATATCAAATCTCATAGTATAGGAAGGGTCTCATAATTGGAATGGGAAGGAGTTGGATATCCCATCTCATGTTATAGGAAGAGTCTCTGGTTTGGTATTAGAATCATTGAGATATTCACATCGCATGCTGTAGGAAGGGTCTAAGGATTGGAATGGGATGGACTTGGATATCACATCTCATGCTATAGGTAGGCTCTCAGGTTTGGTATAAGCATTGAGATATCACATCTCATGCTATAGGAAGGGTCTCAGAATTGGAATGGGAAGGAGTTGGATATCACATCTCAAGCTATCGGAAGGGTCTCAGTATTGGAATGGGAAGGACTTGGATATCACATCTCATGCTATAGGAAGGCTCTCAGGTTTGGAAGGGGAAAGAGTTGGATATCTCATTTCATGTTAGAGGTAGGATCTCAGGTTTGGTATTAGAGGCATTGAGATATCACATCTCATGCTATCAGAAGGGTCTCAGGAATGGAATGGGAAGGAGTTAGATATCACATCTCATGCTAAAGGGGGGGTCTCAGGTTTGGAAGGGGAAGGATTTGGATATCACATCTCATGTTATAGGAAGGATCTCAGGTTTGGTATTAGAAGCATTGAGATATCACATCTCATGCTATCGGAAGGATCTCAGGTTTGGTATTAGAAGCATTGAGATATCACATCTCATGCTATCAGAAGAGTCTCAGGATTGGAATAGGAAGGAGTTGGATATCACATTTCATGCTAAAGGGAGGGTCTCAGGTTTGGAAGGGGAAGGATTTGGATATCACATCTCATGTTATCGGAAGGATCTCACGTTTGGTATTAGAAGTATTGAGATATCATATCTCATGCTATAGGAAGGGTCTCAGGATTGGAATGGGAAGGAGTTGGATATCACATCTCATGCTATAGGGAGGGTCTCAGGATTGGAATGGGAAGGACTTAGATATCACATATCATGCTATAGGGAGGGTCTCAGTTTTGATATTAGAAGCATTGAGATATCACATCTTATGCTATCGGAAGTGTCTCAGGATTGGAATGGGAAGGAGCTGGATATCACATCTCATGCTAAAGGAAGGGTCTCAGGTTTGGAACGAGAAGGATTTGGATATCACATCTCATGTTATAGGAAGGGTCTCAGGTTTGGTATAAGCATTGAGATATCACATCTCTGCTATCGGAAGTGTCTCAGGATTGGAATGGGAAGGAGTTGGATATCCCATCTCATGTTATAGGACGGGTCTCAGGTGTGTTATTAGAATCATTGAGATATCATATTGCATGCTGTAGGAAGGGTCTAAGGGTTGGAATGTGAAGGACTTGGATATCACATCTCATGCTATAGATAGGCTCTTAGGTTTGGAAAGGGAAGGAGTTGGATATCACATTTCATGTTAGAGGAAGGATCTCAGGTTTGGTATTAGAAGCATTGAGATATCACATCTTATGCTATAGGAAGGGTCTCAGGATTGGAATGGGAAGCAGTTGGATATGACATATGCTATAGGAAGGGTCTCAGGTTTGGTATAAGCATTGAGATATCACATCTCATGCTATAGGACGGGTCTCAGGATTGGAATGGAAGGAGTTGGATATCACATCTCATGTTATAGGAAGGATCTCAGGTTTGGTATTAGAAGCATTGAGACATCACATCTCATGCTATAGGAAGGGTCTCAGGGTTGGAATGGGAAGGAGTTGGATATCACATCTCATCCAATAGGAAGGGTCTCAGGTTTGGAATGGGAAGGAATTGGATATCACATCTCATGTTATAGGAAGGATCTCAGGTTTGGTATTAGAAGCATTGAGATATCACATCTCATGCTATAGGAAGGGTCTCAGGATTGGAATGTGAAGGATTTGGATATCACATCTCATGCTAAAGGAAGGGTCTCAGGTTTGGTAGAAGCATTGAGATATCACGTCGCTGCTATCGGAAGGGTCTCAGGATTGGATTGGGAAGGAGTTGGATATCCCTTCTCATGCTATAGGAAGGGTCTCAGGATTTGAATGGCAAGGAGTTGGATATCACATCTCATGCCATAGGAAGGGTCTCAGGTTTGGTATAAGCATTGAGATATCACATCTCTGCTATCGGAAGGGTCTCAGGATTGGATTGGGAAGGAGTTGGATATCCCTTCTCATGCTATAGGAAGTGTCTCAGGTTGGAATGGGAAGGAGTTGGATATCACATCTCATGTTATAGGAAGGGTCTCAGGATTGGAATGGGAAGGATTTGGATATCACATCTCTTGCTATAGGAAGGGTCTCAGGATTGGAATGGGTAGGAGTTGGATATTACTTTCTTGCTATAGGAAGGGTCTCATGTTTGGAATGGGAAGGAGTTGGATATCACATATGCTATAGTTAGTGTCTCAGGTTTGGAACGGGAAGGAGTTGGATATCACATCTCATGTTATAGGAAGGGTCTCAGGTTTGGTATAAGCATTGAGATATCACATCTCTGCTATCGGAAGCGGCTCAGGATTGGAACGGGAAGGAGTTGGATATCCCATCTCATGTTATAGGAAGAGTCTCTGGTTTGGTATTAGAATCATTGAGATATCACATCGCATGCTGTAGGAAGGGTCTAAGGATTGGAATGGGATGGACTTGGATATCACATCTCATATTATAGGTAGGCTCTCAGGTTTGGTATAAGCATTGAGATATCACATCTCATGCTATAGGAAGGGTCTCAGGATTGGAATGGGAAGGAATTGGATATCACATCTCAGGCTATAGGAAGGGTCTCAGGATTGGAATGGGAAGGAGTTGGATATCACATCTCATGCTATAGGAAGGGTCTCAGGTTTGGTATAAGCATTGAGATATCACATCTCATGCTATAGGAAGGGTCTCAGGATTGGAATGGAAGGAGTTGGATATCACATCTCATGTTATAGGAAGGATCTCAGGTTTGGTATTAGAAGCATTGAGACATCACATCTCATGCCATAGGAAGGGTCTCAGGATTGGAATGGGAAGGAGTTGGATATCAAATCTCATGCTATAGGAAGGGTCTCAGGATTGGAATGGGAAGGAGTTGAATATGATATCTCATGCCGTAGGAAGGGTCTCAGGTTTGGTATAAACATTGAGATATCACATCTCTGCTATCAAAAGGGTCTCAGGATTGGAATTGGAAGGAGTTGGATATCCCATCTCATGTTATAGGAAGAGTCTCAGGTTTGGTATTAGAAGCATTGAGATATCACATCTCATGCTATAGGAAGTGTCTCAGGATTGGAATGGGAAGGACTTGGATATCACATCTCATGCTATAGGTAGGGTCTCAAGTTTGACATTAGAAGCATTGAGATATCACATCTCATGCTATAGGAAGGGTCTAAGGATTGGAATGGGAAGGAGTTGGATATCACATCTCCTGCTATGGGAAGGGTCTCGGGTTTGGTATAAGCAGTGAGATATCACATCTCATGCTATAGGAAGTGTCTCAGGATTGGAATGGGAAGGAGTTGGATATCACATCTCATGTTATAGGAAGGATCTCAGGTGTGGTATAAGCATTGAGATATCACATCTCTGCTATCGGAAGGGTCTCAATATTGGAATGGGAAGGAGTTGGATATTCCCATCTCATGTTATAGGAACGGTCTCAGGTTTGGTATTAGAAGCATTGAGATATCACATCTCATGCTATAGGAAGGGTCTCAGGATTGGAATGGGAAGGACTTGGATATCACATCTCATGCTATAGGGAGGGTCTCAAGTTTGATATTAGAAGCTTTGAGATATCACATCTCATGATATCGGAAGGGTCTCAGGATTGGAATGGGAAGGAGTTGGATATCACATCTCATGATAAAGGAAGGGTCTAAGGTTTGGAAGGGGAAGGATTTGGATATCACATCTCATGTTATATTACGGGTCTCAGGTTTGGTATTAGAAGCATTGAGATATCAAGTCTCATAGTATAGGAAGGGTCTCAGAATTGGAATGGGAAGGAGTTGGATATCCCATCTCATGTTATAGGAAGAGTCTCTGGTTTGGTATTAGAATCATTGAGATATTCACATCGCATGCTGTAGGAAGGGTCTAAGGATTGGAATGGGATGGACTTGGATATCACATCTCATGCTATAGGTAGGCTCTCAGGTTTGGTATAAGCATTGAGATATCACATCTCATGCTATAGGAAGGGTCTCAGAATTGGAATGGGAAGGAGTTGGATATCACATCTCAAGCTATAGGAAGGGTCTCAGTATTGGAATGGGAAGGACTTGGATATCACATCTCATGCTATAGGAAGGCTCTCAGGTTTGGAAGGGGAAAGAGTTGGATATCTCATTTCATGTTAGAGGTAGGATCTCAGGTTTGGTATTAGAGGCATTGAGATATCACATCTCATGCTATCAGAAGAGTCTCAGGATTGGAATAGGAAGGAGTTGGATATCACATTTCATGCTAAAGGGAGGGTCTCAGGTTTGGAAGGGGAAGGATTTGGATATCACATCTCATGTTATCGGAAGGATCTCACGTTTGGTATTAGAAGTATTGAGATATCATATCTCATGCTATAGGAAGGGTCTCAGGATTGGAATGGGAAGGAGTTGGATATCACATCTCATGATATAGGGAGGGTCTCAGGATTGGAATGGGAAGGACTTAGATATCACATATCATGCTATAGGGAGGGTCTCAGTTTTGATATTAGAAGCATTGAGATATCACATCTCATGCTATCGGAAGTGTCTCAGGATTGGAATGGGAAGGAGCTGGATATCACATCTCATGCTAAAGGAAGGGTCTCAGGTTTGGAACGAGAAGGATTTGGATATCACATCTCATGTTATAGGAAGGGTCTCAGGTTTGGTATAAGCATTGAGATATCACATCTCTGCTATCGGAAGTGTCTCAGGATTGGAATGGGAAGGAGTTGGATATCCCATCTCATGTTATAGGACGGGTCTCAGGTTTGTTATTAGAATCATTGAGATATCATATTGCATGCTGTAGGAAGGGTCTAAGGGTTGGAATGTGAAGGACTTGGATATCACATCTCATGCTATAGATAGGCTCTTAGGTTTGGAAAGGGAAGGAGTTGGATATCACATTTCATGTTAGAGGAAGGATCTCAGGTTTGGTATTAGAAGCATTGAGATATCACATCTCATGCTATAGGAAGGGTCTCAGGATTGGAATGGGAAGCAGTTGGATATCACATCTCATGCTATAGGAAGGGTCTCAGGTTTGGTATAAGCATTGAGATATCACATCTCATGCTATAGGACGGGTCTCAGGATTGGAATGGAAGGAGTTGGATATCACATCTCATGTTATAGGAAGGATCTCAGGTTTGGTATTAGAAGCATTGAGACATCACATCTCATGCTATAGGAAGGGTCTCAGGGTTGGAATGGGAAGGAGTTGGATATCACATCTCATCCAATAGGAAGGGTCTCAGGTTTGGAATGGGAAGGAATTGGATATCACATCTCATGTTATAGGAAGGATCTCAGGTTTGGTATTAGAAGCATTGAGATATCACATCTCATGCTATAGGAAGGGTCTCAGGATTGGAATGTGAAGGATTTGGATATCACATCTCATGCTAAAGGAAGGGTCTCAGGTTTGGTAGAAGCATTGAGATATCACGTCGCTGCTATCGGAAGGGTCTCAGGATTGGATTGGGAAGGAGTTGGATATCCCTTCTCATGCTATAGGAAGGGTCTCAGGATTTGAATGGCAAGGAGTTGGATATCACATCTCATGCCATAGGAAGGGTCTCAGGTTTGGATTGGGAAGGAGTTGGATATCCCTTCTCATGCTATAGGAAGTGTCTCAGGTTGGAATGGGAAGAAGTTGGATATCACATCTCATGTTATAGGAAGGGTCTCAGGATTGGAATGGGAAGGATTTGGATATCACATCTCTTGCTATAGGAAGGGTCTCAGGATTGGAATGGGTAGGAGTTGGATATTACTTTCTTGCTATAGGAAGGGTCTCATGTTTGGAATGGGAAGGAGTTGGATATCACATATGCTATAGTTAGTGTCTCAGGTTTGGAACGGGAAGGAGTTGGATATCACATCTCATGTTATAGGAAGGGTCTCAGGTTTGGTATAAGCATTGAGATATCACATCTCTGCTATCGGAAGCGGCTCAGGATTGGAATGGGAAGGAGTTGGATATCCCATCTCATGTTATAGGAAGAGTCTCTGGATTGGTATTAGAATCATTGAGATATCACATCGCATGCTGTAGGAAGGGTCTAAGGATTGGAATGGGATGGACTTGGATATCACATCTCATGTTATAGGTAGGCTCCCAGGTTTGGTATAAGCATTGAGATATCACATCTCATGCTATAGGAAGGGTCTCAGGATTGGAATGGGAAGGAATTGGATATCACATCTCAGGCTATAGGAAGGGTCTCAGGATTGGAATGGGAAGGAGTTGGATATCACATCTCATGCTATAGGAAGGGTCTCAGGTTTGGTATAAGCATTGATATATCACATCTCATGCTATAGGAAGGATCTCAGGATTGGAATGGAAGGAGTTGGATATCACATCTCATGTTATAGGAAGGATCTCAGGTTTGGTATTAGAAGCATTGAGACATCACATCTCATGCTATAGGAAGGGTCTCAGGATTGGAATGGGAAGGAGTTGGATATCAAATCTCATGCTATAGGAAGGGTCTCAGGATTGGAATGGGAAGGAGTTGAATATGACATCTCATGCCGTAGGAAGGGTCTCAGGTTTGGTATAAACATTGAGATATCACATCTCTGCTATCAAAAGGGTCTCAGGATTGGAATTGGAAATTGTTGGATATCCCATCTCATGTTATAGGAAGAGTCTCAGGTTTGGTATTAGAAGCATTGAGATATCACATCTCATGCTATAGGAAGTGTCTCAGGATTGGAATGGGAAGGACTTGGATATCACATCTCATGCTATATGTAGGGTCTCAAGTTTGACATTAGAAGCATTGAGATATCACATCTCATGCTATAGGAAGGGTCTGAGGATTGGAATGGGAAGGAGTTGGATATCACATCTCCTGCTATGGGAAGGGTCTCAGGTTTGGTATAAGCAGTGAGATATCACATCTCATGCTATAGGAAGTGTCTCAGGATTGGAATGGGAAGGAGTTGGATATCACATCTCATGTTATAGGAAGGATCTCAGGTGTGGTATAAGCATTGAGATATCACATCTCTGCTATCGGAAGGGTCTCAAGATTGGAATGGGAAGGAGTTGGATATTCCCATCTCATGTTATAGGAAGGGTCTCAGGTTTGGTATTAGAAGCATTGAGATATCACATCTCATGCTATAGGAAGGGTCTCAGGATTGGAATGGGAAGGACTTGGATATCACATCTCATGCTATAGGGAGGGTCTCAAGTTTGATATTAGAAGCTTTGAGATATCACATCTCATGATATCGGAAGGGTCTCAGGATTGGAATGGGAAGGAGTTGGATATCACATCTCATGATAAAGGAAGGGTCTAAGGTTTGGAAGGGGAAGGATTTGGATATCACATCTCATGTTATTTTACGGGTCTCAGGTTTGGTATTAGAAGCATTGAGATATCAAGTCTCATAGTATAGGAAGGGTCTCAGAATTGGAATGGGAAGGAGTTGGATATCCCATCTCATGTTATAGGAAGAGTCTCTGGTTTGGTATTAGAATCATTGAGATATTCACATCGCATGCTGTAGGAAGGGTCTAAGGATTGGAATGGGATGGACTTGGATATCACATCTCATGCTATAGGTAGGCTCTCAGGTTTGGTATAAGCATTGAGATATCACATCTCATGCTACAGGAAGGGTCTCAGAATTGGAATGGGAAGGAGTTGGATATCACATCTCAAGCTATAGGAAGGGTCTCAGTATTGGAATGGGAAGGACTTGGATATCACATCTCATGCTATAGGAAGGCTCTCAGGTTTGGAAGGGGAAAGAGTTGGATATCTCATTTCATGTTAGAGGTAGGATCTCAGGTTTGGTATTAGAGGCATTGAGATATCACATCTCATGCTATCAGAAGGGTCTCAGGAATGGAATGGGAAGGAGTTAGATATCACATCTCATGCTAAAGGGAGGGTCTCAGGTTTGGAAGGGGAAGGATTTGGATATCACATCTCATGTTATAGGAAGGATCTCAGGTTTGGTATTAGAAGCATTGAGATATCACATCTCATGCTATCGGAAGGATCTCAGGTTTGGTATTAGAAGCATTGAGATATCACATCTCATGCTATCAGAAGAGTCTCAGGATTGGAATAGGAAGGAGTTGGATATCACATTTCATGCTAAAGGGAGGGTCTCAGGTTTGGAAGGGGAAGGATTTGGATATCACATCTCATGTTATCGGAAGGATCTCACGTTTGGTATTAGAAGTATTGAGATATCACATCTCATGCTATCAGAAGAGTCTCAGGATTGGAATAGGAAGGAGTTGGATATCACATTTCATGCTAAAGGGAGGGTCTCAGGATTGGAATGGGAAGGAGTTGGATATCACATCTCATGCTATAGGGAGGGTCTCAGGATTGGAATGGGAAGGACTTAGATATCACATATCATGCTATAGGGAGGGTCTCAGTTTTGATATTAGAAGCATTGAGATATCACATCTCATGCTATCGGAAGTGTCTCAGGATTGGAATGGGAAGGAGCTGGATATCACATCTCATGCTAAAGGAAGGGTCTCAGGTTTGGAACGAGAAGGATTTGGATATCACATCTCATGTTATAGGAAGGGTCTCAGGTTTGGTATAAGCATTGAGATATCACATCTCTGCTATCGGAAGTGTCTCAGGATTGGAATGGGAAGGAGTTGGATATCCCATCTCATGTTATAGGACGGGTCTCAGGTTTGTTATTAGAATCATTGAGATATCATATTGCATGCTGTAGGAAGGGTCTAAGGGTTGGAATGTGAAGGACTTGGATATCACATCTCATGCTATAGATAGGCTCTTAGGTTTGGAAAGGGAAGGAGTTGGATATCACATTTCATGTTAGAGGAAGGATCTCAGGTTTGGTATTAGAAGCATTGAGATATCACATCTCATGCTATAGGAAGGGTCTCAGGATTGGAATGGGAAGCAGTTGGATATGACATCTCATGCTATAGGAAGGGTCTCAGGTTTGGTATAAGCATTGAGATATCACATCTCATGCTATAGGACGGGTCTCAGGATTGGAATGGAAGGAGTTGGATATCACATCTCATGTTATAGGAAGGATCTCAGGTTTGGTATTAGAAGCATTGAGACATCACATCTCATGCTATAGGAAGGGTCTCAGGGTTGGAATGGGAAGGAGTTGGTTATCACATCTCATCCAATAGGAAGGGTCTCAGGTTTGGAATGGGAAGGAATTGGATATCACATCTCATGTTATAGGAAGGATCTCAGGTTTGGTATTAGAAGCATTGAGATATCACATCTCATGCTATAGGAAGGGTCTCAGGATTGGAATGTGAAGGATTTGGATATCACATCTCATGCTAAAGGAAGGGTCTCAGGTTTGGTAGAAGCATTGAGATATCACGTCGCTGCTATCGGAAGGGTCTCAGGATTGGATTGGGAAGGAGTTGGATATCCCTTCTCATGCTATAGGAAGGGTCTCAGGATTTGAATGGCAAGGAGTTGGATATCACATCTCATGCCATAGGAAGGGTCTCAGGTTTGGTATAAGCATTGACATATCACATCTCTGCTATCGGAAGGGTCTCAGGATTGGATTGGGAAGGAGTTGGATATCCCTTCTCATGCTATAGGAAGTGTCTCAGGTTGGAATGGGAAGGAGTTGGATATCACATCTCATGTTATAGGAAGGGTCTCAGGATTGGAATGGGAAGGATTTGGATATCACATCTCTTGCTATAGGAAGGGTCTCAGGATTGGAATGGGTAGGAGTTGGATATTATTTTCTTGCTATAGGAAGGGTCTCATGTTTGGAATGGGAAGGAGTTGGATATCACATATGCTATAGTTAGTGTCTCAGGTTTGGAACGGGAAGGAGTTGGATATCACATCTCATGTTATAGGAAGGGTCTCAGGTTTGGTATAAGCATTGAGATATCACATCTCTGCTATCAGAAGCGGCTCAGGATTGGAATGGGAAGGAGTTGGATATCCCATCTCAGGTTATAGGAAGAGTCTCTGGTTTGGTATTAGAATCATTGAGATATCACATCGCATGCTGTAGGAAGGGTCTAAGGATTGGAATGGGATGGACTTGGATATCACATCTCATGTTATAGGTAGGCTCTCAGGTTTGGTATAAGCATTGAGATATCACATCTCATGCTATAGGAAGGGTCTCAGGATTGGAATGGGAAGGAATTGGATATCACATCTCAGGCTATAGGAAGGGTCTCAGGATTGGAATGGGAAGGAGTTGGATATCACATCTCATGCTATAGGAAGGGTCTCAGGTTTGGTATAAGCATTGAGATATCACATCTCATGCTATAGGAAGGGTCTCAGGATTGGAATGGAAGGAGTTGGATATCACATCTCATGTTATAGGAAGGATCTCAGGTTTGGTATTAGAAGCATTGAGACATCACATCTCATGCTATAGGAAGGGTCTCAGGATTGGAATGGGAAGGAGTTGGATATCAAATCTCATGCTATAGGAAGGGTCTCAGGATTGGAATGGGAAGGAGTTGAATATGACATCTCATGCCGTAGGAAGGGTCTCAGGTTTGGTATAAACATTGAGATATCACATCTCTGCTATCAAAAGGGTCTCAGGATTGGAATTGGAAGGAGTTGGATATCCCATCTCATGTTATAGGAAGAGTCTCAGGTTTGGTATTAGAAGCATTGAGATATCACATCTCATGCTATAGGAAGTGTCTCAGGATTGGAATGGGAAGGACTTGGATATCACATCTCATCCTATAGGTAGGGTCTCAAGTTTGACATTAGAAGCATTGAGATATCACATCTCATGCTATAGGAAGGGTCTGAGGATTGGAATGGGAAGGAGTTGGATATCACATCTCCTGCTATGGGAAGGGTCTCAGGTTTGGTATAAGCAGTGAGATATCACATCTCATGCTATAGGAAGTGTCTCAGGATTGGAATGGGAAGGAGTTGGATATCACATCTCATGTTATAGGAAGGATCTCAGGTGTGGTATAAGCATTGAGATATCACATCTCTGCTATCGGAAGGGTCTCAAGATTGGAATAGGAAGGAGTTGGATATTCCCATCTCATGTTATAGGAAGGGTCTCAGGTTTGGTATTAGAAGCATTGAGATATCACATCTCATGCTATAGGAAGGGTCTCAGGATTGGAATGGGAAGGACTTGGTTATCACATCTCATGCTATAGGGAGGGTCTCAAGTTTGATATTAGAAGCTTTGAGATATCACATCTCATGATATCGGAAGGGTCTCAGGATTGGAATGGGAAGGAGTTGGATATCACATCTCATGATAAAGGACGGGTCTAAGGTTTGGAAGGGGGAGGATTTGGATATCACATCTCATGTTATATTACGGGTCTCAGGTTTGGTATTAGAAGCATTGAGATATCAAGTCTCATAGTATAGGAAGGGTCTCAGAATTGGAATGGGAAGGAGTTGGATATCCCATCTCATGTTATAGGAAGAGTCTCTGGTTTGGTATTAGAATCATTGAGATATTCACATCGCATGCTGTAGGAAGGGTCTCAGAATTGGAATGGGAAGGAGTTGGATATCACATCTCAAGCTATAGGAAGGGTCTCAGTATTGGAATGGGAAGGACTTGGATATCACATCTCATGCTATAGGAAGGCTCTCAGGTTTGGAAGGGGAAAGAGTTGGATATCTCATTTCATGTTAGAGGTAGGATCTCAGGTTTGGTATTAGAGGCATTGAGATATCACATCTCATGCTATCAGAAGGGTCTCAGGAATGGAATGGGAAGGAGTTAGATATCACATCTCATGCTAAAGGGA
This sequence comes from Ambystoma mexicanum, assembly GCF_040938575.1. Lineage (NCBI taxonomy): Eukaryota > Metazoa > Chordata > Amphibia > Caudata > Ambystomatidae > Ambystoma > Ambystoma mexicanum. The sequence goes on from NW_027182433.1 coordinate 8,148,357, forward strand.
GGGTCTCAGGTTTGGAAGGGGAAAGATTTGGATATCACATCTCATGTTATAGGAAGGATCTCAGGTTTGGTATTAGAAGCATTGAGATATCACATCTCATGCTATCGGAAGGATCTCAGGTTTGGTATTAGAAGCATTGAGATATCACATCTCATGCCATCAGAAGAGTCTCAGGATTGGAATAGGAAGGAGTTGGATATCACATTTCATGCTAAAGGGAGGGTCTCAGGTTTGGAAGGGGAAGGATTTGGATATCACATCTCATGTTATCGGAAGGATCTCACGTTTGGTATTAGAAGTATTGAGATATCATATCTCATGCTATAGGAAGGGTCTCAGGATTGGAATGGGAAGGAGTTGGATATCACATCTCATGATATAGGGAGGGTCTCAGGATTGTAATGGGAAGGACTTAGATATCACATATCATGCTATAGGGAGGGTCTCAGTTTTGATATTAGAAGCATTGAGATATCACATCTCATGCTATCGGAAGTGTCTCAGGATTGGAATGGGAAGGAGCTGGATATCACATCTCATGCTAAAGGAAGGGTCTCAGGTTTGGAACGAGAAGGATTTGGATATCACATCTCATGTTATAGGAAGGGTCTCAGGTTTGGTATAAGCATTGAGATATCACATCTCTGCTATCGGAAGTGTCTCAGGATTGGAATGGGAAGGAGTTGGATATCCCATCTCATGTTATAGGACGGGTCTCAGGTTTGTTATTAGAATCATTGAGATATCATATTGCATGCTGTAGGAAGGGTCTAAGGGTTGGAATGTGAAGGACTTGGATATCACATCTCATGCTATAGATAGGCTCTTAGGTTTGGAAAGGGAAGGAGTTGGATATCATATTTCATGTTAGAGGAAGGATCTCAGGTTTGGTATTAGAAGCATTGAGATATCACATCTCATGCTATAGGAAGGGTCTCAGGATTGGAATGGGAAGCAGTTGGATATCACATCTCATGCTATAGGAAGGGTCTCAGGTTTGGTATAAGCATTGAGATATCACATCTCATGCTATAGGACGGGTCTCAGGATTGGAATGGAAGGAGTTGGATATCACATCTCATGTTATAGGAAGGATCTCAGGTTTGGTATTAGAAGCATTGAGACATCACATCTCATGCTATAGGAAGGGTCTCAGGGTTGGAATGGGAAGGAGTTGGATATCACATCTCATCCAATAGGAAGGGTCTCAGGTTTGGAATGGGAAGGAATTGGATATCACATCTCATGTTATAGGAAGGATCTCAGGTTTGGTATTAGAAGCATTGAGATATCACATCTCATGCTATAGGAGGGGTCTCAGGATTGGAATGTGAAGGATTTGGATATCACATCTCATGCTAAAGGAAGGGTCTCAGGTTTGGTAGAAGCATTGAGATATCACGTCGCTGCTATCGGAAGGGTCTCAGGATTGGATTGGGAAGGAGTTGGATATCCCTTCTCATGCTATAGGAAGGGTCTCAGGATTTGAATGGCAAGGAGTTGGATATCACATCTCATGCCATAGGAAGGGTCTCAGGTTTGGTATAAGCATTGAGATATCACATCTCTGCTATCGGAAGGGTCTCAGGATTGGATTGGGAAGGAGTTGGATATCCCTTCTCATGCTATAGGAAGTGTCTCAGGTTGGAATGGGAAGGAGTTGGATATCACATCTCATGTTATAGGAAGGGTCTCAGGATTGGAATGGGAAGGATTTGGATATCACATCTCTTGCTATAGGAAGGGTCTCAGGATTGGAATGGGTAGGAGTTGGATATTACTTTCTTGCTATAGGAAGGGTCTCATGTTTGGAATGGGAAGGAGTTGGATATCACATATGCTATAGTTAGTGTCTCAGGTTTGGAACGGGAAGGAGTTGGATATCACATCTCATGTTATAGGAAGGGTTTCAGGTTTGGTATAAGCATTGAGATATCACATCTCTGCTATCGGAAGCGGCTCAGGATTGGAATGGGAAGGAGTTGGATATCCCATCTCATGTTATAGGAAGAGTCTCTGGTTTGGTATTAGAATCATTGAGATATCACATCGCATGCTGTAGGAAGGGTCTAAGGATTGGAATGGGATGGACTTGGATATCACATCTCATGTTATAGGTAGGCTCTCAGGTTTGGTATAAGCATTGAGATATCACATCTCATGCTATAGGAAGGGTCTCAGGATTGGAATGGGAAGGAATTGGATATCACATCTCAGGCTATAGGAAGGGTCTCAGGATTGGAATGGGAAGGAGTTGGATATCACATCTCATGCTATAGGAAGGGTCTCAGGTTTGGTATAAGCATTGATATATCACATCTCATGCTATAGGAAGGGTCTCAGGATTGGAATGGGAAGGAATTGGATATCACATCTCAGGCTATAGGAAGGGTCTCAGGATTGGAATGGAAGGAGTTGGATATCACATCTCATGTTATAGGAAGGATCTCAGGTTTGGTATTAGAAGCATTGAGACATCACATCTCATGCTATAGGAAGGGTCTCAGGATTGGAATGGGAAGGAGTTGGATATCAAATCTCATGCTATAGGAAGGGTCTCAGGATTGGAATGGGTAGGAGTTGAATATGACATCTCATGCCGTAGGAAGGGTCTCAGGTTTGGTATAAACACTGAGATATCACATCTCTGCTATCAAAAGGGTCTCAGGATTGGAATTGGAAGGAGTTGGATATCCCATCTCATGTTATAGGAAGAGTCTCAGGTTTGGTATTAGAAGCATTGAGATATCACATCTCATGCTATAGGAAGTGTCTCAGGATTGGAATGGGAAGGACTTGGATATCACAACTCCTGCTATAGGTAGGGTCTCAAGTTTGACATTAGAAGCATTGAGATATCACATCTCATGCTATAGGAAGGGTCTGAGGATTGGAATGGGAAGGAGTTGGATATCACATCTGCTATGGGAAGGGTCTCAGGTATGGTATAAGCAGTGAGATATCACATCTCATGCTATAGGAAGTGTCTCAGGATTGGAATGGGAAGGAGTTGGATATCACTTCTCATGTTATAGGAAGGATCTCAGGTATGGTATAAGCATTGAGATATCACATCTCTGCTATCGGAAGGGTCTGAAGATTGGAATGGGAAGGAGTTGGATATTCCCATCTCATGTTATAGGAAGGGTCTCAGGTTTGGTATTAGAAGCATTGAGATATCACATCTCATGCTATAGGAAGGGTCTCAGGATTGGAATGGGAAGGACTTGGATATCACATCTCATGCTATAGGGAGGGTCTCAAGTTTGATATTAGAAGCTTTGAGATATCACATCTAATGATATCGGAAGGGTCTCAGGATTGGAATGGGAAGGAGTTGGATATCACATCTCATGATAAAGGAAGGGTCTAAGGTTTGGAAGGGGAAGGATTTGGATATCAGATCTCATGTTATATTACGGGTCTCAGGTTTGGTATTAGAAGCATTGAGATATCAAGTCTCATAGTATAGGAAGGGTCTCAGAATTGGAATGGGAAGGAGTTGGATATCCCATCTCATGTTATAGGAAGAGTCTCTGGTTTGGTATTAGAATCATTGAGATATCACATCGCATGCTGTAGGAAGGGTCTAAGGATTGGAATGGGATGGACTTGGATATCACATCTCATGCTATAGGTAGGCTCTCAGGTTTGGTATAAACATTGAGAGATCACATCTCATGCTATAGGAAGGGTCTCAGAATTGGAATGGGAAGGAGTTGGATATCACATCTCAAGCTATAGGAAGGGTCTCAGTATTGGAATGGGAAGGACTTGGATATCACATCTCATGCTATAGGAAGGCTCTCAGGTTTGGAAGGGGAAAGAGTTGGATATCTCATTTCATGTTAGAGGTAGGATCTCAGGTTTGGTATTAGAGGCATTGAGATATCACATCTCATGCTATCAGAAGGGTCTCAGGAATGGAATGGGAAGGAGTTAGATATCACATCTCATGCTAAAGGGAGGGTCTCAGGTTTGGAAGGGGAAGGATTTGGATATCACATCTCATGTTATAGGAAGGATCTCAGGTTTGGTATTAGAAGCATTGAGATATCACATCTCATGCTATCGGAAGGATCTCAGGTTTGGTATTAGAAGCATTGAGATATCACATCTCATGCTATCAGAAGAGTCTCAGGATTGGAATAGGAAGGAGTTGGATATCACATTTCATGCTAAAGGGAGGGTCTCAGGTTTGGAAGGGGAAGGATTTGGATATCACATCTCATGTTATCGGAAGGATCTCACGTTTGGTATTAGAAGTATTGAGATATCATATCTCATGCTATAGGAAGGGTCTCAGGATTGGAATGGGAAGGAGTTGGATATCACATCTCATGCTATAGGGAGGGTCTCAGGATTGGAATGGGAAGGACTTAGATATCACATATCATGCTATAGGGAGGGTCTCAGTTTTGATATTAGAAGCATTGAGATATCACATCTCATGCTATCGGAAGTGTCTCAGGATTGGAATGGGAAGGAGCTGGATATCACATCTCATGCTAAAGGAAGGGTCTCAGGTTTGGAACGGGAAGGATTTGGATATCACATCTCATGTTATAGGAAGGGTCTCAGGTTTGGTATAAGCATTGAGATATCACATCTCTGCTATCGGAAGTGTCTCAGGATTGGAATGGGAAGGAGTTGGATATCCCATCTCATGTTATAGGACGGGTCTCAGGTTTGTTATTAGAATCATTGAGATATCATATTGCATGCTGTAGGAAGGGTCTAAGGGTTGGAATGTGAAGGACTTGGATATCACATCTCATGCTATAGATAGGCTCTTAGGTTTGGAAAGGGAAGGAGTTGGATATCACATTTCATGTTAGAGGAAGGATCTCAGGTTTGGTATTAGAAGCATTGAGATATCACATCTCATGCTATAGGAAGGGTCTCAGGATTGGAATGGGAAGCAGTTGGATATCACATCTCATGCTATAGGAAGGGTCTCAGGTTTGGTATAAGCATTGAGATATCACATCTCATGCTATAGGACGGGTCTCAGGAATGGAATGGAAGGAGTTGGATATCACATCTCATGTTATAGGAAGGATCTCAGGTTTGGTATTAGAAGCATTGAGACATCACATCTCATGCTATAGGAAGGGTCTCAGGGTTGGAATGGGAAGGAGTTGGATATCACATCTCATCCAATAGGAAGGGTCTCAGGTTTGGAATGGGAAGGAATTGGATATCACATCTCATGTTATAGGAAGGATCTCAGGTTTGGTATTAGAAGCATTGAGATATCACATCTCATGCTATAGGAAGGGTCTCAGGATTGGAATGTGAAGGATTTGGATATCACATCTCATGCTAAAGGAAGGGTCTCAGGTTTGGTAGAAGCATTGAGATATCACGTCGCTGCTATCGGAAGGGTCTCAGGATTGGATTGGGAAGGAGTTGGATATCCCTTCTCATGCTATAGGAAGGGTCTCAGGATTTGAATGGCAAGGAGTTGGATATCACATCTCATGCCATAGGAAGGGTCTCAGGTTTGGTATAAGCATTGAGATATCACATCTCTGCTATCGGAAGGGTCTCAGGATTGGATTGGGAATGAGTTGGATATCCCTTCTCATGCTATAGGAAGTGTCTCAGGTTGGAATGGGAAGGAGTTGGATATCACATCTCATGTTATAGGAAGGGTCTCAGGATTGGAATGGGAAGGATTTGGATATCACATCTCTTGCTATAGGAAGGGTCTCAGGATTGGAATGGGTAGGAGTTGGATATTACTTTCTTGCTATAGGAAGGGTCTCATGTTTGGAATGGGAAGGAGTTGGATATCACATATGCTATAGTTAGTGTCTCAGGTTTGGAACGGGAAGGAGTTGGATATCACATCTCATGTTATAGGAAGGGTCTCAGGTTTGGTATAAGCATTGAGATATCACATCTCTGCTATCGGAAGCGGCTCAGGATTGGAATGGGAAGGAGTTGGATATCCCATCTCATGTTATAGGAAGAGTCTCTGGTTTGGTATTAGAATCATTGAGATATCACATCGCATGCTGTAGGAAGGGTCTAAGGATTGGAATGGGATGGACTTGGATATCACATCTCATGTTATAGGTAGGCTCTCAGGTTTGCTATAAGCATTGAGATATCACATCTCATGCTATAGGAAGGGTCACAGGATTGGAATGGGAAGGAATTGGATATCACATCTCATGCTATAGGAAGGGTCTCAGATTTGGTATAAGCATTGAGATATCACATCTCATGCTAAAGGAAGGGTCTCAGGATTGGAATGGGAAGGAGTTGTATATGACATCTCAGGCCATAGGAAGGTTCTCAGGTTTGGTATAAGCATTGAGATATCACATCTCTGCTATCGGAAAGGTCTCAGGATTGGAATGGGAAGGAGTTGGATATCCCATCTCATGTTATAGGAAGGGTCTCAGGTTTGGTATTAGAAGCATAGAGATATCACATCTCATGCTATAGGAAGGGTCTCAGGATTGGAATGGGAAGGACTTGGATGTCACATCTCATGCTATAGGTAGGGTCTCAAGTTTGATATTAGAAGCATTGAGATAACAAATCTCATGATATCGGAAGGGTCTCAGGATTGGAATGGGAAGGAGTTGGATATCACATCTCATGATAAAGGAAGGGTCTAAGGTTTGGAAGGGGAAGGATTTGGATATCACATCTCATGTTATAGGACGGGTCTCAGGTTTAATATTAGAAGCATTGAGATATCAAGTCTCATGGTATAAGAAGGGTCTCAGAATTGGAATGGGAAGGAGTTGGATATCACACCTCAAGCTATAGGAAGGGTCTCAGGATTGGAATGGGAAGGAGTTTGATATCACATCTCATGCCATAGTATGGGTCTCAGGTTTGGTAGAAGCATTGGGATATCACATCTCATGCTATCGGAAGGGTATCAGTATTGGATTTGGAAGAATTTGGATATCCCATCTCATGCTATAGGAAGGGTCTCAGGTTGGAATGGGAAGGAGTTGGATATCATATCTCATGCTATAGGACGGGTCTCAGGTTTGTTATTAGAATCATTGAGATATCATATTGCATGCTGTAGGAAGGGTCTAAGGATTGGAATGGGAAGGACCTGGTTATCACATCTCATGCTATAGAACGGCTCTCAGGTTTGGAAAGGGAAGGAGTTGGATATCACATCTCATGTTATAGGATGGATCTCAGGTTTGGTATTAGAAGTATTGAGATATCACATCTCATGTTATCGGAAGGATCTCAGGTTTGGTATTAGAAGTATTGAGATATCACATCTCATGCTATAGGAAGGGTCTCAGGATTGGAATGGGAAGTAGTTGGATATCACATCTCATGCTAAAGGAAGGGTCTCAGGTTTGGTAGAAGCATTGAGATATCACATCTCATGCTATCGGAAGTGTCTCAGGATTGGAATGGGAAGGAGCTGGATATCACATCTCATGCTAAAGGAAGGGTCTCAGGTTTGGAACGGGAAGGAGTTGGATATCACATCTCATGTTATAGGAAGGGTCTCAGGTTTGGTATAAACATTGAGATATCACATCTCTGCTATCGGAAGTGTCTCAGGATTGGAATGGGAAGGAGTTGGATATCCCATCTCATGTTATAGGACGGGTCTCAGGTTTGTTATTGGAATCATTGAGATATCATATTGCATGCTGTAGGAAGGGTCTAAGGGTTGGAATGTGAAGGACTTGGATATCACATCTCATGCTATAGATAGGCTCTTAGGTTTGGAAAGGGAAGGAGTTGGATCTCACATTTCATGTTAGAGGAAGGATCTCAGGTTTGGTATTAGAAGCATTGAGATATCACATCTCATGCTATAGGAAGGGTCTCAGGATTGGAATGGGAAGGAGTTGGATATCACATCTCATGCTATAGGAAGGGTCTCAGGTTTGGTATAAGCATTGAGATATCACATCTCATGCTATAGGAAGGGTCTCAGGATTGGAATGGAAGGAGTTGGATATCAGATCTCATGTTATAGGAAGGATCTCAGGTTTGGTATTAGAAGCATTGAGACATCACATCTCATGCTATAGGAAGGGTCTCAGGATTGGAATGGGAAGGAGTTGGATATCAAATCTCATGCTATAGGAAGGGTCTCAGGATTGGAATGGGAAGGAGTTGAATATGACATCTCATGCCGTAGGAAGGGTCTCAGGTTTGGTATAAACATTGAGATATCACATCTCTGCTATCAAAAGGGTCTCAGGATTGGAATGGGAAGGAGTTGGATATCCCATCTCATGTTATAGGAAGAGTCTCACGTTTGGTATTAGAAGCATTGAGATATCACATCTCATGCTATAGGAAGTGTCTCAGGATTGGAATGGGAAGGATTTGGATATCACATCTCATGCTATAGGTATGGTCTCAAGTTTGACATTAGAAGCATTGAGATATCACATCTCATGCTGTTGGAAGTGTCTGAGGATTGGAATGGGAAGGAGTTGGATATCACATCTCCTGCTATGGGAAGGGTCTCAGGTTTGGTATAAGCAGTGAGATATCACATCTCATGCTATAGGAAGTGTCTCAGGATTGGAATGGGAAGGAGTTGGATATCACATCTCATGTTATAGGAAGGATCTCAGGTTTGGTATAAGCATTGAGATATCACATCTCTGCTATCGGAAGGGTCTCAAGATTGGAATGGGAAGGAGTTGGATATTCCCATCTCATGTTATAGGAAGGGTCTCAGGTTTGGTATTAGAAGCATTGAGATATCACATCTCATGCTATAGGAAGGGTCTCAGGATTGGAATGGGAAGGACTTGGATATCACATCTCATGCTATAGGGAGGGTCTCAAGTTTGATATTAGAAGCTTTGAGATATCACATCTCATGATATCGGAAGGGTCTCAGGATTGGAATGGGAAGGAGTTGGATATCACATCTCATGATAAAGGAAGGGTCTAAGGTTTGGAAGGGGAAGGATTTGGATATCACATCTCATGTTATATTACGGGTCTCAGGTTTGGTTTTAGAAGCATTGAGATATCAAGTCTCATAGTATAGGAAGGGTCTCAGAATTGGAATGGGAAGGAGTTGGATATCCCATCTCATGTTATAGGAAGAGTCTCTGGTTTGGTATTAGAATCATTGAGATATCACATCGCATGCTGTAGGAAGGGTCTAAGGATTGGAATGGGATGGACTTGGATATCACATCTCATGTTATAGGTAGGCTCTCAGGTTTGGTATAAGCATTGAGATATCACATCTCATGCTATAGGAAGGGTCTCAGAATTGGAATGGGAAGGAGTTGGATATCACATCTCAAGCTACAGGAAGGGTCTCAGTATTGGAATGGGAAGGACTTGGATATCACATCTCATGCTATAGGAAGGCTCTCAGGTTTGGAAGGGGAAAGAGTTGGATATCTCATTTCATGTTAGAGGTAGGATCTCAGGTTTGGTATTAGAGGCATTGAGATATCACATCTCATGCTATCAGAAGGGTCTCAGGAATGGAATGGGAAGGAGTTAGATATCACATCTCATGCTAAAGGGAGGGTCTCAGGTTTGGAAGGGGAAGGATTTGGATATCACATCTCATGTTATAGGAAGGATCTCAGGTTTGGTATTAGAAGCATTGAGATATCACATCTCATGCTATCGGAAGGATCTCAGGTTTGGTATTAGAAGCATTGAGATATCACATCTCATGCTATCAGAAGAGTCTCAGGATTGGAATAGGAAGGAGTTGGATATCACATTTCATGCTAAAGGGAGGGTCTCAGGTTTGGAAGGGGAAGGATTTGGATATCACATCTCATGTTATCGGAAGGATCTCACGTTTGGTATTAGAAGTATTGAGATATCATATCTCATGCTATAGGAAGGGTCTCAGGATTGGAATGGGAAGGAGTTGGATATCACATCTCATGCTATAGGGAGGGTCTCAGGATTGGAATGGGAAGGACTTAGATATCACATATCATGCTATAGGGAGGGTCTCAGTTTTGATATTAGAAGCATTGAGATATCACATCTCATGCTATCGGAAGTGTCTCAGGATTTGAATGGGAAGGAGCTGGATATCACATCTCATGCTAAAGGAAGGGTCTCAGGTTTGGAACGGGAAGGATTTGGATATCACATCTCATGTTATAGGAAGGGTCTCAGGTTTGGTATAAGCATTGAGATATCACATCTCTGCTATCGGAAGTGTCTCAGGATTGGAATGGGAAGGAGTTGGATATCCCATCTCATGTTATAGGACGGGTCTCAGGTTTGTTATTAGAATCATTGAGATATCATATTGCATGCTGTAGGAAGGGTCTAAGGGTTGGAATGTGAAGGACTTGGATATCACATCTCATGCTATAGATAGGCTCTTAGGTTTGGAAAGGGAAGGAGTTGGATATCACATTTCATGTTAGAGGAAGGATCTCAGGTTTGGTATTAGAAGCATTGAGATATCACATCTCATGCTATAGGAAGGGTCTCAGGATTGGAATGGGAAGCAGTTGGATATCACATCTCATGCTATAGGAAGGGTCTCAGGTTTGGTATAAGCCTTGAGATATCACATCTCATGCTATAGGACGGGTCTCAGGATTGGAATGGAAGGAGTTGGATATCACATCTCATGTTATAGGAAGGATCTCAGGTTTGGTATTAGAAGCATTGAGACATCACATCTCATGCTATAGGAAGGGTCTCAAGGTTGGAATGGGAAGGAGTTGGATATCACATCTCATCCAATAGGAAGGGTCTCAGGTTTGGAATGGGAAGGAATTGGATATCACATCTCATGTTATAGGAAGGATCTCAGGTTTGGTATTAGAAGCATTGAGATATCACATCTCATGCTATAGGAAGGGTCTCAGGATTGGAATGTGAAGGATTTGGATATCACATCTCATGCTAAAGGAAGGGTCTCAGGTTTGGTAGAAGCATTGAGATATCACGTCGCTGCTATCGGAAGGGTCTCAGGATTGGATTGGGAAGGAGTTGGATATCCCTTCTCATGCTATAGGAAGTGTCTCAGGTTGGATTGGGAAGGAGTTGGATATCCCTTCTCATGCTATAGGAAGGGTCTCAGGATTTGAATGGCAAGGAGTTGGATATCACATCTCATGCCATAGGAAGGGACTCAGGTTTGGTATAAGCATTGAGATATCACATCTCTGCTATCGGAAGGGTCTCAGGATTGGATTGGGAAGGAGTTGGATATCCCTTCTCATGCTATAGGAAGTGTCTCAGGTTGGAATGGGAAGGAGTTGGATATCACATCTCTTGCTATAGGAAGGGTCTCAGGATTGGAATGGGTAGGAGTTGGATATTACTTTCTTGCTATAGGAAGTGTCTCAGGTTGGATTGGGAAGGAGTTGGATATCCCTTCTCATGCTATAGGAAGGGTCTCAGGATTTGAATGGCAAGGAGTTGGATATCACATCTCATGCCATAGGAAGGGACTCAGGTTTGGTATAAGCATTGAGATATCACATCTCTGCTATCGGAAGCGGCTCAGGATTGGAATGGGAAGGAGTTGGATATCCCATCTCATGTTATAGGAAGAGTCTCTGGTTTGGTATTAGAATTATTGAGATATCACATCGCATGCTGTAGGAAGGGTCTAAGGATTGGAATGGGATAGACTTGGATATCACATCTCATGTTATAGGTAGGCTCTCAGGTTTGGTATAAGCATTGAGATATCACATCTCATGCTATAGGAAGGGTCTCAGGATTGGAATGGGAAGGAATTGGATATCACATCTCATGCTATAGGAAGGGTCTCAGATTTGGTATAAGCATTGAGATATCACATCTCATGCTAAAGGAAGGGTCTCAGGATTGGAATGGGAAGGAGTTGTATATGACATCTCAGGCCATAGGAAGGTTCTCAGGTTTGGTATAAGCATTGAGATATCACATCTCTGCTATCGGAAAGGTCTCAGGATTGGAATGGGAAGGAGTTGGATATCCCATCTCATGTTATAGGAAGGGTCTCAGGTTTGGTATTAGAAGCATAGAGATATCACATCTCATGCTATAGGAAGGGTCTCAGGATTGGAATGGGAAGGACTTGGATGTCACATCTCATGCTATAGGGAGGGTCTCAAGTTTGATATTAGAAGCATTGAGATAACAAATCTCATGATATCGGAAGGGTCTCAGGATTGGAATGGGAAGGAGTTGGATATCACATCTCATGATAAAGGAAGGGTCTAAGGTTTGGAAGGGGAAGGATTTGGATATCACATCTCATGTTATAGGACGGGTCTCAGGTTTAATATTAGAAGCATTGAGATATCAAGTCTCATGGTATAAGAAGGGTCTCAGAATTGGAATGGGAAGGAGTTGGATATCACACCTCAAGCTATAGGAAGGGTCTCAGGATTGGAATGGGAAGGAGTTTGATATCACATCTCATGCCATAGTATGGGTCTCAGGTTTGGTAGAAGCATTGGGATATCACATCTCATGCTATCGGAAGGGTATCAGTATTGGATTTGGAAGAAGTTGGATATCCCATCTCATGCTATAGGAATGGTCTCAGGTTGGAATGGGAAGGAGTTGGATATCACATTTCATGTTATAGGAAGGGTCTCAGGATTGGAATGCGAAGGACTTGGATATCATATCTCATGCTATAGGACGGGTCTCAGGTTTGTTATTAGAATCATTGAGATATCATATTGCATGCTATAGGAAGGGTCTCAGGATTGGAATGGGAAGCAGTTGGATATCACATCTCATGCTATAGGAAGGGTCTCAGGTTTGGTATAAGCCTTGAGATATCACATCTCATGCTATAGGACGGGTCTCAGGATTGGAATAGAAGGAGTTGGATATCACATCTCATGTTATAGGAAGGATCTCAGGTTTGGTATTAGAAGCATTGAGACATCACATCTCATGCTATAGGAAGGGTCTCAAGGTTGGAATGGGAAGGAGTTGGATATCACATCTCATCCAATAGGAAGGGTCTCAGGTTTGGAATGGGAAGGAATTGGATATCACATCTCATGTTATAGGAAGGATCTCAGGTTTGGTATTAGAAGCATTGAGATATCACATCTCATGCTATAGGAAGGGTCTCAGGATTGGAATGTGAAGGATTTGGATATCACATCTCATGCTAAAGGAAGGGTCTCAGGTTTGGTAGAAGCATTGAGATATCACGTCGCTGCTATCGGAAGGGTCTCAGGATTGGATTGGGAAGGAGTTGGATATCCCTTCTCATGCTATAGGAAGGGTCTCAGGATTTGAATGGCAAGGAGTTGGATATCACATCTCATGCCATAGGAAGGGTCTCAGGTTTGGTATAAGCATTGAGATATCACATCTCTGCTATCGGAAGGGTCTCAGGATTGGATTGGGAAGGAGTTGGATATCCCTTCTCATGCTATATGAAGTGTCTCAGGTTGGAATGGGAAGGAGTTGGATATCACATCTCATGTTATAGGAAGGGTCTCAGGATTGGAATGGGAAGGATTTGGATATCACATCTCTTGCTATAGGAAGGGTCTCAGGATTGGAATGGGTAGGAGTTGGATATTACTTTCTTGCTATAGGAAGGGTCTCATGTTTGGAATGGGAAGGAGTTGGATATCACATATGCTATAGTTAGTGTCTCAGGTTTGGAACGGGAAGGAGTTGGATATCACATCTCATGTTATAGGAAGGGTCTCAGGTTTGGTATAAGCATTGAGATATCACATCTCTGCTATCGGAAGCGGCTCAGGATTGGAATGGGAAGGAGTTGGATATCCCATCTCATGTTATAGGAAGAGTCTCTGGTTTGGTATTAGAATTATTGAGATATCACATTGCATGCTGTAGGAAGGGTCTAAGGATTGGAATGGGATAGACTTGGATATCACATCTCATGTTATAGGTAGGCTCTCAGGTTTGGTATAAGCATTGAGATATCACATCTCATGCTATAGGAAGGGTCTCAGGATTGGAATGGGAAGGAATTGGATATCACATCTCATGCTATAGGAAGGGTCTCAGATTTGGTATAAGCATTGAGATATCACATCTCATGCTAAAGGAAGGGTCTCAGGATTGGAATGGGAAGGAGTTGTATATGACATCTCAGGCCATAGGAAGGTTCTCAGGTTTGGTATAAGCATTGAGATATCACATCTCTGCTATCGGAAAGGTCTCAGGATTGGAATGGGAAGGAGTTGGATATCCCATCTCATGTTATAGGAAGGGTCTCAGGTTTGGTATTAGAAGCATAGAGATATCACATCTCATGCTATAGGAAGGGTCTCAGGATTGGAATGGGAAGGACTTGGATGTCACATCTCATGCTATAGGGAGGGTCTCAAGTTTGATATTAGAAGCATTGAGATAACAAATCTCATGATATCGGAAGGGTCTCAGGATTGGAATGGGAAGGAGTTGGATATCACATCTCATGATAAAGGAAGGGTCTAAGGTTTGGAAGGGGAAGGATTTGGATATCACATCTCATGTTATAGGACGGGTCTCAGGTTTAATATTAGAAGCATTGAGATATCAAGTCTCATGGTATAAGAAGGGTCTCAGAATTGGAATGGGAAGGAGTTGGATATCACACCTCAAGCTATAGGAAGGGTCTCAGGATTGGAATGGGAAGGAGTTTGATATCACATCTCATGCCATAGTATGGGTCTCAGGTTTGGTAGAAGCATTGGGATATCACATCTCATGCTATCGGAAGGGTATCAGTATTGGATTTGGAAGAAGTTGGATATCCCATCTCATGCTATAGGAAGGGTCTCAGGTTGGAATGGGAAGGAGTTGGATATCACATTTCATGTTATAGGAAGGGTCTCAGGATTGGAATGGGAAGGACTTGGATATCATATCTCATGCTATAGGACGGGTCTCAGGTTTGTTATTAGAATCATTGAGATATCATATTGCATGCTGTAGGAAGGGTTAAGGATTGGAATGGGAAGGACCTGGATATCACATCTCATGCTATAGAACGGCTCTCAGGTTTGGAAAGGGAAGGAGTTGGATATCACATCTCATGTTATAGGATGGATCTCAGGTTTGGTATTAGAAGTATTGAGATATCACATCTCATGCTATAGGAAGGGTTTCAGGATTGGAATGGGAAGGAGTTGGATATCACATCTCATGCTAAAGGAAGGGTCTCAGGTTTGGTAGAAGCATTGAGATATCACATCTCATGCTATAGGAAGGGTCTCAGGATTGGAATGGGAAGGACTTAGATATCACATATCATGCTATAGGGAGGGTCTCAGTTTTGATATTAGAAGCATTGAGATATCACATCTCATGCTATCGGAAGTGTCTCAGGATTGGAATGGGAAGGAGCTGGATATCACATCTCATGCTAAAGGAAGGGTGTCAGGTTTGGAACGGGAAGGAGTTGGATATCACATCTCATGTTATAGGAAGGGTCTCAGGTTTGGTATAAACATTGAGATATCACATCTCTGCTATCGGAAGTGTCTCAGGATTGGAATGGGAAGGAGTTGGATATCCCATCTCATGTTATAGGACGGGTCTCAGGTTTGTTATTAGAATCATTGAGATATCATATTGCATGCTGTAGGAAGGGTCTAAGGGTTGGAATGTGAAGGACTTGGATATCACATCTCATGCTATAGATAGGCTCTTAGGTTTGGAAAGGGAAGGAGTTGGATCTCACATTTCATGTTAGAGGAAGGATCTCAGGTTTGGTATTAGAAGCATTGAGATATCACATCTCAAGCTATAGGAAGGGTCTCAGGATTGGAATGGGAAGGAGTTGGATATCACATCTCATGCTATAGGAAGGGTCTCAGGTTTGGTATAAGCATTGAGATATCACATCTCATGCTATAGGAAGGGTCTCAGGATTGGAATGGAAGGAGTTGGATATCACATCTCATGTTATAGGAAGGATCTCAGGTTTGGTATTAGAAGCATTGAGACATCACATCTCATGCTATAGGAAGGGTCTCAGGATTGGAATGGGAAGGAGTTGGATATCAAATCTCATGCTATAGGAAGCGTCTCAGGATTGGAATGGGAAGGAGTTGAATATGACATCTCATGCCATAGGAAGGGTCTCAGGTTTGGTATAAACATTGAGATATCACATCTCTGCTATCAAAAGGGTCTCAGGATTGGAATGGGAAGGAGTTGGATATCCCATCTCATGTTATAGGAAGAGTCTCAGGTTTGGTATTAGAAGCATTGAGATATCACATCTCATGCTATAGGAAGTGTCTCAGGATTGGAATGGGAAGGAGTTGGATATCACATCTCATGTTATAGGAAGGGTCTCAGGATTGGAATGGGAAGGATTTGGATATCACATCTCTTGCTATAGGAAGGGTCTCAGGATTGGAATGGGTAGGAGTTGGATATTACTTTCTTGCTATAGGAAGGGTCTCATGTTTGGAATGGGAAGGAGTTGGATATCACATATGCTATAGTTAGTGTCTCAGGTTTGGAACGGGAAGGAGTTGGATATCACATCTCATGTTATAGGAAGGGTCTCAGGTTTGGTATAAGCATTGAGATATCACATCTCTGCTATCGGAAGCGGCTCAGGATTGGAATGGGAAGGAGTTGGATATCCCATCTCATGTTATAGGAAGAGTCTCTGGTTTGGTATTAGAATCATTGAGATATCACATCGCATGCTGTAGGAAGGGTCTAAGGATTGGAATGGGAAGGAGTTGGATATCACATCTCATGCTAAAGGAAGGGTCTCAGGTTTGGTAGAAGCATTGAGATATCACATCTCATGCTATAGGAAGGGTCTCAGGATTGGAATGGGAAGGACTTAGATATCACATATCATGCTATAGGGAGGGTCTCAGTTTTGATATTAGAAGCATTGAGATATCACATCTCATGCTATCGGAAGTGTCTCAGGATTGGAATGGGAAGGAGCTGGATATCACATCTCATGCTAAAGGAAGGGTCTCAGGTTTGGAACGGGAAGGAGTTGGATATCACATCTCATGTTATAGGAAGGGTCTCAGGTTTGGTATAAACATTGAGATATCACATCTCTGCTATCGGAAGTGTCTCAGGATTGGAATGGGAAGGAGTTGGATATCCCATCTCATGTTATAGGACGGGTCTCAGGTTTGTTATTGGAATCATTGAGATATCATATTGCATGCTGTAGGAAGGGTCTAAGGGTTGGAATGTGAAGGACTTGGATATCACATCTCATGCTATAGATAGGCTCTTAGGTTTGGAAAGGGAAGGAGTTGGATCTCACATTTCATGTTAGAGGAAGGATCTCAGGTTTGGTATTAGAAGCATTGAGATATCACATCTCATGCTATAGGAAGGGTCTCAGGATTGGAATGGGAAGGAGTTGGATATCACATCTCATGCTATAGGAAGGGTCTCAGGTTTGGTATAAGCATTGAGATATCACATCTCATGCTATAGGAAGGGTCTCAGGATTGGAATGGAAGGAGTTGGATATCAGATCTCATGTTATAGGAAGGATCTCAGGTTTGGTATTAGAAGCATTGAGACATCACATCTCATGCTATAGGAAGGGTCTCAGGATTGGAATGGGAAGGAGTTGGATCTCAAATGTCATGCTATAGGAAGGGTCTCAGGATTGGAATGGGAAGGAGTTGAATATGACATCTCATGCCGTAGGAAGGGTCTCAGGTTTGGTATAAACATTGAGATATCACATCTCTGCTATCAAAAGGGTCTCAGGATTGGAATGGGAAGGAGTTGGATATCCCATCTCATGTTATAGGAAGAGTCTCACGTTTGGTATTAGAAGCATTGAGATATCACATCTCATGCTATAGGAAGTGTCTCAGGATTGGAATGGGAAGGATTTGGATATCACATCTCATGCTATAGGTATGGTCTCAAGTTTGACATTAGAAGCATTGAGATATCACATCTCATGCTATAGGAAGGGTCTGAGGATTGGAATGGGAAGGAGTTGGATATCACATCTCCTGCTATGGGAAGGGTCTCAGGTTTGGTATAAGCAGTGAGATATCACATCTCATGCTATAGGAAGTGTCTCAGGATTGGAATGGGAAGGAGTTGGATATCACATCTCATGTTATAGGAAGGATCTCAGGTTTGGTATAAGCATTGAGATATCACATCTCTGCTATCGGAAGGGTCTCAAGATTGGAATGGGAAGGAGTTGGATATTCCCATCTCATGTCATAGGAAGGGTCTCAGGTTTGGTATTAGAAGCATTGAGATATCACATCTCATGCTATAGGAAGGGTCTCAGGATTGGAATGGGAAGGACTTGGATATCACATCTCATGCTATAGGGAGGGTCTCAAGTTTGATATTAGAAGCTTTGAGATATCACATCTCATGATATCGGAAGGGTCTCAGGATTGGAATGGGAAGGAGTTGGATATCACATCTCATGATAAAGGAAGGGTCTAAGGTTTGGAAGGGGAAGGATTTGGATATCACATCTCATGTTATATTACGGGTCTCAGGTTTGGTTTTAGAAGCATTGAGATATCAAGTCTCATAGTATAGGAAGGGTCTCAGAATTGGAATGGGAAGGAGTTGGATATCCCATCTCATGTTATAGGAAGAGTCTCTGGTTTGGTATTAGAATCATTGAGATATCACATCGCATGCTGTAGGAAGGGTCTAAGGATTGGAATGGGATGGACTTGGATATCACATCTCATGTTATAGGTAGGCTCTCAGGTTTGGTATAAGCATTGAGATATCACATCTCATGCTATAGGAAGGGTCTCAGAATTGGAATGGGAAGGAGTTGGATATCACATCTCAAGCTATAGGAAGGGTCTCAGTATTGGAATGGGAAGGACTTGGATATCACATCTCATGCTATAGGAAGGCTCTCAGGTTTGGAAGGGGAAAGAGTTGGATATCTCATTTCATGTTAGAGGTAGGATCTCAGGTTTGGTATTAGAGGCATTGAGATATCACATCTCATGCTATCAGAAGGGTCTCAGGAATGGAATGGGAAGGAGTTAGATATCACATCTCATGCTAAAGGGAGGGTCTCAGGTTTGGAAGGGGAAGGATTTGGATATCACATCTCATGTAATAGGAAGGATCTCAGGTTTGGTATTAGAAGCATTGAGATATCACATCTCATGCTATCGGAAGGATCTCAGGTTTGGTATTAGAAGCATTGAGATATCACATCTCATGCTATCAGAAGAGTCTCAGGATTGGAATAGGAAGGAGTTGGATATCACATTTCATGCTAAAGGGAGGGTCTCAGGTTTGGAAGGGGAAGGATTTGGATATCACATCTCATGTTATCGGAAGGATCTCACGTTTGGTATTAGAAGTATTGAGATATCATATCTCATGCTATAGGAAGGGTCTCAGGATTGGAATGGGAAGGAGTTGGATATCACATCTCATGCTATAGGGAGGGTCTCAGGATTGGAATGGGAAGGACTTAGATATCACATATCATGCTATAGGGAGGGTCTCAGTTTTGATATTAGAAGCATTGAGATATCACATCTCATGCTATCGGAAGTGTCTCAGGATTGGAATGGGAAGGAGCTGGATATCACATCTCATGCTAAAGGAAGGGTCTCAGGTTTGGAACGGGAAGGATTTGGATATCACATCTCATGTTATAGGAAGGGTCTCAGGTTTGGTATAAGCATTGAGATATCACATCTCTGCTATCGGAAGTGTCTCAGGATTGGAATGGGAAGGAGTTGGATATCCCATCTCATGTTATAGGACGGGTCTCAGGTTTGTTATTAGAATCATTGAGATATCATATTGCATGCTGTAGGAAGGGTCTAAGGGTTGGAATGTGAAGGACTTGGATATCACATCTCATGCTATAGATAGGCTCTTAGGTTTGGAAAGGGAAGGAGTTGGATATCACATTTCATGTTAGAGGAAGGATCTCAGGTTTGGTATTAGAAGCATTGAGATATCACATCTCATGCTATAGGAAGGGTCTCAGGATTGGAATGGGAAGCAGTTGGATATCACATCTCATGCTATAGGAAGGGTCTCAGGTTTGGTATAAGCCTTGAGATATCACATCTCATGCTATAGGACGGGCCTCAGGATTGGAATGGAAGGAGTTGGATATCACATCTCATGTTATAGGAAGGATCTCAGGTTTGGTATTAGAAGCATTGAGACATCACATCTCATGCTATAGGAAGGGTCTCAAGGTTGGAATGGGAAGGAGTTGGATATCACATCTCATCCAATAGGAAGGGTCTCAGGTTTGGAATGGGAAGGAATTGGATATCACATCTCATGTTATAGGAAGGATCTCAGGTTTGGTATTAGAAGCATTGAGATATCACATCTCATGCTATAGGAAGGGTCTCAGGATTGGAATGTGAAGGATTTGGATATCACATCTCATGCTAAAGGAAGGGTCTCAGGTTTGGTAGAAGCATTGAGATATCACGTCGCTGCTATCGGAAGGGTCTCAGGATTGGATTGGGAAGGAGTTGGATATCCCTTCTCATGCTATAGGAAGTGTCTCAGGTTGGATTGGGAAGGAGTTGGATATCCCTTCTCATGCTATAGGAAGGGTCTCAGGATTTGAATGGCAAGGAGTTGGATATCACATCTCATGCCATAGGAAGGGACTCAGGTTTGGTATAAGCATTGAGATATCACATCTCTGCTATCGGAAGGGTCTCAGGATTGGATTGGGAAGGAGTTGGATATCCCTTCTCATGCTATAGGAAGTGTCTCAGGTTGGAATGGGAAGGAGTTGGATATCACATCTCTTGCTATAGGAAGGGTCTCAGGATTGGAATGGGTAGGAGTTGGATATTACTTTCTTGCTATAGGAAGGGTCTCATGTTTGGAATGGGAAGGAGTTGGATATCACATATGCTATAGTTAGTGTCTCAGGTTTGGAACGGGAAGGAGTTGGATATCACATCTCATGTTATAGGAAGGGTCTCAGGTTTGGTATAAGCATTGAGATATCACATCTCTGCTATCGGAAGCGGCTCAGGATTGGAATGGGAAGGAGTTGGATATCCCATCTCATGTTATAGGAAGAGTCTCTGGTTTGGTATTAGAATTATTGAGATATCACATCGCATGCTGTAGGAAGGGTCTAAGGATTGGAATGGGATAGACTTGGATATCACATCTCATGTTATAGGTAGGCTCTCAGGTTTGGTATAAGCATTGAGATATCACATCTCATGCTATAGGAAGGGTCTCAGGATTGGAATGGGAAGGAATTGGATATCACATCTCATGCTATAGGAAGGGTCTCAGATTTGGTATAAGCATTGAGATATCACATCTCATGCTAAAGGAAGGGTCTCAGGATTGGAATGGGAAGGAGTTGTATATGACATCTCAGGCCATAGGAAGGTTCTCAGGTTTGGTATAAGCATTGAGATATCACATCTCTGCTATCGGAAAGGTCTCAGGATTGGAATGGGAAGGAGTTGGATATCCCATCTCATGTTATAGGAAGGGTCTCAGGTTTGGTATTAGAAGCATAGAGATATCACATCTCATGCTATAAGAAGGGTCTCAGGATTGGAATGGGAAGGACTTGGATGTCACATCTCATGCTATAGGGAGGGTCTCAAGTTTGATATTAGAAGCATTGAGATAACAAATCTCATGATATCGGAAGGGTCTCAGGATTGGAATGGGAAGGAGTTGGATATCACATCTCATGATAAAGGAAGGGTCTAAGGTTTGGAAGGGGAAGGATTTGGATATCACATCTCATGTTATAGGACGGGTCTCAGGTTTAATATTAGAAGCATTGAGATATCAAGTCTCATGGTATAAGAAGGGTCTCAGAATTGGAATGGGAAGGAGTTGGATATCACACCTCAAGCTATAGGAAGGGTCTCAGGATTGGAATGGGAAGGAGTTTGATATCACATCTCATGCCATAGTATGGGTCTCAGGTTTGGTAGAAGCATTGGGATATCACATCTCATGCTATCGGAAGGGTATCAGTATTGGATTTGGAAGAAGTTGGATATCCCATCTCATGCTATAGGAATGGTCTCAGGTTGGAATGGGAAGGAGTTGGATATCACATTTCATGTTATAGGAAGGGTCTCAGGATTGGAATGCGAAGGACTTGGATATCATATCTCATGCTATAGGACGGGTCTCAGGTTTGTTATTAGAATCATTGAGATATCATATTGCATGCTATAGGAAGGGTCTCAGGATTGGAATGGGAAGCAGTTGGATATCACATCTCATGCTATAGGAAGGGTCTCAGGTTTGGTATAAGCCTTGAGATATCACATCTCATGCTATAGGACGGGTCTCAGGATTGGAATAGAAGGAGTTGGATATCACATCTCATGTTATAGGAAGGATCTCAGGTTTGGTATTAGAAGCATTGAGACATCACATCTCATGCTATGGGAAGGGTCTCAAGGTTGGAATGGGAAGGAGTTGGATATCACATCTCATCCAATAGGAAGGGTCTCAGGTTTGGAATGGGAAGGAATTGGATATCACATCTCATGTTATAGGAAGGATCTCAGGTTTGGTATTAGAAGCATTGAGATATCACATCTCATGCTATAGGAAGGGTCTCAGGATTGGAATGTGAAGGATTTGGATATCACATCTCATGCTAAAGGAAGGGTCTCAGGTTTGGTAGAAGCATTGAGATATCACGTCGCTGCTATCGGAAGGGTCTCAGGATTGGATTGGGAAGGAGTTGGATATCCCTTCTCATGCTATAGGAAGGGTCTCAGGATTTGAATGGCAAGGAGTTGGATATCACATCTCATGCCATAGGAAGGGTCTCAGGTTTGGTATAAGCATTGAGATATCACATCTCTGCTATCGGAAGGGTCTCAGGATTGGATTGGGAAGGAGTTGGATATCCCTTCTCATGCTATATGAAGTGTCTCAGGTTGGAATGGGAAGGAGTTGGATATCACATCTCATGTTATAGGAAGGGTCTCAGGATTGGAATGGGAAGGATTTGGATATCACATCTCTTGCTATAGGAAGGGTCTCAGGATTGGAATGGGTAGGAGTTGGATATTACTTTCTTGCTATAGGAAGGGTCTCATGTTTGGAATGGGAAGGAGTTGGATATCACATATGCTATAGTTAGTGTCTCAGGTTTGGAACGGGAAGGAGTTGGATATCACATCTCATGTTATAGGAAGGGTCTCAGGTTTGGTATAAGCATTGAGATATCACATCTCTGCTATCGGAAGCGGCTCAGGATTGGAATGGGAAGGAGTTGGATATCCCATCTCATGTTATAGGAAGAGTCTCTGGTTTGGTATTAGAATTATTGAGATATCACATCGCATGCTGTAGGAAGGGTCTAAGGATTGGAATGGGATAGACTTGGATATCACATCTCATGTTATAGGTAGGCTCTCAGGTTTGGTATAAGCATTGAGATATCACATCTCATGCTATAGGAAGGGTCTCAGGATTGGAATGGGAAGGAATTGGATATCACATCTCATGCTATAGGAAGGGTCTCAGATTTGGTATAAGCATTGAGATATCACATCTCATGCTAAAGGAAGGGTCTCAGGATTGGAATGGGAAGGAGTTGTATATGACATCTCAGGCCATAGGAAGGTTCTCAGGTTTGGTAGAAGCATTGGGATATCACATCTCATGCTATCGGAAGGGTATCAGTATTGGATTTGGAAGAAGTTGGATATCCCATCTCATGCTATAGGAATGGTCTCAGGTTGGAATGGGAAGGAGTTGGATATCACATTTCATGTTATAGGAAGGGTCTCAGGATTGGAATGCGAAGGACTTGGATATCATATCTCATGCTATAGGACGGGTCTCAGGTTTGTTATTAGAATCATTGAGATATCATATTGCATGCTATAGGAAGGGTCTCAGGATTGGAATGGGAAGCAGTTGGATATCACATCTCATGCTATAGGAAGGGTCTCAGGTTTGGTATAAGCCTTGAGATATCACATCTCATGCTATAGGACGGGTCTCAGGATTGGAATAGAAGGAGTTGGATATCACATCTCATGTTATAGGAAGGATCTCAGGTTTGGTATTAGAAGCATTGAGACATCACATCTCATGCTATGGGAAGGGTCTCAAGGTTGGAATGGGAAGGAGTTGGATATCACATCTCATCCAATAGGAAGGGTCTCAGGTTTGGAATGGGAAGGAATTGGATATCACATCTCATGTTATAGGAAGGATCTCAGGTTTGGTATTAGAAGCATTGAGATATCACATCTCATGCTATAGGAAGGGTCTCAGGATTGGAATGTGAAGGATTTGGATATCACATCTCATGCTAAAGGAAGGGTCTCAGGTTTGGTAGAAGCATTGAGATATCACGTCGCTGCTATCGGAAGGGTCTCAGGATTGGATTGGGAAGGAGTTGGATATCCCTTCTCATGCTATAGGAAGGGTCTCAGGATTTGAATGGCAAGGAGTTGGATATCACATCTCATGCCATAGGAAGGGTCTCAGGTTTGGTATAAGCATTGAGATATCACATCTCTGCTATCGGAAGGGTCTCAGGATTGGATTGGGAAGGAGTTGGATATCCCTTCTCATGCTATATGAAGTGTCTCAGGTTGGAATGGGAAGGAGTTGGATATCACATCTCATGTTATAGGAAGGGTCTCAGGATTGGAATGGGAAGGATTTGGATATCACATCTCTTGCTATAGGAAGGGTCTCAGGATTGGAATGGGTAGGAGTTGGATATTACTTTCTTGCTATAGGAAGGGTCTCATGTTTGGAATGGGAAGGAGTTGGATATCACATATGCTATAGTTAGTGTCTCAGGTTTGGAACGGGAAGGAGTTGGATATCACATCTCATGTTATAGGAAGGGTCTCAGGTTTGGTATAAGCATTGAGATATCACATCTCTGCTATCGGAAGCGGCTCAGGATTGGAATGGGAAGGAGTTGGATATCCCATCTCATGTTATAGGAAGAGTCTCTGGTTTGGTATTAGAATTATTGAGATATCACATCGCATGCTGTAGGAAGGGTCTAAGGATTGGAATGGGATAGACTTGGATATCACATCTCATGTTATAGGTAGGCTCTCAGGTTTGGTATAAGCATTGAGATATCACATCTCATGCTATAGGAAGGGTCTCAGGATTGGAATGGGAAGGAATTGGATATCACATCTCATGCTATAGGAAGGGTCTCAGATTTGGTATAAGCATTGAGATATCACATCTCATGCTAAAGGAAGGGTCTCAGGATTGGAATGGGAAGGAGTTGTATATGACATCTCAGGCCATAGGAAGGTTCTCAGGTTTGGTATAAGCATTGAGATATCACATCTCTGCTATCGGAAAGGTCTCAGGATTGGAATGGGAAGGAGTTGGATATCCCATCACATGTTATAGGAAGGGTCTCAGGTTTGGTATTAGAAGCATAGAGATATCACATCTCATGCTATAGGAAGGGTCTCAGGATTGGAATGGGAAGGACTTGGATGTCACATCTCATGCTATAGGGAGGGTCTCAAGTTTGATATTAGAAGCATTGAGATAACAAATCTCATGATATCGGAAGGGTCTCAGGATTGGAATGGGAAGGAGTTGGATATCACATCTCATGATAAAGGAAGGGTCTAAGGTTTGGAAGGGGAAGGATTTGGATATCACATCTCATGTTATAGGACGGGTCTCAGGTTTAATATTAGAAGCATTGAGATATCAAGTCTCATGGTATAAGAAGGGTCTCAGAATTGGAATGGGAAGGAGTTGGATATCACACCTCAAGCTATAGGAAGGGTCTCAGGATTGGAATGGGAAGGAGTTTGATATCACATCTCATGCCATAGTATGGGTCTCAGGTTTGGTAGAAGCATTGGGATATCACATATCATGCTATCGGAAGGGTATCAGTATTGGATTTGGAAGAAGTTGGATATCCCATCTCATGCTATAGGAAGGGTCTCAGGTTGGAATGGGAAGGAGTTGGATATCACATTTCATGTTATAGGAAGGGTCTCAGGATTGGAATGGGAAGGACTTGGATATCATATCTCATGCTATAGGACGGGTCTCAGGTTTGTTATTAGAATCATTGAGATATCATATTGCATGCTGTAGGAAGGGTTAAGGATTGGAATGGGAAGGACCTGGATATCACATCTCATGCTATAGAACGGCTCTCAGGTTTGGAAAGGGAAGGAGTTGGATATCACATCTCATGTTATAGGATGGATCTCAGGTTTGGTATTAG
Organism: Ambystoma mexicanum; assembly: GCF_040938575.1. NCBI lineage: Eukaryota > Metazoa > Chordata > Amphibia > Caudata > Ambystomatidae > Ambystoma > Ambystoma mexicanum. The sequence goes on from NW_027182433.1 coordinate 8,174,494, forward strand.
AAGTATTGAGATATCACATCTCATGCTATAGGAAGGGTTTCAGGATTGGAATGGGAAGGAGTTGGATATCACATCTCATGCTAAAGGAAGGGTCTCAGGTTTGGTAGAAGCATTGAGATATCACATCTCATGCTATAGGAAGGGTCTCAGGATTGGAATGGGAAGGACTTAGATATCACATATCATGCTATAGGGAGGGTCTCAGTTTTGATATTAGAAGCATTGAGATATCACATCTCATGCTATCGGAAGTGTCTCAGGATTGGAATGGGAAGGAGCTGGATATCACATCTCATGCTAAAGGAAGGGTGTCAGGTTTGGAACGGGAAGGAGTTGGATATCACATCTCATGTTATAGGACGGGTCTCAGGTTTGTTATTAGAATCATTGAGATATCATATTGCATGCTGTAGGAAGGGTCTAAGGGTTGGAATGTGAAGGACTTGGATATCACATCTCATGCTATAGATAGGCTCTTAGGTTTGGAAAGGGAAGGAGTTGGATCTCACATTTCATGTTAGAGGAAGGATCTCAGGTTTGGTATTAGAAGCATTGAGATATCACATCTCAAGCTATAGGAAGGGTCTCAGGATTGGAATGGGAAGGAGTTGGATATCACATCTCATGCTATAGGAAGGGTCTCAGGTTTGGTATAAGCATTGAGATATCACATCTCATGCTATAGGAAGGGTCTCAGGATTGGAATGGAAGGAGTTGGATATCACATCTCATGTTATAGGAAGGATCTCAGGTTTGGTATTAGAAGCATTGAGACATCACATCTCATGCTATAGGAAGGGTCTCAGGATTGGAATGGGAAGGAGTTGGATATCAAATCTCATGCTATAGGAAGCGTCTCAGGATTGGAATGGGAAGGAGTTGAATATGACATCTCATGCCATAGGAAGGGTCTCAGGTTTGGTATAAACATTGAGATATCACATCTCTGCTATCAAAAGGGTCTCAGGATTGGAATGGGAAGGAGTTGGATATCCCATCTCATGTTATAGGAAGAGTCTCAGGTTTGGTATTAGAAGCATTGAGATATCACATCTCATGCTATAGGAAGTGTCTCAGGATTGGAATGGGAAGGAGTTGGATATCACATCTCATGTTATAGGAAGGGTCTCAGGATTGGAATGGGAAGGATTTGGATATCACATCTCTTGCTATAGAAAGGGTCTCAGGATTGGAATGGGTAGGAGTTGGATATTACTTTCTTGCTATAGGAAGGGTCTCATGTTTGGAATGGGAAGGAGTTGGATATCACATATGCTATAGTTAGTGTCTCAGGTTTGGAACGGGAAGGAGTTGGATATCACATCTCATGTTATAGGAAGGGTCTCAGGTTTGGTATAAGCATTGAGATATCACATCTCTGCTATCGGAAGCGGCTCAGGATTGGAATGGGAAGGAGTTGGATATCCCATCTCATGTTATAGGAAGAGTCTCTGGTTTGGTATTAGAATCATTGAGATATCACATCGCATGCTGTAGGAAGGGTCTAAGGATTGGAATGGGATGGACTTGGATATCACATCTCATGTTATAGGTAGGCTCTCAGGTTTGGTATAAGCATTGAGATATCACATCTCATGCTATAGGAAGGGTCTCAGGATTGGAATGGGAAGGAATTGGATATCACATCTCATGCTATAGGAAGGGTCTCAGATTTGGTATAAGCATTGAGATATCACATCTCATGCTAAAGGAAGGGTCTCAGGATTGGAATGGGAAGGAGTTGTATATGACATCTCAGGCCATAGGAAGGTTCTCAGGTTTGGTATAAGCATTGAGATATCACATCTCTGCTATCAGAAAGGTCTCAGGATTGGAATGGGAAGGAGTTGGATATCCCATCTCATGTTATAGGAAGGGTCTCAGGTTTGGTATTAGAAGCATAGAAATATCACATCTCATGCTATAGGAAGGGTCTCAGGATTGGAATGGGAAGGACTTGGATGTCACATCTCATGCTATAGGGAGGGTCTCAAGTTTGATATTAGAAGCATTGAGATAACAAATCTCATGATATCGGAAGGGTCTCAGGATTGGAATGGGAAGGAGTTGGATATCACATCTCATGATAAAGGAAGGGTCTAAGGTTTGGAAGGGGAAGGATTTGGATATCACATCTCATGTTATAGGACGGGTCTCAGGTTTAATATTAGAAGCATTGAGATATCAAGTCTCATGGTATAAGAAGGGTCTCAGAATTGGAATGGGAAGGAGTTGGATATCACACCTCAAGCTATAGGAAGGGTCTCAGGATTGGAATGGGAAGGAGTTTGATATCACATCTCATGCCATAGTATGGGTCTCAGGTTTGGTAGAAGCATTGGGATATCACATCTCATGCTATCGGAAGGGTATCAGTATTGGATTTGGAAGAAGTTGGATATCCCATCTCATGCTATAGGAAGGGTCTCAGGTTGGAATGGGAAGGAGTTGGATATCACATTTCATGTTATAGGAAGGGTCTCAGGATTGGAATGGGAAGGACTTGGATATCATATCTCATGCTATAGGACGGGTCTCAGGTTTGTTATTAGAATCATTGAGATATCATATTGCATGCTGTAGGAAGGGTCTAAGGATTGGAATGGGAAGGACCTGGATATCACATCTCATGCTATAGAACGGCTCTCAGGTTTGGAAAGGGAAGGAGTTGGATATCACATCTCATGTTATAGGATGGATCTCAGGTTTGGTATTAGAAGTATTGAGATATCACATCTCATGCTATAGGAAGGGTCTCAGGATTGGAATGGGAAGGAGTTGGATATTACATCTCATGCTAAAGGAAGGGTCTCAGGTTTGGTAGAAGCATTGAGATATCACATCTCATGCTATAGGAAGGGTCTCAGGATTGGAATGGGAAGGACTTAGATATCACATATCATGCTATAGGGAGGGTCTCAGTTTTGATATTAGAAGCATTGAGATATCACATCTCATGCTATCGGAAGTGTCTCAGGATTGGAATGGGAAGGAGCTGGATATCATATCTCATGCTAAAGGAAGGGTCTCAGGTTTGGAACGGGAAGGAGTTGGATATCACATCTCATGTTATAGGAAGGGTCTCAGGTTTGGTATAAACATTGAGATATCACATCTCTGCTATCGGAAGTGTCTCAGGATTGGAATGGGAAGGAGTTGGATATCCCATCTCATGTTATAGGAAGGGTCTCAGGTTTGTTATTAGAATCATTGAGATATCATATTGCATGCTGTAGGAAGGGTCTAAGGGTTGGAATGTGAAGGACTTGGATATCACATCTCATGCTATAGATAGGCTCTTAGGTTTGGAAAGGGAAGGAGTTGGATCTCACATTTCATGTTAGAGGAAGGATCTCAGGTTTGGTATTAGAAGCATTGAGATATCACATCTCATGCTATAGGAAGGGTCTCATGATTGGAATGGGAAGGAGTTGGATATCACATCTCATGCTATAGGAAGGGTCTCAGGTTTGGTAGAAGCATTGAGATATCACATCTCATGCTATAGGAAGGGTCTAAGGATTGGAATTGGATGGACTTGGATATCACATCTCATGTTATAGGTAGGCTCTCAGGTTTGGTATAAGCATTGAGATATCACATCTCATGCTATAGGAAGGGTCTCAGAATTGGAATGGGAAGGAGTTGGATATCACATCTCAAGCTATAGGAAGGGTCTCAGTATTGAAATGGGAAGGACTTGGATATCACATCTCATGCTATAGGAAGGCTCTCAGGTTTGGAAGGGGAAAGAGTTGGATATCTCATTTCATGTTAGAGGTAGGATCTCAGGTTTGGTATTAGAGGCATTGAGAAATCACATCTCATGCTATCAGAAGGGTCTCAGGAATGGAATGGGAAGGAGTTAGATATCACATCTCATGCTAAAGGGAGGGTCTCAGGTTTGGAAGGGGAAGGATTTGGATATCACATCTCATGTTATAGGAAGGATCTCAGGTTTGGTATTAGAAGCATTGAGATATCACATCTCATGCTATAGGAAGGGTCTCATGATTGGAATGGGAAGGAGTTGGATATCACATCTCATGCTATAGGAAGGGTCTCAGGTTTGGTATAAGCATTGAGATATCACATCTCATGCTATAGGAAGGGTCTCAGGATTGGAATGGAAGGAGTTGGATATCACATCTCATGTTATAGGAAGGATCTCAGGTTTGGTATTAGAAGCATTGAGACATCACATCTCATGCTATAGGAAGGGTCTCAGGATTGGAATGGGAAGGAGTTGGATATCAAATCTCATGCTATAGGAAGGGTCTCAGGATTGGAAGGGTAGGAGTTGAATATGACATCTCATGCCGTAGGAAGGGTCTCAGGTTTGGTATAAACATTGAGATATCACATCTCTGCTATCAAAAGGGTCTCAGGATTGGAATGGGAAGGAGTTGGATATCCCATCTCATGTTATAGGAAGAGTCTCAGGTTTGGTATTAGAAGCATTGAGATATCACATCTCATGCTATAGGAAGTGTCTCAGGATTGGAATGGGAAGGACTTGGATATCACATCTCATGCTATAGGTAGGGTCTCAAGTTTGACATTAGAAGCATTGAGATATCACATCTCATGCTATAGGAAGGGTCTGAGGATTGGAATGGGAAGGAGTTGGATATCACATCTCCTGCTATGGGAAGGGTCTCAGGTTTGGTATAAGCAGTGAGATATCACATCTCATGCTATAGGAAGTGTCTCAGGATTGGAATGGGAAGGAGTTGGATATCACATCTCATGTTATAGGAAGGATCTCAGGTTTGGTATAAGCATTGAGATATCACATCTCTGCTATCGGAAGGGTCTCAAGATTGGAATGGGAAGGAGTTGGATATTCCCATCTCATGTTATAGGAAGGGTCTCAGGTTTGGTATTAGAAGCATTGAGATATCACATCTCATGCTATAGGAAGGGTCTCAGGATTGGAATGGGAAGGACTTGGATATCACATCTCATGCTATAGGGAGGGTCTCAAGTTTGATATTAGAAGCTTTGAGATATCACATCTCATGATATCGGAAGGGTCTCAGGATTGGAATGGGAATGAGTTGGATATCACATCTCATGATAAAGGAAGGGTCTAAGGTTTGGAAGGGGAAGGATTTTGATATCACATCTCATGTTATATTACGGGTCTCAGGTTTGGTATTAGAAGCATTGAGATATCAAGTCTCATAGTATAGGAAGGGTCTCAGAATTGGAATGGGAAGGAGTTGGATATCCCATCTCATGTTATAGGAAGAGTCTCTGGTTTGGTATTAGAATCATTGAGATATCACATCGCATGCTGTAGGGAGGGTCTAAGGATTGGAATGGGATGGACTTGGATATCACATCTCATGTTATAGGTAGGCTCTCAGGTTTGGTATAAGCATTGAGATATCACATCTCATGCTATAGGAAGGGTCTCAGAATTGGAATGGGAAGGAGTTGGATATCACATCTCAAGCTATAGGAAGGGTCTCAGTATTGAAATGGGAAGGACTTGGATATCACATCTCATGCTATAGGAAGGCTCTCAGGTTTGGAAGGGGAAAGAGTTGGATATCTCATTTCATGTTAGAGGTAGGATCTCAGGTTTGGTATTAGAGGCATTGAGATATCACATCTCATGCTATCAGAAGGGTCTCAGGAATGGAATGGGAAGGAGTTAGATATCACATCTCATGCTAAAGGGAGGGTCTCAGGTTTGGAAGGGGAAGGATTTGGATATCACATCTCATGTTATAGGAAGGATCTCAGGTTTGGTATTAGAAGCATTGAGATATCACATCTCATGCTATCGGAAGGATCTCAGGTTTGGTATTAGAAGCATTGAGATATCACATCTCATGCTATCAGAAGAGTCTCAGGATTGGAATAGGAAGGAGTTGGATATCACATTTCATGCTAAAGGGAGGGTCTCAGGTTTGGAAGGGGAGGATTTGGATATCACATCTCATATTATAGGAAGGATCTCACGTTTGGTATTAGAAGCATTGAGATATCAAATCTCATGCTATAGGAAGGGTCTCAGGATTGGAATGTGAAGGATTTGGATATCACATCTCATGCTAAAGGAAGGGTCTCAGGTTTGGTAGAAGCATTGAGATTTCACGTCTCTGCTATCGGAAGGGTCTCAGGATTGGATTGGGAAGGAGTTGGATATCCCTTTTCATGCTATAGGAAGGGTCTCAGGATTTGAATGGCAAGGAGTTGGATATCACATCTCATGCCATAGGAAGGGTCTCAGGTTTGGTATAAGCATTGAGATATCACATCTCTGCTATCGGAAGGGTCTCAGGATTGGATTGGGAAGGAGTTGGATATCCCTTCTCATGCTATAGGAAGTGTCTCAGGTTGGAATGGGAAGGAGTTGGATATCACATCTCATGTTATAGGAAGGGTCTCAGGATTGGAATGGGAAATATCCAAATCCTTCCCATTCCAATCCTGAGACCCTTCCTATAGCAAGAGATGTGATATCCAAATCCTTCCCATTCCAATCCTGAGACCCTTCCTATAACATGAGATGTGATATTCAACTCCTTCCCATTCCAACCTGAGACACTTCCTATAGCATAAGAAGGGATATCCAACTCCTTCCCAATCCAATCCTGAGAACCTTCCGATAGCAGAGATGTGATATCTCAATGCTTATACCAAACCTGAGACCCTTCCTATGGCATGAGATGTGATATCCAACTCCTTGCCATTCAAATCCTGAGACCCTTCCTATAGCATGAGATGTGATATCTCAATGCTTCTACCAAACCTGAGACCCTTCCTTTAGCATGAGATGTGATATCCAAATCCTTCACATTCCAATCCTGATACCCTTCCTATAGCATGAGATGTGATATCTCAATGCTTCTAATACCAAACCTGAGACCCTTCCTATAACATGAGATGTGATATCCAATTCCTTCCCATTCCAAACCTGAGACCCTTCCTATTGGATGAGATGTGATATCCAACTCCTTCCCATTCCAACCCTGAGACCCTTCCTATACCATGAGATGTGATATCTCAATGCATCTAATACCAAACCTGGGAACCGTCCTATAACATGAGATGTGATATCTCAATGTTTCTAATAAAAAACCTGAGACCGTTCCTATAACATGAGATGTGATATCCAATTCCTTCCCATTCCAGACCTGAGACCCTTCCTTTAGCATGAGATGTGATATCCAAATACTTCCCATTCCAATCCTAAAACCCTTCCTATAGCATGAGATGTGATATCTCAATGTTTCTAATAAAAAACCTGAGACCCTTCCTATAGCAAGAGATGTGATATCCAAATCCTTCCCATTCCAATCCTGAGACCCTTCCTGTATATAACATGAGATGTGATATCCAACTCCTTCCCATTCCAGCCTGAGACCCTTCCTATAGCATGAGATGTGATATCCAACTCCTTACCATTCAAATCCTGAGACCCTCCCTATAACAAGAGATGTCATATCCAACTCCTTCCCATTCCAAACCTGAGACCCTTCCTATAACATGAGATGTGATATCCAACTCCTTCCCATTCCAAACCTGAGACCCTTCCGATAGCATGAGATGTGATATCTCAATGCTTCAAAAACCAAACATGAGAACCATCCTATAACATGAGATGTGAAATCCAAATCCTTCCCTTCCCAAACCTGAGACTCTTCCTATAGCATGAGATGTGATATCTCAATGCTTCTACCAAACCGGAAACCATTCCTATAGCATGAGATGTGATATCACAATGCTTCTAATACCAAACCTGAGACCCTTCCCATCCTTCCCATAGCATGAGATGTGATATCCAACTCCTTCCCATTCCAATCCTGAGACCCTTCCTATAGGATGAGATGTTATATCTCAATGTTTCTAATACCAAACCTGAGATCCTTCCTATAACATGAGATGTGATATCCAACTCCTTCCCATTCCAATCCCGAGACCCTTCCTATAGCATGAGATGTGATATCTCAATGCTTCTAATACCAAACCTAAGGTCCTTCCTATAACATGAGATGTGATATCCAAATCCTTCCCATTCCAAACCTGAGACCCTCCCTTTAGCATGAGATGTGATATCCAACTCCTTCCCATTCCAATCCTGATACCCTTCTGATAGCATGAGATGTGATATCTCAATGCCTCTAATACCAAACCTGAGATCCTACCTCTAACATGAAATGTGATATCCAACTCCTTCCTTTTCCAAACCTGAGACCCTTCCTACAGCATGAGATGTGTTAAGACGGATTTCTGAACTCTGTCCTGGTGGCGCAGAAGTTCAGAAGGCCAACCTAATTACTTGGAACAGGGTAACCTCTGGACGAGCCAGACCAATCAAGGTAGCGATCGCGGCGGTCAAGACTAGGTCTCAAGAGGGGTGAGGGTGACTGAAAGCCCGCAATGAGCACACAAAGCAAGAGCGCTTACAAACTACTCCAAACAGTTGTTATATCAAAAATAGATACACATTTATTTTAAGGCCTTTAAAATAATGACCGTAGCGAGAAAATCACAATATCACAATATTAAACCAACACATACCATATCAACACAATATATATACAAATACACAGTCGCAAGCGTTTAAAGCACGAAATATGTAGTCCACCTGAAAGGAAAGGAAAACAGGCAGTGCGATAACGCTTTAGACTCAGTTCGCCTTCAGAGGCACCTAACTAGATGGAAGTCCGAGCCCTGCGAAGAGTGGAGCCTTGTGCTCAAAGTACTTGCCACGCCGGTGCCAACGGGCAAAAGGGGAAGCTCTTCGGAGGAAGTCAGGCAGTTCGGGTTAGTGCACAGCAGAAGGAGAACAGGTTCCGCAACTCAAGCGCAGCCTCCACAGCGGGCAGAAGCAGAGCGCGAGTACGGCCAAAAGGGTGCTGTTTTTACACAGCAGGGAAAGCAATGGGATACTGCAGGAGGGCGACCAGATCCTAGCTAAACTACTCACCGGTCCCCGAAGCAAGCAGACCCAGGCTTCTCCACGTTAGTTTCAGCAGCTGGCAGGTTCAGAAGAGCAGGGAACGCCTCGAAGTCGTGTAGAGCAAAAAGACGTCCCAATCGACGAAACCAGCACAGTTTGTTGCCACAGCAGGACAACGGAGCGGCCGTGTGTATTCAAGCCAAATGTACACTCCTCCCTTCAGACTTGGGAACGCCAAGTGTACGAAGCGTGGGAGAGTGACAAGGACTCGAAATACAACACAACCTGGCGGCAGTTACAGAGCAGGACTCCCTTGTAAGCTGGTCAGTCAACTGGATGGCCCAGAGACACTTCCGAAGGCTTACTTGGAGGGGGTGATGAAGTCGCCGGGAATAGCTGTTCCTGCTATTCCAAAGGTCGAAGCACCAGTACAGACACTTCTGGTTCGATCCAAGGAGGAAAGGGTTTCACAGGACGACAGCAGTGCAAAGGAGGATTCCTTCAGCGGGTCACCAGCAATTCCTCAGTCCAGCCTCTTGGTTGCAGGATACTTGGCTCCTGTATTCCTTCGTTCGTGAGAACTCAGGAGATCGACATGGTAGTGGTGTTTCCAGCTCCCTCTTATCCACGGTTCCCTTCGCGCCAAAACGGAGGGGAGCCAATGGGAGATCCGCACATCAACACACATACCATACGTGGACCAATCACGGACCACGGTGGTCCCAGGCATTCACACCACCCCAGACTCTCTGGCACCCAGGATGTGTATTGGGACCAGACATCCCAGCCCACACCCTGGAGGCACACAAACGACATGTAGAAGCCCGCGAAAGCAACCACGTTTCGCGGGAAAGTACATGCCCAAATAAGGAAGGCCCCGGGTCGCCCGACCTGGGGAAGGTGAAGGGAGCAAGACGGTCAGTGGACAGGACAAAGGAGCCTTGTGGACTGGCCATTTTGGGAGCCAGGCCACCATTTTGGGTTCAGTGCGAAAAACGTGCTCAGAACGCCAAAAGGAGCTCAAAATAAACAAAACGATCGCTGCCACCATTCCAGTCCCTGAATGACTTGCACCGATCAAATACCATCCTAAAAGAGTATCTAGGGCCCGTAGAAGGCTAGAGACCCAAGAGAGCTGTAACTTAGCTTACAGTGCCCTCTTGTGTCATGTTGCACTAAAGCCGCAACATGATAAACGAAACTACGGGAAACAGCGTTCCCCGGTACTGAATGTCTTAAGGGCATGACCGTTTCCCCTTAAGAAAGGAGCGAAAGCCCAGAGGAGTGCGGCAGAAGGCTGCACTTCTCGGGCAAAGTCGAGAACAAGGTGAAAAACAACAGCAAAAAGTTTAGGGGTTGCCACATGGAAGGAAAATTACCTACAATTCCGAAATCTTTCCTAACACTCGCCCCTCCCAGACTATGGACAGGGGGAACTAATCCACCCCTGGATGAGTCTCTTGTTCAGGTCGGTTAAACATTCTCCACAACCCATCAGCATTGCTATGTTGGACACCTGGCCTATGCTCAATAGTGAAGTCGAAGCCTTGTAGACTTATGGACCACCTAAGCAACTTTGGATTCTCCCCCTTCATGTTTATTAGCCACTTTAAGGGCTTATGGTCAGTTTGCACAGTGAAGTGGGTCCCATAGAGGTAGAGCCTCAGCTTCCTTAGGGCCCACACAACAGAGAAACATTCTTTCTCTACCGTGGACCATCTGAGCTCTCTGTCCTTAAACTGGCGACTAATAAAACCAATAGGGTGTTCCTTACCCTTCTCATCTACTTGCGATAGTACAGCTCCTATCCCAGTGTCAGAGGCGTCCGTCTGCACGATAAAAGGTCTTTGATAATCAGGGGCCCTGAGGACAGGGGCCTGGCACAAGGAGTCTTTTAAGCCATTGAAGGCCTTCTCACACTCGTCGGTCCAAGTTACCTTCTTGGGTTTCTTCAGAGTTGTGAGGGCAGTCAGAGGGGCAGCTATGGTGCCATAGTCTGCCACAAAATTGCGGTAATACCCCGTGAGTCCTAAGAAGGCTCTCACTTGGGTTTGTGTAGTGGGGGTAGGCCAGTCTTGTACTGCTTGTACTTTACTGGGTAGAGGCTGTATCCTCCCTCCACCTACTTCATGTCCAAGGTAAAACACTGAGCCTTGTCCAATCTGGCATTTACTAGCCTTTATGGTCAAGTGTGCTTTCTGAAGAGCCTGGAGCACAATCCCGAGGTGTTTCACATGGTCAGGTGGCACTGAAAACTGCTATATCGTCCAGATATGCAAGACAGAATTCGTCCAACCCATTCAAAACATGATGCACAAGCCTCTGGAAAGTGGCAGGTGCATTCTTCAACCCGAACGGCATTACCCGGAATTGGTAAAGGCCGTCTGGAGTAGAAAATGCTGTCTTCTCCTTGGCATGTTCTGCTAAAGCTATTTGCCAATAGCCAGCAGTGAGGTCAAACGTGCTGAGGTACTTGGAGGCACCCAAAGTATCCACCAGCTCATCTGTTCGAGGCAAGGGGTGTGCATCTGTCTTGGTGACAGCATTCAGAGCCCTGTAATCCACACAGAACCTCAATTCAGAAGTGCCTGCCTTTGGAACGAAAACCACAGGGCTGGACCAAGGACTACTAGAGGGTTCAATCACCCCAAGGTCTAACATCTTGTTGACCTCGGTCTTAATATAAGACCTTACTTTGTCTGACATCCTGTATCCCCTACTTTTGGTAGGTACACTGTCTCCTGTGTCTATGTTATGTTTGCACCAAGGTGTCAAACCAGGCGACTGTGAAAACGGGGGAAAACTGCCTAAGCAAACTTTTTACCTCAGCCTGCTGATCAGAAGTCAGGTGAGGGGCCACTCGGACACCCTCAAAGGAGATATCTGAAGGACCGCTTTGGAACAGGTCGGGGAGAGGTTCAGACTCCTCTTCCTCAACATCTGAAGCCAGTAACAGTGCTGCGATTTCGACTCTTGGGACGAAAGCCTTCAGCCTATTCACGTGAAACACTTTTGGAGCCTGTCCAGGCCTTCCAAGGTCCACTAAATAGTTAACCTCACCCAGGGGCTCCACCACTGTGTAAGGGCCTGACCATTTGTCCTGTAAAGCTCAAGGCCTTATGGGATTCATGATCAGGACTTGCTGACCAGGTGTAAAGTTGATGAGGGAAGCTTTCTGGTCGTACCAATGTTTCACCAGCGCTTGTACTGCCTTCAATTTATCACTAGCCAAGCCCATCAGAAGTACCATCCGTTTTCTGAGCCCTAGCACATAATCAACTACGTTGGTAGTAACAGGGGGAGTGGACATCTCCCATCCCTCTTTGACTATGGCTAAGGGTCCCCGTACAGGATGACCAAACAGAAGTTTGAAGGGGCTGAAGCCAACACCCTCCTGTGGTACCTCTCGGTAGGCAAACAGTAAGCATGGTAAAAGAAGATCCCATTGTCTTCTCTGAAGCTTCTCCAGAGCCCCAATCATGCTTTTTAACGTTCTGTTGAAACGTTCCACCAGACCATTGGTCTGGGGGTGGTATGCAGAAGAGAACTTGTAGGTGACCCCACATTCTTTCCACATAGCCTGCATATACTTCGACATAAAGTTGCTGCCACGATCTGACACAACTTCTTTAGGGAAGCCAACCCTAGTAAATATGCCAAGTAAAGCTTTTGCAACTGACTTGGCAGTTACAGTTTTCAATGGGATGGCCTCAGGATATCTGGTTGCATGGTCGACCAGCACCAGGATAAACCTATTGCCCGAGGATGTTTGCGGGTCAAGGGGACCAACGATGTCGATCCCTACCCTTTCAAATGGTACCCCCACAACTGGGAGCGGTACCAACGGAGCTTGGATTGTCGAGCCAACCTTACCAGATAACTGGCAGGAGGCACAACTCCTGCAGTGACTTTCTACTTGCACACCCATCTTGGGCCAGTAGAAGTGCATGGATAACCTTTGCTTGGTCCTCTTAATACCAAGGTGACCAGCAAGGAGCACTTCATGCGCCAACTGCAGGAGGAAGGGCCTAACAGCAAGGGGAACCACCAACCTCCTATGGTCTCCTTCTGTAGACTCTGTGGGCTCACTATACAGGAGTCCACCTTCCCAATAAATCCTATGCGTCCCAGGAGGTTCACCCTCAAGCTGGGAGCAGGCCTGTCTCCTTAGGCCTTCCAGAGATGGGCACTCACGTTGGCCTTTACTGAATTCGTCCCTATCAGGACCTCCTTCAACTAACAAGTCTTTTAGTTCAGGATGGTCGTTGGGGTCAAATACTTCAGGCATCGCCACCTCCTCCTCAGGCCCGGGCGATTGACCAACTTCATCCACCGCAGTGGTAGGCGAGCTCGGGGGAATATTCTCTTTCCCTCGTCTTGACTTGTTGACTCCTTTCGCCTTGGGTTTCCCCTTCGGCTGGGGCGGCGTATTGGTCTTGGCCAATGCTGCCCGTGCTTGAGACCGTGTGTAGGGTCTTTCGGCAGTGTCTCCTATGAGCCCTAAAGCTCTGAGATCATTACCTAACAAGACCTTTCCCGGGACGTTTCTCTGAATGCTCACTGGAATCCTGACTGCTGTACCATTTAAAGTAAGATTTACAGGTATTACTGGGAACATACGGAGTGGGCCGTCAGCCAACTTAGTGGGCATCAGAGTAGCTCTGGCAACTTCCTCTGAGTCTACCAAGGTAGAATCCACTACAGTTCGACTGCACCCACTATCCCTAAGAGCTGGAGTATCTACTCCATTGATCAGCACACTGTCTTACAATAAGCCTCCCTATGTAAACAGACCCAATGGATCTTGTTTTGCTTGTGGAGCAACTGACCACGTGAAGGGGGATCCCCGGTGTAAGGTTAGACCTTTGGGGGTCCACTCCGCTAATCTGGCCTTCTCCTCCTACGAGGAAGAAGAGATTACAGGAGCATCCTTCTCCTCAGACTCATTTCCCAGCGGGATAGAGGCTGAGGTAGTTTTAGTTTCCCTGGGAGGAGGGTCTCAGGTTTGGAAGGGGAAGGATTTGGATATCACATCTCATGTTATCGGAAGGATCTCACGTTTGGTATTAGAAGTATTGAGATATCATATCTCATGCTATAGGAAGGGTCTCAGGATTGGAATGGGAAGGAGTTGGATATCACATCTCATGCTATAGGAAGTGTCTCAGGATTGTAATGGGAAGGACTTGGATATCACATCTCATGCTATAGGTAGGGTCTCAAGTTTGATATTAGAAGCATTGAGATATCACATCTCATGCTATAGGAAGGGTCTGAGGATTGGAATGGGAAGGAGTTGGATATCACATATCATGCTATTGGAAGGGTCTCAGGTGTGGTATAAGCAGTGAGATATCACATCTCATGCTATAGGAAGTGTCTCAGGATTGGAATGGGAAGGAGTTGGATATCACATCTCATGTTATAGGAAGGATCTCAGGTTTGGTATAAGCATTGAGATATCACATCTCTGCTATCGGAAGGGTCTCAGGATTGGAATGGGAAGGAGTTGGATATTCCCATCTCATGTTATAGGAAGGGTCTCAGGTTTGGTATTAGAAGCATTGAGATATCACATCTCATGCTATAGGAAGGGTCTCAGGATTGGAATGGGAAGGACTTGGATATCACATCTCATGCTATAGGGAGGGTCTCAAGTTTGATATTAGAAGATTTGAGATATCACATCTCATGATATCGGAAGGGTCTCAGGATTGGAATGGGAAGGAGTTGGATATCACATCTCATGATAAAGGAAGGGTCTAAGGTTTGGAAGGGGAAGGATTTGGATATCACATCTCATGTTATATTACGGGTCTCACCTTTGGTATTAGAAGCATTGAGATATCAAGTCTCATAGTATAGGAAGGGTCTCAGAATTGGAATGGGAAGGAGTTGGATATCACATCTCAAGCTATAGGAAGGGTCTCAGGATTGGAATGGGAAGGACTTGGATATCACATCTCATGCTATAGGAAGGCTCTCAGGTTTGGAAGGGGAAAGAGTTGGATATCACATTTCATGTTAGAGGTAGGATCTCAGGTTTGGTATTAGAGGCATTGAGATATCACATCTCATGCTATCAGAAGGGTCTCAGGAATGGAATGGGCAGGAGTTGGATATCACATCTCATGCTAAAGGGAGGGTCTCAGGTTTGGAAGGGGAAGGATTTGGATATCAC
The DNA here is from genome assembly GCF_040938575.1 of Ambystoma mexicanum. Taxonomy (NCBI): domain Eukaryota; kingdom Metazoa; phylum Chordata; class Amphibia; order Caudata; family Ambystomatidae; genus Ambystoma; species Ambystoma mexicanum. Next base: position 8,189,595 of record NW_027182433.1, read on the forward strand.
ATCTCATGTTATCGGAAGGATCTCACGTTTGGTATTAGAAGTATTGAGATATCATATCTCATGCTATAGGAAGGGTCTCAGGATTGGAATGGGAAGGAGTTGGATATCACATCTCATGCTATAGGGAGGGTCTCAGGATTGGAATGGGAAGGACTTAGATATCACATATCATGCTATAGGGAGGGTCTCAGTTTTGATATTAGAAGCATTGAGATATCACATCTCATGCTATCGGAAGTGTCTCAGGATTGGAATGGGAAGGAGCTGGATATCACATCTCATGCTAAAGGAAGGGTCTCAGGTTTGGAACGGGAAGGATTTGGATATCACATCTCATGTTATAGGAAGGGTCTCAGGTTTGGTATAAGCATTGAGATATCACATCTCTGCTATCGGAAGTGTCTCAGGATTGGAATGGGAAGGAGTTGGATATCCCATCTCATGTTATAGGACGGGTCTCAGGTTTGTTATTAGAATCATTGAGATATCATATTGCATGCTGTAGGAAGGGTCTAAGGGTTGGAATATGAAGGACTTGGATATCACATCTTATGCTATAGATAGGCTATTAGGTTTGGAAAGGGAAGGAGTTGGATATCACATTTCATGTTAGAGGAAGGATCTCAGGTTTGGTATTAGAAGCATTGAGATATCACATCTCATGCTATAGGAAGGGTCTCAGGATTGGAATGGGAAGCAGTTGGATATCACATCTCATGCTATAGGAAGGGTCTCAGGTTTGGTATAAGCATTGAGATATCACATCTCATGCTATAGGACGGGTCTCAGGATTGGAATGGAAGGAGTTGGATATCACATCTCATGTTATAGGAAGGATCTCAGGTTTGGTATTAGAAGCATTGAGACATCACATCTCATGCTATAGGAAGGGTCTCAGGGTTGGAATGGGAAGGAGTTGGATATCACATCTCATCCAATAGGAAGGGTCTCAGGTTTGGAATGGGAAGGAATTGGATATCACATCTCATGTTATAGGAAGGATCTCAGGTTTCGTATTAGAAGCATTGAGATATCACATCTCATGCTATAGGAAGGGTCTCAGGATTGGAATGTGAAGGATTTGGATATCACATCTCATGCTAAAGGAAGGGTCTCAGGTTTGGTAGAAGCATTGAGATATCACGTCTCTGCTTTCGGAAGGGTCTCAGGATTGGATTGGGAAGGAGTTGGATATCCCTTCTCATGCTATAGGAAGTGTCTCAGGTTGGAATGGGAAGGAGTTGGATATCACATCTCATGTTATAGGAAGGGTCTCAGGATTGGAATGGGAAGGATTTGGATATCACATCTCTTGCTATAGGAAGGGTCTCAGGATTGGAATGGGTAGGAGTTGGATATTACTTTCTTGCTATAGGAAGGGTCTCATGTTTGGAATGGGAAGGAGGTGGGTATCACATATGCTATAGTTAGTGTCTCAGGTTTGGAACGGGAAGGAGTTGGATATCACATCTCATGTTATAGGAAGGGTCTCAGGTTTGGTATAAGCATTGAGATATCACATCTCTGCTATCGGAAGCGGCTCAGGATTGGAATGGGAAGGAGTTGGATATCCCATCTCATGTTATAGGAAGAGTCTCTGGTTTGGTATTAGAATCATTGAGATATCACATTGCATGCTGTAGGAAGGGTCTAAGGATTGGAATGGGATGGACTTGGATATCACATCTCATGTTATAGGTAGGCTCTCAGGTCTGGTATAAGCATTGAGATATCACATCTCATGCTATAGGAAGGGTCTCAGATTTGGTATAAGCATTGAGATATCACATCTCATGCTAAAGGAAGGGTCTCAGGATTGGAATGGGAAGGAGTTGTATATAACATCTCAGGCCATAGGAAGGTTCTCAGGTTTGGTAAAAGCATTGAGATATCACATCTCTGCTATCGGAAAGGTCTCAGGATTGGAATGGGAAGGAGTTGGATATCCCATCTCATGTTATAGGAAGGGTCTCAGGATTGGAATGGGAAGGACTTGGAGGTCACATCTCATGCTATAGGGAGGGTCTCAAGTTTGATATTAGAAGCATTGAGATAACAAATCTCATGATATCGGAAGGGTCTCAGGATTGGAATGGGAAGGAGTTGGATATCACATCTCATGATAAAGGAAGGGCCTAAGGTTTGGAAGGGGAAGGATTTGGATATCACATCTCATGTTATAGGACGGGTCTCAGGTTTGGTATTAGAAGCATTGAGATATCAAGTCTCATGGTATAAGAAGGGTCTCAGAATTGGAATGGGAAGGAGTTGGATATCACACCTCAAGCTATAGGAAGGGTCTCAGGATTGGAATGGGAAGGAGTTTGATATCACATCTCATGCCATAGTATGGGTCTCAGGTTTGGTAGAAGCATTGGGATATCACATCTCATGCTATCGGAAGGGTATCAGTATTGGATTTGGAAGAAGTTGGATATCCCATCTCATGCTATAGGAAGGGTCTCAGGTTGGAATGGGAAGGAGTTGGATATCACATTTCATGTTATAGGAAGGGTCTCAGGATTGGAATGGGAAGGACTTGGATATCATATCTCATGCTATAGGACGGGTCTCAGGTTTGTTATTAGAATCATTGAGATATCATATTGCATGCTGTAGGAAGGGTCTAAGGATTGGAATGGGAAGGACCTGGATATCACATCTCATGCTATAGAACGGCTCTCAGGTTTGGAAAGGGAAGGAGTTGGATATCACATCTCATGTTATAGGATGGATCTCAGGTTTGGTATTAGAAGTATTGAGATATCACATCTCATGCTATAGGAAGGGTCTCAGGATTGGAATGGGAAGGAGTTGGATATTACATCTCATGCTAAAGGAAGGGTCTCAGGTTTGGTAGAAGCATTGAGATATCACATCTCATGCTATAGGAAGGGTCTCAGGATTGGAATGGGAAGGACTTAGATATCACATATCATGCTATAGGGAGGGTCTCAGTTTTGATATTAGAAGCATTGAGATATCACATCTCATGCTATCGGAAGTGTCTCAGGATTGGAATGGGAAGGAGCTGGATATCATATCTCATGCTAAAGGAAGGGTCTCAGGTTTGGAACGGGAAGGAGTTGGATATCACATCTCATGTTATAGGAAGGGTCTCAGGTTTGGTATAAACATTGAGATATCACATCTCTGCTATCAGAAGTGTCTCAGGATTGGAATGGGAAGGAGTTGGATATCCCATCTCATGTTATAGGAAGGGTCTCAGGTTTGTTATTAGAATCATTGAGATATCATATTGCATGCTGTAGGAAGGGTCTAAGGGTTGGAATGTGAAGGACTTGGATATCACATCTCATGCTATAGATAGGCTCTTAGGTTTGGAAAGGGAAGGAGTTGGATCTCACATTTCATGTTAGAGGAAGGATCTCAGGTTTGGTATTAGAAGCATTGAGATATCACATCTCATGCTATAGGAAGGGTCTCATGATTGGAATGGGAAGGAGTTGGATATCACATCTCATGCTATAGGAAGGGTCTCAGGTTTGGTAGAAGCATTGAGATATCACATCTCATGCTATAGGAAGGGTCTAAGGATTGGAATTGGATGGACTTGGATATCACATCTCATGTTATAGGTAGGCTCTCAGGTTTGGTATAAGCATTGAGATATCACATCTCATGCTATAGGAAGGGTCTCAGAATTGGAATGGGAAGGAGTTGGATATCACATCTCAAGCTATAGGAAGGGTCTCAGTATTGAAATGGGAAGGACTTGGATATCACATCTCATGCTATAGGAAGGCTCTCAGGTTTGGAAGGGGAAAGAGTTGGATATCTCATTTCATGTTAGAGGTAGGATCTCAGGTTTGGTATTAGAGGCATTGAGAAATCACATCTCATGCTATCAGAAGGGTCTCAGGAATGGAATGGGAAGGAGTTAGATATCACATCTCATGCTAAAGGGAGGGTCTCAGGTTTGGAAGGGGAAGGATTTGGATATCACATCTCATGTTATAGGAAGGATCTCAGGTTTGGTATTAGAAGCATTGAGATATCACATCTCATGCTATAGGAAGGGTCTCATGATTGGAATGGGAAGGAGTTGGATATCACATCTCATGCTATAGGAAGGGTCTCAGGTTTGGTATAAGCATTGAGATATCACATCTCATGCTATAGGAAGGGTCTCAGGATTGGAATGGAAGGAGTTGGATATCACATCTCATGTTATAGGAAGGATCTCAGGTTTGGTATTAGAAGCATTGAGACATCACATCTCATGCTATAGGAAGGGTCTCAGGATTGGAATGGGAAGGAGTTGGATATCAAATCTCATGCTATAGGAAGGGTCTCAGGATTGGAAGGGAAGGAGTTGAATATGACATCTCATGCCGTAGGAAGGGTCTCAGGTTTGGTATAAACATTGAGATATCACATCTCTGCTATCAAAAGGGTCTCAGGATTGGAATGGGAAGGAGTTGGATATCCCATCTCATGTTATAGGAAGAGTCTCAGGTTTGGTATTAGAAGCATTGAGATATCACATCTCATGCTATAGGAAGTGTCTCAGGATTGGAATGGGAAGGACTTGGATATCACATCTCATGCTATAGGTAGGGTCTCAAGTTTGACATTAGAAGCATTGAGATATCACATCTCATGCTATAGGAAGGGTCTGAGGATTGGAATGGGAAGGAGTTGGATATCACATCTCCTGCTATGGGAAGGGTCTCAGGTTTGGTATAAGCAGTGAGATATCACATCTCATGCTATAGGAAGTGTCTCAGGATTGGAATGGGAAGGAGTTGGATATCACATCTCATGTTATAGGAAGGATCTCAGGTTTGGTATAAGCATTGAGATATCACATCTCTGCTATCGGAAGGGTCTCAAGATTGGAATGGGAAGGAGTTGGATATTCCCATCTCATGTTATAGGAAGGGTCTCAGGTTTGGTATTAGAAGCATTGAGATATCACATCTCATGCTATAGGAAGGGTCTCAGGATTGGAATGGGAAGGACTTGGATATCACATCTCATGCTATAGGGAGGGTCTCAAGTTTGATATTAGAAGCTTTGAGATATCACATCTCATGATATCGGAAGGGTCTCAGGATTGGAATGGGAATGAGTTGGATATCACATCTCATGATAAAGGAAGGGTCTAAGGTTTGGAAGGGGAAGGATTTTGATATCACATCTCATGTTATATTACGGGTCTCAGGTTTGGTATTAGAAGCATTGAGATATCAAGTCTCATAGTATAGGAAGGGTCTCAGAATTGGAATGGGAAGGAGTTGGATATCCCATCTCATGTTATAGGAAGAGTCTCTGGTTTGGTATTAGAATCATTGAGATATCACATCGCATGCTGTAGGGAGGGTCTAAGGATTGGAATGGGATGGACTTGGATATCACATCTCATGTTATAGGTAGGCTCTCAGGTTTGGTATAAGCATTGAGATATCACATCTCATGCTATAGGAAGGGTCTCAGAATTGGAATGGGAAGGAGTTGGATATCACATCTCAAGCTATAGGAAGGGTCTCAGTATTGAAATGGGAAGGACTTGGATATCACATCTCATGCTATAGGAAGGCTCTCAGGTTTGGAAGGGGAAAGAGTTGGATATCTCATTTCATGTTAGAGGTAGGATCTCAGGTTTGGTATTAGAGGCATTGAGATATCACATCTCATGCTATCAGAAGGGTCTCAGGAATGGAATGGGAAGGAGTTAGATATCACATCTCATGCTAAAGGGAGGGTCTCAGGTTTGGAAGGGGAAGGATTTGGATATCACATCTCATGTTATAGGAAGGATCTCAGGTTTGGTATTAGAAGCATTGAGATATCACATCTCATGCTATCGGAAGGATCTCAGGTTTGGTATTAGAAGCATTGAGATATCACATCTCATGCTATCAGAAGAGTCTCAGGATTGGAATAGGAAGGAGTTGGATATCACATTTCATGCTAAAGGGAGGGTCTCAGGTTTGGAAGGGGAGGATTTGGATATCACATCTCATATTATAGGAAGGATCTCACGTTTGGTATTAGAAGCATTGAGATATCAAATCTCATGCTATAGGAAGGGTCTCAGGATTGGAATGTGAAGGATTTGGATATCACATCTCATGCTAAAGGAAGGGTCTCAGGTTTGGTAGAAGCATTGAGATTTCACGTCTCTGCTATCGGAAGGGTCTCAGGATTGGATTGGGAAGGAGTTGGATATCCCTTTTCATGCTATAGGAAGGGTCTCAGGATTTGAATGGCAAGGAGTTGGATATCACATCTCATGCCATAGGAAGGGTCTCAGGTTTGGTATAAGCATTGAGATATCACATCTCTGCTATCGGAAGGGTCTCAGGATTGGATTGGGAAGGAGTTGGATATCCCTTCTCATGCTATAGGAAGTGTCTCAGGTTGGAATGGGAAGGAGTTGGATATCACATCTCATGTTATAGGAAGGGTCTCAGGATTGGAATGGGAAATATCCAAATCCTTCCCATTCCAATCCTGAGACCCTTCCTATAGCAAGAGATGTGATATCCAAATCCTTCCCATTCCAATCCTGAGACCCTTCCTATAACATGAGATGTGATATTCAACTCCTTCCCATTCCAACCTGAGACACTTCCTATAGCATAAGAAGGGATATCCAACTCCTTCCCAATCCAATCCTGAGAACCTTCCGATAGCAGAGATGTGATATCTCAATGCTTATACCAAACCTGAGACCCTTCCTATGGCATGAGATGTGATATCCAACTCCTTGCCATTCAAATCCTGAGACCCTTCCTATAGCATGAGATGTGATATCTCAATGCTTCTACCAAACCTGAGACCCTTCCTTTAGCATGAGATGTGATATCCAAATCCTTCACATTCCAATCCTGATACCCTTCCTATAGCATGAGATGTGATATCTCAATGCTTCTAATACCAAACCTGAGACCCTTCCTATAACATGAGATGTGATATCCAATTCCTTCCCATTCCAAACCTGAGACCCTTCCTATTGGATGAGATGTGATATCCAACTCCTTCCCATTCCAACCCTGAGACCCTTCCTATACCATGAGATGTGATATCTCAATGCATCTAATACCAAACCTGGGAACCGTCCTATAACATGAGATGTGATATCTCAATGTTTCTAATAAAAAACCTGAGACCGTTCCTATAACATGAGATGTGATATCCAATTCCTTCCCATTCCAGACCTGAGACCCTTCCTTTAGCATGAGATGTGATATCCAAATACTTCCCATTCCAATCCTAAAACCCTTCCTATAGCATGAGATGTGATATCTCAATGTTTCTAATAAAAAACCTGAGACCCTTCCTATAGCAAGAGATGTGATATCCAAATCCTTCCCATTCCAATCCTGAGACCCTTCCTGTATATAACATGAGATGTGATATCCAACTCCTTCCCATTCCAGCCTGAGACCCTTCCTATAGCATGAGATGTGATATCCAACTCCTTACCATTCAAATCCTGAGACCCTCCCTATAACAAGAGATGTCATATCCAACTCCTTCCCATTCCAAACCTGAGACCCTTCCTATAACATGAGATGTGATATCCAACTCCTTCCCATTCCAAACCTGAGACCCTTCCGATAGCATGAGATGTGATATCTCAATGCTTCAAAAACCAAACATGAGAACCATCCTATAACATGAGATGTGAAATCCAAATCCTTCCCTTCCCAAACCTGAGACTCTTCCTATAGCATGAGATGTGATATCTCAATGCTTCTACCAAACCGGAAACCCTTCCTATAGCATGAGATGTGATATCACAATGCTTCTAATACCAAACCTGAGACCCTTCCCATCCTTCCCATAGCATGAGATGTGATATCCAACTCCTTCCCATTCCAATCCTGAGACCCTTCCTATAGGATGAGATGTTATATCTCAATGTTTCTAATACCAAACCTGAGATCCTTCCTATAACATGAGATGTGATATCCAACTCCTTCCCATTCCAATCCCGAGACCCTTCCTATAGCATGAGATGTGATATCTCAATGCTTCTAATACCAAACCTAAGGTCCTTCCTATAACATGAGATGTGATATCCAAATCCTTCCCATTCCAAACCTGAGACCCTCCCTTTAGCATGAGATGTGATATCCAACTCCTTCCCATTCCAATCCTGATACCCTTCTGATAGCATGAGATGTGATATCTCAATGCCTCTAATACCAAACCTGAGATCCTACCTCTAACATGAAATGTGATATCCAACTCCTTCCTTTTCCAAACCTGAGACCCTTCCTACAGCATGAGATGTGTTAAGACGGATTTCTGAACTCTGTCCTGGTGGCGCAGAAGTTCAGAAGGCCAACCTAATTACTTGGAACAGGGTAACCTCTGGACGAGCCAGACCAATCAAGGTAGCGATCGCGGCGGTCAAGACTAGGTCTCAAGAGGGGTGAGGGTGACTGAAAGCCCGCAATGAGCACACAAAGCAAGAGCGCTTACAAACTACTCCAAACAGTTGTTATATCAAAAATAGATACACATTTATTTTAAGGCCTTTAAAATAATGACCGTAGCGAGAAAATCACAATATCACAATATTAAACCAACACATACCATATCAACACAATATATATACAAATACACAGTCGCAAGCGTTTAAAGCACGAAATATGTAGTCCACCTGAAAGGAAAGGAAAACAGGCAGTGCGATAACGCTTTAGACTCAGTTCGCCTTCAGAGGCACCTAACTAGATGGAAGTCCGAGCCCTGCGAAGAGTGGAGCCTTGTGCTCAAAGTACTTGCCACGCCGGTGCCAACGGGCAAAAGGGGAAGCTCTTCGGAGGAAGTCAGGCAGTTCGGGTTAGTGCACAGCAGAAGGAGAACAGGTTCCGCAACTCAAGCGCAGCCTCCACAGCGGGCAGAAGCAGAGCGCGAGTACGGCCAAAAGGGTGCTGTTTTTACACAGCAGGGAAAGCAATGGGATACTGCAGGAGGGTGACCAGATCCTAGCTAAACTACTCACCGGTCCCCGAAGCAAGCAGACCCAGGCTTCTCCACGTTAGTTTCAGCAGCTGGCAGGTTCAGAAGAGCAGGGAACGCCTCGAAGTCGTGTAGAGCAAAAAGACGTCCCAATCGACGAAACCAGCACAGTTTGTTGCCACAGCAGGACAACGGAGCGGCCGTGTGTATTCAAGCCAAATGTACACTCCTCCCTTCAGACTTGGGAACGCCAAGTGTACGAAGCGTGGGAGAGTGACAAGGACTCGAAATACAACACAACCTGGCGGCAGTTACAGAGCAGGACTCCCTTGTAAGCTGGTCAGTCAACTGGATGGCCCAGAGACACTTCCGAAGGCTTACTTGGAGGGGGTGATGAAGTCGCCGGGAATAGCTGTTCCTGCTATTCCAAAGGTCGAAGCACCAGTACAGACACTTCTGGTTCGATCCAAGGAGGAAAGGGTTTCACAGGACGACAGCAGTGCAAAGGAGGATTCCTTCAGCGGGTCACCAGCAATTCCTCAGTCCAGCCTCTTGGTTGCAGGATACTTGGCTCCTGTATTCCTTCGTTCGTGAGAACTCAGGAGATCGACATGGTAGTGGTGTTTCCAGCTCCCTCTTATCCACGGTTCCCTTCGCGCCAAAACGGAGGGGAGCCAATGGGAGATCCGCACATCAACACACATACCATACGTGGACCAATCACGGACCACGGTGGTCCCAGGCATTCACACCACCCCAGACTCTCTGGCACCCAGGATGTGTATTGGGACCAGACATCCCAGCCCACACCCTGGAGGCACACAAACGACATGTAGAAGCCCGCGAAAGCAACCACGTTTCGCGGGAAAGTACATGCCCAAATAAGGAAGGCCCCGGGTCGCCCGACCTGGGGAAGGTGAAGGGAGCAAGACGGTCAGTGGACAGGACAAAGGAGCCTTGTGGACTGGCCATTTTGGGAGCCAGGCCACCATTTTGGGTTCAGTGCGAAAAACGTGCTCAGAACGCCAAAAGGAGCTCAAAATAAACAAAACGATCGCTGCCACCATTCCAGTCCCTGAATGACTTGCACCGATCAAATACCATCCTAAAAGAGTATCTAGGGCCCGTAGAAGGCTAGAGACCCAAGAGAGCTGTAACTTAGCTTACAGTGCCCTCTTGTGTCATGTTGCACTAAAGCCGCAACATGATAAACGAAACTACGGGAAACAGCGTTCCCCGGTACTGAATGTCTTAAGGGCATGACCGTTTCCCCTTAAGAAAGGAGCGAAAGCCCAGAGGAGTGCGGCAGAAGGCTGCACTTCTCGGGCAAAGTCGAGAACAAGGTGAAAAACAACAGCAAAAAGTTTAGGGGTTGCCACATGGAAGGAAAATTACCTACAATTCCGAAATCTTTCCTAACACTCGCCCCTCCCAGACTATGGACAGGGGGAACTAATCCACCCCTGGATGAGTCTCTTGTTCAGGTCGGTTAAACATTCTCCACAACCCATCAGCATTGCTATGTTGGACACCTGGCCTATGCTCAATAGTGAAGTCGAAGCCTTGTAGACTTATGGACCACCTAAGCAACTTTGGATTCTCCCCCTTCATGTTTATTAGCCACTTTAAGGGCTTATGGTCAGTTTGCACAGTGAAGTGGGTCCCATAGAGGTAGGGCCTCAGCTTCCTTAGGGCCCACACAACAGAGAAACATTCTTTCTCTACCGTGGACCATCTGAGCTCTCTGTCCTTAAACTGGCGACTAATAAAACCAATAGGGTGTTCCTTACCCTTCTCATCTACTTGCGATAGTACAGCTCCTATCCCAGTGTCAGAGGCGTCCGTCTGCACGATAAAAGGTCTTTGATAATCAGGGGCCCTGAGGACAGGGGCCTGGCACAAGGAGTCTTTTAAGCCATTGAAGGCCTTCTCACACTCGTCGGTCCAAGTTACCTTCTTGGGTTTCTTCAGAGTTGTGAGGGCAGTCAGAGGGGCAGCTATGGTGCCATAGTCTGCCACAAAATTGCGGTAATACCCCGTGAGTCCTAAGAAGGCTCTCACTTGGGTTTGTGTAGTGGGGGTAGGCCAGTCTTGTACTGCTTGTACTTTACTGGGTAGAGGCTGTATCCTCCCTCCACCTACTTCATGTCCAAGGTAAAACACTGAGCCTTGTCCAATCTGGCATTTACTAGCCTTTATGGTCAAGTGTGCTTTCTGAAGAGCCTGGAGCACAATCCCGAGGTGTTTCACATGGTCAGGTGGCACTGAAAACTGCTATATCGTCCAGATATGCAAGACAGAATTCGTCCAACCCATTCAAAACATGATGCACAAGCCTCTGGAAAGTGGCAGGTGCATTCTTCAACCCGAACGGCATTACCCGGAATTGGTAAAGGCCGTCTGGAGTAGAAAATGCTGTCTTCTCCTTGGCATGTTCTGCTAAAGCTATTTGCCAATAGCCAGCAGTGAGGTCAAACGTGCTGAGGTACTTGGAGGCACCCAAAGTATCCACCAGCTCATCTGTTCGAGGCAAGGGGTGTGCATCTGTCTTGGTGACAGCATTCAGAGCCCTGTAATCCACACAGAACCTCAATTCAGAAGTGCCTGCCTTTGGAACGAAAACCACAGGGCTGGACCAAGGACTACTAGAGGGTTCAATCACCCCAAGGTCTAACATCTTGTTGACCTCGGTCTTAATATAAGACCTTACTTTGTCTGACATCCTGTATCCCCTACTTTTGGTAGGTACACTGTCTCCTGTGTCTATGTTATGTTTGCACCAAGGTGTCAAACCAGGCGACTGTGAAAACGGGGGAAAACTGCCTAAGCAAACTTTTTACCTCAGCCTGCTGATCAGAAGTCAGGTGAGGGGCCACTCGGACACCCTCAAAGGAGATATCTGAAGGACCGCTTTGGAACAGGTCGGGGAGAGGTTCAGACTCCTCTTCCTCAACATCTGAAGCCAGTAACAGTGCTGCGATTTCGACTCTTGGGACGAAAGCCTTCAGCCTATTCACGTGAAACACTTTTGGAGCCTGTCCAGGCCTTCCAAGGTCCACTAAATAGTTAACCTCACCCAGGGGCTCCACCACTGTGTAAGGGCCTGACCATTTGTCCTGTAAAGCTCAAGGCCTTATGGGATTCATGATCAGGACTTGCTGACCAGGTGTAAAGTTGATGAGGGAAGCTTTCTGGTCGTACCAATGTTTCACCAGCGCTTGTACTGCCTTCAATTTATCACTAGCCAAGCCCATCAGAAGTACCATCCGTTTTCTGAGCCCTAGCACATAATCAACTACGTTGGTAGTAACAGGGGGAGTGGACATCTCCCATCCCTCTTTGACTATGGCTAAGGGTCCCCGTACAGGATGACCAAACAGAAGTTTGAAGGGGCTGAAGCCAACACCCTCCTGTGGTACCTCTCGGTAGGCAAACAGTAAGCATGGTAAAAGAAGATCCCATTGTCTTCTCTGAAGCTTCTCCAGAGCCCCAATCATGCTTTTTAACGTTCTGTTGAAACGTTCCACCAGACCATTGGTCTGGGGGTGGTATGCAGAAGAGAACTTGTAGGTGACCCCACATTCTTTCCACATAGCCTGCATATACTTCGACATAAAGTTGCTGCCACGATCTGACACAACTTCTTTAGGGAAGCCAACCCTAGTAAATATGCCAAGTAAAGCTTTTGCAACTGACTTGGCAGTTACAGTTTTCAATGGGATGGCCTCAGGATATCTGGTTGCATGGTCGACCAGCACCAGGATAAACCTATTGCCCGAGGATGTTTGCGGGTCAAGGGGACCAACGATGTCGATCCCTACCCTTTCAAATGGTACCCCCACAACTGGGAGCGGTACCAACGGAGCTTGGATTGTCGAGCCAACCTTACCAGATAACTGGCAGGAGGCACAACTCCTGCAGTGACTTTCTACTTGCACACCCATCTTGGGCCAGTAGAAGTGCATGGATAACCTTTGCTTGGTCCTCTTAATACCAAGGTGACCAGCAAGGAGCACTTCATGCGCCAACTGCAGGAGGAAGGGCCTAACAGCAAGGGGAACCACCAACCTCCTATGGTCTCCTTCTGTAGACTCTGTGGGCTCACTATACAGGAGTCCACCTTCCCAATAAATCCTATGCGTCCCAGGAGGTTCACCCTCAAGCTGGGAGCAGGCCTGTCTCCTTAGGCCTTCCAGAGATGGGCACTCACGTTGGCCTTTACTGAATTCGTCCCTATCAGGACCTCCTTCAACTAACAAGTCTTTTAGTTCAGGATGGTCGTTGGGGTCAAATACTTCAGGCATCGCCACCTCCTCCTCAGGCCCGGGCGATTGACCAACTTCATCCACCGCAGTGGTAGGCGAGCTCGGGGGAATATTCTCTTTCCCTCGTCTTGACTTGTTGACTCCTTTCGCCTTGGGTTTCCCCTTCGGCTGGGGCGGCGTATTGGTCTTGGCCAATGCTGCCCGTGCTTGAGACCGTGTGTAGGGTCTTTCGGCAGTGTCTCCTATGAGCCCTAAAGCTCTGAGATCATTACCTAACAAGACCTTTCCCGGGACGTTTCTCTGAATGCTCACTGGAATCCTGACTGCTGTACCATTTAAAGTAAGATTTACAGGTATTACTGGGAACATACGGAGTGGGCCGTCAGCCAACTTAGTGGGCATCAGAGTAGCTCTGGCAACTTCCTCTGAGTCTACCAAGGTAGAATCCACTACAGTTCGACTGCACCCACTATCCCTAAGAGCTGGAGTATCTACTCCATTGATCAGCACACTGTCTTACAATAAGCCTCCCTATGTAAACAGACCCAATGGATCTTGTTTTGCTTGTGGAGCAACTGACCACGTGAAGGGGGATCCCCGGTGTAAGGTTAGACCTTTGGGGGTCCACTCCGCTAATCTGGCCTTCTCCTCCTACGAGGAAGAAGAGATTACAGGAGCATCCTTCTCCTCAGACTCATTTCCCAGCGGGATAGAGGCTGAGGTAGTTTTAGTTTCCCTGGGAGGAGGGTCTCAGGTTTGGAAGGGGAAGGATTTGGATATCACATCTCATGTTATCGGAAGGATCTCACGTTTGGTATTAGAAGTATTGAGATATCATATCTCATGCTATAGGAAGGGTCTCAGGATTGGAATGGGAAGGAGTTGGATATCACATCTCATGCTATAGGAAGTGTCTCAGGATTGTAATGGGAAGGACTTGGATATCACATCTCATGCTATAGGTAGGGTCTCAAGTTTGATATTAGAAGCATTGAGATATCACATCTCATGCTATAGGAAGGGTCTGAGGATTGGAATGGGAAGGAGTTGGATATCACATATCATGCTATTGGAAGGGTCTCAGGTGTGGTATAAGCAGTGAGATATCACATCTCATGCTATAGGAAGTGTCTCAGGATTGGAATGGGAAGGAGTTGGATATCACATCTCATGTTATAGGAAGGATCTCAGGTTTGGTATAAGCATTGAGATATCACATCTCTGCTATCGGAAGGGTCTCAGGATTGGAATGGGAAGGAGTTGGATATTCCCATCTCATGTTATAGGAAGGGTCTCAGGTTTGGTATTAGAAGCATTGAGATATCACATCTCATGCTATAGGAAGGGTCTCAGGATTGGAATGGGAAGGACTTGGATATCACATCTCATGCTATAGGGAGGGTCTCAAGTTTGATATTAGAAGATTTGAGATATCACATCTCATGATATCGGAAGGGTCTCAGGATTGGAATGGGAAGGAGTTGGATATCACATCTCATGATAAAGGAAGGGTCTAAGGTTTGGAAGGGGAAGGATTTGGATATCACATCTCATGTTATATTACGGGTCTCACCTTTGGTATTAGAAGCATTGAGATATCAAGTCTCATAGTATAGGAAGGGTCTCAGAATTGGAATGGGAAGGAGTTGGATATCACATCTCAAGCTATAGGAAGGGTCTCAGGATTGGAATGGGAAGGACTTGGATATCACATCTCATGCTATAGGAAGGCTCTCAGGTTTGGAAGGGGAAAGAGTTGGATATCACATTTCATGTTAGAGGTAGGATCTCAGGTTTGGTATTAGAGGCATTGAGATATCACATCTCATGCTATCAGAAGGGTCTCAGGAATGGAATGGGCAGGAGTTGGATATCACATCTCATGCTAAAGGGAGGGTCTCAGGTTTGGAAGGGGAAGGATTTGGATATCACATCTCATGTTATCGGAAGGATCTCACGTTTGGTATTAGAAGTATTGAGATATCATATCTCATGCTATAGGAAGGGTCTCAGGATTGGAATGGGAAGGAGTTGGATATCACATCTCATGCTATAGGGAGGGTCTCAGGATTGGAATGGGAAGGACTTAGATATCACATATCATGCTATAGGGAGGGTCTCAGTTTTGATATTAGAAGCATTGAGATATCACATCTCATGCTATCGGAAGTGTCTCAGGATTGGAATGGGAAGGAGCTGGATATCACATCTCATGCTAAAGGAAGGGTCTCAGGTTTGGAACGGGAAGGATTTGGATATCACATCTCATGTTATAGGAAGGGTCTCAGGTTTGGTATAAGCATTGAGATATCACATCTCTGCTATCGGAAGTGTCTCAGGATTGGAATGGGAAGGAGTTGGATATCCCATCTCATGTTATAGGACGGGTCTCAGGTTTGTTATTAGAATCATTGAGATATCATATTGCATGCTGTAGGAAGGGTCTAAGGGTTGGAATATGAAGGACTTGGATATCACATCTTATGCTATAGATAGGCTATTAGGTTTGGAAAGGGAAGGAGTTGGATATCACATTTCATGTTAGAGGAAGGATCTCAGGTTTGGTATTAGAAGCATTGAGATATCACATCTCATGCTATAGGAAGGGTCTCAGGATTGGAATGGGAAGCAGTTGGATATCACATCTCATGCTATAGGAAGGGTCTCAGGTTTGGTATAAGCATTGAGATATCACATCTCATGCTATAGGACGGGTCTCAGGATTGGAATGGAAGGAGTTGGATATCACATCTCATGTTATAGGAAGGATCTCAGGTTTGGTATTAGAAGCATTGAGACATCACATCTCATGCTATAGGAAGGGTCTCAGGGTTGGAATGGGAAGGAGTTGGATATCACATCTCATCCAATAGGAAGGGTCTCAGGTTTGGAATGGGAAGGAATTGGATATCACATCTCATGTTATAGGAAGGATCTCAGGTTTCGTATTAGAAGCATTGAGATATCACATCTCATGCTATAGGAAGGGTCTCAGGATTGGAATGTGAAGGATTTGGATATCACATCTCATGCTAAAGGAAGGGTCTCAGGTTTGGTAGAAGCATTGAGATATCACGTCTCTGCTTTCGGAAGGGTCTCAGGATTGGATTGGGAAGGAGTTGGATATCCCTTCTCATGCTATAGGAAGTGTCTCAGGTTGGAATGGGAAGGAGTTGGATATCACATCTCATGTTATAGGAAGGGTCTCAGGATTGGAATGGGAAGGATTTGGATATCACATCTCTTGCTATAGGAAGGGTCTCAGGATTGGAATGGGTAGGAGTTGGATATTACTTTCTTGCTATAGGAAGGGTCTCATGTTTGGAATGGGAAGGAGGTGGGTATCACATATGCTATAGTTAGTGTCTCAGGTTTGGAACGGGAAGGAGTTGGATATCACATCTCATGTTATAGGAAGGGTCTCAGGTTTGGTATAAGCATTGAGATATCACATCTCTGCTATCGGAAGCGGCTCAGGATTGGAATGGGAAGGAGTTGGATATCCCATCTCATGTTATAGGAAGAGTCTCTGGTTTGGTATTAGAATCATTGAGATATCACATTGCATGCTGTAGGAAGGGTCTAAGGATTGGAATGGGATGGACTTGGATATCACATCTCATGTTATAGGTAGGCTCTCAGGTCTGGTATAAGCATTGAGATATCACATCTCATGCTATAGGAAGGGTCTCAGATTTGGTATAAGCATTGAGATATCACATCTCATGCTAAAGGAAGGGTCTCAGGATTGGAATGGGAAGGAGTTGTATATAACATCTCAGGCCATAGGAAGGTTCTCAGGTTTGGTAAAAGCATTGAGATATCACATCTCTGCTATCGGAAAGGTCTCAGGATTGGAATGGGAAGGAGTTGGATATCCCATCTCATGTTATAGGAAGGGTCTCAGGATTGGAATGGGAAGGACTTGGAGGTCACATCTCATGCTATAGGGAGGGTCTCAAGTTTGATATTAGAAGCATTGAGATAACAAATCTCATGATATCGGAAGGGTCTCAGGATTGGAATGGGAAGGAGTTGGATATCACATCTCATGATAAAGGAAGGGCCTAAGGTTTGGAAGGGGAAGGATTTGGATATCACATCTCATGTTATAGGACGGGTCTCAGGTTTGGTATTAGAAGCATTGAGATATCAAGTCTCATGGTATAAGAAGGGTCTCAGAATTGGAATGGGAAGGAGTTGGATATCACACCTCAAGCTATACGAAGGGTCTCAGGATTGGAATGGGAAGGAGTTTGATATCACATCTCATGCCAGAGTATGGGTCTCAGGTTTGGTAGAAGCATTGGGATATCACATCTCATGCTATCGGAAGGGTATCAGTATTGGATTTGGAAGAAGTTGGATATCCCATCTCATGCTATAGGAAGGGTCTCAGGTTGGAATGGGAAGGAGTTGGATATCACATTTCATGTTATAGGAAGGGTCTCAGGATTGGAATGGGAAGTACTTGGATATCATATCTCATGCAATAGGACGGGTCTCAGGTTTGTTATTAGAATCATTGAGATATCATATTGCATGCTGTAGGAAGGGTCTAAGGATTGGAATGGGAAGGACCTGGATATCACATCTCATGCTATAGATAGGCTCTTAGGTTTGGAAAGGGAAGGAGTTGGATATCACATCTCATGTTATAGGATGGATCTCAGGTTTGGTATTAGAAGTATTGAGATATCACATCTCATGTTATCGGAAGGATCTCAGGTTTGGTATTAGAAGTATTGAGACCCTTCCGATAGCAGAGACGTGATATCTCAATGCTTCTACCAAACCTGAGACCCTTCCTTTAGCATGAGATGTGATATCCAAATCCTTCACATTCCAATCCTGAGACCCTTCCTATAGCATGAGATGTGATTTCTCAATGCTTCTAATACCAAACCTGAGATCCTTCCTATAACATGAGATGTGATATCCAATTCCTTCCCATTCCAAACCTGAGACCCTTCCTATTGGATGAGATGTGATATCCAACTCCTTCCCATTCCAACCCTGAGACCCTTCCTATAGCATGAGATGTGATGTCTCAATGCTTCTAATACCAAACCTGAGATCCTTCCTATAACATGAGATGTGATATCCAACTCCTTCCATTCCAATCCTGAGACCCGTCCTATAGCATGAGATGTGATATCTCAATGCTTCTAATACCAAACCTGAGATCCTTCCTCTAACATGAAATGTGATATCGAACTCCTTCCCTTTCCAAACCTGAGAGCCTACCTATAGCATGAGATGTGATATCCAAGTCCTTCCCATTCCAATCCTTAGACCCTTCCTACAGCATGCAATATGATATCTCAATGATTCTAATAACAAACCTGAGACCCTTCCTATAGCATGAGATGTGATATCCAACTACTTCGCATTCCAATCCTGAGACCCTTCCTATAGCATGAGATGTGATATCTCAATGCTTCTAATACCAAACCTGAGATCCTTCCTCTAACATGAAATGTGATATCGAACTCCTTCCCTTTCCAAACCTGAGAGCCTACCTATAGCATGAGATGTGATATCCAAGTCCTTCCCATTCCAATCCTTAGACCCTTCCTACAGCATGCAATATGATATCTCAATGATTCTAATAACAAACCTGAGACCCGTCCTATAGCATGAGATATGATATCCAAGTCCTTCCCATTCCAATCCTGAGACCCTTCCTATAACATGAAATGTGATATCCAACTCCTTCCCATTCCAACCTGAGACCCTTCCTATAGCATGAGATGGGATATCCAACTTCGTCCAAATCCAATACTGATACCCTTCCGATAGCATGAGATGTGATATCCCAATGCTTCTACCAAACCTGAGACCCATACTATGGCATGAGATATGATATCAAACTCCTTCCCATTCCAATCCTGAGACCCTTCCTATAGCTTGAGGTGTGATATCCAACTCCTTCCCATTCCAATTCTGAGACCCTTCTTATACCATGAGACTTGATATCTCAATGCTTCTAATACCAAACCTGAGACCGTCCTATAACATGAGATGTGATATCCAAATCCTTCCCCTTCCAAACCTTAGACCCTTCCTTTATCATGAGATGTGGTATCCAACTCCTTCCCATTCGAATCCTGAGACCCTTCCTATAACATGAGATGTGATATCCAACTCCTTCCCATTCCAACCTGAGACACTTCCTATAGCATGAGAAGGGATATCCAACTCCTTCCCAATCCAATCCTGAGACCCTTCCGATAGCAGAGATGTGATATCTCAATGCTTATACCAAACCTGAGACCCTTCCTATGGCATGAGATGTGATATCCAACTCCTTGCCATTCAAATCCTGAGACCCTTCCTATAGCATGAAAAGGGATATCCAACTCCTTCCCAATCCAATCCTGAGACCCTTCCGATAGCAGAGACGTGATATCTCAATGCTTCTACCAAACCTGAGACCCTTCCTTTAGCATGAGATGTGATATCCAAATCCTTCACATTCCAATCCTGAGACCCTTCCTATAGAATGAGATGTGATATCTCAATGCTTCTAATACCAAACCTGAGATCCTTCCTATAACATGAGATGTGATATCCAATTCCTTCCCATTCCAAACCTGAGACCCTTCCTATTGGATGAGATGTGATAATCAACTCCTTCCCATTCCAACCCTGAGACCCTTCCTATAGCATGAGATGTGATGTCTCAATGCTTCTAATACCAAACCTGAGATCCTTCCTATAACATGAGATGTGATATCCAACTCCTTCCATTCCAATCCTGAGACCCGTCCTATAGCATGAGATGTGATATCTCAATGCTTATACCAAACCTGAGACCCTTCCTATAGCATGAGATGTGATATCCAACTCCTCCCCATTCCAATCCTGAGACCCTTCCACTAGCATGAGATGTGATATCTCAATGCTTCTAATACCAAACCTGAGATTCTTCCTCTAACATGAAATGTGATATCCAACTCCTTCCCTTTCCAAACCTAAGAGCCTATCTATAGCATGAGATGTGATATCCAAGTCCTTCACATTCCAACCCTTAGACCCTTCCTACAGCATGCAATATGATATCTCAATGATTCTAATAACAAACCTGAGACCCGTCCTATAACATGAGATGGGATATCCAACTCCTTCCCATTCCAATCCTGAGACACTTCCGATAGCAGAGATGTGATATCTCAATGTTTATACCAAACCTGAGACCCTTCCTATAACATGAGATGTGATATCCAACTCCTTCCCGTTCCAAACCTGAGACCCTTCCTTTAGCATGAGATGTGATATCCAGCTCCTTCCCATTCCAATCCTGAGACACTTCCGATAGCATGAAATGTGATATCTCAATGCTTCTAATATCAAAACTGAGACCCTCCCTATAGCATGATATGTGATATCTAAGTCCTTCCCATTCCAATCCTGAGACCCTTCCTATAGCATGAGATGTGATATCTCAATGCTTCTACCAAACCTGAGACCCTTCCTTTAGCATGAGATGTGATATCCAACTCCTTCCCATTCCAATCCTGAGACCCTTCCTATATCATGAGATGTGATATCTCAATACTTCTAATACCAAACCTGAGATCCATCCTATAACATGAGATGTGATATCCAACTCCTTCCCTTTCCAAACCTGAGAGCCTATCTATAGCATGAGATGTGATATCCAGGTCCTTCCCATTCCAATCCTTAGACCCTTCCTACAGCATGCAATATGATATCTCAATGATTCTAATAACAAACCTGAGACCCGTCCTATAGCATGAGATATGATATCCAAGTCCTTCCCATTCCAATCCTGAGACCCTTCCTATAACATGAAATGTGATATCCAACTCCTTCCCATTCCAACCTGAGACCCTTCCTATAGCATGAGATGGGATATCCAACTTCTTCCAAATCCAATACTGATACCCTTCCGATAGCATGAGATGTGATATCCCAATGCTTCTACCAAACCTGAGACCCATACTATGGCATGAGATGTGATATCAAACTCCTTCCCATTCCAATCCTGAGACCCTTCCTATAGCTTGAGGTGTGATATCCAACTCCTTCCCATTCCAATTCTGAGACCCTTCTTATACCATGAGACTTGATATCTCAATGCTTCTAATACCAAACCTGAGACCCGTCCTATAACATGAGATGTGATATCCAAATCCTTCCCCTTCCAAACCTTAGACCCTTCCTTTATCATGAGATGTGATATCCAACTCCTTCCCATTCCAATCCTGAGACCCTTCCGATATCATGAGATTTGTTATCTCAATGCTTCTAATATCAAATTTGAGACCCTCCCTATAGCATGAGATGTGACATCCAAGTCCTTCCCATTCCAATCCTGAGACCCTTCCTATAGCATGAGATGTGATATCTCTATGCTTCTAATACCAAACCTGAGACCCTTCCTATAACATGAGATGGGATATCCAACTCCTTCCCATTCCAATCCTGAGACCTTTCCGATAGCAGAGATGTGATATCTCAATGCTTATACCAAACCTGAGAACCTTCCTATGGCCTGAGATGTCATATACAACTCCTTCCCATTCCAATCCTGAGACCCTTCCTTTAGCATGAGATGTGATATCTCAATGCTTATACCAAATCTGAGACCCTTCCTATAGCATGAGATGTGATATCCAATTCCTTCCCATTCCAATCCTGAGACCCTTCCTATAGCATGAGATGTGATATCTCAATGCTTATACCAAACCTGAGAGCCTACCTATAACATGAGATGTGATATCCAAGTCCATCCCATTCCAATCCTTAGACCCTTCCTACAGCATGCGATGTGATATCTCAATGATTCTAATACCAAACCAGAGACTCTTCCTATAACATGAGATGGGATATCCAACTCCTTCCCATTCCAATCCTGAGCCGCTTTCGATAGCAGAGATGTGATATCTCAATGCTTATACCAAACCTGAGACCCTTCCTATAACATGAGATGTGATATCCAACTCCTTCCCGTTCCAAACCTGAGACACTAACTATAGCATATGTGATATCCAACTCCTTCCCATTCCAAACATGAGACCCTTCCTAGAGCAAGAAAGTAATATCCAACTCCTACCCATTCCAATCCTGAGACCCTTCCTATAGCAAGAGATGTGATATCCAAATCCTTCCCATTCCAATCCTGAGACCCTTCCTATAACATGAGATGTGATATCCAACTCCTTCCCATTCCAACCTGAGACACTTCCTATAGCATGAGAAGGGATATTCAACTCCTTCCCAATCCAATCCTGAGACCCTTCCGATAGCAGAGATGTGATATCTCAATGCTTATACCAAACCTGAGACCCTTCCTATGGCATGAGATGTGATATCCAACTCCTTGCCATTCAAATCCTGAGACCCTTCCTATAGCATGAGAAGGGATATCCAACTCCTTCCCAATCCAATCCTGAGACCCTTCCGATAGCAGCAACGTGATATCTCAATGCTTCTACCAAACCTGAGACCCTTCCTTTAGCATGAGATGTGATATCCAAATCCTTCACATTCCAATCCTGAGACCCTTCCTTTAGCATGAGATGTGATATCTCAATGCTTATACCAAATCTGAGACCCTTCCTATAGCATGAGATGTGATATCCAATTCCTTCCCATTCCAATCCTGAGACCCTTCCTATAGCATGAGATGTGATATCTCAATGCTTATACCAAACCTGAGAGCCTACCTATAGCATGAGATGTGATATCCAAGTCCATCCCACTCCAATCCTTTGACCCTTCCTACAGCATGCGATGTGATATCTCAATGATTCTACCAAACCAGAGACTCTTCCTATAACATGAGAATTGATATCCAAGTCCTTCCCATTCCAATCCTTAGACCCTTCCTACAGCATGCAATATGATATCTCAATGATTCTAATAACAAACCTGAGACCCGTCCTATAGCATGAGATATGATATCCAAGTCCTTCCCATTCCAATCCTGAGACCCTTCCTATAACATGAAATGTGATATCCAACTCCTTCCCATTCCAACCTGAGACCCTTCCTATAGCATGAGATGGGATATCCAACTTCGTCCAAATCCAATACTGATACCCTTCCGATAGCATGAGATGTGATATCCCAATGCTTCTACCAAACCTGAGACCCATACTATGGCATGAGATATGATATCAAACTCCTTCCCATTCCAATCCTGAGACCCTTCCTATAGCTTGAGGTGTGATATCCAACTCCTTCCCATTCCAATTCTGAGACCCTTCTTATACCATGAGACTTGATATCTCAATGCTTCTAATACCAAACCTGAGACCGTCCTATAACATGAGATGTGATATCCAAATCCTTCCCCTTCCAAACCTTAGACCCTTCCTTTATCATGAGATGTGGTATCCAACTCCTTCCCATTCGAATCCTGAGACCCTTCCTATAACATGAGATGTGATATCCAACTCCTTCCCATTCCAACCTGAGACACTTCCTATAGCATGAGAAGGGATATCCAACTCCTTCCCAATCCAATCCTGAGACCCTTCCGATAGCAGAGATGTGATATCTCAATGCTTATACCAAACCTGAGACCCTTCCTATGGCATGAGATGTGATATCCAACTCCTTGCCATTCAAATCCTGAGACCCTTCCTATAGCATGAAAAGGGATATCCAACTCCTTCCCAATCCAATCCTGAGACCCTTCCGATAGCAGAGACGTGATATCTCAATGCTTCTACCAAACCTGAGACCCTTCCTTTAGCATGAGATGTGATATCCAAATCCTTCACATTCCAATCCTGAGACCCTTCCTATAGCATGAGATGTGATATCTCAATGCTTCTAATACCAAACCTGAGATCCTTCCTATAACATGAGATGTGATATCCAATTCCTTCCCATTCCAAACCTGAGACCCTTCCTATTGGATGAGATGTGATATCCAACTCCTTCCCATTCCAACCCTGAGACCCTTCCTATAGCATGAGATGTGATGTCTCAATGCTTCTAATACCAAACCTGAGATCCTTCCTATAACATGAGATGTGATATCCAACTCCTTCCATTCCAATCCTGAGACCCGTCCTATAGCATGAGATGTGATATCTCAATGCTTATACCAAACCTGAGACCCTTCCTATAGCATGAGATGTGATATCCAACTCCTCCCCATTCCAATCCTGAGACCCTTCCACTAGCATGAGATGTGATATCTCAATGCTTCTAATACCAAACCTGGGATTCTTCCTCTAACATGAAATGTGATATCCAACTCCTTCCCTTTCCAAACCTAAGAGCCTATCTATAGCATGAGATGTGATATCCAAGTCCTTCACATTCCAACCCTTAGACCCTTCCTACAGCATGCAATATGATATCTCAATGATTCTAATAACAAACCTGAGACCCGTCCTATAACATGAGATGGGATATCCAACTCCTTCCCATTCCAATCCTGAGACACTTCCGATAGCAGAGATGTGATATCTCAATGTTTATACCAAACCTGAGACCCTTCCTATAACATGAGATGTGATATCCAACTCCTTCCCGTTCCAAACCTGAGACCCTTCCTTTAGCATGAGATGTGATATCCAGCTCCTTCCCATTCCAATCCTGAGACACTTCCGATAGCATGAGATGTGATATCTCAATGCTTCTAATATCAAAACTGAGACCCTCCCTATAGCATGATATGTGATATCTAAGTCCTTCCCATTCCAATCCTGAGACCCTTCCTATAGCATGAGATGTGATATCTCAATGCTTCTACCAAACCTGAGACCCTTCCTTTAGCATGAGATGTGATATCCAACTCCTTCCCATTCCAATCCTGAGACCCTTCCTATAGCATGAGATGTGATATCTCAATACTTCTAATACCAAACCTGAGATCCTTCCGATAACATGAGATGTGATATCTCAATACTTCTAATACCAAACCTGAGATCCATCCTATAACATGAGATGTGATATCCAACTCCTTCCCTTTCCAAACCTGAGAGCCTATCTATAGCATGAGATGTGATATCCAGGTCCTTCCCATTCCAACCCTTAGACCCTTCCTACAGCATGCAATATGATATCTCAATGATTCTAATAACAAACCTGAGACCCGTCCTATAGCATGAGATGGGATATCCAACTTCGTCCAAATCCAATACTGATACCCTTCCGATAGCATGAGATGTGATATCCCAATGCTTCTACCAAACCTGAGACCCATACTATGGCATGAGATATGATATCAAACTCCTTCCCATTCCAATCCTGAGACCCTTCCTATAGCTTGAGGTGTGATATCCAACTCCTTCCCATTCCAATTCTGAGACCCTTCTTATACCATGAGACTTGATATCTCAATGCTTCTAATACCAAACCTGAGATCCATCCTATAACATGAGATGTGATATCCAACTCCTTCCCTTTCCAAACCTGAGAGCCTATCTATAGCATGAGATTTGATATCCAGGTCCTTCCCATTCCAATCCTTAGACCCTTCCTACAGCATGCAATATGATATCTCAATGATTCTAATAACAAACCTGAGACCCGTCCTATAGCATGAGATATGATATCCAAGTCCTTCCCATTCCAATCCTGAGACCCTTCCTATAACATGAAATGTGATATCCAACTCCTTCCCATTCCAACCTGAGATCCTTCCTATAGCATGAGATGGGATATCCAACTTCTTCCAAATCCAATACTGATACCCTTCCGATAGCATGAGATGTGATATCCCAATGCTTCTACCAAACCTGAGACCCATACTATGGCATGAGATGTGATATCAAACTCCTTCCCATTCCAATCCTGAGACCCTTCCTATAGCTTGAGGTGTGATATCCAACTCCTTCCCATTCCAATTCTGAGACCCTTCTTATACCATGAGACTTGATATCTCAATGCTTCTAATACCAAACCTGAGACCCGTCCTATAACATGAGATGTGATATCCAAATCCTTCCCCTTCCAAACCTTAGACCCTTCCTTTATCATGAGATGTGATATCCAACTCCTTCCCATTCCAATCCTGAGACCCTTCCGATATCATGAGATTTGTTATCTCAATGCTTCTAATATCAAACTTGAGACCCTCCCTATAGCATGAGATGTGACATCCAAGTCCTTCCCATTCCAATCCTGAGACCCTTCCTATAGCATGAGATGTGATATCTCTATGCTTCTAATACCAAACCTGAGACCCTTCCTATAACATGAGATGGGATATCCAACTCCTTCCCATTCCAATCCTGAGACCTTTCCGATAGCAGAGATGTGATATCTCAATGCTTATACCAAACCTGAGAACCTTCCTATGGCCTGAGATGTCATATACAACTCCTTCCCATTCCAATCCTGAGACCCTTCCTTTAGCATGAGATGTGATATCTCAATGCTTATACCAAACCTGAGAGCCTACCTATAACATGAGATGTGATATCCAAGTCCATCCCATTCCAATCCTTAGACCCTTCCTACAGCATGCGATGTGATATCTCAATGATTCTAATACCAAACCAGAGACTCTTCCTATAACATGAGATGGGATATCCAACTCCTTCCCATTCCAATCCTGAGCCGCTTCCGATAGCAGAGATGTGATATCTCAATGCTTATACCAAACCTGAGACCCTTCCTATAACATGAGATGTGATATCCAACTCCTTCCCGTTCCAAACCTGAGACACTAACTATAGCATATGTGATATCCAACTCCTTCCCATTCCAAACATGAGACCCTTCCTATAGCAAGAAAGTAATATCCAACTCCTACCCATTCCAATCCTGAGACCCTTCCTATAGCAAGAGATGTGATATCCAACTCCTACCCATTCCAATCCTGAGACCCTTCCTATAGCAAGAGATGTGATATCCAGCTCCTTCCCATTCCAATCCTGAGACACTTCCGATAGCATGAGATGTGATATCTCAATGCTTCTAATATCAAAACTGAGACCCTCCCTATAGCATGATATGTGATATCTAAGTCCTTCCCATTCCAATCCTGAGACCCTTCCTATAGCATGAGATGTGATATCTCAATGCTTCTACCAAACCTGAGACCCTTCCTTTAGCATGAGATGTGATATCCAACTCCTTCCCATTCCAATCCTGAGACCCTTCCTATAGCATGAGATGTGATATCTCAATACTTCTAATACCAAACCTGAGATCCTTCCGATAACATGAGACTTGATATCTCAATGCTTCTAATACCAAACCTGAGATCCATCCTATAACATGAGATGTGATATCCAACTCCTTCCCTTTCCAAACCTGAGAGCCTATCTATAGCATGAGATGTGATATCCAGGTCCTTCCCATTCCAATCCTTAGACCCTTCCTACAGCATGCAATATGATATCTCAATGATTCTAATAACAAACCTGAGACCCGTCCTATAGCATGAGATATGATATCCAAGTCCTTCCCATTCCAATCCTGAGACCCTTCCTATAACATGAAATGTGATATCCAACTCCTTCCCATTCCAACCTGAGATCCTTCCTATAGCATGAGATGGGATATCCAACTTCTTCCAAATCCAATACTGATACCCTTCCGATAGCATGAGATGTGATATCCCAATGCTTCTACCAAACCTGAGACCCATACTATGGCATGAGATGTGATATCAAACTCCTTCCCATTCCAATCCTGAGACCCTTCCTATAGCTTGAGGTGTGATATCCAACTCCTTCCCATTCCAATTCTGAGACCCTTCTTATACCATGAGACTTGATATCTCAATGCTTCTAATACCAAACCTGAGACCCGTCCTATAACATGAGATGTGATATCCAAATCCTTCCCCTTCCAAACCTTAGACCCTTCCTTTATCATGAGATGTGATATCCAACTCCTTCCCATTCCAATCCTGAGACCCTTCCGATATCATGAGATTTGTTATCTCAATGCTTCTAATATCAAACTTGAGACCCTCCCTATAGCATGAGATGTGACATCCAAGTCCTTCCCATTCCAATCCTGAGACCCTTCCTATAGCATGAGATGTGATATCTCTATGCTTCTAATACCAAACCTGAGACCCTTCCTATAACATGAGATGGGATATCCAACTCCTTCCCATTCCAATCCTGAGACCTTTCCGATAGCAGAGATGTGATATCTCAATGCTTATACCAAACCTGAGAACCTTCCTATGGCCTGAGATGTCATATACAACTCCTTCCCATTCCAATCCTGAGACCCTTCCTTTAGCATGAGATGTGATATCTCAATGCTTATACAAAATCTGAGACCCTTCCTATAGCATGAGATGTGATATCCAATTCCTTCCCATTCCAATCCTGAGACCCTTCCTATAGCATGAGATGTGATATCTCAATGCTTATACCAAACCTGAGAGCCTACCTATAACATGAGATGTGATATCCAAGTCCATCCCATTCCAATCCTTAGACCCTTCCTACAGCATGCGATGTGATATCTCAATGATTCTAATACCAAACCAGAGACTCTTCCTATAACATGAGATGGGATATCCAACTCCTTCCCATTCCAATCCTGAGCCGCTTCCGATAGCAGAGATGTGATATCTCAATGCTTATACCAAACCTGAGACCCTTCCTATAACATGAGATGTGATATCCAACTCCTTCCCGTTCCAAACCTGAGACACTAACTATAGCATATGTGATATCCAACTCCTTCCCATTCCAAACATGAGACCCTTCCTATAGCAAGAAAGTAATATCCAACTCCTACCCATTCCAATCCTGAGACCCTTCCTATAGCAAGAGATGTGATATCCAACTCCTACCCATTCCAATCCTGAGACCCTTCCTATAGCAAGAGATGTGATATCCAGCTCCTTCCCATTCCAATCCTGAGACACTTCCGATAGCATGAGATGTGATATCTCAATGCTTCTAATATCAAAACTGAGACCCTCCCTATAGCATGATATGTGATATCTAAGTCCTTCCCATTCCAATCCTGAGACCCTTCCTATAGCATGAGATGTGATATCTCAATGCTTCTACCAAACCTGAGACCCTTCCTTTAGCATGAGATGTGATATCCAACTCCTTCCCATTCCAATCCTGAGACCCTTCCTATAGCATGAGATGTGATATCTCAATACTTCTAATACCAAACCTGAGATCCTTCCGATAACATGAGATGTGATATCTCAATACTTCTAATACCAAACCTGAGATCCATCCTATAACATGAGATGTGATATCCAACTCCTTCCCTTTCCAAACCTGAGAGCCTATCTATAGCATGAGATGTGATATCCAGGTCCTTCCCATTCCAATCCTTAGACCCTTCCTACAGCATGCAATATGATATCTCAATGATTCTAATAACAAACCTGAGACCCGTCCTATAGCATGAGATATGATATCCAAGTCCTTCCCATTCCAATCCTGAGACCCTTCCTATAACATGAAATGTGATATCCAACTCCTTCCCATTCCAACCTGAGACCCTTCCTATAGCATGAGATGGGATATCCAACTTCTTCCAAATCCAATACTGATACCCTTCCGATAGCATGAGATGTGATATCCCAATGCTTCTACCAAACCTGAGACCCATACTATGGCATGAGATGTGATATCAAACTCCTTCCCATTCCAATCCTGAGACCCTTCCTATAGCTTGAGGTGTGATATCCAACTCCTTCCCATTCCAATTCTGAGACCCTTCTTATACCATGAGACTTGATATCTCAATGCTTCTAATACCAAACCTGAGACCCGTCCTATAACATGAGATGTGATATCCAAATCCTTCCCCTTCCAAACCTTAGACCCTTCCTTTATCATGAGATGTGATATCCAACTCCTTCCCATTCCAATCCTGAGACCCTTCCGATATCATGAGATTTGTTATCTCAATGCTTCTAATATCAAACTTGAGACCCTCCCTATAGCATGAGATGTGACATCCAAGTCCTTCCCATTCCAATCCTGAGACC
The DNA here is from genome assembly GCF_040938575.1 of Ambystoma mexicanum. Taxonomy (NCBI): domain Eukaryota; kingdom Metazoa; phylum Chordata; class Amphibia; order Caudata; family Ambystomatidae; genus Ambystoma; species Ambystoma mexicanum. The sequence continues at coordinate 8,219,724 of NW_027182433.1, forward strand.
CTTCCTATAGCATGAGATGTGATATCTCTATGCTTCTAATACCAAACCTGAGACCCTTCCTATAACATGAGATGGGATATCCAACTCCTTCCCATTCCAATCCTGAGACCTTTCCGATAGCAGAGATGTGATATCTCAATGCTTATACCAAACCTGAGAACCTTCCTATGGCCTGAGATGTCATATACAACTCCTTCCGATTCCAATCCTGAGACCCTTCCTTTAGCATGAGATGTGATATCTCAATGCTTATACAAAATCTGAGACCCTTCCTATAGCATGAGATGTGATATCCAATTCCTTCCCATTCCAATCCTGAGACCCTTCCTATAGCATGAGATGTGATATCTCAATGCTTATACCAAACCTGAGAGCCTACCTATAACATGAGATGTGATATCCAAGTCCATCCCATTCCAATCCTTAGACCCTTCCTACAGCATGCGATGTGATATCTCAATGATTCTAATACCAAACCAGAGACTCTTCCTATAACATGAGATGGGATATCCAACTCCTTCCCATTCCAATCCTGAGCCGCTTCCGATAGCAGAGATGTGATATCTCAATGCTTATACCAAACCTGAGACCCTTCCTATAACATGAGATGTGATATCCAACTCCTTCCCGTTCCAAACCTGAGACACTAACTATAGCATATGTGATATCCAACTCCTTCCCATTCCAAACATGAGACCCTTCCTATAGCAAGAAAGTAATATCCAACTCCTACCCATTCCAATCCTGAGACCCTTCCTATAGCAAGAGATGTGATATCCAAATCCTTCCCATTCCAATCCTGAGACCCTTCCTATAACATGAGATGTGATATCCAACTCCTTCCCATTCCAACCTGAGACACTTCCTATAGCATGAGAAGGGATATTCAACTCCTTCCCAATCCAATCCTGAGACCCTTCCGATAGCAGATATGTGATATCTCAATGCTTATACCAAACCTGAGACCCTTCCTATGGCATGAGATGTGATATCCAACTCCTTGCCATTCAAATCCTGAGACCCTTCCTATAGCATGAGAAGGGATATCCAACTCCTTCCCAATCCAATCCTGAGACCCTTCCGATAGCAGCGACGTGATATCTCAATGCTTCTACCAAACCTGAGACCCTTCCTTTAGCATGAGATGTGATATCCAAATCCTTCACATTCCAATCCTGAGACCCTTCCTTTAGCATGAGATGTGATATCTCAATGCTTATACCAAATCTGAGACCCTTCCTATAGCATGAGATGTGATATCCAATTCCTTCCCATTCCAATCCTGAGACCCTTCCTATAGCATGAGATGTGATATCTCAATGCTTATACCAAACCTGAGAGCCTACCTATAGCATGAGATGTGATATCCAAGTCCATCCCATTCCAATCCTTTGACCCTTCCTACAGCATGCAATGTGATATCTCAATGATTCTACCAAACCAGAGACTCTTCCTATAACATGAGATGGGATATCCAACTCCTTCCCATTCCAATCCTGAGCCGCTTCCGATAGCAGAGATGTGATATCTCAATGCTTATACAAAACCTGAGACCCTTCCTATAACATGAGATGTGATATCCAACTCCTTCCCGTTCCAAACCTGAGACACTAACTATAGCATATGTGATATCCAACTCCTTCCCATTCCAAACATGAGACCCTTCCTATAGCAAGAAAGTAATATCCAACTCCTACCCATTCCAATCCTGAGACCCTTCCTATAGCAAGAGATGTGATATCCAAATCCTTCCCATTCCAATCCTGAGACCCTTCCTATAGCATGAGATGTGATGTCTCAATGCTTCTAATACCAAACCTGAGATCCTTCCTATAACATGAGATGTGATATCCAACTCCTTCCATTCCAATCCTGAGATCCTTCCTATAGCATGAGATGTGATATATCAATGCTTATACCAAACCTGAGACCCTTCCTATAGCATGAGATGTGATATCCAACTCCTTCCCATTCCAATCCTGAGACCCTTCCTATAGCATGAGATGTGATATCTCAATGCTTATACCAAACCTGAGAGCCTACCTATAACATGAGATGTGATATCCAAGTCCATCCCATTCCAATCCTTAGACCCTTCCTACAGCATGCGATGTGATATCTCAATGATTCTAATACCAAACCAGAGACTCTTCCTATAACATGAGATGGGATATCCAACTCCTTCCCATTCCAATCCTGAGACACTTCCGATAGCAGAGATGTGATATCTCAATGTTTATACCAAACCTGAGACCCTTCCTATAACATGAGATGTGATATCCAACTCCTTCCCGTTCCAAACCTGAGACCCTTCCTTTAGCATGAGATGTGATATCCAGCTCCTTCCCATTCCAATCCTGAGACACTTCCGATAGCATGAGATGTGATATCTCAATGCTTCTAATATCAAAACTGAGACCCTCCCTATAGCATGATATGTGATATCTAAGTCCTTCCCATTCCAACCTGAGACACTTCCTATAGCATGAGAAGGGATATTCAACTCCTTCCCAATCCAATCCTGAGACCCTTCCGATAGCAGATATGTGATATCTCAATGCTTATACCAAACCTGAGACCCTTCCTATGGCATGAGATGTGATATCCAACTCCTTGCCATTCAAATCCTGAGACCCTTCCTATAGCATGAGAAGGGATATCCAACTCCTTCCCAATCCAATCCTGAGACCCTTCCGATAGCAGCGACGTGATATCTCAATGCTTCTACCAAACCTGAGACCCTTCCTTTAGCATGAGATGTGATATCCAAATCCTTCACATTCCAATCCTGAGACCCTTCCTTTAGCATGAGATGTGATATCTCAATGCTTATACCAAATCTGAGACCCTTCCTATAGCATGAGATGTGATATCCAATTCCTTCTCATTCCAATCCTGAGACCCTTCCTATAGCATGAGATGTGATATCTCAATGCTTATACAAAACCTGAGAGCCTACCTATAGCATGAGATGTGATATCCAAGTCCATCCCATTCCAATCCTTTGACCCTTCCTACAGCATGCAATGTGATATCTCAATGATTCTACCAAACCAGAGACTCTTCCTATAACATGAGATGGGATATCCAACTCCTTCCCATTCCAATCCTGAGCCGCTTCCGATAGCAGAGATGTGATATCTCAATGCTTATACCAAACCTGAGACCCTTCCTATAACATGAGATGTGATATCCAACTCCTTCCCGTTCCAAACCTGAGACACTAACTATAGCATATGTGATATCCAACTCCTTCCCATTCCAAACATGAGACCCTTCCTATAGCAAGAAAGTAATATCCAACTCCTACCCATTCCAATCCTGAGACCCTTCCTATAGCAAGAGATGTGATATCCAAATCCTTTCCATTCCAATCCTGAGACCCTTCCTATAGCATGAGATGTGATGTCTCAATGCTTCTAATACCAAACCTGAGATCCTTCCTATAACATGAGATGTGATATCCAACTCCTTCCATTCCAATCCTGAGATCCTTCCTATAGCATGAGATGTGATATATCAATGCTTATACCAAACCTGAGACCCTTCCTATAGCATGAGATGTGATATCCAACTCCTTCCCATTCCAATCCTGAGACCCTTCCTATAGCCTGAGATGTGATATCCAATTCCTTCCCATTCCAATCCTGAGACCCTTCCTATAGCATGAGATGTGATATCTCAATGCTTATACCAAACCTGAGAGCCTACCTATAACATGAGATGTGATATCCAAGTCCATCCCATTCCAATCCTTAGACCCTTCCTACAGCATGCGATGTGATATCTCAATGATTCTAATACCAAACCAGAGACTCTTCCTATAACATGAGATGGGATATCCAACTCCTTCCCATTCCAATCCTGAGCCGCTTCCGATAGCAGAGATGTGATATCTCAATGCTTATACCAAACCTGAGACCCTTCCTATAACCTGAGATGTGATATCCAACTCCTTCCCGTTCCAAACCTGAGACACTAACTATAGCATATGTGATATCCAACTCCTTCCCATTCCAAACATGAGACCCTTCCTATAGCAAGAAAGTAATATCCAACTCCTACCCATTCCAATCCTGAGACCCTTCCTATAGCAAGAGATGTGATATCCAAATCCTTCCCATTCCAATCCTGAGACCCTTCCTATAACATGAGATGTGATATCCAACTTCTTCCCATTCCAACCTGAGACACTTCCTATAGCATGAGAAGGGATATCCAACTCCTTCCCAATCCAAACCTGAGACCCTTTGTATGGCATGAGATGTGATATCCAACTCCTTGCCATTCAAATCCTGAGACCCTTCCTATAGCATGAGAAGGGATATCCAACTCCTTCCCAATCCAATCCTGAGACCCTTCCGATAGCAGCGACGTGATATCTCAATGCTTCTACCAAACCTGAGACCCTTCCTTTAGCATGAGATGTGATATCCAAATCCTTCACATTCCAATCCTGAGACCCTTCCTATAGCATGAGATGTGATATCTCAATGCTTCTAATACCAAACCTGAGATCCTTCCTATAACATGAGATGTGATATCCAATTCCTTCCCATTCCAAACCTGAGACCCTTCCTATTGGATGAGATGTGATATCCAACTCCTTCCCATTCCAACCCTGAGACCCTTCCTATAGCATGAGATGTGATGTCTCAATGCTTCTAATACCAAACCTGAGATCCTTCCTATAACATGAGATGTGATATCCAACTCCTTCCATTCCAATCCTGAGACCTGTCCTATAGCATGAGATGTGATATCTCAATGCTTATACCAAACCTGAGACCCTTCCTATAGCATGAGATGTGATATCCAACTGCTTCCCATTCCAATCCTGAGACCCTTCCTATAGCATGAGATGTGATATCTCAATGCTTCTAATACCAAACCTGAGATCCTTCCTCTAACATGAAATGTGATATCCAACTCCTTCCCTTTCCAAACCTAAGAGCCTATCTATAGCATGAGATGTGATATCCAAGTCCTTCACATTCCAACCCTTAGACCCTTCCTACAGCATGCAATATGATATCTCAATGATTCTAATAACAAACCTGAGACCCGTCCTATAACATGAGATGGGATATCCAACTCCTTCCCATTCCAATCCTGAGACACTTCCGATAGCAGAGATGTGATATCTCAATGCTTATACCAAACCTGAGACCCTTCCTATAACATGAGATGTGATATCCAAATCCTTCTCGTTCCAAACCTGAGACCCTTCCTTTAGCATGAGATGTGATATCCAGCTCCTTCCCATTCCAATCCTGAGACACTTCCGATAGCATGAGATGTGATATCTCAATACTTCTAATATCAAAACTGAGACCCTCCCTATAGCATGAGATGTGATATCTCAATGCTTATACCAAACCTGAGAGCCTACCTATAACATGAGATGTGATATCCAAGTCCATCCCATTCCAATCCTTAGACCCTTCCTACAGCATGCGATGTGATATCTCAATGATTCTAATACCAAACCAGAGACTCTTCCTATAACATGAGATGGGATATCCAACTCCTTCCCATTCCAATCCTGAGCCGCTTCCGATAGCAGAGATGTGATATCTCAATGCTTATACCAAACGTGAGACCCTTCCTATAACATGAGATGTGATATCCAACTCCTTCCCGTTCCAAACCTGAGACACTAACTATAGCATATGTGATATCCAACTCCTTCCCATTCCAAACATGAGACCCTTCCTATAGCAAGAAAGTAATATCCAACTCCTACCCATTCCAATCCTGAGACCCTTCCTATAGCAAGAGATGTGATATCCAAATCCTTCCCATTCCAATCCTGAGACCCTTCCTATAACATGAGATGTGATATCCAACTTCTTCCCATTCCAACCTGAGACACTTCCTATAGCATGAGAAGGGATATCCAACTCCTTCCCAATCCAAACCTGAGACCCTTTGTATGGCATGAGATGTGATATCCAACTCCTTGCCATTCAAATCCTGAGACCCTTCCTATAGCATGAGAAGGGATATCCAACTCCTTCCCAATCCAATCCTGAGACCCTTCCGATAGCAGCGACGTGATATCTCAATGCTTCTACCAAACCTGAGACCCTTCCTTTAGCATGAGATGTGATATCCAAATCCTTCACATTCCAATCCTGAGACCCTTCCTATAGCATGAGATGTGATATCTCAATGCTTCTAATACCAAACCTGAGATCCTTCCTATAACATGAGATGTGATATCCAATTCCTTCCCATTCCAAACCTGAGACCCTTCCTATTGGATGAGATGTGATATCCAACTCCTTCCCATTCCAACCCTGAGACCCTTCCTATAGCATGAGATGTGATGTCTCAATGCTTCTAATACCAAACCTGAGATCCTTCCTATAACATGAGATGTGATATCCAACTCCTTCCATTCCAATCCTGAGACCTGTCCTATAGCATGAGATGTGATATCTCAATGCTTATACCAAACCTGAGACCCTTCCTATAGCATGAGATGTGATATCCAACTGCTTCCCATTCCAATCCTGAGACCCTTCCTATAGCATGAGATGTGATATCTCAATGCTTCTAATACCAAACCTGAGATCCTTCCTCTAACATGAAATGTGATATCCAACTCCTTCCCTTTCCAAACCTAAGAGCCTATCTATAGCATGAGATGTGATATCCAAGTCCTTCACATTCCAACCCTTAGACCCTTCCTACAGCATGCAATATGATATCTCAATGATTCTAATAACAAACCTGAGACCCGTCCTATAACATGAGATGGGATATCCAACTCCTTCCCATTCCAATCCTGAGACACTTCCGATAGCAGAGATGTGATATCTCAATGCTTATACCAAACCTGAGACCCTTCCTATAACATGAGATGTGATATCCAAATCCTTCTCGTTCCAAACCTGAGACCCTTCCTTTAGCATGAGATGTGATATCCAGCTCCTTCCCATTCCAATCCTGAGACACTTCCGATAGCAGAGATGTGATATCTCAATGCTTATACCAAACCTGAGACCCTTCCTATAACATGATATGTGATATCTAAGTCCTTCCCATTCCAATCCTGAGACCCTCCCTATATCATGAGATGTGATATCCAACTCCTTCCCATTCCAATCCTGAGACCCTTCCTATAGCATGAGATATGATATCTCAATACTTCTAATACCAAACGTGAGATCCTTCCGATAACATGAGATGTGATATCCAAATCCTTCCCCTTCCAAACCTGAGACCCTCCCTTTAGCATGAAATGTGATATCCAACTCCTTCCTATTCCAATCGTGAGACTCTTCTGATAGCATGAGATGTGATATCTCAATGCTTCTAATACCAAACCTGAGATCCTTCCGATAGCATGAGATGTGATATCTCAATGCTTCTAATACCAAACCTGAGATCCTTCCTATAACATGAGATGTGATATCCAAATCCTTCCCCTTCCAAACCTGAGACCCTCCCTTTAGCATGAGATGTGATATCTAACTCCTTCCCATTCCATTCCTGAGACCCTTCTGATAGCATGAGATGTGATATCTCAATGCCTCTAATACCAAACCTGAGATCCTACCTCTAACATGAAATGAGATATCCAACTCTTTCCCCTTCCAAACCTGAGAGCCTTCCTATAGCATGAGATGTGATATCCAAGTCCTTCCCATTCCAATACTGAGACCCTTCCTATAGCTTGAGATGTGATATCCAACTCCTTCCCATTCCAATTCTGAGACCCTTCCTATAGCATGAGATGTGATATCTCAATGCTTATACCAAACCTGAGAGCCTACCTATAGCATGAGATGTGATATCCAAGTCCATCCCATTCCAATCCTTAGACCCTTCCTACAGCATGCGATGTGAATATCTCAATGATTCTAATACCAAACCAGAGACTCTTCCTATAACATGAGATGGGATATCCAACTCCTTCCCATTCCAATTCTGAGACCCTTCCTATACTGAGACTTGATATCTCAATGCTTCTAATACCAAACCTGAGACCCGTAATATAACATGAGATGTGATATCCAAATCCTTCCCCTTCCAAACCTTAGACCCGTCCTTTATCATGAGATGTGATATCCAACTCCTTCCCATTCCAATCCTGAGACCCTTCCGATATCATGAGATGTGATATCTCAAAGCTTCTAATATCAAACTTGAGACCCTCCCTATAGCATGAGATGTGATATCCAAGTCCTTCCCATTCCAATCCTGAGACCCTTCCTATAGCATGAGATGTGATATCTCAATGCTTCTAATACCAAACCTCAGACCCTTCCTATAACATGAGATGGGAATATCCAACTCCTTCCCATTCCAATCTTGAGACCCTTCCGATAGCAGAGATGTGATATCTCAATGCTTATACCACACCTGAGATCCTTCCTATAACATGAGATGTGATATCCAACTCCTTCCCATTCCAATCCTGAGACACTTCCTATAGCATGAGATGTGATATCTCACTGCTTATACCAAACCTGAGACCCTTCCCATAGCAGGAGATATGATATCCAACTCCTTCCCATTCCAATCCTCAGACCCTTCCTATAGCATGAGATGTGATATCTCAATGCTTCTAATGTCAAACTTGAGACCCTACCTATAGCATGAGATGTGATATCCAAGTCCTTCCCATTCCAATCCTGAGACACTTCCTATAGCATGAGATGTGATATCTCAATGCTTCTAATACCAAACCTGAGACTCTTCCTATAACATGAGATGGGATATCCAACTCCTTCCAATTCCAATCCTGAGACCCTTTTGATAGCAGAGATGTGATATCTCAATGTTTATACCAAACCTGAGACCCTTCCTACGGCATGAGATGTCATATTCAACTCCTTCCCATTCCAATCCTGAGACCCTTCCTATAGCATGAGATTTGATATCCAACTCCTTCCCATTCCAATCCTGAGACCCTTCCTATAGCATGAGATGTGATGTCTCAATGCTTCTAATACCAAACCTGAGATCCTTCCTATAACATGAGATGTGATATCCAACTCCTTCCATTCCAATCCTGAGACCCTTCCTATAGCATGAGATGTGATATCTCAATGCTTATACCAAACCTGAGACCCTTCCTATAGCATGAGATGTGATATCCAACTCCTTCCCATTCCAATCCTGAGACCCTTCCTATAGCCTGAGATGTGATATCCAATTCCTTCCCATTCCAATCCTGAGACCCTTCCTATAGCATGAGATGTGATATCTCAATGCTTATACCAAACCTGAGAGCCTACCTATAACATGAGATGTGATATCCAAGTCCATCCCATTCCAATCCTTAGACCCTTCCTACAGCATGCGATGTGATATCTCAATGATTCTAATACCAAACCAGAGACTCTTCCTATAACATGAGATGGGATATCCAACTCCTTCCCATTCCAATCCTGAGCCGCTTCCGATAGCAGAGATGTGATATCTCAATGCTTATACCAAACCTGAGACCCTTCCTATAACATGAGATGTGATATCCAACTCCTTCCCGTTCCAAACCTGAGACACTAACTATAGCATATGTGATATCCAACTCCTTCCCATTCCAAACATGAGACCCTTCCTATAGCAAGAAAGTAATATCCAACTCCTACCCATTCCAATCCTGAGACCCTTCCTATAGCAAGAGATGTGATATCCAAATCCTTCCCATCCCAATCCTGAGACCCTTCCTATAACATGAGATGTGATATCCAACTCCTTCCCATTCCAACCTGAGACACTTCCTATAGCATGAGAAGGGATATCCAACTCCTTCCCAATCCAATCCTGAGACCCTTCCGATAGCAGAGATGTGATATCTCAATGCTTATACCAAACCTGAGACCCTTCCTATGGCATGAGATGTGATATCCAACTCCTTGCCATTCAAATCCTGAGACCCTTCCTATAGCATGAGAAGGGATATCCAACTCCTTCCCAATCCAATCCTGAGACCCTTCCGATAGCAGCGACGTGATATCTCAATGCTTCTACCAAACCTGAGACCCTTCCTTTAGCATGAGATGTGATATCCAAATCCTTCACATTCCAATCCTGAGACCCTTCCTATAGCATGAGATGTGATATCTCAATGCTTCTAATACCAAACCTGAGATCCTTCCTATAACATGAGATGTGATATCCAATTCCTTCCCATTCCAAACCTGAGACCCTTCCTATTGGATGAGATGTGATATCCAACTCCTTCCTATTCCAACCCTGACACCCTTCCTATAGCATGAGATGTGATGTCTCAATGCTTCTAATACCAAACCTGAGATCCTTCCTATAACATGAGATGTGATATCCAACTCCTTCCATTCCAATCCTGAGACCCGTCCTATAGCATGAGATGTGATATCTCAATGCTTATACCAAACCTGAGACCCTTCCTATAGCATGAGATGTCATATCCAACTGCTTCCCATTCCAATCCTGAGACCCTTCCTATAGCATGAGATGTGATATCTCAATGCTTCTAATACCAAACCTGAGATCCTTCCTCTAACATGAAATGTGATATCCAACTCCTTCCCTTTCCAAACCTAAGAGCCTATCTATAGCATGAGATGTGATATCCAAGTCCTTCACATTCCAACCCTTAGACCCTTCCTACAGCATGCAATATGATATCTCAATGATTCTAATCACAAACCTGAGACCCGTCCTATAACATGAGATGGGATATCCAACTCCTTCCCATTCCAATCCTGAGACACTTCCGATAGCAGAGATGTGATATCTCAATGCTTATACCAAACCTGAGACCCTTCCTATAACATGAGATGTGATATCCAAATCCTTCTCGTTCCAAACCTGAGACCCTTCCTTTAGCATGAGATGTGATATCTAGCTCCTTCCCATTCCAATCCTGAGACACTTCCGATAGCATGAGATGTGATATCTCAATGCTTCTAATATCAAAACTGAGACCCTCCCTATAGCATGATATGTGATATCTAAGTCCTTCCCATTCCAATCCTGAGACCCTCCCTATAGCATGAGATGTGATATCCAACTCCTTCCCATTCCAATCCTGAGACCCTTCCTATAGCATGAGATATGATATCTCAATACTTCTAATACCAAACGTGAGATCCTTCCGATAACATGAGATGTGATATCCAAATCCTTCCCCTTCCAAACCTGAGACCCTCCCTTTAGCATGAAATGTGATATCCAACTCCTTCCTATTCCAATCCTGAGACTCTTCTGATAGCATGAGATGCGATATCTCAATGCTTCTAATACCAAACCTGAGATCCTTCCGATAGCATGAGATGTGATATCTCAATGCTTCTAATACCAAACCTGAGATCCTTCCTATAACATGAGATGTGATATCCAAATCCTTCCCCTTCCAAACCTGAGACCCTCCCTTTAGCATGAGATGTGATATCTCAATGCTTATACCAAACCTGAGACCCTTCCTATAGCATATGTCATATCCAACTGCTTCCCATTCCAATCCTGAGACACTTCCGATAGCAGAGATGTGATATCTCAATGCTTATACCAAACCTGAGACCCTTCCTATAACATGAGTTGTGATATCCAAATCCTTCTCGTTCCAAACCTGAGACCCTTCCTTTAGCATGAGATGTGATATCCAGCTCCTTCCCATTCCAAACCTGAGATCCTTCCAATAGCATGAGATGTGATATCTCAATGCTTCTAATACCAAACCTGAGATCCTTCCTATAACATGAGATGTGATATCCAAATCCTTCCCCTTCCAAACCTGAGACCCTCCCTTTAGCATGAGATGTGATATCTAACTCCTTCCCATTCCATTCCTGAGACCCTTCTGATAGCATGAGATGTGATATCTCAATGCCTCTAATACCAAACCTGAGATCCTACCTCTAACATGAAATGAGATATCCAACTCTTTCCCCTTCCAAACCTGAGAGCCTTCCTATAGCATGAGATGTGATATCCAAGTCCTTCCCATTCCAATACTGAGACCCTTCCTATAGCTTGAGATGTGATATCCAACTCCTTCCCATTCCAATTCTGAGACCCTTCCTATAGCATGAGATGTGATATCTCAATGCTTATACCAAACCTGAGAGCCTACCTATAGCATGAGATGTGATATCCAAGTCCATCCCATTCCAATCCTTAGACCCTTCCTACAGCATGCGATGTGAATATCTCAATGATTCTAATACCAAACCAGAGACTCTTCCTATAACATGAGATGGGATATCCAACTCCTTCCCATTCCAATTCTGAGACCCTTCCTATACTATGAGACTTGATATCTCAATGCTTCTAATACCAAACCTGAGACCCGTAATATAACATGAGATGTGATATCCAAATCCTTCCCCTTCCAAACCTTAGACCCTTCCTTTATCATGAGATGTGATATCCAACTCCTTCCCATTCCAATCCTGAGACCCTTCCGATATCATGAGATGTGATATCTCAAAGCTTCTAATATCAAACTTGAGACCCTCCCTATAGCATGAGATGTGATATCCAAGTCCTTCCCATTCCAATCCTGAGACCCTTCCTATAGCATGAGATGTGATATCTCAATGCTTCTAATACCAAACCTGAGACCGTTCCTATAACATGAGATGGGAATATCCAACTCCTTCCCATTCCAATCTTGAGACCCTTCCGATAGCAGAGATGTGATATATCAATGCTTATACCACACCTGAGATCCTTCCTATAACATGAGATGTGATATCCAACTCCTTCCCATTCCAATCCTGAGACACTTCCTATAGCATGAGATGTGATATCTCACTGCTTATACCAAACCTGAGACCCTTCCCATAGCAGGAGATGTGATATCCAACTCCTTCCCATTCCAATCCTCAGACCCTTCCTATAGCATGAGATGTGATATCTCAATGCTTCTAATGTCAAACTTGAGACCCTACCTATAGCATGAGATGTGATATCCAAGTCCTTCCCATTCCAATCCTGAGACACTTCCTATAACATGAAATGTGATATCCAACTCCTTCCCATTCCAACCTGAGACCCTTCCTATAGCATGAGATGGGATATCCAACTTCTTCCAAATCCAATACTGATACCCTTCCGATAGCATGAGATGTGATATCCCAATGCTTCTACCAAACCTGAGACCCATACTATGGCATGAGATGTGATATCAAACTCCTTCCCATTCCAATCTTGAGACCCTCCCTATAGCATGAGATGTGATATCTCACTGCTTATACCAAACCTGAGACCCTTCCCATAGCATGAGATGTGATATCCAACTCCTTCCCATTCCAATCCTCAGACCCTTCCTATAGCATGAGATGTGATATCTCAATGCTTCTAATGTCAAACTTGAGACCCTACCTATAGCATGAGATGTGATATCCAAGTCCTTCCCATTCCAATCCTGAGACACTTCCTATAGCATGAGATGTGATATCTCAATGCTTCTAATACCAAACCTGAGACTCTTCCTATAACATGAGATGGGATATCCAACTCCTTCCATTTCCAATCCTGAGACCCTTTTGATAGCAGAGATGTGATATCTCAATGTTTATACCAAACCTGAGACCCTTCCTACGGCATGAGATGTCATATTCAACTCCTTCCCATTCCAATCCTGAGACCCTTCCTATAGCATGAGATTTGATATCCAACTCCTTCCCATTCCAATCCTGAGACCCTTCCTATAGCATGAGATGTGATGTCTCAATGCTTCTAATACCAAACCTGAGATCCTTCCTATAACATGAGATGTGATATCCAACTCCTTCCATTCCAATCCTGAGACCCTTCCTATAGCATGAGATGTGATATCTCAATGCTTATACCAAACCTGAGACCCTTCCTATAGCATGAGATGTGATATCCAACTCCTTCCCATTCCAATCCTGAGACCCTTCCTATAGCCTGAGATGTGATATCCAATTCCTTCCCATTCCAATCCTGAGACCCTTCCTATAGCATGAGATGTGATATCTCAATGCTTATACCAAACCTGAGAGCCTACCTATAATATGAGATGTGATATCCAAGTCCATCCCATTCCAATCCTTAGACCCTTCCTACAGCATGCGATGTGATATCTCAATGATTCTAATACCAAACCAGAGACTCTTCCTATAACATGAGATGGGATATCCAACTCCTTCCCATTCCAATCCTGAGCCGCTTCCGATAGCAGAGATGTGATATCTCAATGCTTATACCAAACCTGAGACCCTTCCTATAAGATGAGATGTGATATCCAACTCCTTCCCGTTCCAAACCTGAGACACTAACTATAGCATATGTGATATCCAACTCCTTCCCATTCCAAACATGAGACCCTTCCTATAGCAAGAAAGTAATATCCAACTCCTACCCATTCCAATCCTGAGACCCTTCCTATAGCAAGAGATGTGATATCCAAATCCTTCCCATTCCAATCCTGAGACCCTTCCTATAACATGAGATGTGATATCCAACTCCTTCCCATTCCAACCTGAGACACTTCCTATAGCATGAGAAGGGATATCCAACTCCTTCCCAATCCAATCCTGAGACCCTTCCGATAGCAGAGATGTGATATCTCAATGCTTATACCAAACCTGAGACCCTTCCTATGGCATGAGATGTGATATCCAACTCCTTGCCATTCAAATCCTGAGACCCTTCCTATAGCATGAGAAGGGATATCCAACTCCTTCCCAATCCAATCCTGAGACCCTTCCGATAGCAGCGACGTGATATCTCAATGCTTCTACCAAACCTGAGACCCTTCCTTTAGCATGAGATGTGATATCCAAATCCTTCACATTCCAATCCTGAGACCCTTCCTATAGCATGAGATGTGATATATCAATGCTTCTAATACCAAACCTGAGATCCTTCCTATAACATGAGATGTGATATCCAATTCCTTCCCATTCCAAACCTGAGACCCTTCCTATTGGATGAGATGTGATATCCAACTCCTTCCCATTCCAACCCTGAGACCCTTCCTATAGCATGAGATGTGATGTCTCAATGCTTCTAATACCAAACCTGAGATCCTTCCTATAACATGAGATGTGATATCCAACTCCTTCCATTCCAATCCTGAGACCCGTCCTATAGCATGGGATGTGATATCTCAATGCTTATACCAAACCTGAGACCCTTCCTATAGCATATGTCATATCCAACTGCTTCCCATTCCAATCCTGAGACCCTTCCTATAGCATAAGATGTGATATCTCAATGCTTCTAATACCAAACCTGAGATCCTTCCTCTAACATGAAATGTGATATCCAACTCCTTCCCTTTCCAAACCTAAGAGCCTATCTATAGCATGAGATGTGATATCCAAGTCCTTCACATTCCAACCCTTAGACCCTTCCTACAGCATGCAATATGATATCTCAATGATTCTAATAACAAACCTGAGACCCGTCCTATAACATGAGATGGGATATCCAACTCCTTCCCATTCCAATCCTGAGACACTTCCGATAGCAGAGATGTGATATCTCAATGCTTATACCAAACCTGAGACCCTTCCTATAACATGAGATGTGATATCCAAATCCTTCTCATTCCAAACCTGAGACCCTTCCTTTACCATGAGATGTGATATCCAGCTCCTTCCCATTCCAATCCTGAGACACTTCCGATAGCATGAGATGTGATATCTCAATGCTTCTAATATCAAAACTGAGACCCTCCCTATAGCATGATATGTGATATCTAAGTCCTTCCCATTCCAATCCTGAGACCCTCCCTATAGCATGAGATGTGATATCCAACTCCTTCCCATTCCAATCCTGAGACCCTTCCTATAGCATGAGATGTGATATCTCAATGCTTCTAATATCAAAACTGAGACCCTCCCTATAGCATGATATGTGATATCTAAGTCCTTCCCATTCCAATCCTGAGACCCTCCCTATAGCATGAGATGTGATATCCAACTCCTTCCCATTCCAATCCTGAGACCCTTCCTATAGCATGAGATATGATATCTCAATACTTCTAATACCAAACGTGAGATCCTTCCGATAACATGAGATGTGATATCCAAATCCTTCCCCTTCCAAACCTGAGACCCTCCCTTTAGCATGAAATGTGATATCCAACTCCTTCCTATTCCAATCCTGAGACTCTTCTGATAGCATGAGATGTGATATCTCAATGCTTCTAATACCAAACCTGAGATCCTTCCGATAGCATGAGATGTGATATCTCAATGCTTCTAATACCAAACCTGAGATCCTTCCTATAACATGAGATGTGATATCCAAATCCTTCCCCTTCCAAACCTGAGACCCCCCCTTTAGCATGAGATGTGATATCTAACTCCTTCCCATTCCATTCCTGAGACCCTTCTGATAGCATGAGATGTGATATCTCAATGCCTCTAATACCAAACCTGAGATCCTACCTCTAACATGAAATGAGATATCCAACTCTTTCCCCTTCCAAACCTGAGAGCCTTCCTATAGCATGAGATGTGATATCCAAGTCCTTCCCATTCCAATACTGAGACCCTTCCTATAGCTTGAGATGTGATATCCAACTCCTTCCCATTCCAATTCTGAGACCCTTCCTATAGCATGAGATGTGATATCTCAATGCTTATACCAAACCTGAGAGCCTACCTATAGCATGAGATGTGATATCCAAGTCCATCCCATTCCAATCCTTAGACCCTTCCTACAGCATGCGATGTGAATATCTCAATTATTCTAATACCAAACCAGAGACTCTTCCTATACCATGAGATGGGATATCCAACTCCTTCCCATTCCAATTATGAGACCCTTCCTATACTATGAGACTTGATATCTCAATGCTTCTAATACCAAACCTGAGACCCGTAATATAACATGAGATGTGATATCCAAATCCTTCCCCTTCCAAACCTTAGACCCTTCCTTTATCATGAGATGTGATATCCAACTCCTTCCCATTCCAATCCTGAGACCCTTCCGATATCATGAGATGTGATATCTCAAAGCTTCTAATATCAAACTTGAGACCCTCCCTATAGCATGAGATGTGATATCCAAGTCCTTCCCATTCCAATCCTGAGACCCTTCCTATAGCATGAGATGTGATATCTCAATGCTTCTAATACCAAACCTGAGACCCTTCCTATAACATGAGATGGGAATATCCAACTCCTTCCCATTCCAATCTTGAGACCCTTCCGATAGCAGAGATGTGATATCTCAATGCTTATACCACACCTGAGATCCTTCCTATAACATGAGATGTGATATCCAACTCCTTCCCATTCCAATCCTGAGACACTTCCTATAGCATGAGATGTGATATCTCACTGCTTATACCAAACCTGAGACCCTTCCCATAGCAGGAGATGTGATATCCAACTCCTTCCCATTCCAATCCTCAGACCCTTCCTATAGCATGAGATGTGATATCTCAATGCTTCTAATGTCAAACTTGAGACCCTACCTATAGCATGAGATGTGATATCCAAGTCCTTCCCATTCCAATCCTGAGACACTTCCTATAGCATGAGATGTGATATCTAAATGCTTCTAATACCAAACCTGAGACTCTTCCTATAACATGAGATGGGATATCCAACTCCTTCCAATTCCAATCCTGAGACCCTTTTGATAGCAGAGATGTGATATCTCAATGTTTATACCAAACCTGAGACCCTTCCTACGGCATGAGATGTCATATTCAACTCCTTCCCATTCCAATCCTGAGACCCTTCCTATAGCATGAGATGTGATGTCTCAATGCTTCTAATACCAAACCTGAGATCCTTCCTATAACATGAGATGTGATATCCAACTCCTTCCATTCCAATCCTGAGACCCTTCCTATAGCATGAGATGTGATATCTCAATGCTTATACCAAACCTGAGACCCTTCCTATAGCATGAGATGTGATATCCAACTCCTTCCCATTCCAATCCTGAGACCCTTCCTATAGCATGAGATGTGATATCTCAATGCCTCTAATACCAAACCTGAGATCCTTCCTCTAACATGAAATGTGATATCCAACTCCTTCACTTTCCAATCCTTAGACCCTTCCTACAGCATGCAATATGATATTTCAATGATTCTAATAAAAAACCTGAGACCCGTCCTATAACATGAGATGGGATATCCAACTCCTTCCCATTCCAATCCTGAGACACGTCGGATAGCAGAGATGTGATATCTCAATGTTTATACCAAACCTGAGACCCTTCCTATAACATGAGATGTGATATCCAACTCCTTCCCGTTCCAAACCTGAGACCCTTCCTTTAGCATGAGATGTGATATCCAGCTCCTTCCCATTCCAATCCTGAGACACTTCTGATAGCATAAGATGTGATATCTCAATGCTTCTAATATCAAAACTGAGACCCTCCCTATAGCATATGTGATATCTAAGTCCTTCCCATTCCAATCCTGAGACCCTTCCTATAGCATGAGATGTGATATCTCAATGCTTCTACCAAACCTGAGACCCTTCCTTTAGCATGAGATGTGATATCCAACTCCTTCCCATTCCAATCCTGAGACCCTTCCTATAGCATGAGATGTGATATCTCAATACTTCTAATACCAAACCTGAGATCCTTCTGATAACATGAGATGTGATATCTCAATACTTCTAATACCAAACCTGAGATCCATCCTATAACATGAGATGTGATATCCAAATCCTTCCCCTTCCAAACCTGAGACCCTCCCTTTAGCATGAGATGTGATATCCAACTCCTTCCCATTCCAATCCTGAGACCCTTCTGATAGCATAAGATATGATATCTCAATGCTTCTATACCAAACCTGAGATCCTTCTGATAGCATGAGATGTGATATCTCAATGCTTCTAATACCAAACCTGAGATCCTACCTCTAACATGAAATGTGATATCCAACTCTTTCCCCTTGCAAACCTGAGAGCCTTCCTATAGCATGAGATGTGATATCCAAGTCCTTCCCATTCCAATCCTGAGACCCTTCCTATAACATGAGATGTGATATCCAACTCCTTCCCATTCCAACCTGAGACCCTTCCTATAGCATGAGATGGGATATCCAACTCCTTCCAAATCCAATCCCGATACCCTTCCGATAGCATGAGATGTGATATCCCAATGCTTCTACCAAACCTGAGACCCATATTATGGCATGAGATGTGATATCAAACTCCTTCCCATTCTAATCCTGAGACCCTTCCTATACCATGAGACTTGATATCTCAATGCTTCTAATACCAAACCTGAGACCCGTCCTATAACATGAGATGTGATATCCAAATCCTTCCCCTTCCAAACCTTAGACCCTTCCTTTATCATGAGATGTGATATCCAACTCCTTCCCATTCCAATCTTGAGACCCTTCCGATATCATGAAATGTGATATCTCAATGCTTCTATCAAACTTGAGACCCTCCCTATAGCATGAGATGTGATATCCAAGTCCTTCCCATTCCAATCCTGAGACCCTTCCTATAGCATGAGATGTGATATCTCAATGCTTCTAATACCAAACCTGAGACCCTTCCTATAACATGAGATGTGATATCCAACTCCTTCCCATTCCAATCCTGAGACACTTCCTATAGCATGAGATGTGATATCTCACTGCTTATACCAAACCTGAGACCCTTCCCATAGCAGGAGATGTGATATCCAACTCCTTCCCATTCCAATCCTCAGACCCTTCCTATAGCATGAGATGTGATATCTCAATGCTTCTAATGTCAAACTTGAGACCCTACCTATAGCATGAGATGTGATATCCAAGTCCTTCCCATTCCAATCCTGAGACACTTCCTATAACATGAAATGTGATATCCAACTCCTTCCCATTCCAACCTGAGACCCTTCCTATAGCATGAGATGGGATATCCAACTTCTTCCAAATCCAATACTGATACCCTTCCGATAGCATGAGATGTGATATCCCAATGCTTCTACCAAACCTGAGACCCATACTATGGCATGAGATGTGATATCAAACTCCTTCCCATTCCAATCCTGAGACCCTCCCTATAGCATGAGATGTGATATCTCACTGCTTATACCAAACCTGAGACCCTTCCCGTAGCATGAGATGTGATATCCAACTCCTTCCCATTCCAATCCTCAGACCCTTCCTATAGCATGAGATGTGATATCTCAATGCTTCTAATGTCAAACTTGAGACCCTACCTATAGCATGAGATGTGATATCCAGGTCCTTCCCATTCCAATCCTGAGACACTTCCTATAGCATGAGATGTGATATCTCAATGCTTCTAATACCAAACCTGAGACTCTTCCTATAACATGAGATGGGATATCTAACTCCTTCCAATTCCAATCCTGAGACCCTTTTGATAGCAGAGATGTGATATCTCAATGTTTATACCAAACCTGAGACCCTTCCTACGGCATGAGATGTCATATTCAACTCCTTCCCATTCCAATCCTGAGACCCTTCCTATAGCATGAGATTTCATATCCAACTCCTTCCCATTCCAATCCTGAGACCCTTCCTATAGCATGAGATGTGATGTCTCAATGCTTCTAATACCAAACCTGAGATCCTTCCTATAACATGAGATGTGATATCCAACTCCTTCCATTCCAATCCTGAGACCCTTCCTATAGCATGAGATGTGATATCTCAATGCTTATACCAAACCTGAGACCCTTCCTATAGCATGAGATGTGATATCCAACTCCTTCCCATTCCAATCCTGAGACCCTTCCTATAGCCTGAGATGTGATATCCAATTCCTTCCCATTCCAATCCTGAGACCCTTCCTATAGCATGAGATGTGATATCTCAATGCTTATACCAAACCTGAGAGCCTACCTATAATATGAGATGTGATATCCAAGTCCATCCCATTCCAATCCTTAGACCCTTCCTACAGCATGCGATGTGATATCTCAATGATTCTAATACCAAACCAGAGACTCTTCCTATAACATGAGATGGGATATCCAACTCCTTCCCATTCCAATCCTGAGCCGCTTCCGATAGCAGAGATGTGATATCTCAATGCTTATACCAAACCTGAGACCCTTCCTATAACATGAGATGTGATATCCAACTCCTTCCCGTTCCAAACCTGAGACACTAACTATAGCATATGTGATATCCAACTCCTTCCCATTCCAAACATGAGACCCTTCCTATAGCAAGAAAGTAATATCCAACTCCTACCCATTCCAATCCTGAGACCCTTCCTATAGCAAGAGATGTGATATCCAAATCCTTCCCATTCCAATCCTGAGACCCTTCCTATAACATGAGATGTGATATCCAACTCCTTCCCATTCCAACCTGAGACACTTCCTATAGCATGAGAAGGGATATCCAACTCCTTCCCAATCCAATCCTGAGACCCTTCCGATAGCAGAGATGTGATATCTCAATGCTTATACCAAACCTGAGACCCTTCCTATGGCATGAGATGTGATATCCAACTCCTTGCCATTCAAATCCTGAGACCCTTCCTATAGCATGAGAAGGGATATCCAACTCCTTCCCAATCCAATCCTGAGACCCTTCCGATAGCAGCGACGTGATATCTCAATGCTTCTACCAAACCTGAGACCCTTCCTTTAGCATGAGATGTGATATCCAAATCCTTCACATTCCAATCCTGAGACCCTTCCTATAGCATGAGATGTGATATCTCAATGCTTCTAATACCAAACCTGAGATCCTTCCTATAACATGAGATGTGATATCCAATTCCTTCCCATTCCAAACCTGAGACCCTTCCTATTGGATGAGATGTGATATCCAACTCCTTCCCATTCCAACCCTGAGACCCTTCCTATAGCATGAGATGTGATGTCTCAATGCTTCTAATACCAAACCTGAGATCCTTCCTATAACATGAGATGTGATATCCAACTCCTTCCATTCCAATCCTGAGACCCGTCCTATAGCATGAGATGTGATATCTCAATGCTTATACCAAACCTGAGACCCTTCCTATAGCATATGTCATATCCAACTGCTTCCCATTCCAATCCTGAGACCCTTCCTATAGCATAAGATGTGATATCTCAATGCTTCTAATACCAAACCTGAGATCCTTCCTCTAACATGAAATGTGATATCCAACTCCTTCCCTTTCCAAACCTAAGAGCCTATCTATAGCATGAGATGTGATATCCAAGTCCTTCACATTCCAACCCTTAGACCCTTCCTACAGCATGCAATATGATATCTCAATGATTCTAAAAACAAACCTGAGACCCGTCCTATAACATGAGATGGGATATCCAACTCCTTCCCATTCCAATCCTGAGACACTTCCGATAGCAGAGATGTGATATCTCAATGCTTATACCAAACCTGAGACCCTTCCTATAACATGAGATGTGATATCCAAATCCTTCTCGTTCCAAACCTGAGACCCTTCCTTTAGCATGAGATGTGATATCCAGCTCCTTCCCATTCCAATCCTGAGACACTTCCGATAGCATGAGATGTGATATCTCAATGCTTCTAATATCAAAACTGAGACCCTCCCTATAGCATGATATGTGATATCTAAGTCCTTCCCATTCCAATCCTGAGACCCTCCCTATAGCATGAGATGTGATATCCAACTCCTTCCCATTCCAATCCTGAGACCCTTCCTATAGCATGAGATATGATATCTCAATACTTCTAATACCAAACGTGAGATCCTTCCGATAACATGAGATGTGATATCCAAATCCTTCCCCTTCCAAACCTGAGACCCTCCCTTTAGCATGAAATGTGATATCCAACTCCTTCCTATTCCAATCCTGAGACTCTTCTGATAGCATGAGATGTGATATCTCAATGCTTCTAATACCAAACCTGAGATCCTTCCGATAGCATGAGATGTGATATCTCAATGCTTCTTATACTAAACCTGAGATCCTTCCTATAACATGAGATGTGATATCCAAATCCTTCCCCTTCCAAACCTGAGACCCCCCCTTTAGCATGAGATGTGATATCTAACTCCTTCCCATTCCATTCCTGAGACCCTTCTGATAGCATGAGATGTGATATCTCAATGCCTCTAATACCAAACCTGAGATCCTACCTCTAACATGAAATGAGATATCCAACTCTTTCCCCTTCCAAACCTGAGAGCCTTCCTATAGCATGAGATGTGATATCCAAGTTTCCCATTCCAATACTGAGACCCTTCCTATAGCTTGAGATGTGATATCCAACTCCTTCCCATTCCAATTCTGAGACCCTTCCTATAGCTTGAGATGTGATATCCAACTCCTTCCCATTCCAATTCTGAGACCCTTCCTATAGCATGAGATGTGATATCTCAATGCTTATACCAAACCTGAGAGCCTACCTATAGCATGAGATGTGATATCCAAGTCCATCCCATTCCAATCCTTAGACCCTTCCTACAGCATGCGATGTGAATATCTCAATGATTCTAATACCAAACCAGAGACTCTTCCTATAACATGAGATGGGATATCCAACTCCTTCCCATTCCAATTATGAGACCCTTCCTATACTATGAGACTTGATATCTCAATGCTTCTAATACCAAACCTGAGACCCGTAATATAACATGAGATGTGATATCCAAATCCTTCCCCTTCCAAACCTTAGACCCTTCCTTTATCATGAGATGTGATATCCAACTCCTTCCCATTCCAATCCTGAGACCCTTCCGATATCATGAGATGTGATATCTCAAAGCTTCTAATATCAAACTTGAGACCCTCCCTATAGCATGAGATGTGATATCCAAGTCCTTCCCATTCCAATCCTGAGACCCTTCCTATAGCATGAGATGTGATATCTCAATGCTTCTAATACCAAACCTGAGACCCTTCCTATAACATGAGATGGGAATATCCAACTCCTTCCCATTCCAATCTTGAGACCCTTCCGATAGCAGAGATGTGATATCTCAATGCTTATACCACACCTGAGATCCTTCCTATAACATGAGATGTGATATCCAACTCCTTCCCATTCCAATCCTGAGACACTTCCTATAGCATGAGATGTGATATCTCACTGCTTATACCAAACCTGAGACCCTTCCCATAGCAGGAGATGTGATATCCAACTCCTTCCCATTCCAATCCTCAGACCCTTCCTATAGCATGAGATGTGATATCTCAATGCTTCTAATGTCAAACTTGAGACCCTACCTATAGCATGAGATGTGATATCCAAGTCCTTCCCATTCCAATCCTGAGACACTTCCTATAGCATGAGATGTGATATCTCAATGCTTCTAATACCAAACCTGAGACTCTTCCTATAACATGAGATGGGATATCCAACTCCTTCCAATTCCAATCCTGAGACCCTTTTGATAGCAGAGATGTGATATCTCAATGTTTATACCAAACCTGAGACCCTTCCTACGGCATGAGATGTCATATTCAACTCCTTCCCATTCCAATCCTGAGACCCTTCCTATAGCATGAGATGTGATGTCTCAATGCTTCTAATACCAAACCTGAGATCCTTCCTATAACATGAGATGTGATATCCAACTCCTTCCATTCCAATCCTGAGACCCTTCCTATAGCATGAGATGTGATATCTCAATGCTTATACCAAACCTGAGACCCTTCCTATAGCATGAGATGTGATATCCAACTCCTTCCCATTCCAATCCTGAGACCCTTCCTATAGCATGAGATGTGATATCTCAATGCCTCTAATAGCAAACCTGAGATCCTTCCTCTAACATGAAATGTGATATCCAACTCCTTCACTTTCCAAACCTGAGAGCCTATCTATAGCATGAGATGTGATATCCAAGTCCTTCCCATTCCAATCCTTAGACCCTTCCTACAGCATGCAATATGATATCTCAATGATTCTAATAAAAAACCTGAGACCCGTCCTATAACATGAGATGGGATATCCAACTCCTTCCCATTCCAATCCTGAGACACGTCCGATAGCAGAGATGTGATATCTCAATGTTTATACCAAACCTGAGACCCTTCCTATAACATGAGATGTGATATCCAACTCCTTCCCGTTCCAAACCTGAGACCCTTCCTTTAGCATGAGATGTGATATCCAGCTCCTTCCCATTCCAATCCTGAGACACTTCTGATAGCATAAGATGTGATATCTCAATGCTTCTAATATCAAAACTGAGACCCTCCCTATAGCATATGTGATATCTAAGTCCTTCCCATTCCAATCCTGAGACCCTTCCTATAGCATGAGATGTGATATCTCAATGCTTCTACCAAACCTGAGACCCTTCCTTTAGCATGAGATGTGATATCCAACTCCTTCCCATTCCAATCCTGAGACCCTTCCTATAGCATGAGCTGTGATATCTCAATACTTCTAATACCAAACCTGAGATCCTTCCGATAACATGAGATGTGATATCTCAATACTTCTAATACCAAACCTGAGATCCATCCTATAACATGAGATGTGATATCCAAATCCTTCCCCTTCCAAACCTGAGACCCTCCCTTTAGCATGAGATGTGATATCCAACTCCTTCCCATTCCAATCCTGAGACCCTTCTGATAGCATAAGATATGATATCTCAATGCTTCTATACCAAACCTGAGATCCTTCTGATAGCATGAGATGTGATATCTCAATGCTTCTAATACCAAACCTGAGATCCTACCTCTAACATGAAATGTGATATCCAACTCTTTCCCCTTGCAAACCTGAGAGCCTTCCTATAGCATGAGATGTGATATCCAAGTCCTTCCCATTCCAATCCTGAGACCCTTCCTATAACATGAGATGTGATATCCAACTCCTTCCCATTCCAACCTGAGACCCTTCCTATAGCATGAGATGGGATATCCAACTCCTTCCAAATCCAATCCCGATACCCTTCCGATAGCATGAGATGTGATATCCCAATGCTTCTACCAAACCTGAGACCCGTCCTATAACATGAAATGTGATATCTCAATGCTTCTATCAAACTTGAGACCCTCCCTATAGCATGAGAGAGCAGGGAAGCGAGCATTTCAGCAGTATAAAGCAGTATAAATTCAGCCTGTGAACAACACATTTTGACCCTCCTTTGTATGGGAGAAGAGTGGTTCAAAAGACCAGGATTCGACTGAACAAACGCACGAACAGAGTCTCAAGATTGGAATGGGAAGGAGTTGGATATCACATCTCATGATAAAGGAAGGGTCTAAGGTTTGGAAGGGGAAGGATTTGGATATCACATCTCATGTTATAGGACGGGTCTCAGGTTTGGTATTAGAAGCATTGAGATATCAAGTCTCATGGTATAGGAAGGGTCTCAGGATTAGAATGGGAAGGAGTTTGATATCACATCTCATACCATAATATGGGTCTCAGGTTTGGTAGAAGCATTGGGATATCACATCTCATGCTATCGGAAGGGTATCGGGATTGGATTTGGAAGGAGTTGGATATCCCATCTCATGCTATAGGAAGGGTCTCAGGTTGGAATGGGAAGGAGTTGGATATCACATCTCATGTTATAGGAAGGGTCTCAGGATTGGAATGGGAAGGACTTGGATATCACATCTCATGCTATAGGAAGGCTCTAGGTTTGCAAGGGGAAAGAGTTGGATATAACATTTCATGTTAGAGGTAGGATCTCAGGTTTGGTATTAGAAGCATTGAGATATCACATCTCATGCTATCAGAAGGATCTCAGGTTTGGTATAGAAGCATTGAGATATCATATCTTATGCTATCAGAAGGGTCTCAGGATTGGAATGGGATGGAGTTGGATATCACATCTCATGCTATAGGAAGGGTCTCAGGATTGGAATGGGAAGGAGTTGGATATCACATCTCATGTTATAGGAAGGGTCTCAGGTTTGGTATAAACATTGAGATATCACATCTCTACCATCGGAAGTGTCTCAGGATTGGAATGGGAAGGAGTTGGATATCCCATCTCATGTTATAGGACGGGTCTCAGGTTTTTTATTAAAATCATTGAGATATCATATTGCATGCTGTAGGAAGGGTCTAAGGATTGGAATGGGAAGGAGTTGGATATTCCCATCTCATGTTATAGGAAGGGTCTCAAGTTTGGTATTAGAAGCATTGAGATATCACATCTCATGCTATAGGAAGGGTCTCAGGATTGGAATGGGAAGGACTTGGATATCACATCTCATGCTATAGGGAGGGTCTCAAGTTTGATAGAAGCATTGAGATATCACATTTCATGATATCGGAAGGGTCTCAAGATTGGAATGGGAAGGAGTTGGATATCACATCTCATGATAAAGGAAGGGTCTAAGGTTTGGAAGGGGAAGGATTTGGATATCACATCTCATGTTATAGGACGGGTCTCAGGTTTGGTATTAGAAGCATTGAGATATCAAGTCTCATGGTATAGGAAGGGTCTCAGGATTAGAATGGGAAGGAGTTTGATATCACATCTCATGCCATAATATGGGTCTCAGGTTTGGTAGAAGCATTGGGATATCACATCTCATGCTATCGGAAGGGTATCGGGATTGGATTTGGAAGGAGTTGGATATCCCATCTCATGCTATAGGAAGGGTCTCAGGTTGGAATGGGAAGGAGTTGGATATCACATCTCATGTTATAGGAAGGGTCTCAGGATTGGAATGGGAAGGACTTGGATATCACATCTCATGCTATAGGAAGGCTCTCAGGTTTGCAAGGGGAAAGAGTTGGATATCACATTTCATGTTAGAGGTAGGATCTCAGGTTTGGTATTAGAAGCATTGAGATATCACATCTCATGCTATCAGAAGGATCTCAGGTTTGGTATAGAAGCATTGAGATATCATATCTTATGCTATCAGAAGGGTCTCAGGATTGGAATGGGAAGGAGTTGGATATCACATCTCATGCTAAAGGGAGGGTCTCAGGTTTGGAAGGGGAAGGATTTGGATATCACATCTCATGTTATAGGATGGATCTCAGGTTTGGTATTAGAAGTATTGAGATATCACATCTCATGTTATCGGAAGGATCTCAGGTTTGGTATTAGAAGTATTGAGATATCACATCTCATGCTATAGGAAGGGTCTCAGGATTGGAATGGGAAGGAGTTGGATATCACATCTCATGCTAAAGGAAGGGCCTCAGGTTTGGTAGAAGCATTGAGATATCACATCTCATGCTATAGGAAGGGTCTCAGGATTGGAATGGGAAGGACTTAGATATCACATATGCTATAGGGAGGGTCTCAGTTTTGATATTAGAAGCATTGAGATATCACATCTTATGCTATCAGAAGTGTCTCAGGATTGGAATGGGAAGGAGCTGGATATCACATCTCATGCTAAAGGAAGGGTCTCAGGTTTGGAACGGGAAGGAGTTGGATATCACATCTCATGTTATAGGAAGGGTCTCAGGTTTGGTATAAACATTGAGATATCACATCTCTGCTATCGGACGTGTCTCAGGATTGGAATGGGAAGGAGTTGGATATCCCATCTCATGTTATAGGACGGGTCTCAGGTTTTTTATTAGAATCATTGAGATATCATATTGCATGCTGTAGGAAGGGTCTAAGGATTGGAATGGGAAGGACTTGGATATCACATCTCATGCTATAGATAGGCTCTCAGGTTTGGAAAGTGAAGGAGTTGGATATCACATTTCATGTTAGAGGAAGGATCTCAGGTTTGGTATTAGAGGCATTGAGATATCACATCTCATGCTATAGGAAGGGTCTCAGGATTGGAATGGGAAGGAGTTGGATATCACATCTCATGCTATAGGAAGGGTCTCAGGTTTGGTATAAGCATTGAGATATCACATCTCATGCTATAGGAAGGGTCTCAGGATTGGAATGGAAGGAGTTGAATATGACATCTCATGCCGTAGGAAGGGTCTCAGGTTTGGTATAAACATTGAGATATCACATCTCTGCTATCAAAAGGGTCTCAGGATTGGAATTGGAAGGAGTTGGATATCCCATCTCATGTTATAGGAAGAGTCTCAGGTTTGGTATTAGAAGCATTGAGATATCACATCTCATGCTATAGGAAGTGTCTCAGGATTGGAATGGGAAGGACTTGGATATCACATCTCATGCTATAGGTAGGGTCTCAAGTTTGACATTAGAAGCATTGAGATATCACATCTCATGCTATAGGAAGGGTCTGAGGATTGGAATGGGAAGGAGTTGGATATCACATCTCCTGCTATGGGAAGGGTCTCAGGTTTGGTATAAGCAGTGAGATATCACATCTCATGCTATAGGAAGTGTCTCAGGATTGGAATGGGAAGGAGTTGGATATCACATCTCATGTTATAGGAAGGATCTCAGGTGTGGTATAAGCATTGAGATATCACATCTCTGCTATCGGAAGGGTCTCAAGATTGGAATGGGAAGGAGTTGGATATTCCCATCTCATGCTATAGGAAGGGTCTCAGGTTTGGTATTAGAAGCATTGAGATATCACATCTCATGCTATAGGAAGGGTCTCAGGATTGGAATGGGAAGGACTTGGATATCACATCTCATGCTATAGGGAGGGTCTCAAGTTTGATATTAGAAGCTTTGAGATATCACATCTCATGATATCGGAAGGGTCTCAGGATTGGAATGGGAAGGAGTTGGATATCACATCTCATGATAAAGGAAGGGTCTAAGGTTTGAAAGGGGAAGGATTTGGATATCACATCTCATGTTATATTACGGGTCTCAGGTTTGGTATTAGAAGCATTGAGATATCAAATCTCATAGTATAGGAAGGGTCTCATAATTGGAATGGGAAGGAGTTGGATATCCCATCTCATGTTATAGGAAGAGTCTCTGGTTTGGTATTAGAATCATTGAGATATTCACATCGCATGCTGTAGGAAGGGTCTAAGGATTGGAATGGGATGGACTTGGATATCACATCTCATGCTATAGGTAGGCTCTCAGGTTTGGTATAAGCATTGAGATATCACATCTCATGCTATAGGAAGGGTCTCAGAATTGGAATGGGAAGGAGTTGGATATCACATCTCAAGCTATCGGAAGGGTCTCAGTATTGGAATGGGAAGGACTTGGATATCACATCTCATGCTATAGGAAGGCTCTCAGGTTTGGAAGGGGAAAGAGTTGGATATCTCATTTCATGTTAGAGGTAGGATCTCAGGTTTGGTATTAGAGGCATTGAGATATCACATCTCATGCTATCAGAAGGGTCTCAGGAATGGAATGGGAAGGAGTTAGATATCACATCTCATGCTAAAGGGGGGGTCTCAGGTTTGGAAGGGGAAGGATTTGGATATCACATCTCATGTTATAGGAAGGATCTCAGGTTTGGTATTAGAAGCATTGAGATATCACATCTCATGCTATCGGAAGGATCTCAGGTTTGGTATTAGAAGCATTGAGATATCACATCTCATGCTATCAGAAGAGTCTCAGGATTGGAATAGGAAGGAGTTGGATATCACATTTCATGCTAAAGGGAGGGTCTCAGGTTTGGAAGGGGAAGGATTTGGATATCACATCTCATGTTATCGGAAGGATCTCACGTTTGGTATTAGAAGTATTGAGATATCATATCTCATGCTATAGGAAGGGTCTCAGGATTGGAATGGGAAGGAGTTGGATATCACATCTCATGCTATAGGGAGGGTCTCAGGATTGGAATGGGAAGGACTTAGATATCACATATCATGCTATAGGGAGGGTCTCAGTTTTGATATTAGAAGCATTGAGATATCACATCTTATGCTATCGGAAGTGTCTCAGGATTGGAATGGGAAGGAGCTGGATATCACATCTCATGCTAAAGGAAGGGTCTCAGGTTTGGAACGAGAAGGATTTGGATATCACATCTCATGTTATAGGAAGGGTCTCAGGTTTGGTATAAGCATTGAGATATCACATCTCTGCTATCGGAAGTGTCTCAGGATTGGAATGGGAAGGAGTTGGATATCCCATCTCATGTTATAGGACGGGTCTCAGGTGTGTTATTAGAATCATTGAGATATCATATTGCATGCTGTAGGAAGGGTCTAAGGGTTGGAATGTGAAGGACTTGGATATCACATCTCATGCTATAGATAGGCTCTTAGGTTTGGAAAGGGAAGGAGTTGGATATCACATTTCATGTTAGAGGAAGGATCTCAGGTTTGGTATTAGAAGCATTGAGATATCACATCTTATGCTATAGGAAGGGTCTCAGGATTGGAATGGGAAGCAGTTGGATATGACATATGCTATAGGAAGGGTCTCAGGTTTGGTATAAGCATTGAGATATCACATCTCATGCTATAGGACGGGTCTCAGGATTGGAATGGAAGGAGTTGGATATCACATCTCATGTTATAGGAAGGATCTCAGGTTTGGTATTAGAAGCATTGAGACATCACATCTCATGCTATAGGAAGGGTCTCAGGGTTGGAATGGGAAGGAGTTGGATATCACATCTCATCCAATAGGAAGGGTCTCAGGTTTGGAATGGGAAGGAATTGGATATCACATCTCATGTTATAGGAAGGATCTCAGGTTTGGTATTAGAAGCATTGAGATATCACATCTCATGCTATAGGAAGGGTCTCAGGATTGGAATGTGAAGGATTTGGATATCACATCTCATGCTAAAGGAAGGGTCTCAGGTTTGGTAGAAGCATTGAGATATCACGTCGCTGCTATCGGAAGGGTCTCAGGATTGGATTGGGAAGGAGTTGGATATCCCTTCTCATGCTATAGGAAGGGTCTCAGGATTTGAATGGCAAGGAGTTGGATATCACATCTCATGCCATAGGAAGGGTCTCAGGTTTGGTATAAGCATTGAGATATCACATCTCTGCTATCGGAAGGGTCTCAGGATTGGATTGGGAAGGAGTTGGATATCCCTTCTCATGCTATAGGAAGTGTCTCAGGTTGGAATGGGAAGGAGTTGGATATCACATCTCATGTTATAGGAAGGGTCTCAGGATTGGAATGGGAAGGATTTGGATATCACATCTCTTGCTATAGGAAGGGTCTCAGGATTGGAATGGGTAGGAGTTGGATATTACTTTCTTGCTATAGGAAGGGTCTCATGTTTGGAATGGGAAGGAGTTGGATATCACATATGCTATAGTTAGTGTCTCAGGTTTGGAACGGGAAGGAGTTGGATATCACATCTCATGTTATAGGAAGGGTCTCAGGTTTGGTATAAGCATTGAGATATCACATCTCTGCTATCGGAAGCGGCTCAGGATTGGAACGGGAAGGAGTTGGATATCCCATCTCATGTTATAGGAAGAGTCTCTGGTTTGGTATTAGAATCATTGAGATATCACATCGCATGCTGTAGGAAGGGTCTAAGGATTGGAATGGGATGGACTTGGATATCACATCTCATATTATAGGTAGGCTCTCAGGTTTGGTATAAGCATTGAGATATCACATCTCATGCTATAGGAAGGGTCTCAGGATTGGAATGGGAAGGAATTGGATATCACATCTCAGGCTATAGGAAGGGTCTCAGGATTGGAATGGGAAGGAGTTGGATATCACATCTCATGCTATAGGAAGGGTCTCAGGTTTGGTATAAGCATTGAGATATCACATCTCATGCTATAGGAAGGGTCTCAGGATTGGAATGGAAGGAGTTGGATATCACATCTCATGTTATAGGAAGGATCTCAGGTTTGGTATTAGAAGCATTGAGACATCACATCTCATGCCATAGGAAGGGTCTCAGGATTGGAATGGGAAGGAGTTGGATATCAAATCTCATGCTATAGGAAGGGTCTCAGGATTGGAATGGGAAGGAGTTGAATATGATATCTCATGCCGTAGGAAGGGTCTTAGGTTTGGTATAAACATTGAGATATCACATCTCTGCTATCAAAAGGGTCTCAGGATTGGAATTGGAAGGAGTTGGATATCCCATCTCATGTTATAGGAAGAGTCTCAGGTTTGGTATTAGAAGCATTGAGATATCACATCTCATGCTATAGGAAGTGTCTCAGGATTGGAATGGGAAGGACTTGGATATCACATCTCATGCTATAGGTAGGGTCTCAAGTTTGACATTAGAAGCATTGAGATATCACATCTCATGCTATAGGAAGGGTCTAAGGATTGGAATGGGAAGGAGTTGGATATCACATCTCCTGCTATGGGAAGGGTCTCGGGTTTGGTATAAGCAGTGAGATATCACATCTCATGCTATAGGAAGTGTCTCAGGATTGGAATGGGAAGGAGTTGGATATCACATCTCATGTTATAGGAAGGATCTCAGGTGTGGTATAAGCATTGAGATATCACATCTCTGCTATCGGAAGGGTCTCAATATTGGAATGGGAAGGAGTTGGATATTCCCATCTCATGTTATAGGAACGGTCTCAGGTTTGGTATTAGAAGCATTGAGATATCACATCTCATGCTATAGGAAGGGTCTCAGGATTGGAATGGGAAGGACTTGGATATCACATCTCATGCTATAGGGAGGGTCTCAAGTTTGATATTAGAAGCTTTGAGATATCACATCTCATGATATCGGAAGGGTCTCAGGATTGGAATGGGAAGGAGTTGGATATCACATCTCATGATAAAGGAAGGGTCTAAGGTTTGGAAGGGGAAGGATTTGGATATCACATCTCATGTTATATTACGGGTCTCAGGTTTGGTATTAGAAGCATTGAGATATCAAGTCTCATAGTATAGGAAGGGTCTCAGAATTGGAATGGGAAGGAGTTGGATATCCCATCTCATGTTATAGGAAGAGTCTCTGGTTTGGTATTAGAATCATTGAGATATTCACATCGCATGCTGTAGGAAGGGTCTAAGGATTGGAATGGGATGGACTTGGATATCACATCTCATGCTATAGGTAGGCTCTCAGGTTTGGTATAAGCATTGAGATATCACATCTCATGCTATAGGAAGGGTCTCAGAATTGGAATGGGAAGGAGTTGGATATCACATCTCAAGCTATAGGAAGGGTCTCAGTATTGGAATGGGAAGGACTTGGATATCACATCTCATGCTATAGGAAGGCTCTCAGGTTTGGAAGGGGAAAGAGTTGGATATCTCATTTCATGTTAGAGGTAGGATCTCAGGTTTGGTATTAGAGGCATTGAGATATCACATCTCATGCTATCAGAAGAGTCTCAGGATTGGAATAGGAAGGAGTTGGATATCACATTTCATGCTAAAGGGAGGGTCTCAGGTTTGGAAGGGGAAGGATTTGGATATCACATCTCATGTTATCGGAAGGATCTCACGTTTGGTATTAGAAGTATTGAGATATCATATCTCATGCTATAGGAAGGGTCTCAGGATTGGAATGGGAAGGAGTTGGATATCACATCTCATGATATAGGGAGGGTCTCAGGATTGGAATGGGAAGGACTTAGATATCACATATCATGCTATAGGGAGGGTCTCAGTTTTGATATTAGAAGCATTGAGATATCACATCTCATGCTATCGGAAGTGTCTCAGGATTGGAATGGGAAGGAGCTGGATATCACATCTCATGCTAAAGGAAGGGTCTCAGGTTTGGAACGAGAAGGATTTGGATATCACATCTCATGTTATAGGAAGGGTCTCAGGTTTGGTATAAGCATTGAGATATCACATCTCTGCTATCGGAAGTGTCTCAGGATTGGAATGGGAAGGAGTTGGATATCCCATCTCATGTTATAGGACGGGTCTCAGGTTTGTTATTAGAATCATTGAGATATCATATTGCATGCTGTAGGAAGGGTCTAAGGGTTGGAATGTGAAGGACTTGGATATCACATCTCATGCTATAGATAGGCTCTTAGGTTTGGAAAGGGAAGGAGTTGGATATCACATTTCATGTTAGAGGAAGGATCTCAGGTTTGGTATTAGAAGCATTGAGATATCACATCTCATGCTATAGGAAGGGTCTCAGGATTGGAATGGGAAGCAGTTGGATATCACATCTCATGCTATAGGAAGGGTCTCAGGTTTGGTATAAGCATTGAGATATCACATCTCATGCTATAGGACGGGTCTCAGGATTGGAATGGAAGGAGTTGGATATCACATCTCATGTTATAGGAAGGATCTCAGGTTTGGTATTAGAAGCATTGAGACATCACATCTCATGCTATAGGAAGGGTCTCAGGGTTGGAATGGGAAGGAGTTGGATATCACATCTCATCCAATAGGAAGGGTCTCAGGTTTGGAATGGGAAGGAATTGGATATCACATCTCATGTTATAGGAAGGATCTCAGGTTTGGTATTAGAAGCATTGAGATATCACATCTCATGCTATAGGAAGGGTCTCAGGATTGGAATGTGAAGGATTTGGATATCACATCTCATGCTAAAGGAAGGGTCTCAGGTTTGGTAGAAGCATTGAGATATCACGTCGCTGCTATCGGAAGGGTCTCAGGATTGGATTGGGAAGGAGTTGGATATCCCTTCTCATGCTATAGGAAGGGTCTCAGGATTTGAATGGCAAGGAGTTGGATATCACATCTCATGCCATAGGAAGGGTCTCAGGTTTGGATTGGGAAGGAGTTGGATATCCCTTCTCATGCTATAGGAAGTGTCTCAGGTTGGAATGGGAAGAAGTTGGATATCACATCTCATGTTATAGGAAGGGTCTCAGGATTGGAATGGGAAGGATTTGGATATCACATCTCTTGCTATAGGAAGGGTCTCAGGATTGGAATGGGTAGGAGTTGGATATTACATTCTTGCTATAGGAAGGGTCTCATGTTTGGAATGGGAAGGAGTTGGATATCACATATGCTATAGTTAGTGTCTCAGGTTTGGAACGGGAAGGAGTTGGATATCACATCTCATGTTATAGGAAGGGTCTCAGGTTTGGTATAAGCATTGAGATATCACATCTCTGCTATCGGAAGCGGCTCAGGATTGGAATGGGAAGGAGTTGGATATCCCATCTCATGTTATAGGAAGAGTCTCTGGATTGGTATTAGAATCATTGAGATATCACATCGCATGCTGTAGGAAGGGTCTAAGGATTGGAATGGGATGGACTTGGATATCACATCTCATGTTATAGGTAGGCTCCCAGGTTTGGTATAAGCATTGAGATATCACATCTCATGCTATAGGAAGGGTCTCAGGATTGGAATGGGAAGGAATTGGATATCACATCTCAGGCTATAGGAAGGGTCTCAGGATTGGAATGGGAAGGAGTTGGATATCACATCTCATGCTATAGGAAGGGTCTCAGGTTTGGTATAAGCATTGATATATCACATCTCATGCTATAGGAAGGATCTCAGGATTGGAATGGAAGGAGTTGGATATCACATCTCATGTTATAGGAAGGATCTCAGGTTTGGTATTAGAAGCATTGAGACATCACATCTCATGCTATAGGAAGGGTCTCAGGATTGGAATGGGAAGGAGTTGGATATCAAATCTCATGCTATAGGAAGGGTCTCAGGATTGGAATGGGAAGGAGTTGAATATGACATCTCATGCCGTAGGAAGGGTCTCAGGTTTGGTATAAACATTGAGATATCACATCTCTGCTATCAAAAGGGTCTCAGGATTGGAATTGGAAATTGTTGGATATCCCATCTCATGTTATAGGAAGAGTCTCAGATTTGGTATTAGAAGCATTGAGATATCACATCTCATGCTATAGGAAGTGTCTCAGGATTGGAATGGGAAGGACTTGGATATCACATCTCATGCTATATGTAGGGTCTCAAGTTTGACATTAGAAGCATTGAGATATCACATCTCATGCTATAGGAAGGGTCTGAGGATTGGAATGGGAAGGAGTTGGATATCACATCTCCTGCTATGGGAAGGGTCTCAGGTTTGGTATAAGCAGTGAGATATCACATCTCATGCTATAGGAAGTGTCTCAGGATTGGAATGGGAAGGAGTTGGATATCACATCTCATGTTATAGGAAGGATCTCAGGTGTGGTATAAGCATTGAGATATCACATCTCTGCTATCGGAAGGGTCTCAAGATTGGAATGGGAAGGAGTTGGATATTCCCATCTCATGTTATAGGAAGGGTCTCAGGTTTGGTATTAGAAGCATTGAGATATCACATCTCATGCTATAGGAAGGGTCTCAGGATTGGAATGGGAAGGACTTGGATATCACATCTCATGCTATAGGGAGGGTCTCAAGTTTGATATTAGAAGCTTTGAGATATCACATCTCATGATATCGGAAGGGTCTCAGGATTGGAATGGGAAGGAGTTGGATATCACATCTCATGATAAAGGAAGGGTCTAAGGTTTGGAAGGGGAAGGATTTGGATATCACATCTCATGTTATTTTACGGGTCTCAGGTTTGGTATTAGAAGCATTGAGATATCAAGTCTCATAGTATAGGAAGGGTCTCAGAATTGGAATGGGAAGGAGTTGGATATCCCATCTCATGTTATAGGAAGAGTCTCTGGTTTGGTATTAGAATCATTGAGATATTCACATCGCATGCTGTAGGAAGGGTCTAAGGATTGGAATGGGATGGACTTGGATATCACATCTCATGCTATAGGTAGGCTCTCAGGTTTGGTATAAGCATTGAGATATCACATCTCATGCTACAGGAAGGGTCTCAGAATTGGAATGGGAAGGAGTTGGATATCACATCTCAAGCTATAGGAAGGGTCTCAGTATTGGAATGGGAAGGACTTGGATATCACATCTCATGCTATAGGAAGGCTCTCAGGTTTGGAAGGGGAAAGAGTTGGATATCTCATTTCATGTTAGAGGTAGGATCTCAGGTTTGGTATTAGAGGCATTGAGATATCACATCTCATGCTATCAGAAGGGTCTCAGGAATGGAATGGGAAGGAGTTAGATATCACATCTCATGCTAAAGGGAGGGTCTCAGGTTTGGAAGGGGAAGGATTTGGATATCACATCTCATGTTATAGGAAGGATCTCAGGTTTGGTATTAGAAGCATTGAGATATCACATCTCATGCTATCGGAAGGATCTCAGGTTTGGTATTAGAAGCATTGAGATATCACATCTCATGCTATCAGAAGAGTCTCAGGATTGGAATAGGAAGGAGTTGGATATCACATTTCATGCTAAAGGGAGGGTCTCAGGTTTGGAAGGGGAAGGATTTGGATATCACATCTCATGTTATCGGAAGGATCTCACGTTTGGTATTAGAAGTATTGAGATATCACATCTCATGCTATCAGAAGAGTCTCAGGATTGGAATAGGAAGGAGTTGGATATCACATTTCATGCTAAAGGGAGGGTCTCAGGATTGGAATGGGAAGGAGTTGGATATCACATCTCATGCTATAGGGAGGGTCTCAGGATTGGAATGGGAAGGACTTAGATATCACATATCATGCTATAGGGAGGGTCTCAGTTTTGATATTAGAAGCATTGAGATATCACATCTCATGCTATCGGAAGTGTCTCAGGATTGGAATGGGAAGGAGCTGGATATCACATCTCATGCTAAAGGAAGGGTCTCAGGTTTGGAACGAGAAGGATTTGGATATCACATCTCATGTTATAGGAAGGGTCTCAGGTTTGGTATAAGCATTGAGATATCACATCTCTGCTATCGGAAGTGTCTCAGGATTGGAATGGGAAGGAGTTGGATATCCCATCTCATGTTATAGGACGGGTCTCAGGTTTGTTATTAGAATCATTGAGATATCATATTGCATGCTGTAGGAAGGGTCTAAGGGTTGGAATGTGAAGGACTTGGATATCACATCTCATGCTATAGATAGGCTCTTAGGTTTGGAAAGGGAAGGAGTTGGATATCACATTTCATGTTAGAGGAAGGATCTCAGGTTTGGTATTAGAAGCATTGAGATATCACATCTCATGCTATAGGAAGGGTCTCAGGATTGGAATGGGAAGCAGTTGGATATGACATCTCATGCTATAGGAAGGGTCTCAGGTTTGGTATAAGCATTGAGATATCACATCTCATGCTATAGGACGGGTCTCAGGATTGGAATGGAAGGAGTTGGATATCACATCTCATGTTATAGGAAGGATCTCAGGTTTGGTATTAGAAGCATTGAGACATCACATCTCATGCTATAGGAAGGGTCTCAGGGTTGGAATGGGAAGGAGTTGGTTATCACATCTCATCCAATAGGAAGGGTCTCAGGTTTGGAATGGGAAGGAATTGGATATCACATCTCATGTTATAGGAAGGATCTCAGGTTTGGTATTAGAAGCATTGAGATATCACATCTCATGCTATAGGAAGGGTCTCAGGATTGGAATGTGAAGGATTTGGATATCACATCTCATGCTAAAGGAAGGGTCTCAGGTTTGGTAGAAGCATTGAGATATCACGTCGCTGCTATCGGAAGGGTCTCAGGATTGGATTGGGAAGGAGTTGGATATCCCTTCTCATGCTATAGGAAGGGTCTCAGGATTTGAATGGCAAGGAGTTGGATATCACATCTCATGCCATAGGAAGGGTCTCAGGTTTGGTATAA
The DNA here is from genome assembly GCF_040938575.1 of Ambystoma mexicanum. Lineage (NCBI taxonomy): Eukaryota > Metazoa > Chordata > Amphibia > Caudata > Ambystomatidae > Ambystoma > Ambystoma mexicanum. Next base: position 8,258,986 of record NW_027182433.1, read on the forward strand.
GCATTGACATATCACATCTCTGCTATCGGAAGGGTCTCAGGATTGGATTGGGAAGGAGTTGGATATCCCTTCTCATGCTATAGGAAGTGTCTCAGGTTGGAATGGGAAGGAGTTGGATATCACATCTCATGTTATAGGAAGGGTCTCAGGATTGGAATGGGAAGGATTTGGATATCACATCTCTTGCTATAGGAAGGGTCTCAGGATTGGAATGGGTAGGAGTTGGATATTATTTTCTTGCTATAGGAAGGGTCTCATGTTTGGAATGGGAAGGAGTTGGATATCACATATGCTATAGTTAGTGTCTCAGGTTTGGAACGGGAAGGAGTTGGATATCACATCTCATGTTATAGGAAGGGTCTCAGGTTTGGTATAAGCATTGAGATATCACATCTCTGCTATCAGAAGCGGCTCAGGATTGGAATGGGAAGGAGTTGGATATCCCATCTCAGGTTATAGGAAGAGTCTCTGGTTTGGTATTAGAATCATTGAGATATCACATCGCATGCTGTAGGAAGGGTCTAAGGATTGGAATGGGATGGACTTGGATATCACATCTCATGTTATAGGTAGGCTCTCAGGTTTGGTATAAGCATTGAGATATCACATCTCATGCTATAGGAAGGGTCTCAGGATTGGAATGGGAAGGAATTGGATATCACATCTCAGGCTATAGGAAGGGTCTCAGGATTGGAATGGGAAGGAGTTGGATATCACATCTCATGCTATAGGAAGGGTCTCAGGTTTGGTATAAGCATTGAGATATCACATCTCATGCTATAGGAAGGGTCTCAGGATTGGAATGGAAGGAGTTGGATATCACATCTCATGTTATAGGAAGGATCTCAGGTTTGGTATTAGAAGCATTGAGACATCACATCTCATGCTATAGGAAGGGTCTCAGGATTGGAATGGGAAGGAGTTGGATATCAAATCTCATGCTATAGGAAGGGTCTCAGGATTGGAATGGGAAGGAGTTGAATATGACATCTCATGCCGTAGGAAGGGTCTCAGGTTTGGTATAAACATTGAGATATCACATCTCTGCTATCAAAAGGGTCTCAGGATTGGAATTGGAAGGAGTTGGATATCCCATCTCATGTTATAGGAAGAGTCTCAGGTTTGGTATTAGAAGCATTGAGATATCACATCTCATGCTATAGGAAGTGTCTCAGGATTGGAATGGGAAGGACTTGGATATCACATCTCATCCTATAGGTAGGGTCTCAAGTTTGACATTAGAAGCATTGAGATATCACATCTCATGCTATAGGAAGGGTCTGAGGATTGGAATGGGAAGGAGTTGGATATCACATCTCCTGCTATGGGAAGGGTCTCAGGTTTGGTATAAGCAGTGAGATATCACATCTCATGCTATAGGAAGTGTCTCAGGATTGGAATGGGAAGGAGTTGGATATCACATCTCATGTTATAGGAAGGATCTCAGGTGTGGTATAAGCATTGAGATATCACATCTCTGCTATCGGAAGGGTCTCAAGATTGGAATAGGAAGGGGAGTTGGATATTCCCATCTCATGTTATAGGAAGGGTCTCAGGTTTGGTATTAGAAGCATTGAGATATCACATCTCATGCTATAGGAAGGGTCTCAGGATTGGAATGGGAAGGACTTGGTTATCACATCTCATGCTATAGGGAGGGTCTCAAGTTTGATATTAGAAGCTTTGAGATATCACATCTCATGATATCGGAAGGGTCTCAGGATTGGAATGGGAAGGAGTTGGATATCACATCTCATGATAAAGGACGGGTCTAAGGTTTGGAAGGGGGAGGATTTGGATATCACATCTCATGTTATATTACGGGTCTCAGGTTTGGTATTAGAAGCATTGAGATATCAAGTCTCATAGTATAGGAAGGGTCTCAGAATTGGAATGGGAAGGAGTTGGATATCCCATCTCATGTTATAGGAAGAGTCTCTGGTTTGGTATTAGAATCATTGAGATATTCACATCGCATGCTGTAGGAAGGGTCTCAGAATTGGAATGGGAAGGAGTTGGATATCACATCTCAAGCTATAGGAAGGGTCTCAGTATTGGAATGGGAAGGACTTGGATATCACATCTCATGCTATAGGAAGGCTCTCAGGTTTGGAAGGGGAAAGAGTTGGATATCTCATTTCATGTTAGAGGTAGGATCTCAGGTTTGGTATTAGAGGCATTGAGATATCACATCTCATGCTATCAGAAGGGTCTCAGGAATGGAATGGGAAGGAGTTAGATATCACATCTCATGCTAAAGGGAGGGTCTCAGGTTTGGAAGGGGAAGGATTTGGATATCACATCTCATGTTATAGGAAGGATCTCAGGTTTGGTATTAGAAGCATTGAGATATCACATCTCATGCTATCGGAAGGATCTCAGGTTTGGTATTAGAAGCATTGAGATATCACATCTCATGCCATCAGAAGAGTCTCAGGATTGGAATAGGAAGGAGTTGGATATCACATTTCATGCTAAAGGGAGGGTCTCAGGTTTGGAAGGGGAAGGATTTGGATATCACATCTCATGTTATCGGAAGGATCTCACGTTTGGTATTAGAAGTATTGAGATATCATATCTCATGCTATAGGAAGGGTCTCAGGATTGGAATGGGAAGGAGTTGGATATCACATCTCATGATATAGGGAGGGTCTCAGGATTGTAATGGGAAGGACTTAGATATCACATATCATGCTATAGGGAGGGTCTCAGTTTTGATATTAGAAGCATTGAGATATCACATCTCATGCTATCGGAAGTGTCTCAGGATTGGAATGGGAAGGAGCTGGATATCACATCTCATGCTAAAGGAAGGGTCTCAGGTTTGGAACGAGAAGGATTTGGATATCACATCTCATGTTATAGGAAGGGTCTCAGGTTTGGTATAAGCATTGAGATATCACATCTCTGCTATCGGAAGTGTCTCAGGATTGGAATGGGAAGGAGTTGGATATCCCATCTCATGTTATAGGACGGGTCTCAGGTTTGTTATTAGAATCATTGAGATATCATATTGCATGCTGTAGGAAGGGTCTAAGGGTTGGAATGTGAAGGACTTGGATATCACATCTCATGCTATAGATAGGCTCTTAGGTTTGGAAAGGGAAGGAGTTGGATATCATATTTCATGTTAGAGGAAGGATCTCAGGTTTGGTATTAGAAGCATTGAGATATCACATCTCATGCTATAGGAAGGGTCTCAGGATTGGAATGGGAAGCAGTTGGATATCACATCTCATGCTATAGGAAGGGTCTCAGGTTTGGTATAAGCATTGAGATATCACATCTCATGCTATAGGACGGGTCTCAGGATTGGAATGGAAGGAGTTGGATATCACATCTCATGTTATAGGAAGGATCTCAGGTTTGGTATTAGAAGCATTGAGACATCACATCTCATGCTATAGGAAGGGTCTCAGGGTTGGAATGGGAAGGAGTTGGATATCACATCTCATCCAATAGGAAGGGTCTCAGGTTTGGAATGGGAAGGAATTGGATATCACATCTCATGTTATAGGAAGGATCTCAGGTTTGGTATTAGAAGCATTGAGATATCACATCTCATGCTATAGGAGGGGTCTCAGGATTGGAATGTGAAGGATTTGGATATCACATCTCATGCTAAAGGAAGGGTCTCAGGTTTGGTAGAAGCATTGAGATATCACGTCGCTGCTATCGGAAGGGTCTCAGGATTGGATTGGGAAGGAGTTGGATATCCCTTCTCATGCTATAGGAAGGGTCTCAGGATTTGAATGGCAAGGAGTTGGATATCACATCTCATGCCATAGGAAGGGTCTCAGGTTTGGTATAAGCATTGAGATATCACATCTCTGCTATCGGAAGGGTCTCAGGATTGGATTGGGAAGGAGTTGGATATCCCTTCTCATGCTATAGGAAGTGTCTCAGGTTGGAATGGGAAGGAGTTGGATATCACATCTCATGTTATAGGAAGGGTCTCAGGATTGGAATGGGAAGGATTTGGATATCACATCTCTTGCTATAGGAAGGGTCTCAGGATTGGAATGGGTAGGAGTTGGATATTACTTTCTTGCTATAGGAAGGGTCTCATGTTTGGAATGGGAAGGAGTTGGATATCACATATGCTATAGTTAGTGTCTCAGGTTTGGAACGGGAAGGAGTTGGATATCACATCTCATGTTATAGGAAGGGTTTCAGGTTTGGTATAAGCATTGAGATATCACATCTCTGCTATCGGAAGCGGCTCAGGATTGGAATGGGAAGGAGTTGGATATCCCATCTCATGTTATAGGAAGAGTCTCTGGTTTGGTATTAGAATCATTGAGATATCACATCGCATGCTGTAGGAAGGGTCTAAGGATTGGAATGGGATGGACTTGGATATCACATCTCATGTTATAGGTAGGCTCTCAGGTTTGGTATAAGCATTGAGATATCACATCTCATGCTATAGGAAGGGTCTCAGGATTGGAATGGGAAGGAATTGGATATCACATCTCAGGCTATAGGAAGGGTCTCAGGATTGGAATGGGAAGGAGTTGGATATCACATCTCATGCTATAGGAAGGGTCTCAGGTTTGGTATAAGCATTGATATATCACATCTCATGCTATAGGAAGGGTCTCAGGATTGGAATGGGAAGGAATTGGATATCACATCTCAGGCTATAGGAAGGGTCTCAGGATTGGAATGGAAGGAGTTGGATATCACATCTCATGTTATAGGAAGGATCTCAGGTTTGGTATTAGAAGCATTGAGACATCACATCTCATGCTATAGGAAGGGTCTCAGGATTGGAATGGGAAGGAGTTGGATATCAAATCTCATGCTATAGGAAGGGTCTCAGGATTGGAATGGGTAGGAGTTGAATATGACATCTCATGCCGTAGGAAGGGTCTCAGGTTTGGTATAAACACTGAGATATCACATCTCTGCTATCAAAAGGGTCTCAGGATTGGAATTGGAAGGAGTTGGATATCCCATCTCATGTTATAGGAAGAGTCTCAGGTTTGGTATTAGAAGCATTGAGATATCACATCTCATGCTATAGGAAGTGTCTCAGGATTGGAATGGGAAGGACTTGGATATCACATCTCCTGCTATAGGTAGGGTCTCAAGTTTGACATTAGAAGCATTGAGATATCACATCTCATGCTATAGGAAGGGTCTGAGGATTGGAATGGGAAGGAGTTGGATATCACATCTGCTATGGGAAGGGTCTCAGGTATGGTATAAGCAGTGAGATATCACATCTCATGCTATAGGAAGTGTCTCAGGATTGGAATGGGAAGGAGTTGGATATCACATCTCATGTTATAGGAAGGATCTCAGGTATGGTATAAGCATTGAGATATCACATCTCTGCTATCGGAAGGGTCTGAAGATTGGAATGGGAAGGAGTTGGATATTCCCATCTCATGTTATAGGAAGGGTCTCAGGTTTGGTATTAGAAGCATTGAGATATCACATCTCATGCTATAGGAAGGGTCTCAGGATTGGAATGGGAAGGACTTGGATATCACATCTCATGCTATAGGGAGGGTCTCAAGTTTGATATTAGAAGCTTTGAGATATCACATCTAATGATATCGGAAGGGTCTCAGGATTGGAATGGGAAGGAGTTGGATATCACATCTCATGATAAAGGAAGGGTCTAAGGTTTGGAAGGGGAAGGATTTGGATATCAGATCTCATGTTATATTACGGGTCTCAGGTTTGGTATTAGAAGCATTGAGATATCAAGTCTCATAGTATAGGAAGGGTCTCAGAATTGGAATGGGAAGGAGTTGGATATCCCATCTCATGTTATAGGAAGAGTCTCTGGTTTGGTATTAGAATCATTGAGATATCACATCGCATGCTGTAGGAAGGGTCTAAGGATTGGAATGGGATGGACTTGGATATCACATCTCATGCTATAGGTAGGCTCTCAGGTTTGGTATAAACATTGAGATATCACATCTCATGCTATAGGAAGGGTCTCAGAATTGGAATGGGAAGGAGTTGGATATCACATCTCAAGCTATAGGAAGGGTCTCAGTATTGGAATGGGAAGGACTTGGATATCACATCTCATGCTATAGGAAGGCTCTCAGGTTTGGAAGGGGAAAGAGTTGGATATCTCATTTCATGTTAGAGGTAGGATCTCAGGTTTGGTATTAGAGGCATTGAGATATCACATTTCATGCTATCAGAAGGGTCTCAGGAATGGAATGGGAAGGAGTTAGATATCACATCTCATGCTAAAGGGAGGGTCTCAGGTTTGGAAGGGGAAGGATTTGGATATCACATCTCATGTTATAGGAAGGATCTCAGGTTTGGTATTAGAAGCATTGAGATATCACATCTCATGCTATCGGAAGGATCTCAGGTTTGGTATTAGAAGCATTGAGATATCACATCTCATGCTATCAGAAGAGTCTCAGGATTGGAATAGGAAGGAGTTGGATATCACATTTCATGCTAAAGGGAGGGTCTCAGGTTTGGAAGGGGAAGGATTTGGATATCACATCTCATGTTATCGGAAGGATCTCACGTTTGGTATTAGAAGTATTGAGATATCATATCTCATGCTATAGGAAGGGTCTCAGGATTGGAATGGGAAGGAGTTGGATATCACATCTCATGCTATAGGGAGGGTCTCAGGATTGGAATGGGAAGGACTTAGATATCACATATCATGCTATAGGGAGGGTCTCAGTTTTGATATTAGAAGCATTGAGATATCACATCTCATGCTATCGGAAGTGTCTCAGGATTGGAATGGGAAGGAGCTGGATATCACATCTCATGCTAAAGGAAGGGTCTCAGGTTTGGAACGGGAAGGATTTGGATATCACATCTCATGTTATAGGAAGGGTCTCAGGTTTGGTATAAGCATTGAGATATCACATCTCTGCTATCGGAAGTGTCTCAGGATTGGAATGGGAAGGAGTTGGATATCCCATCTCATGTTATAGGACGGGTCTCAGGTTTGTTATTAGAATCATTGAGATAGCATATTGCATGCTGTAGGAAGGGTCTAAGGGTTGGAATGTGAAGGACTTGGATATCACATCTCATGATATAGATAGGCTCTTAGGTTTGGAAAGGGAAGGAGTTGGATATCACATTTCATGTTAGAGGAAGGATCTCAGGTTTGGTATTAGAAGCATTGAGATATCACATCTCATGCTATAGGAAGGGTCTCAGGATTGGAATGGGAAGCAGTTGGATATCACATCTCATGCTATAGGAAGGGTCTCAGGTTTGGTATAAGCATTGAGATATCACATCTCATGCTATAGGACGGGTCTCAGGATTGGAATGGAAGGAGTTGGATATCACATCTCATGTTATAGGAAGGATCTCAGGTTTGGTATTAGAAGCATTGAGACATCACATCTCATGCTATAGGAAGGGTCTCAGGGTTGGAATGGGAAGGAGTTGGATATCACATCTCATCCAATAGGAAGGGTCTCAGGTTTGGAAGGGAAGGAATTGGATATCACATCTCATGTTATAGGAAGGATCTCAGGTTTGGTATTAGAAGCATTGAGATATCACATCTCATGCTATAGGAAGGGTCTCAGGATTGGAATGTGAAGGATTTGGATATCACATCTCATGCTAAAGGAAGGGTCTCAGGTTTGGTAGAAGCATTGAGATATCACGTCGCTGCTATCGGAAGGGTCTCAGGATTGGATTGGGAAGGAGTTGGATATCCCTTCTCATGCTATAGGAAGGGTCTCAGGATTTGAATGGCAAGGAGTTGGATATCACATCTCATGCCATAGGAAGGGTCTCAGGTTTGGTATAAGCATTGAGATATCACATCTCTGCTATCGGAAGGGTCTCAGGATTGGATTGGGAATGAGTTGGATATCCCTTCTCATGCTATAGGAAGTGTCTCAGGTTGGAATGGGAAGGAGTTGGATATCACATCTCATGTTATAGGAAGGGTCTCAGGATTGGAATGGGAAGGATTTGGATATCACATCTCTTGCTATAGGAAGGGTCTCAGGATTGGAATGGGTAGGAGTTGGATATTACTTTCTTGCTATAGGAAGGGTCTCATGTTTGGAATGGGAAGGAGTTGGATATCACATATGCTATAGTTAGTGTCTCAGGTTTGGAACGGGAAGGAGTTGGATATCACATCTCATGTTATAGGAAGGGTCTCAGGTTTGGTATAAGCATTGAGATATCACATCTCTGCTATCGGAAGCGGCTCAGGATTGGAATGGGAAGGAGTTGGATATCCCATCTCATGTTATAGGAAGAGTCTCTGGTTTGGTATTAGAATCATTGAGATATCACATCGCATGCTGTAGGAAGGGTCTAAGGATTGGAATGGGATGGACTTGGATATCACATCTCATGTTATAGGTAGGCTCTCAGGTTTGCTATAAGCATTGAGATATCACATCTCATGCTATAGGAAGGGTCACAGGATTGGAATGGGAAGGAATTGGATATCACATCTCATGCTATAGGAAGGGTCTCAGATTTGGTATAAGCATTGAGATATCACATCTCATGCTAAAGGAAGGGTCTCAGGATTGGAATGGGAAGGAGTTGTATATGACATCTCAGGCCATAGGAAGGTTCTCAGGTTTGGTATAAGCATTGAGATATCACATCTCTGCTATCGGAAAGGTCTCAGGATTGGAATGGGAAGGAGTTGGATATCCCATCTCATGTTATAGGAAGGGTCTCAGGTTTGGTATTAGAAGCATAGAGATATCACATCTCATGCTATAGGAAGGGTCTCAGGATTGGAATGGGAAGGACTTGGATGTCACATCTCATGCTATAGGTAGGGTCTCAAGTTTGATATTAGAAGCATTGAGATAACAAATCTCATGATATCGGAAGGGTCTCAGGATTGGAATGGGAAGGAGTTGGATATCACATCTCATGATAAAGGAAGGGTCTAAGGTTTGGAAGGGGAAGGATTTGGATATCACATCTCATGTTATAGGACGGGTCTCAGGTTTAATATTAGAAGCATTGAGATATCAAGTCTCATGGTATAAGAAGGGTCTCAGAATTGGAATGGGAAGGAGTTGGATATCACACCTCAAGCTATAGGAAGGGTCTCAGGATTGGAATGGGAAGGAGTTTGATATCACATCTCATGCCATAGTATGGGTCTCAGGTTTGGTAGAAGCATTGGGATATCACATCTCATGCTATCGGAAGGGTATCAGTATTGGATTTGGAAGAATTTGGATATCCCATCTCATGCTATAGGAAGGGTCTCAGGTTGGAATGGGAAGGAGTTGGATATCATATCTCATGCTATAGGACGGGTCTCAGGTTTGTTATTAGAATCATTGAGATATCATATTGCATGCTGTAGGAAGGGTCTAAGGATTGGAATGGGAAGGACCTGGTTATCACATCTCATGCTATAGAACGGCTCTCAGGTTTGGAAAGGGAAGGAGTTGGATATCACATCTCATGTTATAGGATGGATCTCAGGTTTGGTATTAGAAGTATTGAGATATCACATCTCATGTTATCGGAAGGATCTCAGGTTTGGTATTAGAAGTATTGAGATATCACATCTCATGCTATAGGAAGGGTCTCAGGATTGGAATGGGAAGTAGTTGGATATCACATCTCATGCTAAAGGAAGGGTCTCAGGTTTGGTAGAAGCATTGAGATATCACATCTCATGCTATCGGAAGTGTCTCAGGATTGGAATGGGAAGGAGCTGGATATCACATCTCATGCTAAAGGAAGGGTCTCAGGTTTGGAACGGGAAGGAGTTGGATATCACATCTCATGTTATAGGAAGGGTCTCAGGTTTGGTATAAACATTGAGATATCACATCTCTGCTATCGGAAGTGTCTCAGGATTGGAATGGGAAGGAGTTGGATATCCCATCTCATGTTATAGGACGGGTCTCAGGTTTGTTATTGGAATCATTGAGATATCATATTGCATGCTGTAGGAAGGGTCTAAGGGTTGGAATGTGAAGGACTTGGATATCACATCTCATGCTATAGATAGGCTCTTAGGTTTGGAAAGGGAAGGAGTTGGATCTCACATTTCATGTTAGAGGAAGGATCTCAGGTTTGGTATTAGAAGCATTGAGATATCACATCTCATGCTATAGGAAGGGTCTCAGGATTGGAATGGGAAGGAGTTGGATATCACATCTCATGCTATAGGAAGGGTCTCAGGTTTGGTATAAGCATTGAGATATCACATCTCATGCTATAGGAAGGGTCTCAGGATTGGAATGGAAGGAGTTGGATATCAGATCTCATGTTATAGGAAGGATCTCAGGTTTGGTATTAGAAGCATTGAGACATCACATCTCATGCTATAGGAAGGGTCTCAGGATTGGAATGGGAAGGAGTTGGATATCAAATCTCATGCTATAGGAAGGGTCTCAGGATTGGAATGGGAAGGAGTTGAATATGACATCTCATGCCGTAGGAAGGGTCTCAGGTTTGGTATAAACATTGAGATATCACATCTCTGCTATCAAAAGGGTCTCAGGATTGGAATGGGAAGGAGTTGGATATCCCATCTCATGTTATAGGAAGAGTCTCACGTTTGGTATTAGAAGCATTGAGATATCACATCTCATGCTATAGGAAGTGTCTCAGGATTGGAATGGGAAGGATTTGGATATCACATCTCATGCTATAGGTATGGTCTCAAGTTTGACATTAGAAGCATTGAGATATCACATCTCATGCTGTTGGAAGTGTCTGAGGATTGGAATGGGAAGGAGTTGGATATCACATCTCCTGCTATGGGAAGGGTCTCAGGTTTGGTATAAGCAGTGAGATATCACATCTCATGCTATAGGAAGTGTCTCAGGATTGGAATGGGAAGGAGTTGGATATCACATCTCATGTTATAGGAAGGATCTCAGGTTTGGTATAAGCATTGAGATATCACATCTCTGCTATCGGAAGGGTCTCAAGATTGGAATGGGAAGGAGTTGGATATTCCCATCTCATGTTATAGGAAGGGTCTCAGGTTTGGTATTAGAAGCATTGAGATATCACATCTCATGCTATAGGAAGGGTCTCAGGATTGGAATGGGAAGGACTTGGATATCACATCTCATGCTATAGGGAGGGTCTCAAGTTTGATATTAGAAGCTTTGAGATATCACATCTCATGATATCGGAAGGGTCTCAGGATTGGAATGGGAAGGAGTTGGATATCACATCTCATGATAAAGGAAGGGTCTAAGGTTTGGAAGGGGAAGGATTTGGATATCACATCTCATGTTATATTACGGGTCTCAGGTTTGGTTTTAGAAGCATTGAGATATCAAGTCTCATAGTATAGGAAGGGTCTCAGAATTGGAATGGGAAGGAGTTGGATATCCCAGCTCATGTTATAGGAAGAGTCTCTGGTTTGGTATTAGAATCATTGAGATATCACATCGCATGCTGTAGGAAGGGTCTAAGGATTGGAATGGGATGGACTTGGATATCACATCTCATGTTATAGGTAGGCTCTCAGGTTTGGTATAAGCATTGAGATATCACATCTCATGCTATAGGAAGGGTCTCAGAATTGGAATGGGAAGGAGTTGGATATCACATCTCAAGCTACAGGAAGGGTCTCAGTATTGGAATGGGAAGGACTTGGATATCACATCTCATGCTATAGGAAGGCTCTCAGGTTTGGAAGGGGAAAGAGTTGGATATCTCATTTCATGTTAGAGGTAGGATCTCAGGTTTGGTATTAGAGGCATTGAGATATCACATCTCATGCTATCAGAAGGGTCTCAGGAATGGAATGGGAAGGAGTTAGATATCACATCTCATGCTAAAGGGAGGGTCTCAGGTTTGGAAGGGGAAGGATTTGGATATCACATCTCATGTTATAGGAAGGATCTCAGGTTTGGTATTAGAAGCATTGAGATATCACATCTCATGCTATCGGAAGGATCTCAGGTTTGGTATTAGAAGCATTGAGATATCACATCTCATGCTATCAGAAGAGTCTCAGGATTGGAATAGGAAGGAGTTGGATATCACATTTCATGCTAAAGGGAGGGTCTCAGGTTTGGAAGGGGAAGGATTTGGATATCACATCTCATGTTATCGGAAGGATCTCACGTTTGGTATTAGAAGTATTGAGATATCATATCTCATGCTATAGGAAGGGTCTCAGGATTGGAATGGGAAGGAGTTGGATATCACATCTCATGCTATAGGGAGGGTCTCAGGATTGGAATGGGAAGGACTTAGATATCACATATCATGCTATAGGGAGGGTCTCAGTTTTGATATTAGAAGCATTGAGATATCACATCTCATGCTATCGGAAGTGTCTCAGGATTTGAATGGGAAGGAGCTGGATATCACATCTCATGCTAAAGGAAGGGTCTCAGGTTTGGAACGGGAAGGATTTGGATATCACATCTCATGTTATAGGAAGGGTCTCAGGTTTGGTATAAGCATTGAGATATCACATCTCTGCTATCGGAAGTGTCTCAGGATTGGAATGGGAAGGAGTTGGATATCCCATCTCATGTTATAGGACGGGTCTCAGGTTTGTTATTAGAATCATTGAGATATCACATCTCATGCTATAGGAAGTGTCTCAGGATTGGAATGGGAAGGAGTTGGATATCACATCTCATGTTATAGGAAGGATCTCAGGTTTGGTATAAGCATTGAGATATCACATCTCTGCTATCGGAAGGGTCTCAAGATTGGAATGGGAAGGAGTTGGATATTCCCATCTCATGTTATAGGAAGGGTCTCAGGTTTGGTATTAGAAGCATTGAGATATCACATCTCATGCTATAGGAAGGGTCTCAGGATTGGAATGGGAAGGACTTGGATATCACATCTCATGCTATAGGGAGGGTCTCAAGTTTGATATTAGAAGCTTTGAGATATCACATCTCATGATATCGGAAGGGTCTCAGGATTGGAATGGGAAGGAGTTGGATATCACATCTCATGATAAAGGAAGGGTCTAAGGTTTGGAAGGGGAAGGATTTGGATATCACATCTCATGTTATATTACGGGTCTCAGGTTTGGTTTTAGAAGCATTGAGATATCAAGTCTCATAGTATAGGAAGGGTCTCAGAATTGGAATGGGAAGGAGTTGGATATCCCAGCTCATGTTATAGGAAGAGTCTCTGGTTTGGTATTAGAATCATTGAGATATCACATCGCATGCTGTAGGAAGGGTCTAAGGATTGGAATGGGATGGACTTGGATATCACATCTCATGTTATAGGTAGGCTCTCAGGTTTGGTATAAGCATTGAGATATCACATCTCATGCTATAGGAAGGGTCTCAGAATTGGAATGGGAAGGAGTTGGATATCACATCTCAAGCTACAGGAAGGGTCTCAGTATTGGAATGGGAAGGACTTGGATATCACATCTCATGCTATAGGAAGGCTCTCAGGTTTGGAAGGGGAAAGAGTTGGATATCTCATTTCATGTTAGAGGTAGGATCTCAGGTTTGGTATTAGAGGCATTGAGATATCACATCTCATGCTATCAGAAGGGTCTCAGGAATGGAATGGGAAGGAGTTAGATATCACATCTCATGCTAAAGGGAGGGTCTCAGGTTTGGAAGGGGAAGGATTTGGATATCACATCTCATGTTATAGGAAGGATCTCAGGTTTGGTATTAGAAGCATTGAGATATCACATCTCATGCTATCGGAAGGATCTCAGGTTTGGTATTAGAAGCATTGAGATATCACATCTCATGCTATCAGAAGAGTCTCAGGATTGGAATAGGAAGGAGTTGGATATCACATTTCATGCTAAAGGGAGGGTCTCAGGTTTGGAAGGGGAAGGATTTGGATATCACATCTCATGTTATCGGAAGGATCTCACGTTTGGTATTAGAAGTATTGAGATATCATATCTCATGCTATAGGAAGGGTCTCAGGATTGGAATGGGAAGGAGTTGGATATCACATCTCATGCTATAGGGAGGGTCTCAGGATTGGAATGGGAAGGACTTAGATATCACATATCATGCTATAGGGAGGGTCTCAGTTTTGATATTAGAAGCATTGAGATATCACATCTCATGCTATCGGAAGTGTCTCAGGATTTGAATGGGAAGGAGCTGGATATCACATCTCATGCTAAAGGAAGGGTCTCAGGTTTGGAACGGGAAGGATTTGGATATCACATCTCATGTTATAGGAAGGGTCTCAGGTTTGGTATAAGCATTGAGATATCACATCTCTGCTATCGGAAGTGTCTCAGGATTGGAATGGGAAGGAGTTGGATATCCCATCTCATGTTATAGGACGGGTCTCAGGTTTGTTATTAGAATCATTGAGATATCATATTGCATGCTGTAGGAAGGGTCTAAGGGTTGGAATGTGAAGGACTTGGATATCACATCTCATGCTATAGATAGGCTCTTAGGTTTGGAAAGGGAAGGAGTTGGATATCACATTTCATGTTAGAGGAAGGATCTCAGGTTTGGTATTAGAAGCATTGAGATATCACATCTCATGCTATAGGAAGGGTCTCAGGATTGGAATGGGAAGCAGTTGGATATCACATCTCATGCTATAGGAAGGGTCTCAGGTTTGGTATAAGCCTTGAGATATCACATCTCATGCTATAGGACGGGTCTCAGGATTGGAATGGAAGGAGTTGGATATCACATCTCATGTTATAGGAAGGATCTCAGGTTTGGTATTAGAAGCATTGAGACATCACATCTCATGCTATAGGAAGGGTCTCAAGGTTGGAATGGGAAGGAGTTGGATATCACATCTCATCCAATAGGAAGGGTCTCAGGTTTGGAATGGGAAGGAATTGGATATCACATCTCATGTTATAGGAAGGATCTCAGGTTTGGTATTAGAAGCATTGAGATATCACATCTCATGCTATAGGAAGGGTCTCAGGATTGGAATGTGAAGGATTTGGATATCACATCTCATGCTAAAGGAAGGGTCTCAGGTTTGGTAGAAGCATTGAGATATCACGTCGCTGCTATCGGAAGGGTCTCAGGATTGGATTGGGAAGGAGTTGGATATCCCTTCTCATGCTATAGGAAGTGTCTCAGGTTGGATTGGGAAGGAGTTGGATATCCCTTCTCATGCTATAGGAAGGGTCTCAGGATTTGAATGGCAAGGAGTTGGATATCACATCTCATGCCATAGGAAGGGACTCAGGTTTGGTATAAGCATTGAGATATCACATCTCTGCTATCGGAAGGGTCTCAGGATTGGATTGGGAAGGAGTTGGATATCCCTTCTCATGCTATAGGAAGTGTCTCAGGTTGGAATGGGAAGGAGTTGGATATCACATCTCTTGCTATAGGAAGGGTCTCAGGATTGGAATGGGTAGGAGTTGGATATTACTTTCTTGCTATAGGAAGTGTCTCAGGTTGGATTGGGAAGGAGTTGGATATCCCTTCTCATGCTATAGGAAGGGTCTCAGGATTTGAATGGCAAGGAGTTGGATATCACATCTCATGCCATAGGAAGGGACTCAGGTTTGGTATAAGCATTGAGATATCACATCTCTGCTATCGGAAGCGGCTCAGGATTGGAATGGGAAGGAGTTGGATATCCCATCTCATGTTATAGGAAGAGTCTCTGGTTTGGTATTAGAATTATTGAGATATCACATCGCATGCTGTAGGAAGGGTCTAAGGATTGGAATGGGATAGACTTGGATATCACATCTCATGTTATAGGTAGGCTCTCAGGTTTGGTATAAGCATTGAGATATCACATCTCATGCTATAGGAAGGGTCTCAGGATTGGAATGGGAAGGAATTGGATATCACATCTCATGCTATAGGAAGGGTCTCAGATTTGGTATAAGCATTGAGATATCACATCTCATGCTAAAGGAAGGGTCTCAGGATTGGAATGGGAAGGAGTTGTATATGACATCTCAGGCCATAGGAAGGTTCTCAGGTTTGGTATAAGCATTGAGATATCACATCTCTGCTATCGGAAAGGTCTCAGGATTGGAATGGGAAGGAGTTGGATATCCCATCTCATGTTATAGGAAGGGTCTCAGGTTTGGTATTAGAAGCATAGAGATATCACATCTCATGCTATAGGAAGGGTCTCAGGATTGGAATGGGAAGGACTTGGATGTCACATCTCATGCTATAGGGAGGGTCTCAAGTTTGATATTAGAAGCATTGAGATAACAAATCTCATGATATCGGAAGGGTCTCAGGATTGGAATGGGAAGGAGTTGGATATCACATCTCATGATAAAGGAAGGGTCTAAGGTTTGGAAGGGGAAGGATTTGGATATCACATCTCATGTTATAGGACGGGTCTCAGGTTTAATATTAGAAGCATTGAGATATCAAGTCTCATGGTATAAGAAGGGTCTCAGAATTGGAATGGGAAGGAGTTGGATATCACACCTCAAGCTATAGGAAGGGTCTCAGGATTGGAATGGGAAGGAGTTTGATATCACATCTCATGCCATAGTATGGGTCTCAGGTTTGGTAGAAGCATTGGGATATCACATCTCATGCTATCGGAAGGGTATCAGTATTGGATTTGGAAGAAGTTGGATATCCCATCTCATGCTATAGGAATGGTCTCAGGTTGGAATGGGAAGGAGTTGGATATCACATTTCATGTTATAGGAAGGGTCTCAGGATTGGAATGCGAAGGACTTGGATATCATATCTCATGCTATAGGACGGGTCTCAGGTTTGTTATTAGAATCATTGAGATATCATATTGCATGCTATAGGAAGGGTCTCAGGATTGGAATGGGAAGCAGTTGGATATCACATCTCATGCTATAGGAAGGGTCTCAGGTTTGGTATAAGCCTTGAGATATCACATCTCATGCTATAGGACGGGTCTCAGGATTGGAATAGAAGGAGTTGGATATCACATCTCATGTTATAGGAAGGATCTCAGGTTTGGTATTAGAAGCATTGAGACATCACATCTCATGCTATAGGAAGGGTCTCAAGGTTGGAATGGGAAGGAGTTGGATATCACATCTCATCCAATAGGAAGGGTCTCAGGTTTGGAATGGGAAGGAATTGGATATCACATCTCATGTTATAGGAAGGATCTCAGGTTTGGTATTAGAAGCATTGAGATATCACATCTCATGCTATAGGAAGGGTCTCAGGATTGGAATGTGAAGGATTTGGATATCACATCTCATGCTAAAGGAAGGGTCTCAGGTTTGGTAGAAGCATTGAGATATCACGTCGCTGCTATTGGAAGGGTCTCAGGATTGGATTGGGAAGGAGTTGGATATCCCTTCTCATGCTATAGGAAGGGTCTCAGGATTTGAATGGCAAGGAGTTGGATATCACATCTCATGCCATAGGAAGGGTCTCAGGTTTGGTATAAGCATTGAGATATCACATCTCTGCTATCGGAAGGGTCTCAGGATTGGATTGGGAAGGAGTTGGATATCCCTTCTCATGCTATATGAAGTGTCTCAGGTTGGAATGGGAAGGAGTTGGATATCACATCTCATGTTATAGGAAGGGTCTCAGGATTGGAATGGGAAGGATTTGGATATCACATCTCTTGCTATAGGAAGGGTCTCAGGATTGGAATGGGTAGGAGTTGGATATTACTTTCTTGCTATAGGAAGGGTCTCATGTTTGGAATGGGAAGGAGTTGGATATCACATATGCTATAGTTAGTGTCTCAGGTTTGGAACGGGAAGGAGTTGGATATCACATCTCATGTTATAGGAAGGGTCTCAGGTTTGGTATAAGCATTGAGATATCACATCTCTGCTATCGGAAGCGGCTCAGGATTGGAATTGGAAGGAGTTGGATATCCCATCTCATGTTATAGGAAGAGTCTCTGGTTTGGTATTAGAATTATTGAGATATCACATTGCATGCTGTAGGAAGGGTCTAAGGATTGGAATGGGATAGACTTGGATATCACATCTCATGTTATAGGTAGGCTCTCAGGTTTGGTATAAGCATTGAGATATCACATCTCGTGCTATAGGAAGGGTCTCAGGATTGGAATGGGAAGGAATTGGATATCACATCTCATGCTATAGGAAGGGTCTCAGATTTGGTATAAGCATTGAGATATCACATCTCATGCTAAAGGAAGGGTCTCAGGATTGGAATGGGAAGGAGTTGTATATGACATCTCAGGCCATAGGAAGGTTCTCAGGTTTGGTATAAGCATTGAGATATCACATCTCTGCTATCGGAAAGGTCTCAGGATTGGAATGGGAAGGAGTTGGATATCCCATCTCATGTTATAGGAAGGGTCTCAGGTTTGGTATTAGAAGCATAGAGATATCACATCTCATGCTATAGGAAGGGTCTCAGGATTGGAATGGGAAGGACTTGGATGTCACATCTCATGCTATAGGGAGGGTCTCAAGTTTGATATTAGAAGCATTGAGATAACAAATCTCATGATATCGGAAGGGTCTCAGGATTGGAATGGGAAGGAGTTGGATATCACATCTCATGATAAAGGAAGGGTCTAAGGTTTGGAAGGGGAAGGATTTGGATATCACATCTCATGTTATAGGACGGGTCTCAGGTTTAATATTAGAAGCATTGAGATATCAAGTCTCATGGTATAAGAAGGGTCTCAGAATTGGAATGGGAAGGAGTTGGATATCACACCTCAAGCTATAGGAAGGGTCTCAGGATTGGAATGGGAAGGAGTTTGATATCACATCTCATGCCATAGTATGGGTCTCAGGTTTGGTAGAAGCATTGGGATATCACATCTCATGCTATCGGAAGGGTATCAGTATTGGATTTGGAAGAAGTTGGATATCCCATCTCATGCTATAGGAAGGGTCTCAGGTTGGAATGGGAAGGAGTTGGATATCACATTTCATGTTATAGGAAGGGTCTCAGGATTGGAATGGGAAGGACTTGGATATCATATCTCATGCTATAGGACGGGTCTCAGGTTTGTTATTAGAATCATTGAGATATCATATTGCATGCTGTAGGAAGGGTTAAGGATTGGAATGGGAAGGACCTGGATATCACATCTCATGCTATTGAACGGCTCTCAGGTTTGGAAAGGGAAGGAGTTGGATATCACATCTCATGTTATAGGATGGATCTCAGGTTTGGTATTAGAAGTATTGAGATATCACATCTCATGCTATAGGAAGGGTTTCAGGATTGGAATGGGAAGGAGTTGGATATCACATCTCATGCTAAAGGAAGGGTCTCAGGTTTGGTAGAAGCATTGAGATATCACATCTCATGCTATAGGAAGGGTCTCAGGATTGGAATGGGAAGGACTTAGATATCACATATCATGCTATAGGGAGGGTCTCAGTTTTGATATTAGAAGCATTGAGATATCACATCTCATGCTATCGGAAGTGTCTCAGGATTGGAATGGGAAGGAGCTGGATATCACATCTCATGCTAAAGGAAGGGTGTCAGGTTTGGAACGGGAAGGAGTTGGATATCACATCTCATGTTATAGGAAGGGTCTCAGGTTTGGTATAAACATTGAGATATCACATCTCTGCTATCGGAAGTGTCTCAGGATTGGAATGGGAAGGAGTTGGATATCCCATCTCATGTTATAGGACGGGTCTCAGGTTTGTTATTAGAATCATTGAGATATCATATTGCATGCTGTAGGAAGGGTCTA
Organism: Ambystoma mexicanum; assembly: GCF_040938575.1. Classification (NCBI taxonomy): domain Eukaryota; kingdom Metazoa; phylum Chordata; class Amphibia; order Caudata; family Ambystomatidae; genus Ambystoma; species Ambystoma mexicanum. Next base: position 8,278,543 of record NW_027182433.1, read on the forward strand.
AGGGTTGGAATGTGAAGGACTTGGATATCACATCTCATGCTATAGATAGGCTCTTAGGTTTGGAAAGGGAAGGAGTTGGATCTCACATTTCATGTTAGAGGAAGGATCTCAGGTTTGGTATTAGAAGCATTGAGATATCACATCTCAAGCTATAGGAAGGGTCTCAGGATTGGAATGGGAAGGAGTTGGATATCACATCTCATGCTATAGGAAGGGTCTCAGGTTTGGTATAAGCATTGAGATATCACATCTCATGCTATAGGAAGGGTCTCAGGATTGGAATGGAAGGAGTTGGATATCACATCTCATGTTATAGGAAGGATCTCAGGTTTGGTATTAGAAGCATTGAGACATCACATCTCATGCTATAGGAAGGGTCTCAGGATTGGAATGGGAAGGAGTTGGATATCAAATCTCATGCTATAGGAAGCGTCTCAGGATTGGAATGGGAAGGAGTTGAATATGACATCTCATGCCATAGGAAGGGTCTCAGGTTTGGTATAAACATTGAGATATCACATCTCTGCTATCAAAAGGGTCTCAGGATTGGAATGGGAAGGAGTTGGATATCCCATCTCATGTTATAGGAAGAGTCTCAGGTTTGGTATTAGAAGCATTGAGATATCACATCTCATGCTATAGGAAGTGTCTCAGGATTGGAATGGGAAGGAGTTGGATATCACATCTCATGTTATAGGAAGGGTCTCAGGATTGGAATGGGAAGGATTTGGATATCACATCTCTTGCTATAGGAAGGGTCTCAGGATTGGAATGGGTAGGAGTTGGATATTACTTTCTTGCTATAGGAAGGGTCTCATGTTTGGAATGGGAAGGAGTTGGATATCACATATGCTATAGTTAGTGTCTCAGGTTTGGAACGGGAAGGAGTTGGATATCACATCTCATGTTATAGGAAGGGTCTCAGGTTTGGTATAAGCATTGAGATATCACATCTCTGCTATCGGAAGCGGCTCAGGATTGGAATGGGAAGGAGTTGGATATCCCATCTCATGTTATAGGAAGAGTCTCTGGTTTGGTATTAGAATCATTGAGATATCACATCGCATGCTGTAGGAAGGGTCTAAGGATTGGAATGGGAAGGAGTTGGATATCACATCTCATGCTAAAGGAAGGGTCTCAGGTTTGGTAGAAGCATTGAGATATCACATCTCATGCTATAGGAAGGGTCTCAGGATTGGAATGGGAAGGACTTAGATATCACATATCATGCTATAGGGAGGGTCTCAGTTTTGATATTAGAAGCATTGAGATATCACATCTCATGCTATCGGAAGTGTCTCAGGATTGGAATGGGAAGGAGCTGGATATCACATCTCATGCTAAAGGAAGGGTCTCAGGTTTGGAACGGGAAGGAGTTGGATATCACATCTCATGTTATAGGAAGGGTCTCAGGTTTGGTATAAACATTGAGATATCACATCTCTGCTATCGGAAGTGTCTCAGGATTGGAATGGGAAGGAGTTGGATATCCCATCTCATGTTATAGGACGGGTCTCAGGTTTGTTATTGGAATCATTGAGATATCATATTGCATGCTGTAGGAAGGGTCTAAGGGTTGGAATGTGAAGGACTTGGATATCACATCTCATGCTATAGATAGGCTCTTAGGTTTGGAAAGGGAAGGAGTTGGATCTCACATTTCATGTTAGAGGAAGGATCTCAGGTTTGGTATTAGAAGCATTGAGATATCACATCTCATGCTATAGGAAGGGTCTCAGGATTGGAATGGGAAGGAGTTGGATATCACATCTCATGCTATAGGAAGGGTCTCAGGTTTGGTATAAGCATTGAGATATCACATCTCATGCTATAGGAAGGGTCTCAGGATTGGAATGGAAGGAGTTGGATATCAGATCTCATGTTATAGGAAGGATCTCAGGTTTGGTATTAGAAGCATTGAGACATCACATCTCATGCTATAGGAAGGGTCTCAGGATTGGAATGGGAAGGAGTTGGATATCAAATCTCATGCTATAGGAAGGGTCTCAGGATTGGAATGGGAAGGAGTTGAATATGACATCTCATGCCGTAGGAAGGGTCTCAGGTTTGGTATAAACATTGAGATATCACATCTCTGCTATCAAAAGGGTCTCAGGATTGGAATGGGAAGGAGTTGGATATCCCATCTCATGTTATAGGAAGAGTCTCACGTTTGGTATTAGAAGCATTGAGATATCACATCTCATGCTATAGGAAGTGTCTCAGGATTGGAATGGGAAGGATTTGGATATCACATCTCATGCTATAGGTATGGTCTCAAGTTTGACATTAGAAGCATTGAGATATCACATCTCATGCTATAGGAAGGGTCTGAGGATTGGAATGGGAAGGAGTTGGATATCACATCTCCTGCTATGGGAAGGGTCTCAGGTTTGGTATAAGCAGTGAGATATCACATCTCATGCTATAGGAAGTGTCTCAGGATTGGAATGGGAAGGAGTTGGATATCACATCTCATGTTATAGGAAGGATCTCAGGTTTGGTATAAGCATTGAGATATCACATCTCTGCTATCGGAAGGGTCTCAAGATTGGAATGGGAAGGAGTTGGATATTCCCATCTCATGTCATAGGAAGGGTCTCAGGTTTGGTATTAGAAGCATTGAGATATCACATCTCATGCTATAGGAAGGGTCTCAGGATTGGAATGGGAAGGACTTGGATATCACATCTCATGCTATAGGGAGGGTCTCAAGTTTGATATTAGAAGCTTTGAGATATCACATCTCATGATATCGGAAGGGTCTCAGGATTGGAATGGGAAGGAGTTGGATATCACATCTCATGATAAAGGAAGGGTCTAAGGTTTGGAAGGGGAAGGATTTGGATATCACATCTCATGTTATATTACGGGTCTCAGGTTTGGTTTTAGAAGCATTGAGATATCAAGTCTCATAGTATAGGAAGGGTCTCAGAATTGGAATGGGAAGGAGTTGGATATCCCATCTCATGTTATAGGAAGAGTCTCTGGTTTGGTATTAGAATCATTGAGATATCACATCGCATGCTGTAGGAAGGGTCTAAGGATTGGAATGGGATGGACTTGGATATCACATCTCATGTTATAGGTAGGCTCTCAGGTTTGGTATAAGCATTGAGATATCACATCTCATGCTATAGGAAGGGTCTCAGAATTGGAATGGGAAGGAGTTGGATATCACATCTCAAGCTATAGGAAGGGTCTCAGTATTGGAATGGGAAGGACTTGGATATCACATCTCATGCTATAGGAAGGCTCTCAGGTTTGGAAGGGGAAAGAGTTGGATATCTCATTTCATGTTAGAGGTAGGATCTCAGGTTTGGTATTAGAGGCATTGAGATATCACATCTCATGCTATCAGAAGGGTCTCAGGAATGGAATGGAAAGGAGTTAGATATCACATCTCATGCTAAAGGGAGGGTCTCAGGTTTGGAAGGGGAAGGATTTGGATATCACATCTCATGTTATAGGAAGGATCTCAGGTTTGGTATTAGAAGCATTGAGATATCACATCTCATGCTATCGGAAGGATCTCAGGTTTGGTATTAGAAGCATTGAGATATCACATCTCATGCTATCAGAAGAGTCTCAGGATTGGAATAGGAAGGAGTTGGATATCACATTTCATGCTAAAGGGAGGGTCTCAGGTTTGGAAGGGGAAGGATTTGGATATCACATCTCATGTTATCGGAAGGATCTCACGTTTGGTATTAGAAGTATTGAGATATCATATCTCATGCTATAGGAAGGGTCTCAGGATTGGAATGGGAAGGAGTTGGATATCACATCTCATGCTATAGGGAGGGTCTCAGGATTGGAATGGGAAGGACTTAGATATCACATATCATGCTATAGGGAGGGTCTCAGTTTTGATATTAGAAGCATTGAGATATCACATCTCATGCTATCGGAAGTGTCTCAGGATTGGAATGGGAAGGAGCTGGATATCACATCTCATGCTAAAGGAAGGGTCTCAGGTTTGGAACGGGAAGGATTTGGATATCACATCTCATGTTATAGGAAGGGTCTCAGGTTTGGTATAAGCATTGAGATATCACATCTCTGCTATCGGAAGTGTCTCAGGATTGGAATGGGAAGGAGTTGGATATCCCATCTCATGTTATAGGACGGGTCTCAGGTTTGTTATTAGAATCATTGAGATATCATATTGCATGCTGTAGGAAGGGTCTAAGGGTTGGAATGTGAAGGACTTGGATATCACATCTCATGCTATAGATAGGCTCTTAGGTTTGGAAAGGGAAGGAGTTGGATATCACATTTCATGTTAGAGGAAGGATCTCAGGTTTGGTATTAGAAGCATTGAGATATCACATCTCATGCTATAGGAAGGGTCTCAGGATTGGAATGGGAAGCAGTTGGATATCACATCTCATGCTATAGGAAGGGTCTCAGGTTTGGTATAAGCCTTGAGATATCACATCTCATGCTATAGGACGGGCCTCAGGATTGGAATGGAAGGAGTTGGATATCACATCTCATGTTATAGGAAGGATCTCAGGTTTGGTATTAGAAGCATTGAGACATCACATCTCATGCTATAGGAAGGGTCTCAAGGTTGGAATGGGAAGGAGTTGGATATCACATCTCATCCAATAGGAAGGGTCTCAGGTTTGGAATGGGAAGGAATTGGATATCACATCTCATGTTATAGGAAGGATCTCAGGTTTGGTATTAGAAGCATTGAGATATCACATCTCATGCTATAGGAAGGGTCTCAGGATTGGAATGTGAAGGATTTGGATATCACATCTCATGCTAAAGGAAGGGTCTCAGGTTTGGTAGAAGCATTGAGATATCACGTCGCTGCTATCGGAAGGGTCTCAGGATTGGATTGGGAAGGAGTTGGATATCCCTTCTCATGCTATAGGAAGTGTCTCAGGTTGGATTGGGAAGGAGTTGGATATCCCTTCTCATGCTATAGGAAGGGTCTCAGGATTTGAATGGCAAGGAGTTGGATATCACATCTCATGCCATAGGAAGGGACTCAGGTTTGGTATAAGCATTGAGATATCACATCTCTGCTATCGGAAGGGTCTCAGGATTGGATTGGGAAGGAGTTGGATATCCCTTCTCATGCTATAGGAAGTGTCTCAGGTTGGAATGGGAAGGAGTTGGATATCACATCTCTTGCTATAGGAAGGGTCTCAGGATTGGAATGGGTAGGAGTTGGATATTACTTTCTTGCTATAGGAAGGGTCTCATGTTTGGAATGGGAAGGAGTTGGATATCACATATGCTATAGTTAGTGTCTCAGGTTTGGAACGGGAAGGAGTTGGATATCACATCTCATGTTATAGGAAGGGTCTCAGGTTTGGTATAAGCATTGAGATATCACATCTCTGCTATCGGAAGCGGCTCAGGATTGGAATGGGAAGGAGTTGGATATCCCATCTCATGTTATAGGAAGAGTCTCTGGTTTGGTATTAGAATTATTGAGATATCACATCGCATGCTGTAGGAAGGGTCTAAGGATTGGAATGGGATAGACTTGGATATCACATCTCATGTTATAGGTAGGCTCTCAGGTTTGGTATAAGCATTGAGATATCACATCTCATGCTATAGGAAGGGTCTCAGGATTGGAATGGGAAGGAATTGGATATCACATCTCATGCTATAGGAAGGGTCTCAGATTTGGTATAAGCATTGAGATATCACATCTCATGCTAAAGGAAGGGTCTCAGGATTGGAATGGGAAGGAGTTGTATATGACATCTCAGGCCATAGGAAGGTTCTCAGGTTTGGTATAAGCATTGAGATATCACATCTCTGCTATCGGAAAGGTCTCAGGATTGGAATGGGAAGGAGTTGGATATCCCATCTCATGTTATAGGAAGGGTCTCAGGTTTGGTATTAGAAGCATAGAGATATCACATCTCATGCTATAAGAAGGGTCTCAGGATTGGAATGGGAAGGACTTGGATGTCACATCTCATGCTATAGGGAGGGTCTCAAGTTTGATATTAGAAGCATTGAGATAACAAATCTCATGATATCGGAAGGGTCTCAGGATTGGAATGGGAAGGAGTTGGATATCACATCTCATGATAAAGGAAGGGTCTAAGGTTTGGAAGGGGAAGGATTTGGATATCACATCTCATGTTATAGGACGGGTCTCAGGTTTAATATTAGAAGCATTGAGATATCAAGTCTCATGGTATAAGAAGGGTCTCAGAATTGGAATGGGAAGGAGTTGGATATCACACCTCAAGCTATAGGAAGGGTCTCAGGATTGGAATGGGAAGGAGTTTGATATCACATCTCATGCCATAGTATGGGTCTCAGGTTTGGTAGAAGCATTGGGATATCACATCTCATGCTATCGGAAGGGTATCAGTATTGGATTTGGAAGAAGTTGGATATCCCATCTCATGCCATAGGAATGGTCTCAGGTTGGAATGGGAAGGAGTTGGATATCACATTTCATGTTATAGGAAGGGTCTCAGGATTGGAATGCGAAGGACTTGGATATCATATCTCATGCTATAGGACGGGTCTCAGGTTTGTTATTAGAATCATTGAGATATCATATTGCATGCTATAGGAAGGGTCTCAGGATTGGAATGGGAAGCAGTTGGATATCACATCTCATGCTATAGGAAGGGTCTCAGGTTTGGTATAAGCCTTGAGATATCACATCTCAAGCTATAGGAAGGGTCTCAGGATTGGAATGGGAAGGAGTTTGATATCACATCTCATGCCATAGTATGGGTCTCAGGTTTGGTAGAAGCATTGGGATATCACATCTCATGCTATCGGAAGGGTATCAGTATTGGATTTGGAAGAAGTTGGATATCCCATCTCATGCCATAGGAATGGTCTCAGGTTGGAATGGGAAGGAGTTGGATATCACATTTCATGTTATAGGAAGGGTCTCAGGATTGGAATGGGAAGGACTTGGATATCATATCTCATGCTATAGGACGGGTCTCAGGTTTGTTATTAGAATCATTGAGATATCATATTGCATGCTGTAGGAAGGGTTAAGGATTGGAATGGGAAGGACCTGGATATCACATCTCATGCTATAGAACGGCTCTCAGGTTTGGAAAGGGAAGGAGTTGGATATCACATCTCATGTTATAGGATGGATCTCAGGTTTGGTATTAGAAGTATTGAGATATCACATCTCATGCTATAGGAAGGGTTTCAGGATTGGAATGGGAAGGAGTTGGATATCACATCTCATGCTAAAGGAAGGGTCTCAGGTTTGGTAGAAGCATTGAGATATCACATCTCATGCTATAGGAAGGGTCTCAGGATTGGAATGGGAAGGACTTAGATATCACATATCATGCTATAGGGAGGGTCTCAGTTTTGATATTAGAAGCATTGAGATATCACATCTCATGCTATCGGAAGTGTCTCAGGATTGGAATGGGAAGGAGCTGGATATCACATCTCATGCTAAAGGAAGGGTGTCAGGTTTGGAACGGGAAGGAGTTGGATATCACATCTCATGTTATAGGAAGGGTCTCAGGTTTGGTATAAACATTGAGATATCACATCTCTGCTATCGGAAGTGTCTCAGGATTGGAATGGGAAGGAGTTGGATATCCCATCTCATGTTATAGGACGGGTCTCAGGTTTGTTATTAGAATCATTGAGATATCATATTGCATGCTGTAGGAAGGGTCTAAGGGTTGGAATGTGAAGGACTTGGATATCACATCTCATGCTATAGATAGGCTCTTAGGTTTGGAAAGGGAAGGAGTTGGATCTCACATTTCATGTTAGAGGAAGGATCTCAGGTTTGGTATTAGAAGCATTGAGATATCACATCTCAAGCTATAGGAAGGGTCTCAGGATTGGAATGGGAAGGAGTTGGATATCACATCTCATGCTTTAGGAAGGGTCTCAGGTTTGGTATAAGCATTGAGATATCACATCTCATGCTATAGGAAGGGTCTCAGGATTGGAATGGAAGGAGTTGGATATCACATCTCATGTTATAGGAAGGATCTCAGGTTTGGTATTAGAAGCATTGAGACATCACATCTCATGCTATAGGAAGGGTCTCAGGATTGGAATGGGAAGGAGTTGGATATCAAATCTCATGCTATAGGAAGCGTCTCAGGATTGGAATGGGAAGGAGTTGAATATGACATCTCATGCCATAGGAAGGGTCTCAGGTTTGGTATAAACATTGAGATATCACATCTCTGCTATCAAAAGGGTCTCAGGATTGGAATGGGAAGGAGTTGGATATCCCATCTCATGTTATAGGAAGAGTCTCAGGTTTGGTATTAGAAGCATTGAGATATCACATCTCATGCTATAGGAAGTGTCTCAGGATTGGAATGGGAAGGAGTTGGATATCACATCTCATGTTATAGGAAGGGTCTCAGGATTGGAATGGGAAGGATTTGGATATCACATCTCTTGCTATAGGAAGGGTCTCAGGATTGGAATGGGTAGGAGTTGGATATTACTTTCTTGCTATAGGAAGGGTCTCATGTTTGGAATGGGAAGGAGTTGGATATATCATATGCTATAGTTAGTGTCTCAGGTTTGGAACGGGAAGGAGTTGGATATCACATCTCATGTTATAGGAAGGGTCTCAGGTTTGGTATAAGCATTGAGATATCACATCTCTGCTATCGGAAGCGGCTCAGGATTGGAATGGGAAGGAGTTGGATATCCCATCTCATGTTATAGGAAGAGTCTCTGGTTTGGTATTAGAATCATTGAGATATCACATCGCATGCTGTAGGAAGGGTCTAAGGATTGGAATGGGATGGACTTGGATATCACATCTCATGTTATAGGTAGGCTCTCAGGTTTGGTATAAGCATTGAGATATCACATCTCATGCTATAGGAAGGGTCTCAGGATTGGAATGGGAAGGAATTGGATATCACATCTCATGCTATAGGAAGGGTCTCAGATTTGGTATAAGCATTGAGATATCACATCTCATGCTAAAGGAAGGGTCTCAGGATTGGAATGGGAAGGAGTTGTATATGACATCTCAGGCCATAGGAAGGTTCTCAGGTTTGGTATAAGCATTGAGATATCACATCTCTGCTATCAGAAAGGTCTCAGGATTGGAATGGGAAGGAGTTGGATATCCCATCTCATGTTATAGGAAGGGTCTCAGGTTTGGTATTAGAAGCATAGAAATATCACATCTCATGCTATAGGAAGGGTCTCAGGATTGGAATGGGAAGGACTTGGATGTCACATCTCATGCTATAGGGAGGGTCTCAAGTTTGATATTAGAAGCATTGAGATAACAAATCTCATGATATCGGAAGGGTCTCAGGATTGGAATGGGAAGGAGTTGGATATCACATCTCATGATAAAGGAAGGGTCTAAGGTTTGGAAGGGGAAGGATTTGGATATCACATCTCATGTTATAGGACGGGTCTCAGGTTTAATATTAGAAGCATTGAGATATCAAGTCTCATGGTATAAGAAGGGTCTCAGAATTGGAATGGGAAGGAGTTGGATATCACACCTCAAGCTATAGGAAGGGTCTCAGGATTGGAATGGGAAGGAGTTTGATATCACATCTCATGCCATAGTATGGGTCTCAGGTTTGGTAGAAGCATTGGGATATCACATCTCATGCTATCGGAAGGGTATCAGTATTGGATTTGGAAGAAGTTGGATATCCCATCTCATGCTATAGGAAGGGTCTCAGGTTGGAATGGGAAGGAGTTGGATATCACATTTCATGTTATAGGAAGGGTCTCAGGATTGGAATGGGAAGGACTTGGATATCATATCTCATGCTATAGGACGGGTCTCAGGTTTGTTATTAGAATCATTGAGATATCATATTGCATGCTGTAGGAAGGGTCTAAGGATTGGAATGGGAAGGACCTGGATATCACATCTCATGCTATAGAACGGCTCTCAGGTTTGGAAAGGGAAGGAGTTGGATATCACATCTCATGTTATAGGATGGATCTCAGGTTTGGTATTAGAAGTATTGAGATATCACATCTCATGCTATAGGAAGGGTCTCAGGATTGGAATGGGAAGGAGTTGGATATTACATCTCATGCTAAAGGAAGGGTCTCAGGTTTGGTAGAAGCATTGAGATATCACATCTCATGCTATAGGAAGGGTCTCAGGATTGGAATGGGAAGGACTTAGATATCACATATCATGCTATAGGGAGGGTCTCAGTTTTGATATTAGAAGCATTGAGATATCACATCTCATGCTATCGGAAGTGTCTCAGGATTGGAATGGGAAGGAGCTGGATATCATATCTCATGCTAAAGGAAGGGTCTCAGGTTTGGAACGGGAAGGAGTTGGATATCACATCTCATGTTATAGGAAGGGTCTCAGGTTTGGTATAAACATTGAGATATCACATCTCTGCTATCGGAAGTGTCTCAGGATTGGAATGGGAAGGAGTTGGATATCCCATCTCATGTTATAGGAAGGGTCTCAGGTTTGTTATTAGAATCATTGAGATATCATATTGCATGCTGTAGGAAGGGTCTAAGGGTTGGAATGTGAAGGACTTGGATATCACATCTCATGCTATAGATAGGCTCTTAGGTTTGGAAAGGGAAGGAGTTGGATCTCACATTTCATGTTAGAGGAAGGATCTCAGGTTTGGTATTAGAAGCATTGAGATATCACATCTCATGCTATAGGAAGGGTCTCATGATTGGAATGGGAAGGAGTTGGATATCACATCTCATGCTATAGGAAGGGTCTCAGGTTTGGTAGAAGCATTGAGATATCACATCTCATGCTATAGGAAGGGTCTAAGGATTGGAATTGGATGGACTTGGATATCACATCTCATGTTATAGGTAGGCTCTCAGGTTTGGTATAAGCATTGAGATATCACATCTCATGCTATAGGAAGGGTCTCAGAATTGGAATGGGAAGGAGTTGGATATCACATCTCAAGCTATAGGAAGGGTCTCAGTATTGAAATGGGAAGGACTTGGATATCACATCTCATGCTATAGGAAGGCTCTCAGGTTTGGAAGGGGAAAGAGTTGGATATCTCATTTCATGTTAGAGGTAGGATCTCAGGTTTGGTATTAGAGGCATTGAGAAATCACATCTCATGCTATCAGAAGGGTCTCAGGAATGGAATGGGAAGGAGTTAGATATCACATCTCATGCTAAAGGGAGGGTCTCAGGTTTGGAAGGGGAAGGATTTGGATATCACATCTCATGTTATAGGAAGGATCTCAGGTTTGGTATTAGAAGCATTGAGATATCACATCTCATGCTATAGGAAGGGTCTCATGATTGGAATGGGAAGGAGTTGGATATCACATCTCATGCTATAGGAAGGGTCTCAGGTTTGGTATAAGCATTGAGATATCACATCTCATGCTATAGGAAGGGTCTCAGGATTGGAATGGAAGGAGTTGGATATCACATCTCATGTTATAGGAAGGATCTCAGGTTTGGTATTAGAAGCATTGAGACATCACATCTCATGCTATAGGAAGGGTCTCAGGATTGGAATGGGAAGGAGTTGGATATCAAATCTCATGCTATAGGAAGGGTCTCAGGATTGGAAGGGAAGGAGTTGAATATGACATCTCATGCCGTAGGAAGGGTCTCAGGTTTGGTATAAACATTGAGATATCACATCTCTGCTATCAAAAGGGTCTCAGGATTGGAATGGGAAGGAGTTGGATATCCCATCTCATGTTATAGGAAGAGTCTCAGGTTTGGTATTAGAAGCATTGAGATATCACATCTCATGCTATAGGAAGTGTCTCAGGATTGGAATGGGAAGGACTTGGATATCACATCTCATGCTATAGGTAGGGTCTCAAGTTTGACATTAGAAGCATTGAGATATCACATCTCATGCTATAGGAAGGGTCTGAGGATTGGAATGGGAAGGAGTTGGATATCACATCTCCTGCTATGGGAAGGGTCTCAGGTTTGGTATAAGCAGTGAGATATCACATCTCATGCTATAGGAAGTGTCTCAGGATTGGAATGGGAAGGAGTTGGATATCACATCTCATGTTATAGGAAGGATCTCAGGTTTGGTATAAGCATTGAGATATCACATCTCTGCTATCGGAAGGGTCTCAAGATTGGAATGGGAAGGAGTTGGATATTCCCATCTCATGTTATAGGAAGGGTCTCAGGTTTGGTATTAGAAGCATTGAGATATCACATCTCATGCTATAGGAAGGGTCTCAGGATTGGAATGGGAAGGACTTGGATATCACATCTCATGCTATAGGGAGGGTCTCAAGTTTGATATTAGAAGCTTTGAGATATCACATCTCATGATATCGGAAGGGTCTCAGGATTGGAATGGGAATGAGTTGGATATCACATCTCATGATAAAGGAAGGGTCTAAGGTTTGGAAGGGGAAGGATTTTGATATCACATCTCATGTTATATTACGGGTCTCAGGTTTGGTATTAGAAGCATTGAGATATCAAGTCTCATAGTATAGGAAGGGTCTCAGAATTGGAATGGGAAGGAGTTGGATATCCCATCTCATGTTATAGGAAGAGTCTCTGGTTTGGTATTAGAATCATTGAGATATCACATCGCATGCTGTAGGGAGGGTCTAAGGATTGGAATGGGATGGACTTGGATATCACATCTCATGTTATAGGTAGGCTCTCAGGTTTGGTATAAGCATTGAGATATCACATCTCATGCTATAGGAAGGGTCTCAGAATTGGAATGGGAAGGAGTTGGATATCACATCTCAAGCTATAGGAAGGGTCTCAGTATTGAAATGGGAAGGACTTGGATATCACATCTCATGCTATAGGAAGGCTCTCAGGTTTGGAAGGGGAAAGAGTTGGATATCTCATTTCATGTTAGAGGTAGGATCTCAGGTTTGGTATTAGAGGCATTGAGATATCACATCTCATGCTATCAGAAGGGTCTCAGGAATGGAATGGGAAGGAGTTAGATATCACATCTCATGCTAAAGGGAGGGTCTCAGGTTTGGAAGGGGAAGGATTTGGATATCACATCTCATGTTATAGGAAGGATCTCAGGTTTGGTATTAGAAGCATTGAGATATCACATCTCATGCTATCGGAAGGATCTCAGGTTTGGTATTAGAAGCATTGAGATATCACATCTCATGCTATCAGAAGAGTCTCAGGATTGGAATAGGAAGGAGTTGGATATCACATTTCATGCTAAAGGGAGGGTCTCAGGTTTGGAAGGGGAGGATTTGGATATCACATCTCATATTATAGGAAGGATCTCACGTTTGGTATTAGAAGCATTGAGATATCAAATCTCATGCTATAGGAAGGGTCTCAGGATTGGAATGTGAAGGATTTTGATATCACATCTCATGCTAAAGGAAGGGTCTCAGGTTTGGTAGAAGCATTGAGATTTCACGTCTCTGCTATCGGAAGGGTCTCAGGATTGGATTGGGAAGGAGTTGGATATCCCTTTTCATGCTATAGGAAGGGTCTCAGGATTTGAATGGCAAGGAGTTGGATATCACATCTCATGCCATAGGAAGGGTCTCAGGTTTGGTATAAGCATTGAGATATCACATCTCTGCTATCGGAAGGGTCTCAGGATTGGATTGGGAAGGAGTTGGATATCCCTTCTCATGCTATAGGAAGTGTCTCAGGTTGGAATGGGAAGGAGTTGGATATCACATCTCATGTTATAGGAAGGGTCTCAGGATTGGAATGGGAAATATCCAAATCCTTCCCATTCCAATCCTGAGACCCTTCCTATAGCAAGAGATGTGATATCCAAATCCTTCCCATTCCAATCCTGAGACCCTTCCTATAACATGAGATGTGATATTCAACTCCTTCCCATTCCAACCTGAGACACTTCCTATAGCATAAGAAGGGATATCCAACTCCTTCCCAATCCAATCCTGAGAACCTTCCGATAGCAGAGATGTGATATCTCAATGCTTATACCAAACCTGAGACCCTTCCTATGGCATGAGATGTGATATCCAACTCCTTGCCATTCAAATCCTGAGACCCTTCCTATAGCATGAGATGTGATATCTCAATGCTTCTACCAAACCTGAGACCCTTCCTTTAGCATGAGATGTGATATCCAAATCCTTCACATTCCAATCCTGATACCCTTCCTATAGCATGAGATGTGATATCTCAATGCTTCTAATACCAAACCTGAGACCCTTCCTATAACATGAGATGTGATATCCAATTCCTTCCCATTCCAAACCTGAGACCCTTCCTATTGGATGAGATGTGATATCCAACTCCTTCCCATTCCAACCCTGAGACCCTTCCTATACCATGAGATGTGATATCTCAATGCATCTAATACCAAACCTGGGAACCGTCCTATAACATGAGATGTGATATCTCAATGTTTCTAATAAAAAACCTGAGACCGTTCCTATAACATGAGATGTGATATCCAATTCCTTCCCATTCCAGACCTGAGACCCTTCCTTTAGCATGAGATGTGATATCCAAATACTTCCCATTCCAATCCTAAAACCCTTCCTATAGCATGAGATGTGATATCTCAATGTTTCTAATAAAAAACCTGAGACCCTTCCTATAGCAAGAGATGTGATATCCAAATCCTTCCCATTCCAATCCTGAGACCCTTCCTGTATATAACATGAGATGTGATATCCAACTCCTTCCCATTCCAGCCTGAGACCCTTCCTATAGCATGAGATGTGATATCCAACTCCTTACCATTCAAATCCTGAGACCCTCCCTATAACAAGAGATGTCATATCCAACTCCTTCCCATTCCAAACCTGAGACCCTTCCTATAACATGAGATGTGATATCCAACTCCTTCCCATTCCAAACCTGAGACCCTTCCGATAGCATGAGATGTGATATCTCAATGCTTCAAAAACCAAACATGAGAACCATCCTATAACATGAGATGTGAAATCCAAATCCTTCCCTTCCCAAACCTGAGACTCTTCCTATAGCATGAGATGTGATATCTCAATGCTTCTACCAAACCGGAAACCCTTCCTATTGCATGAGATGTGATATCACAATGCTTCTAATACCAAACCTGAGACCCTTCCCATCCTTCCCATAGCATGAGATGTGATATCCAACTCCTTCCCATTCCAATCCTGAGACCCTTCCTATAGGATGAGATGTTATATCTCAATGTTTCTAATACCAAACCTGAGATCCTTCCTATAACATGAGATGTGATATCCAACTCCTTCCCATTCCAATCCCGAGACCCTTCCTATAGCATGAGATGTGATATCTCAATGCTTCTAATACCAAACCTAAGGTCCTTCCTATAACATGAGATGTGATATCCAAATCCTTCCCATTCCAAACCTGAGACCCTCCCTTTAGCATGAGATGTGATATCCAACTCCTTCCCATTCCAATCCTGATACCCTTCTGATAGCATGAGATGTGATATCTCAATGCCTCTAATACCAAACCTGAGATCCTACCTCTAACATGAAATGTGATATCCAACTCCTTCCTTTTCCAAACCTGAGACCCTTCCTACAGCATGAGATGTGTTAAGACGGATTTCTGAACTCTGTCCTGGTGGCGCAGAAGTTCAGAAGGCCAACCTAATTACTTGGAACAGGGTAACCTCTGGACGAGCCAGACCAATCAAGGTAGCGATCGCGGCGGTCAAGACTAGGTCTCAAGAGGGGTGAGGGTGACTGAAAGCCCGCAATGAGCACACAAAGCAAGAGCGCTTACAAACTACTCCAAACAGTTGTTATATCAAAAATAGATACACATTTATTTTAAGGCCTTTAAAATAATGACCGTAGCGAGAAAATCACAATATCACAATATTAAACCAACACATACCATATCAACACAATATATATACAAATACACAGTCGCAAGCGTTTAAAGCACGAAATATGTAGTCCACCTGAAAGGAAAGGAAAACAGGCAGTGCGATAACGCTTTAGACTCAGTTCGCCTTCAGAGGCACCTAACTAGATGGAAGTCCGAGCCCTGCGAAGAGTGGAGCCTTGTGCTCAAAGTACTTGCCACGCCGGTGCCAACGGGCAAAAGGGGAAGCTCTTCGGAGGAAGTCAGGCAGTTCGGGTTAGTGCACAGCAGAAGGAGAACAGGTTCCGCAACTCAAGCGCAGCCTCCACAGCGGGCAGAAGCAGAGCGCGAGTACGGCCAAAAGGGTGCTGTTTTTACACAGCAGGGAAAGCAATGGGATACTGCAGGAGGGCGACCAGATCCTAGCTAAACTACTCACCGGTCCCCGAAGCAAGCAGACCCAGGCTTCTCCACGTTAGTTTCAGCAGCTGGCAGGTTCAGAAGAGCAGGGAACGCCTCGAAGTCGTGTAGAGCAAAAAGACGTCCCAATCGACGAAACCAGCACAGTTTGTTGCCACAGCAGGACAACGGAGCGGCCGTGTGTATTCAAGCCAAATGTACACTCCTCCCTTCAGACTTGGGAACGCCAAGTGTACGAAGCGTGGGAGAGTGACAAGGACTCGAAATACAACACAACCTGGCGGCAGTTACAGAGCAGGACTCCCTTGTAAGCTGGTCAGTCAACTGGATGGCCCAGAGACACTTCCGAAGGCTTACTTGGAGGGGGTGATGAAGTCGCCGGGAATAGCTGTTCCTGCTATTCCAAAGGTCGAAGCACCAGTACAGACACTTCTGGTTCGATCCAAGGAGGAAAGGGTTTCACAGGACGACAGCAGTGCAAAGGAGGATTCCTTCAGCGGGTCACCAGCAATTCCTCAGTCCAGCCTCTTGGTTGCAGGATACTTGGCTCCTGTATTCCTTCGTTCGTGAGAACTCAGGAGATCGACATGGTAGTGGTGTTTCCAGCTCCCTCTTATCCACGGTTCCCTTCGCGCCAAAACGGAGGGGAGCCAATGGGAGATCCGCACATCAACACACATACCATACGTGGACCAATCACGGACCACGGTGGTCCCAGGCATTCACACCACCCCAGACTCTCTGGCACCCAGGATGTGTATTGGGACCAGACATCCCAGCCCACACCCTGGAGGCACACAAACGACATGTAGAAGCCCGCGAAAGCAACCACGTTTCGCGGGAAAGTACATGCCCAAATAAGGAAGGCCCCGGGTCGCCCGACCTGGGGAAGGTGAAGGGAGCAAGACGGTCAGTGGACAGGACAAAGGAGCCTTGTGGACTGGCCATTTTGGGAGCCAGGCCACCATTTTGGGTTCAGTGCGAAAAACGTGCTCAGAACGCCAAAAGGAGCTCAAAATAAACAAAACGATCGCTGCCACCATTCCAGTCCCTGAATGACTTGCACCGATCAAATACCATCCTAAAAGAGTATCTAGGGCCCGTAGAAGGCTAGAGACCCAAGAGAGCTGTAACTTAGCTTACAGTGCCCTCTTGTGTCATGTTGCACTAAAGCCGCAACATGATAAACGAAACTACGGGAAACAGCGTTCCCCGGTACTGAATGTCTTAAGGGCATGACCGTTTCCCCTTAAGAAAGGAGCGAAAGCCCAGAGGAGTGCGGCAGAAGGCTGCACTTCTCGGGCAAAGTCGAGAACAAGGTGAAAAACAACAGCAAAAAGTTTAGGGGTTGCCACATGGAAGGAAAATTACCTACAATTCCGAAATCTTTCCTAACACTCGCCCCTCCCAGACTATGGACAGGGGGAACTAATCCACCCCTGGATGAGTCTCTTGTTCAGGTCGGTTAAACATTCTCCACAACCCATCAGCATTGCTATGTTGGACACCTGGCCTATGCTCAATAGTGAAGTCGAAGCCTTGTAGACTTATGGACCACCTAAGCAACTTTGGATTCTCCCCCTTCATGTTTATTAGCCACTTTAAGGGCTTATGGTCAGTTTGCACAGTGAAGTGGGTCCCATAGAGGTAGGGCCTCAGCTTCCTTAGGGCCCACACAACAGAGAAACATTCTTTCTCTACCGTGGACCATCTGAGCTCTCTGTCCTTAAACTGGCGACTAATAAAACCAATAGGGTGTTCCTTACCCTTCTCATCTACTTGCGATAGTACAGCTCCTATCCCAGTGTCAGAGGCGTCCGTCTGCACGATAAAAGGTCTTTGATAATCAGGGGCCCTGAGGACAGGGGCCTGGCACAAGGAGTCTTTTAAGCCATTGAAGGCCTTCTCACACTCGTCGGTCCAAGTTACCTTCTTGGGTTTCTTCAGAGTTGTGAGGGCAGTCAGAGGGGCAGCTATGGTGCCATAGTCTGCCACAAAATTGCGGTAATACCCCGTGAGTCCTAAGAAGGCTCTCACTTGGGTTTGTGTAGTGGGGGTAGGCCAGTCTTGTACTGCTTGTACTTTACTGGGTAGAGGCTGTATCCTCCCTCCACCTACTTCATGTCCAAGGTAAAACACTGAGCCTTGTCCAATCTGGCATTTACTAGCCTTTATGGTCAAGTGTGCTTTCTGAAGAGCCTGGAGCACAATCCCGAGGTGTTTCACATGGTCAGGTGGCACTGAAAACTGCTATATCGTCCAGATATGCAAGACAGAATTCGTCCAACCCATTCAAAACATGATGCACAAGCCTCTGGAAAGTGGCAGGTGCATTCTTCAACCCGAACGGCATTACCCGGAATTGGTAAAGGCCGTCTGGAGTAGAAAATGCTGTCTTCTCCTTGGCATGTTCTGCTAAAGCTATTTGCCAATAGCCAGCAGTGAGGTCAAACGTGCTGAGGTACTTGGAGGCACCCAAAGTATCCACCAGCTCATCTGTTCGAGGCAAGGGGTGTGCATCTGTCTTGGTGACAGCATTCAGAGCCCTGTAATCCACACAGAACCTCAATTCAGAAGTGCCTGCCTTTGGAACGAAAACCACAGGGCTGGACCAAGGACTACTAGAGGGTTCAATCACCCCAAGGTCTAACATCTTGTTGACCTCGGTCTTAATATAAGACCTTACTTTGTCTGACATCCTGTATCCCCTACTTTTGGTAGGTACACTGTCTCCTGTGTCTATGTTATGTTTGCACCAAGGTGTCAAACCAGGCGACTGTGAAAACGGGGGAAAACTGCCTAAGCAAACTTTTTACCTCAGCCTGCTGATCAGAAGTCAGGTGAGGGGCCACTCGGACACCCTCAAAGGAGATATCTGAAGGACCGCTTTGGAACAGGTCGGGGAGAGGTTCAGACTCCTCTTCCTCAACATCTGAAGCCAGTAACAGTGCTGCGATTTCGACTCTTGGGACGAAAGCCTTCAGCCTATTCACGTGAAACACTTTTGGAGCCTGTCCAGGCCTTCCAAGGTCCACTAAATAGTTAACCTCACCCAGGGGCTCCACCACTGTGTAAGGGCCTGACCATTTGTCCTGTAAAGCTCAAGGCCTTATGGGATTCATGATCAGGACTTGCTGACCAGGTGTAAAGTTGATGAGGGAAGCTTTCTGGTCGTACCAATGTTTCACCAGCGCTTGTACTGCCTTCAATTTATCACTAGCCAAGCCCATCAGAAGTACCATCCGTTTTCTGAGCCCTAGCACATAATCAACTACGTTGGTAGTAACAGGGGGAGTGGACATCTCCCATCCCTCTTTGACTATGGCTAAGGGTCCCCGTACAGGATGACCAAACAGAAGTTTGAAGGGGCTGAAGCCAACACCCTCCTGTGGTACCTCTCGGTAGGCAAACAGTAAGCATGGTAAAAGAAGATCCCATTGTCTTCTCTGAAGCTTCTCCAGAGCCCCAATCATGCTTTTTAACGTTCTGTTGAAACGTTCCACCAGACCATTGGTCTGGGGGTGGTATGCAGAAGAGAACTTGTAGGTGACCCCACATTCTTTCCACATAGCCTGCATATACTTCGACATAAAGTTGCTGCCACGATCTGACACAACTTCTTTAGGGAAGCCAACCCTAGTAAATATGCCAAGTAAAGCTTTTGCAACTGACTTGGCAGTTACAGTTTTCAATGGGATGGCCTCAGGATATCTGGTTGCATGGTCGACCAGCACCAGGATAAACCTATTGCCCGAGGATGTTTGCGGGTCAAGGGGACCAACGATGTCGATCCCTACCCTTTCAAATGGTACCCCCACAACTGGGAGCGGTACCAACGGAGCTTGGATTGTCGAGCCAACCTTACCAGATAACTGGCAGGAGGCACAACTCCTGCAGTGACTTTCTACTTGCACACCCATCTTGGGCCAGTAGAAGTGCATGGATAACCTTTGCTTGGTCCTCTTAATACCAAGGTGACCAGCAAGGAGCACTTCATGCGCCAACTGCAGGAGGAAGGGCCTAACAGCAAGGGGAACCACCAACCTCCTATGGTCTCCTTCTGTAGACTCTGTGGGCTCACTATACAGGAGTCCACCTTCCCAATAAATCCTATGCGTCCCAGGAGGTTCACCCTCAAGCTGGGAGCAGGCCTGTCTCCTTAGGCCTTCCAGAGATGGGCACTCACGTTGGCCTTTACTGAATTCGTCCCTATCAGGACCTCCTTCAACTAACAAGTCTTTTAGTTCAGGATGGTCGTTGGGGTCAAATACTTCAGGCATCGCCACCTCCTCCTCAGGCCCGGGCGATTGACCAACTTCATCCACCGCAGTGGTAGGCGAGCTCGGGGGAATATTCTCCTTCCCTCGTCTTGACTTGTTGACTCCTTTCGCCTTGGGTTTCCCCTTCGGCTGGGGCGGCGTATTGGTCTTGGCCAATGCTGCCCGTGCTTGAGACCGTGTGTAGGGTCTTTCGGCAGTGTCTCCTATGAGCCCTAAAGCTCTGAGATCATTACCTAACAAGACCTTTCCCGGGACGTTTCTCTGAATGCTCACTGGAATCCTGACTGCTGTACCATTTAAAGTAAGATTTACAGGTATTACTGGGAACATACGGAGTGGGCCGTCAGCCAACTTAGTGGGCATCAGAGTAGCTCTGGCAACTTCCTCTGAGTCTACCAAGGTAGAATCCACTACAGTTCGACTGCACCCACTATCCCTAAGAGCTGGAGTATCTACTCCATTGATCAGCACACTGTCTTACAATAAGCCTCCCTATGTAAACAGACCCAATGGATCTTGTTTTGCTTGTGGAGCAACTGACCACGTGAAGGGGGATCCCCGGTGTAAGGTTAGACCTTTGGTGGTCCACTCCGCTAATCTGGCCTTCTCCTCCTACGAGGAAGAAGAGATTACAGGAGCATCCTTCTCCTCAGACTCATTTCCCAGCGGGATAGAGGCTGAGGTAGTTTTAGTTTCCCTGGGAGGAGGGTCTCAGGTTTGGAAGGGGAAGGATTTGGATATCACATCTCATGTTATCGGAAGGATCTCACGTTTGGTATTAGAAGTATTGAGATATCATATCTCATGCTATAGGAAGGGTCTCAGGATTGGAATGGGAAGGAGTTGGATATCACATCTCATGCTATAGGAAGTGTCTCAGGATTGTAATGGGAAGGACTTGGATATCACATCTCATGCTATAGGTAGGGTCTCAAGTTTGATATTAGAAGCATTGAGATATCACATCTCATGCTATAGGAAGGGTCTGAGGATTGGAATGGGAAGGAGTTGGATATCACATATCATGCTATTGGAAGGGTCTCAGGTGTGGTATAAGCAGTGAGATATCACATCTCATGCTATAGGAAGTGTCTCAGGATTGGAATGGGAAGGAGTTGGATATCACATCTCATGTTATAGGAAGGATCTCAGGTTTGGTATAAGCATTGAGATATCACATCTCTGCTATCGGAAGGGTCTCAGGATTGGAATGGGAAGGAGTTGGATATTCCCATCTCATGTTATAGGAAGGGTCTCAGGTTTGGTATTAGAAGCATTGAGATATCACATCTCATGCTATAGGAAGGGTCTCAGGATTGGAATGGGAAGGACTTGGATATCACATCTCATGCTATAGGGAGGGTCTCAAGTTTGATATTAGAAGATTTGAGATATCACATCTCATGATATCGGAAGGGTCTCAGGATTGGAATGGGAAGGAGTTGGATATCACATCTCATGATAAAGGAAGGGTCTAAGGTTTGGAAGGGGAAGGATTTGGATATCACATCTCATGTTATATTACGGGTCTCACCTTTGGTATTAGAAGCATTGAGATATCAAGTCTCATAGTATAGGAAGGGTCTCAGAATTGGAATGGGAAGGAGTTGGATATCACATCTCAAGCTATAGGAAGGGTCTCAGGATTGGAATGGGAAGGACTTGGATATCACATCTCATGCTATAGGAAGGCTCTCAGGTTTGGAAGGGGAAAGAGTTGGATATCACATTTCATGTTAGAGGTAGGATCTCAGGTTTGGTATTAGAGGCATTGAGATATCACATCTCATGCTATCAGAAGGGTCTCAGGAATGGAATGGGCAGGAGTTGGATATCACATCTCATGCTAAAGGGAGGGTCTCAGGTTTGGAAGGGGAAGGATTTGGATATCACATCTCATGTTATCGGAAGGATCTCACGTTTGGTATTAGAAGTATTGAGATATCATATCTCATGCTATAGGAAGGGTCTCAGGATTGGAATGGGAAGGAGTTGGATATCACATCTCATGCTATAGGGAGGGTCTCAGGATTGGAATGGGAAGGACTTAGATATCACATATCATGCTATAGGGAGGGTCTCAGTTTTGATATTAGAAGCATTGAGATATCACATCTCATGCTATCGGAAGTGTCTCAGGATTGGAATGGGAAGGAGCTGGATATCACATCTCATGCTAAAGGAAGGGTCTCAGGTTTGGAACGGGAAGGATTTGGATATCACATCTCATGTTATAGGAAGGGTCTCAGGTTTGGTATAAGCATTGAGATATCACATCTCTGCTATCGGAAGTGTCTCAGGATTGGAATGGGAAGGAGTTGGATATCCCATCTCATGTTATAGGACGGGTCTCAGGTTTGTTATTAGAATCATTGAGATATCATATTGCATGCTGTAGGAAGGGTCTAAGGGTTGGAATATGAAGGACTTGGATATCACATCTTATGCTATAGATAGGCTATTAGGTTTGGAAAGGGAAGGAGTTGGATATCACATTTCATGTTAGAGGAAGGATCTCAGGTTTGGTATTAGAAGCATTGAGATATCACATCTCATGCTATAGGAAGGGTCTCAGGATTGGAATGGGAAGCAGTTGGATATCACATCTCATGCTATAGGAAGGGTCTCAGGTTTGGTATAAGCATTGAGATATCACATCTCATGCTATAGGACGGGTCTCAGGATTGGAATGGAAGGAGTTGGATATCACATCTCATGTTATAGGAAGGATCTCAGGTTTGGTATTAGAAGCATTGAGACATCACATCTCATGCTATAGGAAGGGTCTCAGGGTTGGAATGGGAAGGAGTTGGATATCACATCTCATCCAATAGGAAGGGTCTCAGGTTTGGAATGGGAAGGAATTGGATATCACATCTCATGTTATAGGAAGGATCTCAGGTTTCGTATTAGAAGCATTGAGATATCACATCTCATGCTATAGGAAGGGTCTCAGGATTGGAATGTGAAGGATTTGGATATCACATCTCATGCTAAAGGAAGGGTCTCAGGTTTGGTAGAAGCATTGAGATATCACGTCTCTGCTTTCGGAAGGGTCTCAGGATTGGATTGGGAAGGAGTTGGATATCCCTTCTCATGCTATAGGAAGTGTCTCAGGTTGGAATGGGAAGGAGTTGGATATCACATCTCATGTTATAGGAAGGGTCTCAGGATTGGAATGGGAAGGATTTGGATATCACATCTCTTGCTATAGGAAGGGTCTCAGGATTGGAATGGGTAGGAGTTGGATATTACTTTCTTGCTATAGGAAGGGTCTCATGTTTGGAATGGGAAGGAGGTGGGTATCACATATGCTATAGTTAGTGTCTCAGGTTTGGAACGGGAAGGAGTTGGATATCACATCTCATGTTATAGGAAGGGTCTCAGGTTTGGTATAAGCATTGAGATATCACATCTCTGCTATCGGAAGCGGCTCAGGATTGGAATGGGAAGGAGTTGGATATCCCATCTCATGTTATAGGAAGAGTCTCTGGTTTGGTATTAGAATCATTGAGATATCACATTGCATGCTGTAGGAAGGGTCTAAGGATTGGAATGGGATGGACTTGGATATCACATCTCATGTTATAGGTAGGCTCTCAGGTCTGGTATAAGCATTGAGATATCACATCTCATGCTATAGGAAGGGTCTCAGATTTGGTATAAGCATTGAGATATCACATCTCATGCTAAAGGAAGGGTCTCAGGATTGGAATGGGAAGGAGTTGTATATAACATCTCAGGCCATAGGAAGGTTCTCAGGTTTGGTAAAAGCATTGAGATATCACATCTCTGCTATCGGAAAGGTCTCAGGATTGGAATGGGAAGGAGTTGGATATCCCATCTCATGTTATAGGAAGGGTCTCAGGATTGGAATGGGAAGGACTTGGAGGTCACATCTCATGCTATAGGGAGGGTCTCAAGTTTGATATTAGAAGCATTGAGATAACAAATCTCATGATATCGGAAGGGTCTCAGGATTGGAATGGGAAGGAGTTGGATATCACATCTCATGATAAAGGAAGGGCCTAAGGTTTGGAAGGGGAAGGATTTGGATATCACATCTCATGTTATAGGACGGGTCTCAGGTTTGGTATTAGAAGCATTGAGATATCAAGTCTCATGGTATAAGAAGGGTCTCAGAATTGGAATGGGAAGGAGTTGGATATCACACCTCAAGCTATACGAAGGGTCTCAGGATTGGAATGGGAAGGAGTTTGATATCACATCTCATGCCAGAGTATGGGTCTCAGGTTTGGTAGAAGCATTGGGATATCACATCTCATGCTATCGGAAGGGTATCAGTATTGGATTTGGAAGAAGTTGGATATCCCATCTCATGCTATAGGAAGGGTCTCAGGTTGGAATGGGAAGGAGTTGGATATCACATTTCATGTTATAGGAAGGGTCTCAGGATTGGAATGGGAAGTACTTGGATATCATATCTCATGCAATAGGACGGGTCTCAGGTTTGTTATTAGAATCATTGAGATATCATATTGCATGCTGTAGGAAGGGTCTAAGGATTGGAATGGGAAGGACCTGGATATCACATCTCATGCTATAGATAGGCTCTTAGGTTTGGAAAGGGAAGGAGTTGGATATCACATCTCATGTTATAGGATGGATCTCAGGTTTGGTATTAGAAGTATTGAGATATCACATCTCATGTTATCGGAAGGATCTCAGGTTTGGTATTAGAAGTATTGAGACCCTTCCGATAGCAGAGACGTGATATCTCAATGCTTCTACCAAACCTGAGACCCTTCCTTTAGCATGAGATGTGATATCCAAATCCTTCACATTCCAATCCTGAGACCCTTCCTATAGCATGAGATGTGATATCTCAATGCTTCTAATACCAAACCTGAGATCCTTCCTATAACATGAGATGTGATATCCAATTCCTTCCCATTCCAAACCTGAGACCCTTCCTATTGGATGAGATGTGATATCCAACTCCTTCCCATTCCAACCCTGAGACCCTTCCTATAGCATGAGATGTGATGTCTCAATGCTTCTAATACCAAACCTGAGATCCTTCCTATAACATGAGATGTGATATCCAACTCCTTCCATTCCAATCCTGAGACCCGTCCTATAGCATGAGATGTGATATCTCAATGCTTCTAATACCAAACCTGAGATCCTTCCTCTAACATGAAATGTGATATCGAACTCCTTCCCTTTCCAAACCTGAGAGCCTACCTATAGCATGAGATGTGATATCCAAGTCCTTCCCATTCCAATACTTAGACCCTTCCTACAGCATGCAATATGATATCTCAATGATTCTAATAACAAACCTGAGACCCTTCCTATAGCATGAGATGTGATATCCAACTACTTCGCATTCCAATCCTGAGACCCTTCCTATAGCATGAGATGTGATATCTCAATGCTTCTAATACCAAACCTGAGATCCTTCCTCTAACATGAAATGTGATATCGAACTCCTTCCCTTTCCAAACCTGAGAGCCTACCTATAGCATGAGATGTGATATCCAAGTCCTTCCCATTCCAATCCTTAGACCCTTCCTACAGCATGCAATATGATATCTCAATGATTCTAATAACAAACCTGAGACCCGTCCTATAGCATGAGATATGATATCCAAGTCCTTCCCATTCCAATCCTGAGACCCTTCCTATAACATGAAATGTGATATCCAACTCCTTCCCATTCCAACCTGAGACCCTTCCTATAGCATGAGATGGGATATCCAACTTCGTCCAAATCCAATACTGATACCCTTCCGATAGCATGAGATGTGATATCCCAATGCTTCTACCAAACCTGAGACCCATACTATGGCATGAGATATGATATCAAACTCCTTCCCATTCCAATCCTGAGACCCTTCCTATAGCTTGAGGTGTGATATCCAACTCCTTCCCATTCCAATTCTGAGACCCTTCTTATACCATGAGACTTGATATCTCAATGCTTCTAATACCAAACCTGAGACCGTCCTATAACATGAGATTTGATATCCAAATCCTTCCCCTTCCAAACCTTAGACCCTTCCTTTATCATGAGATGTGGTATCCAACTCCTTCCCATTCGAATCCTGAGACCCTTCCTATAACATGAGATGTGATATCCAACTCCTTCCCATTCCAACCTGAGACACTTCCTATAGCATGAGAAGGGATATCCAACTCCTTCCCAATCCAATCCTGAGACCCTTCCGATAGCAGAGATGTGATATCTCAATGCTTATACCAAACCTGAGACCCTTCCTATGGCATGAGATGTGATATCCAACTCCTTGCCATTCAAATCCTGAGACCCTTCCTATAGCATGAAAAGGGATATCCAACTCCTTCCCAATCCAATCCTGAGACCCTTCCGATAGCAGAGACGTGATATCTCAATGCTTCTACCAAACCTGAGACCCTTCCTTTAGCATGAGATGTGATATCCAAATCCTTCACATTCCAATCCTGAGACCCTTCCTATAGAATGAGATGTGATATCTCAATGCTTCTAATACCAAACCTGAGATCCTTCCTATAACATGAGATGTGATATCCAATTCCTTCCCATTCCAAACCTGAGACCCTTCCTATTGGATGAGATGTGATAATCAACTCCTTCCCATTCCAACCCTGAGACCCTTCCTATAGCATGAGATGTGATGTCTCAATGCTTCTAATACCAAACCTGAGATCCTTCCTATAACATGAGATGTGATATCCAACTCCTTCCATTCCAATCCTGAGACCCGTCCTATAGCATGAGATGTGATATCTCAATGCTTATACCAAACCTGAGACCCTTCCTATAGCATGAGATGTGATATCCAACTCCTCCCCATTCCAATCCTGAGACCCTTCCACTAGCATGAGATGTGATATCTCAATGCTTCTAATACCAAACCTGAGATTCTTCCTCTAACATGAAATGTGATATCCAACTCCTTCCCTTTCCAAACCTAAGAGCCTATCTATAGCATGAGATGTGATATCCAAGTCCTTCACATTCCAACCCTTAGACCCTTCCTACAGCATGCAATATGATATCTCAATGATTCTAATAACAAACCTGAGACCCGTCCTATAACATGAGATGGGATATCCAACTCCTTCCCATTCCAATCCTGAGACACTTCCGATAGCAGAGATGTGATATCTCAATGTTTATACCAAACCTGAGACCCTTCCTATAACATGAGATGTGATATCCAACTCCTTCCCGTTCCAAACCTGAGACCCTTCCTTTAGCATGAGATGTGATATCCAGCTCCTTCCCATTCCAATCCTGAGACACTTCCGATAGCATGAAATGTGATATCTCAATGCTTCTAATATCAAAACTGAGACCCTCCCTATAGCATGATATGTGATATCTAAGTCCTTCCCATTCCAATCCTGAGACCCTTCCTATAGCATGAGATGTGATATCTCAATGCTTCTACCAAACCTGAGACCCTTCCTTTAGCATGAGATGTGATATCCAACTCCTTCCCATTCCAATCCTGAGACCCTTCCTATATCATGAGATGTGATATCTCAATACTTCTAATACCAAACCTGAGATCCATCCTATAACATGAGATGTGATATCCAACTCCTTCCCTTTCCAAACCTGAGAGCCTATCTATAGCATGAGATGTGATATCCAGGTCCTTCCCATTCCAATCCTTAGACCCTTCCTACAGCATGCAATATGATATCTCAATGATTCTAATAACAAACCTGAGACCCGTCCTATAGCATGAGATATGATATCCAAGTCCTTCCCATTCCAATCCTGAGACCCTTCCTATAACATGAAATGTGATATCCAACTCCTTCCCATTCCAACCTGAGACCCTTCCTATAGCATGAGATGGGATATCCAACTTCTTCCAAATCCAATACTGATACCCTTCCGATAGCATGAGATGTGATATCCCAATGCTTCTACCAAACCTGAGACCCATACTATGGCATGAGATGTGATATCAAACTCCTTCCCATTCCAATCCTGAGACCCTTCCTATAGCTTGAGGTGTGATATCCAACTCCTTCCCATTCCAATTCTGAGACCCTTCTTATACCATGAGACTTGATATCTCAATGCTTCTAATACCAAACCTGAGACCCGTCCTATAACATGAGATGTGATATCCAAATCCTTCCCCTTCCAAACCTTAGACCCTTCCTTTATCATGAGATGTGATATCCAACTCCTTCCCATTCCAATCCTGAGACCCTTCCGATATCATGAGATTTGTTATCTCAATGCTTCTAATATCAAATTTGAGACCCTCCCTATAGCATGAGATGTGACATCCAAGTCCTTCCCATTCCAATCCTGAGACCCTTCCTATAGCATGAGATGTGATATCTCTATGCTTCTAATACCAAACCTGAGACCCTTCCTATAACATGAGATGGGATATCCAACTCCTTCCCATTCCAATCCTGAGACCTTTCCGATAGCAGAGATGTGATATCTCAATGCTTATACCAAACCTGAGAACCTTCCTATGGCCTGAGATGTCATATACAACTCCTTCCCATTCCAATCCTGAGACCCTTCCTTTAGCATGAGATGTGATATCTCAATGCTTATACCAAATCTGAGACCCTTCCTATAGCATGAGATGTGATATCCAATTCCTTCCCATTCCAATCCTGAGACCCTTCCTATAGCATGAGATGTGATATCTCAATGCTTATACCAAACCTGAGAGCCTACCTATAACATGAGATGTGATATCCAAGTCCATCCCATTCCAATCCTTAGACCCTTCCTACAGCATGCGATGTGATATCTCAATGATTCTAATACCAAACCAGAGACTCTTCCTATAACATGAGATGGGATATCCAACTCCTTCCCATTCCAATCCTGAGCCGCTTTCGATAGCAGAGATGTGATATCTCAATGCTTATACCAAACCTGAGACCCTTCCTATAACATGAGATGTGATATCCAACTCCTTCCCGTTCCAAACCTGAGACACTAACTATAGCATATGTGATATCCAACTCCTTCCCATTCCAAACATGAGACCCTTCCTAGAGCAAGAAAGTAATATCCAACTCCTACCCATTCCAATCCTGAGACCCTTCCTATAGCAAGAGATGTGATATCCAAATCCTTCCCATTCCAATCCTGAGACCCTTCCTATAACATGAGATGTGATATCCAACTCCTTCCCATTCCAACCTGAGACACTTCCTATAGCATGAGAAGGGATATTCAACTCCTTCCCAATCCAATCCTGAGACCCTTCCGATAGCAGAGATGTGATATCTCAATGCTTATACCAAACCTGAGACCCTTCCTATGGCATGAGATGTGATATCCAACTCCTTGCCATTCAAATCCTGAGACCCTTCCTATAGCATGAGAAGGGATATCCAACTCCTTCCCAATCCAATCCTGAGACCCTTCCGATAGCAGCGACGTGATATCTCAATGCTTCTACCAAACCTGAGACCCTTCCTTTAGCATGAGATGTGATATCCAAATCCTTCACATTCCAATCCTGAGACCCTTCCTTTAGCATGAGATGTGATATCTCAATGCTTATACCAAATCTGAGACCCTTCCTATAGCATGAGATGTGATATCCAATTCCTTCCCATTCCAATCCTGAGACCCTTCCTATAGCATGAGATGTGATATCTCAATGCTTATACCAAACCTGAGAGCCTACCTATAGCATGAGATGTGATATCCAAGTCCATCCCACTCCAATCCTTTGACCCTTCCTACAGCATGCGATGTGATATCTCAATGATTCTACCAAACCAGAGACTCTTCCTATAACATGAGAATTGATATCCAAGTCCTTCCCATTCCAATCCTTAGACCCTTCCTACAGCATGCAATATGATATCTCAATGATTCTAATAACAAACCTGAGACCCGTCCTATAGCATGAGATATGATATCCAAGTCCTTCCCATTCCAATCCTGAGACCCTTCCTATAACATGAAATGTGATATCCAACTCCTTCCCATTCCAACCTGAGACCCTTCCTATAGCATGAGATGGGATATCCAACTTCGTCCAAATCCAATACTGATACCCTTCCGATAGCATGAGATGTGATATCCCAATGCTTCTACCAAACCTGAGACCCATACTATGGCATGAGATATGATATCAAACTCCTTCCCATTCCAATCCTGAGACCCTTCCTATAGCTTGAGGTGTGATATCCAACTCCTTCCCATTCCAATTCTGAGACCCTTCTTATACCATGAGACTTGATATCTCAATGCTTCTAATACCAAACCTGAGACCGTCCTATAACATGAGATGTGATATCCAAATCCTTCCCCTTCCAAACCTTAGACCCTTCCTTTATCATGAGATGTGGTATCCAACTCCTTCCCATTCGAATCCTGAGACCCTTCCTATAACATGAGATGTGATATCCAACTCCTTCCCATTCCAACCTGAGACACTTCCTATAGCATGAGAAGGGATATCCAACTCCTTCCCAATCCAATCCTGAGACCCTTCCGATAGCAGAGATGTGATATCTCAATGCTTATACCAAACCTGAGACCCTTCCTATGGCATGAGATGTGATATCCAACTCCTTGCCATTCAAATCCTGAGACCCTTCCTATAGCATGAAAAGGGATATCCAACTCCTTCCCAATCCAATCCTGAGACCCTTCCGATAGCAGAGACGTGATATCTCAATGCTTCTACCAAACCTGAGACCCTTCCTTTAGCATGAGATGTGATATCCAAATCCTTCACATTCCAATCCTGAGACCCTTCCTATAGCATGAGATGTGATATCTCAATGCTTCTAATACCAAACCTGAGATCCTTCCTATAACATGAGATGTGATATCCAATTCCTTCCCATTCCAAACCTGAGACCCTTCCTATTGGATGAGATGTGATATCCAACTCCTTCCCATTCCAACCCTGAGACCCTTCCTATAGCATGAGATGTGATGTCTCAATGCTTCTAATACCAAACCTGAGATCCTTCCTATAACATGAGATGTGATATCCAACTCCTTCCATTCCAATCCTGAGACCCGTCCTATAGCATGAGATGTGATATCTCAATGCTTATACCAAACCTGAGACCCTTCCTATAGCATGAGATGTGATATCCAACTCCTCCCCATTCCAATCCTGAGACCCTTCCACTAGCATGAGATGTGATATCTCAATGCTTCTAATACCAAACCTGAGATTCTTCCTCTAACATGAAATGTGATATCCAACTCCTTCCCTTTCCAAACCTAAGAGCCTATCTATAGCATGAGATGTGATATCCAAGTCCTTCACATTCCAACCCTTAGACCCTTCCTACAGCATGCAATATGATATCTCAATGATTCTAATAACAAACCTGAGACCCGTCCTATAACATGAGATGGGATATCCAACTCCTTCCCATTCCAATCCTGAGACACTTCCGATAGCAGAGATGTGATATCTCAATGTTTATACCAAACCTGAGACCCTTCCTATAACATGAGATGTGATATCCAACTCCTTCCCGTTCCAAACCTGAGACCCTTCCTTTAGCATGAGATGTGATATCCAGCTCCTTCCCATTCCAATCCTGAGACACTTCCGATAGCATGAGATGTGATATCTCAATGCTTCTAATATCAAAACTGAGACCCTCCCTATAGCATGATATGTGATATCTAAGTCCTTCCCATTCCAATCCTGAGACCCTTCCTATAGCATGAGATGTGATATCTCAATGCTTCTACCAAACCTGAGACCCTTCCTTTAGCATGAGATGTGATATCCAACTCCTTCCCATTCCAATCCTGAGACCCTTCCTATAGCATGAGATGTGATATCTCAATACTTCTAATACCAAACCTGAGATCCTTCCGATAACATGAGATGTGATATCTCAATACTTCTAATACCAAACCTGAGATCCATCCTATAACATGAGATGTGATATCCAACTCCTTCCCTTTCCAAACCTGAGAGCCTATCTATAGCATGAGGTGTGATATCCAGGTCCTTCCCATTCCAACCCTTAGACCCTTCCTACAGCATGCAATATGATATCTCAATGATTCTAATAACAAACCTGAGACCCGTCCTATAGCATGAGATGGGATATCCAACTTCGTCCAAATCCAATACTGATACCCTTCCGATAGCATGAGATGTGATATCCCAATGCTTCTACCAAACCTGAGACCCATACTATGGCATGAGATATGATATCAAACTCCTTCCCATTCCAATCCTGAGACCCTTCCTATAGCTTGAGGTGTGATATCCAACTCCTTCCCATTCCAATTCTGAGACCCTTCTTATACCATGAGACTTGATATCTCAATGCTTCTAATACCAAACCTGAGACCGTCCTATAACATGAGATGTGATATCCAAATCCTTCCCCTTCCAAACCTTAGACCCTTCCTTTTTCATGAGATGTGGTATCCAACTCCTTCCCATTCGAATCCTGAGACCCTTCCTATAACATGAGATGTGATATCCAACTCCTTCCCATTCCAACCTGAGACACTTCCTATAGCATGAGAAGGGATATCCAACTCCTTCCCAATCCAATCCTGAGACCCTTCCGATAGCAGAGATGTGATATCTCAATGCTTATACCAAACCTGAGACCCTTCCTATGGCATGAGATGTGATATCCAACTCCTTGCCATTCAAATCCTGAGACCCTTCCTATAGCATGAAAAGGGATATCCAACTCCTTCCCAATCCAATCCTGAGACCCTTCCGATAGCAGAGACGTGATATCTCAATGCTTCTACCAAACCTGAGACCCTTCCTTTAGCATGAGATGTGATATCCAAATCCTTCACATTCCAATCCTGAGACCCTTCCTATAGCATGAGATGTGATATCTCAATGCTTCTAATACCAAACCTGAGATCCTTCCTATAACATGAGATGTGATATCCAATTCCTTCCCATTCCAAACCTGAGACCCTTCCTATTGGATGAGATGTGATATCCAACTCCTTCCCATTCCAACCCTGAGACCCTTCCTATAGCATGAGATGTGATGTCTCAATGCTTCTAATACCAAACCTGAGATCCTTCCTATAACATGAGATGTGATATCCAACTCCTTCCATTCCAATCCTGAGACCCGTCCTATAGCATGAGATGTGATATCTCAATGCTTATACCAAACCTGAGACCCTTCCTATAGCATGAGATGTGATATCCAACTCCTCCCCATTCCAATCCTGAGACCCTTCCACTAGCATGAGATGTGATATCTCAATGCTTCTAATACCAAACCTGGGATTCTTCCTCTAACATGAAATGTGATATCCAACTCCTTCCCTTTCCAAACCTAAGAGCCTATCTATAGCATGAGATGTGATATCCAAGTCCTTCACATTCCAACCCTTAGACCCTTCCTACAGCATGCAATATGATATCTCAATGATTCTAATAACAAACCTGAGACCCGTCCTATAACATGAGATGGGATATCCAACTCCTTCCCATTCCAATCCTGAGACACTTCCGATAGCAGAGATGTGATATCTCAATGTTTATACCAAACCTGAGACCCTTCCTATAACATGAGATGTGATATCCAACTCCTTCCCGTTCCAAACCTGAGACCCTTCCTTTAGCATGAGATGTGATATCCAGCTCCTTCCCATTCCAATCCTGAGACACTTCCGATAGCATGAGATGTGATATCTCAATGCTTCTAATATCAAAACTGAGACCCTCCCTATAGCATGATATGTGATATCTAAGTCCTTCCCATTCCAATCCTGAGACCCTTCCTATAGCATGAGATGTGATATCTCAATGCTTCTACCAAACCTGAGACCCTTCCTTTAGCATGAGATGTGATATCCAACTCCTTCCCATTCCAATCCTGAGACCCTTCCTATAGCATGAGATGTGATATCTCAATACTTCTAATACCAAACCTGAGATCCTTCCGATAACATGAGATGTGATATCTCAATACTTCTAATACCAAACCTGAGATCCATCCTATAACATGAGATGTGATATCCAACTCCTTCCCTTTCCAAACCTGAGAGCCTATCTATAGCATGAGATGTGATATCCAGGTCCTTCCCATTCCAACCCTTAGACCCTTCCTACAGCATGCAATATGATATCTCAATGATTCTAATAACAAACCTGAGACCCGTCCTATAGCATGAGATGGGATATCCAACTTCGTCCAAATCCAATACTGATACCCTTCCGATAGCATGAGATGTGATATCCCAATGCTTCTACCAAACCTGAGACCCATACTATGGCATGAGATATGATATCAAACTCCTTCCCATTCCAATCCTGAGACCCTTCCTATAGCTTGAGGTGTGATATCCAACTCCTTCCCATTCCAATTCTGAGACCCTTCTTATACCATGAGACTTGATATCTCAATGCTTCTAATACCAAACCTGAGATCCATCCTATAACATGAGATGTGATATCCAACTCCTTCCCTTTCCAAACCTGAGAGCCTATCTATAGCATGAGATTTGATATCCAGGTCCTTCCCATTCCAATCCTTAGACCCTTCCTACAGCATGCAATATGATATCTCAATGATTCTAATAACAAACCTGAGACCCGTCCTATAGCATGAGATATGATATCCAAGTCCTTCCCATTCCAATCCTGAGACCCTTCCTATAACATGAAATGTGATATCCAACTCCTTCCCATTCCAACCTGAGATCCTTCCTATAGCATGAGATGGGATATCCAACTTCTTCCAAATCCAATACTGATACCCTTCCGATAGCATGAGATGTGATATCCCAATGCTTCTACCAAACCTGAGACCCATACTATGGCATGAGATGTGATATCAAACTCCTTCCCATTCCAATCCTGAGACCCTTCCTATAGCTTGAGGTGTGATATCCAACTCCTTCCCATTCCAATTCTGAGACCCTTCTTATACCATGAGACTTGATATCTCAATGCTTCTAATACCAAACCTGAGACCCGTCCTATAACATGAGATGTGATATCCAAATCCTTCCCCTTCCAAACCTTAGACCCTTCCTTTATCATGAGATGTGATATCCAACTCCTTCCCATTCCAATCCTGAGACCCTTCCGATATCATGAGATTTGTTATCTCAATGCTTCTAATATCAAACTTGAGACCCTCCCTATAGCATGAGATGTGACATCCAAGTCCTTCCCATTCCAATCCTGAGACCCTTCCTATAGCATGAGATGTGATATCTCTATGCTTCTAATACCAAACCTGAGACCCTTCCTATAACATGAGATGGGATATCCAACTCCTTCCCATTCCAATCCTGAGACCTTTCCGATAGCAGAGATGTGATATCTCAATGCTTATACCAAACCTGAGAACCTTCCTATGGCCTGAGATGTCATATACAACTCCTTCCCATTCCAATCCTGAGACCCTTCCTTTAGCATGAGATGTGATATCTCAATGCTTATACCAAACCTGAGAGCCTACCTATAACATGAGATGTGATATCCAAGTCCATCCCATTCCAATCCTTAGACCCTTCCTACAGCATGCGATGTGATATCTCAATGATTCTAATACCAAACCAGAGACTCTTCCTATAACATGAGATGGGATATCCAACTCCTTCCCATTCCAATCCTGAGCCGCTTCCGATAGCAGAGATGTGATATCTCAATGCTTATACCAAACCTGAGACCCTTCCTATAACATGAGATGTGATATCCAACTCCTTCCCGTTCCAAACCTGAGACACTAACTATAGCATATGTGATATCCAACTCCTTCCCATTCCAAACATGAGACCCTTCCTATAGCAAGAAAGTAATATCCAACTCCTACCCATTCCAATCCTGAGACCCTTCCTATAGCAAGAGATGTGATATCCAACTCCTACCCATTCCAATCCTGAGACCCTTCCTATAGCAAGAGATGTGATATCCAGCTCCTTCCCATTCCAATCCTGAGACACTTCCGATAGCATGAGATGTGATATCTCAATGCTTCTAATATCAAAACTGAGACCCTCCCTATAGCATGATATGTGATATCTAAGTCCTTCCCATTCCAATCCTGAGACCCTTCCTATAGCATGAGATGTGATATCTCAATGCTTCTACCAAACCTGAGACCCTTCCTTTAGCATGAGATGTGATATCCAACTCCTTCCCATTCCAATCCTGAGACCCTTCCTATAGCATGAGATGTGATATCTCAATACTTCTAATACCAAACCTGAGATCCTTCCGATAACATGAGACTTGATATCTCAATGCTTCTAATACCAAACCTGAGATCCATCCTATAACATGAGATGTGATATCCAACTCCTTCCCTTTCCAAACCTGAGAGCCTATCTATAGCATGAGATGTGATATCCAGGTCCTTCCCATTCCAATCCTTAGACCCTTCCTACAGCATGCAATATGATATCTCAATGATTCTAATAACAAACCTGAGACCCGTCCTATAGCATGAGATATGATATCCAAGTCCTTCCCATTCCAATCCTGAGACCCTTCCTATAACATGAAATGTGATATCCAACTCCTTCCCATTCCAACCTGAGATCCTTCCTATAGCATGAGATGGGATATCCAACTTCTTCCAAATCCAATACTGATACCCTTCCGATAGCATGAGATGTGATATCCCAATGCTTCTACCAAACCTGAGACCCATACTATGGCATGAGATGTGATATCAAACTCCTTCCCATTCCAATCCTGAGACCCTTCCTATAGCTTGAGGTGTGATATCCAACTCCTTCCCATTCCAATTCTGAGACCCTTCTTATACCATGAGACTTGATATCTCAATGCTTCTAATACCAAACCTGAGACCCGTCCTATAACATGAGATGTGATATCCAAATCCTTCCCCTTCCAAACCTTAGACCCTTCCTTTATCATGAGATGTGATATCCAACTCCTTCCCATTCCAATCCTGAGACCCTTCCGATATCATGAGATTTGTTATCTCAATGCTTCTAATATCAAACTTGAGACCCTCCCTATAGCATGAGATGTGACATCCAAGTCCTTCCCATTCCAATCCTGAGACCCTTCCTATAGCATGAGATGTGATATCTCTATGCTTCTAATACCAAACCTGAGACCCTTCCTATAACATGAGATGGGATATCCAACTCCTTCCCATTCCAATCCTGAGACCTTTCCGATAGCAGAGATGTGATATCTCAATGCTTATACCAAACCTGAGAACCTTCCTATGGCCTGAGATGTCATATACAACTCCTTCCCATTCCAATCCTGAGACCCTTCCTTTAGCATGAGATGTGATATCTCAATGCTTATACAAAATCTGAGACCCTTCCTATAGCATGAGATGTGATATCCAATTCCTTCCCATTCCAATCCTGAGACCCTTCCTATAGCATGAGATGTGATATCTCAATGCT
This sequence comes from Ambystoma mexicanum, assembly GCF_040938575.1. NCBI lineage: Eukaryota > Metazoa > Chordata > Amphibia > Caudata > Ambystomatidae > Ambystoma > Ambystoma mexicanum. The sequence goes on from NW_027182433.1 coordinate 8,316,341, forward strand.
TATACCAAACCTGAGAGCCTACCTATAACATGAGATGTGATATCCAAGTCCATCCCATTCCAATCCTTAGACCCTTCCTACAGCATGCGATGTGATATCTCAATGATTCTAATACCAAACCAGAGACTCTTCCTATAACATGAGATGGGATATCCAACTCCTTCCCATTCCAATCCTGAGCCGCTTCCGATAGCAGAGATGTGATATCTCAATGCTTATACCAAACCTGAGACCCTTCCTATAACATGAGATGTGATATCCAACTCCTTCCCGTTCCAAACCTGAGACACTAACTATAGCATATGTGATATCCAACTCCTTCCCATTCCAAACATGAGACCCTTCCTATAGCAAGAAAGTAATATCCAACTCCTACCCATTCCAATCCTGAGACCCTTCCTATAGCAAGAGATGTGATATCCAACTCCTACCCATTCCAATCCTGAGACCCTTCCTATAGCAAGAGATGTGATATCCAGCTCCTTCCCATTCCAATCCTGAGACACTTCCGATAGCATGAGATGTGATATCTCAATGCTTCTAATATCAAAACTGAGACCCTCCCTATAGCATGATATGTGATATCTAAGTCCTTCCCATTCCAATCCTGAGACCCTTCCTATAGCATGAGATGTGATATCTCAATGCTTCTACCAAACCTGAGACCCTTCCTTTAGCATGAGATGTGATATCCAACTCCTTCCCATTCCAATCCTGAGACCCTTCCTATAGCATGAGATGTGATATCTCAATACTTCTAATACCAAACCTGAGATCCTTCCGATAACATGAGATGTGATATCTCAATACTTCTAATACCAAACCTGAGATCCATCCTATAACATGAGATGTGATATCCAACTCCTTCCCTTTCCAAACCTGAGAGCCTATCTATAGCATGAGATGTGATATCCAGGTCCTTCCCATTCCAATCCTTAGACCCTTCCTACAGCATGCAATATGATATCTCAATGATTCTAATAACAAACCTGAGACCCGTCCTATAGCATGAGATATGATATCCAAGTCCTTCCCATTCCAATCCTGAGACCCTTCCTATAACATGAAATGTGATATCCAACTCCTTCCCATTCCAACCTGAGACCCTTCCTATAGCATGAGATGGGATATCCAACTTCTTCCAAATCCAATACTGATACCCTTCCGATAGCATGAGATGTGATATCCCAATGCTTCTACCAAACCTGAGACCCATACTATGGCATGAGATGTGATATCAAACTCCTTCCCATTCCAATCCTGAGACCCTTCCTATAGCTTGAGGTGTGATATCCAACTCCTTCCCATTCCAATTCTGAGACCCTTCTTATACCATGAGACTTGATATCTCAATGCTTCTAATACCAAACCTGAGACCCGTCCTATAACATGAGATGTGATATCCAAATCCTTCCCCTTCCAAACCTTAGACCCTTCCTTTATCATGAGATGTGATATCCAACTCCTTCCCATTCCAATCCTGAGACCCTTCCGATATCATGAGATTTGTTATCTCAATGCTTCTAATATCAAACTTGAGACCCTCCCTATAGCATGAGATGTGACATCCAAGTCCTTCCCATTCCAATCCTGAGACCCTTCCTATAGCATGAGATGTGATATCTCTATGCTTCTAATACCAAACCTGAGACCCTTCCTATAACATGAGATGGGATATCCAACTCCTTCCCATTCCAATCCTGAGACCTTTCCGATAGCAGAGATGTGATATCTCAATGCTTATACCAAACCTGAGAACCTTCCTATGGCCTGAGATGTCATATACAACTCCTTCCCATTCCAATCCTGAGACCCTTCCTTTAGCATGAGATGTGATATCTCAATGCTTATACAAAATCTGAGACCCTTCCTATAGCATGAGATGTGATATCCAATTCCTTCCCATTCCAATCCTGAGACCCTTCCTATAGCATGAGATGTGATATCTCAATGCTTATACCAAACCTGAGAGCCTACCTATAACATGAGATGTGATATCCAAGTCCATCCCATTCCAATCCTTAGACCCTTCCTACAGCATGCGATGTGATATCTCAATGATTCTAATACCAAACCAGAGACTCTTCCTATAACATGAGATGGGATATCCAACTCCTTCCCATTCCAATCCTGAGCCGCTTCCGATAGCAGAGATGTGATATCTCAATGCTTATACCAAACCTGAGACCCTTCCTATAACATGAGATGTGATATCCAACTCCTTCCCGTTCCAAACCTGAGACACTAACTATAGCATATGTGATATCCAACTCCTTCCCATTCCAAACATGAGACCCTTCCTATAGCAAGAAAGTAATATCCAACTCCTACCCATTCCAATCCTGAGACCCTTCCTATAGCAAGAGATGTGATATCCAAATCCTTCCCATTCCAATCCTGAGACCCTTCCTATAACATGAGATGTGATATCCAACTCCTTCCCATTCCAACCTGAGACACTTCCTATAGCATGAGAAGGGATATTCAACTCCTTCCCAATCCAATCCTGAGACCCTTCCGATAGCAGATATGTGATATCTCAATGCTTATACCAAACCTGAGACCCTTCCTATGGCATGAGATGTGATATCCAACTCCTTGCCATTCAAATCCTGAGACCCTTCCTATAGCATGAGAAGGGATATCCAACTCCTTCCCAATCCAATCCTGAGACCCTTCCGATAGCAGCGACGTGATATCTCAATGCTTCTACCAAACCTGAGACCCTTCCTTTAGCATGAGATGTGATATCCAAATCCTTCACATTCCAATCCTGAGACCCTTCCTTTAGCATGAGATGTGATATCTCAATGCTTATACCAAATCTGAGACCCTTCCTATAGCATGAGATGTGATATCCAATTCCTTCCCATTCCAATCCTGAGACCCTTCCTATAGCATGAGATGTGATATCTCAATGCTTATACCAAACCTGAGAGCCTACCTATAGCATGAGATGTGATATCCAAGTCCATCCCATTCCAATCCTTTGACCCTTCCTACAGCATGCAATGTGATATCTCAATGATTCTACCAAACCAGAGACTCTTCCTATAACATGAGATGGGATATCCAACTCCTTCCCATTCCAATCCTGAGCCGCTTCCGATAGCAGAGATGTGATATCTCAATGCTTATACCAAACCTGAGACCCTTCCTATAACATGAGATGTGATATCCAACTCCTTCCCGTTCCAAACCTGAGACACTAACTATAGCATATGTGATATCCAACTCCTTCCCATTCCAAACATGAGACCCTTCCTATAGCAAGAAAGTAATATCCAACTCCTACCCATTCCAATCCTGAGACCCTTCCTATAGCAAGAGATGTGATATCCAAATCCTTCCCATTCCAATCCTGAGACCCTTCCTATAGCATGAGATGTGATGTCTCAATGCTTCTAATACCAAACCTGAGATCCTTCCTATAACATGAGATGTGATATCCAACTCCTTCCATTCCAATCCTGAGATCCTTCCTATAGCATGAGATGTGATATATCAATGCTTATACCAAACCTGAGACCCTTCCTATAGCATGAGATGTGATATCCAACTCCTTCCCATTCCAATCCTGAGACCCTTCCTATAGCATGAGATGTGATATCTCAATGCTTATACCAAACCTGAGAGCCTACCTATAACATGAGATGTGATATCCAAGTCCATCCCATTCCAATCCTTAGACCCTTCCTACAGCATGCGATGTGATATCTCAATGATTCTAATACCAAACCAGAGACTCTTCCTATAACATGAGATGGGATATCCAACTCCTTCCCATTCCAATCCTGAGACACTTCCGATAGCAGAGATGTGATATCTCAATGTTTATACCAAACCTGAGACCCTTCCTATAACATGAGATGTGATATCCAACTCCTTCCCGTTCCAAACCTGAGACCCTTCCTTTAGCATGAGATGTGATATCCAGCTCCTTCCCATTCCAATCCTGAGACACTTCCGATAGCATGAGATGTGATATCTCAATGCTTCTAATATCAAAACTGAGACCCTCCCTATAGCATGATATGTGATATCTAAGTCCTTCCCATTCCAACCTGAGACACTTCCTATAGCATGAGAAGGGATATTCAACTCCTTCCCAATCCAATCCTGAGACCCTTCCGATAGCAGATATGTGATATCTCAATGCTTATACCAAACCTGAGACCCTTCCTATGGCATGAGATGTGATATCCAACTCCTTGCCATTCAAATCCTGAGACCCTTCCTATAGCATGAGAAGGGATATCCAACTCCTTCCCAATCCAATCCTGAGACCCTTCCGATAGCAGCGACGTGATATCTCAATGCTTCTACCAAACCTGAGACCCTTCCTTTAGCATGAGATGTGATATCCAAATCCTTCACATTCCAATCCTGAGACCCTTCCTTTAGCATGAGATGTGATATCTCAATGCTTATACCAAATCTGAGACCCTTCCTATAGCATGAGATGTGATATCCAATTCCTTCCCATTCCAATCCTGAGACCCTTCCTATAGCATGAGATGTGATATCTCAATGCTTATACAAAACCTGAGAGCCTACCTATAGCATGAGATGTGATATCCAAGTCCATCCCATTCCAATCCTTTGACCCTTCCTACAGCATGCAATGTGATATCTCAATGATTCTACCAAACCAGAGACTCTTCCTATAACATGAGATGGGATATCCAACTCCTTCCCATTCCAATCCTGAGCCGCTTCCGATAGCAGAGATGTGATATCTCAATGCTTATACCAAACCTGAGACCCTTCCTATAACATGAGATGTGATATCCAACTCCTTCCCGTTCCAAACCTGAGACACTAACTATAGCATATGTGATATCCAACTCCTTCCCATTCCAAACATGAGACCCTTCCTATAGCAAGAAAGTAATATCCAACTCCTACCCATTCCAATCCTGAGACCCTTCCTATAGCAAGAGATGTGATATCCAAATCCTTCCCATTCCAATCCTGAGACCCTTCCTATAGCATGAGATGTGATGTCTCAATGCTTCTAATACCAAACCTGAGATCCTTCCTATAACATGAAATGTGATATCCAACTCCTTCCATTCCAATCCTGAGATCCTTCCTATAGCATGAGATGTGATATATCAATGCTTATACCAAACCTGAGACCCTTCCTATAGCATGAGATGTGATATCCAACTCCTTCCCATTCCAATCCTGAGACCCTTCCTATAGCCTGAGATGTGATATCCAATTCCTTCCCATTCCAATCCTGAGACCCTTCCTATAGCATGAGATGTGATATCTCAATGCTTATACCAAACCTGAGAGCCTACCTATAACATGAGATGTGATATCCAAGTCGATCCCATTCCAATCCTTAGACCCTTCCTACAGCATGCGATGTGATATCTCAATGATTCTAATACCAAACCAGAGACTCTTCCTATAACATGAGATGGGATATCCAACTCCTTCCCATTCCAATCCTGAGCCGCTTCCGATAGCAGAGATGTGATATCTCAATGCTTATACCAAACCTGAGACCCTTCCTATAACCTGAGATGTGATATCCAACTCCTTCCCGTTCCAAACCTGAGACACTAACTATAGCATATGTGATATCCAACTCCTTCCCATTCCAAACATGAGACCCTTCCTATAGCAAGAAAGTAATATCCAACTCCTACCCATTCCAATCCTGAGACCCTTCCTATAGCAAGAGATGTGATATCCAAATCCTTCCCATTCCAATCCTGAGACCCTTCCTATAACATGAGATGTGATATCCAACTTCTTCCCATTCCAACCTGAGACACTTCCTATAGCATGAGAAGGGATATCCAACTCCTTCCCAATCCAAACCTGAGACCCTTTGTATGGCATGAGATGTGATATCCAACTCCTTGCCATTCAAATCCTGAGACCCTTCCTATAGCATGAGAAGGGATATCCAACTCCTTCCCAATCCAATCCTGAGACCCTTCCGATAGCAGCGACGTGATATCTCAATGCTTCTACCAAACCTGAGACCCTTCCTTTAGCATGAGATGTGATATCTAAATCCTTCACATTCCAATCCTGAGACCCTTCCTATAGCATGAGATGTGATATCTCAATGCTTCTAATACCAAACCTGAGATCCTTCCTATAACATGAGATGTGATATCCAATTCCTTCCCATTCCAAACCTGAGACCCTTCCTATTGGATGAGATGTGATATCCAACTCCTTCCCATTCCAACCCTGAGACCCTTCCTATAGCATGAGATGTGATGTCTCAATGCTTCTAATACCAAACCTGAGATCCTTCCTATAACATGAGATGTGATATCCAACTCCTTCCATTCCAATCCTGAGACCTGTCCTATAGCATGAGATGTGATATCTCAATGCTTATACCAAACCTGAGACCCTTCCTATAGCATGAGATGTGATATCCAACTGCTTCCCATTCCAATCCTGAGACCCTTCCTATAGCATGAGATGTGATATCTCAATGCTTCTAATACCAAACCTGAGATCCTTCCTCTAACATGAAATGTGATATCCAACTCCTTCCCTTTCCAAACCTAAGAGCCTATCTATAGCATGAGATGTGATATCCAAGTCCTTCACATTCCAACCCTTAGACCCTTCCTACAGCATGCAATATGATATCTCAATGATTCTAATAACAAACCTGAGACCCGTCCTATAACATGAGATGGGATATCCAACTCCTTCCCATTCCAATCCTGAGACACTTCCGATAGCAGAGATGTGATATCTCAATGCTTATACCAAACCTGAGACCCTTCCTATAACATGAGATGTGATATCCAAATCCTTCTCGTTCCAAACCTGAGACCCTTCCTTTAGCATGAGATGTGATATCCAGCTCCTTCCCATTCCAATCCTGAGACACTTCCGATAGCATGAGATGTGATATCTCAATACTTCTAATATCAAAACTGAGACCCTCCCTATAGCATGAGATGTGATATCTCAATGCTTATACCAAACCTGAGAGCCTACCTATAATATGAGATGTGATATCCAAGTCCATCCCATTCCAATCCTTAGACCCTTCCTACAGCATGCGATGTGATATCTCAATGATTCTAATACCAAACCAGAGACTCTTCCTATAACATGAGATGGGATATCCAACTCCTTCCCATTCCAATCCTGAGCCGCTTCCGATAGCAGAGATGTGATATCTCAATGCTTATACCAAACCTGAGACCCTTCCTATAACATGAGATGTGATATCCAACTCCTTCCCGTTCCAAACCTGAGACACTAACTATAGCATATGTGATATCCAACTCCTTCCCATTCCAAACATGAGACCCTTCCTATAGCAAGAAAGTAATATCCAACTCCTACCCATTCCAATCCTGAGACCCTTCCTATAGCAAGAGATGTGATATCCAAATCCTTCCCATTCCAATCCTGAGACCCTTCCTATAACATGAGATGTGATATCCAACTTCTTCCCATTCCAACCTGAGACACTTCCTATAGCATGAGAAGGGATATCCAACTCCTTCCCAATCCAAACCTGAGACCCTTTGTATGGCATGAGATGTGATATCCAACTCCTTGCCATTCAAATCCTGAGACCCTTCCTATAGCATGAGAAGGGATATCCAACTCCTTCCCAATCCAATCCTGAGACCCTTCCGATAGCAGCGACGTGATATCTCAATGCTTCTACCAAACCTGAGACCCTTCCTTTAGCATGAGATGTGATATCCAAATCCTTCACATTCCAATCCTGAGACCCTTCCTATAGCATGAGATGTGATATCTCAATGCTTCTAATACCAAACCTGAGATCCTTCCTATAACATGAGATGTGATATCCAATTCCTTCCCATTCCAAACCTGAGACCCTTCCTATTGGATGAGATGTGATATCCAACTCCTTCCCATTCCAACCCTGAGACCCTTCCTATAGCATGAGATGTGATGTCTCAATGCTTCTAATACCAAACCTGAGATCCTTCCTATAACATGAGATGTGATATCCAACTCCTTCCATTCCAATCCTGAGACCTGTCCTATAGCATGAGATGTGATATCTCAATGCTTATACCAAACCTGAGACCCTTCCTATAGCATGAGATGTGATATCCAACTGCTTCCCATTCCAATCCTGAGACCCTTCCTATAGCATGAGATGTGATATCTCAATGCTTCTAATACCAAACCTGAGATCCTTCCTCTAACATGAAATGTGATATCCAACTCCTTCCCTTTCCAAACCTAAGAGCCTATCTATAGCATGAGATGTGATATCCAAGTCCTTCACATTCCAACCCTTAGACCCTTCCTACAGCATGCAATATGATATCTCAATGATTCTAATAACAAACCTGAGACCCGTCCTATAACATGAGATGGGATATCCAACTCCTTCCCATTCCAATCCTGAGACACTTCCGATAGCAGAGATGTGATATCTCAATGCTTATACCAAACCTGAGACCCTTCCTATAACATGAGATGTGATATCCAAATCCTTCTCGTTCCAAACCTGAGACCCTTCCTTTAGCATGAGATGTGATATCCAGCTCCTTCCCATTCCAATCCTGAGACACTTCCGATAGCAGAGATGTGATATCTCAATGCTTATACCAAACCTGAGACCCTTCCTATAACATGATATGTGATATCTAAGTCCTTCCCATTCCAATCCTGAGACCCTCCCTATATCATGAGATGTGATATCCAACTCCTTCCCATTCCAATCCTGAGACCCTTCCTATAGCATGAGATATGATATCTCAATACTTCTAATACCAAACGTGAGATCCTTCCGATAACATGAGATGTGATATCCAAATCCTTCCCCTTCCAAACCTGAGACCCTCCCTTTAGCATGAAATGTGATATCCAACTCCTTCCTATTCCAATCGTGAGACTCTTCTGATAGCATGAGATGTGATATCTCAATGCTTCTAATACCAAACCTGAGATCCTTCCGATAGCATGAGATGTGATATCTCAATGCTTCTAATACCAAACCTGAGATCCTTCCTATAACATGAGATGTGATATCCAAATCCTTCCCCTTCCAAACCTGAGACCCTCCCTTTAGCATGAGATGTGATATCTAACTCCTTCCCATTCCATTCCTGAGACCCTTCTGATAGCATGAGATGTGATATCTCAATGCCTCTAATACCAAACCTGAGATCCTACCTCTAACATGAAATGAGATATCCAACTCTTTCCCCTTCCAAACCTGAGAGCCTTCCTATAGCATGAGATGTGATATCCAAGTCCTTCCCATTCCAATACTGAGACCCTTCCTATAGCTTGAGATGTGATATCCAACTCCTTCCCATTCCAATTCTGAGACCCTTCCTATAGCATGAGATGTGATATCTCAATGCTTATACCAAACCTGAGAGCCTACCTATAGCATGAGATGTGATATCCAAGTCCATCCCATTCCAATCCTTAGACCCTTCCTACAGCATGCGATGTGAATATCTCAATGATTCTAATACCAAACCAGAGACTCTTCCTATAACATGAGATGGGATATCCAACTCCTTCCCATTCCAATTCTGAGACCCTTCCTATACTGAGACTTGATATCTCAATGCTTCTAATACCAAACCTGAGACCCGTAATATAACATGAGATGTGATATCCAAATCCTTCCCCTTCCAAACCTTAGACCCGTCCTTTATCATGAGATGTGATATCCAACTCCTTCCCATTCCAATCCTGAGACCCTTCCGATATCATGAGATGTGATATCTCAAAGCTTCTAATATCAAACTTGAGACCCTCCCTATAGCATGAGATGTGATATCCAAGTCCTTCCCATTCCAATCCTGAGACCCTTCCTATAGCATGAGATGTGATATCTCAATGCTTCTAATACCAAACCTCAGACCCTTCCTATAACATGAGATGGGAATATCCAACTCCTTCCCATTCCAATCTTGAGACCCTTCCGATAGCAGAGATGTGATATCTCAATGCTTATACCACACCTGAGATCCTTCCTATAACATGAGATGTGATATCCAACTCCTTCCCATTCCAATCCTGAGACACTTCCTATAGCATGAGATGTGATATCTCACTGCTTATACCAAACCTGAGACCCTTCCCATAGCAGGAGATATGATATCCAACTCCTTCCCATTCCAATCCTCAGACCCTTCCTATAGCATGAGATGTGATATCTCAATGCTTCTAATGTCAAACTTGAGACCCTACCTATAGCATGAGATGTGATATCCAAGTCCTTCCCATTCCAATCCTGAGACACTTCCTATAGCATGAGATGTGATATCTCAATGCTTCTAATACCAAACCTGAGACTCTTCCTATAACATGAGATGGGATATCCAACTCCTTCCAATTCCAATCCTGAGACCCTTTTGATAGCAGAGATGTGATATCTCAATGTTTATACCAAACCTGAGACCCTTCCTACGGCATGAGATGTCATATTCAACTCCTTCCCATTCCAATCCTGAGACCCTTCCTATAGCATGAGATTTGATATCCAACTCCTTCCCATTCCAATCCTGAGACCCTTCCTATAGCATGAGATGTGATGTCTCAATGCTTCTAATACCAAACCTGAGATCCTTCCTATAACATGAGATGTGATATCCAACTCCTTCCATTCCAATCCTGAGACCCTTCCTATAGCATGAGATGTGATATCTCAATGCTTATACCAAACCTGAGACCCTTCCTATAGCATGAGATGTGATATCCAACTCCTTCCCATTCCAATCCTGAGACCCTTCCTATAGCCTGAGATGTGATATCCAATTCCTTCCCATTCCAATCCTGAGACCCTTCCTATAGCATGAGATGTGATATCTCAATGCTTATACCAAACCTGAGAGCCTACCTATAACATGAGATGTGATATCCAAGTCCATCCCATTCCAATCCTTAGACCCTTCCTACAGCATGCGATGTGATATCTCAATGATTCTAATACCAAACCAGAGACTCTTCCTATAACATGAGATGGGATATCCAACTCCTTCCCATTCCAATCCTGAGCCGCTTCCGATAGCAGAGATGTGATATCTCAATGCTTATACCAAACCTGAGACCCTTCCTATAACATGAGATGTGATATCCAACTCCTTCCCGTTCCAAACCTGAGACACTAACTATAGCATATGTGATATCCAACTCCTTCCCATTCCAAACATGAGACCCTTCCTATAGCAAGAAAGTAATATCCAACTCCTACCCATTCCAATCCTGAGACCCTTCCTATAGCAAGAGATGTGATATCCAAATCCTTCCCATCCCAATCCTGAGACCCTTCCTATAACATGAGATGTGATATCCAACTCCTTCCCATTCCAACCTGAGACACTTCCTATAGCATGAGAAGGGATATCCAACTCCTTCCCAATCCAATCCTGAGACCCTTCCGATAGCAGAGATGTGATATCTCAATGCTTATACCAAACCTGAGACCCTTCCTATGGCATGAGATGTGATATCCAACTCCTTGCCATTCAAATCCTGAGACCCTTCCTATAGCATGAGAAGGGATATCCAACTCCTTCCCAATCCAATCCTGAGACCCTTCCGATAGCAGCGACGTGATATCTCAATGCTTCTACCAAACCTGAGACCCTTCCTTTAGCATGAGATGTGATATCCAAATCCTTCACATTCCAATCCTGAGACCCTTCCTATAGCATGAGATGTGATATCTCAATGCTTCTAATACCAAACCTGAGATCCTTCCTATAACATGAGATGTGATATCCAATTCCTTCCCATTCCAAACCTGAGACCCTTCCTATTGGATGAGATGTGATATCCAACTCCTTCCTATTCCAACCCTGACACCCTTCCTATAGCATGAGATGTGATGTCTCAATGCTTCTAATACCAAACCTGAGATCCTTCCTATAACATGAGATGTGATATCCAACTCCTTCCATTCCAATCCTGAGACCCGTCCTATAGCATGAGATGTGATATCTCAATGCTTATACCAAACCTGAGACCCTTCCTATAGCATGAGATGTCATATCCAACTGCTTCCCATTCCAATCCTGAGACCCTTCCTATAGCATGAGATGTGATATCTCAATGCTTCTAATACCAAACCTGAGATCCTTCCTCTAACATGAAATGTGATATCCAACTCCTTCCCTTTCCAAACCTAAGAGCCTATCTATAGCATGAGATGTGATATCCAAGTCCTTCACATTCCAACCCTTAGACCCTTCCTACAGCATGCAATATGATATCTCAATGATTCTAATCACAAACCTGAGACCCGTCCTATAACATGAGATGGGATATCCAACTCCTTCCCATTCCAATCCTGAGACACTTCCGATAGCAGAGATGTGATATCTCAATGCTTATACCAAACCTGAGACCCTTCCTATAACATGAGATGTGATATCCAAATCCTTCTCGTTCCAAACCTGAGACCCTTCCTTTAGCATGAGATGTGATATCTAGCTCCTTCCCATTCCAATCCTGAGACACTTCCGATAGCATGAGATGTGATATCTCAATGCTTCTAATATCAAAACTGAGACCCTCCCTATAGCATGATATGTGATATCTAAGTCCTTCCCATTCCAATCCTGAGACCCTCCCTATAGCATGAGATGTGATATCCAACTCCTTCCCATTCCAATCCTGAGACCCTTCCTATAGCATGAGATATGATATCTCAATACTTCTAATACCAAACGTGAGATCCTTCCGATAACATGAGATGTGATATCCAAATCCTTCCCCTTCCAAACCTGAGACCCTCCCTTTAGCATGAAATGTAATATCCAACTCCTTCCTATTCCAATCCTGAGACTCTTCTGATAGCATGAGATGTGATATCTCAATGCTTCTAATACCAAACCTGAGATCCTTCCGATAGCATGAGATGTGATATCTCAATGCTTCTAATACCAAACCTGAGATCCTTCCTATAACATGAGATGTGATATCCAAATCCTTCCCCTTCCAAACCTGAGACCCTCCCTTTAGCATGAGATGTGATATCTAACTCCTTCCCATTCCATTCCTGAGACCCTTCTGATAGCATGAGATGTGATATCTCAATGCCTCTAATACCAAACCTGAGATCCTACCTCTAACATGAAATGAGATATCCAACTCTTTCCCCTTCCAAACCTGAGAGCCTTCCTATAGCATGAGATGTGATATCCAAGTCCTTCCCATTCCAATACTGAGACCCTTCCTATAGCTTGAGATGTGATATCCAACTCCTTCCCATTCCAATTCTGAGACCCTTCCTATAGCATGAGATGTGATATCTCAATGCTTATACCAAACCTGAGAGCCTACCTATAGCATGAGATGTGATATCCAAGTCCATCCCATTCCAATCCTTAGACCCTTCCTACAGCATGCGATGTGAATATCTCAATGATTCTAATACCAAACCAGAGACTCTTCCTATAACATGAGATGGGATATCCAACTCCTTCCCATTCCAATTATGAGACCCTTCCTATACTATGAGACTTGATATCTCAATGCTTCTAATACCAAACCTGAGACCCGTAATATAACATGAGATGTGATATCCAAATCCTTCCCCTTCCAAACCTTAGACCCTTCCTTTATCATGAGATGTGATATCCAACTCCTTCCCATTCCAATCCTGAGACCCTTCCGATATCATGAGATGTGATATCTCAAAGCTTCTAATATCAAACTTGAGACCCTCCCTATAGCATGAGATGTGATATCCAAGTCCTTCCCATTCCAATCCTGAGACCCTTCCTATAGCATGAGATGTGATATCTCAATGCTTCTAATACCAAACCTGAGACCCTTCCTATAACATGAGATGGGAATATCCAACTCCTTCCCATTCCAATCTTGAGACCCTTCCGATAGCAGAGATGTGATATCTCAATGCTTATACCACACCTGAGATCCTTCCTATAACATGAGATGTGATATCCAACTCCTTCCCATTCCAATCCTGAGACACTTCCTATAGCATGAGATGTGATATCTCACTGCTTATACCAAACCTGAGACCCTTCCCATAGCAGGAGATGTGATATCCAAATCCTTCCCATTCCAATCCTCAGACCCTTCCTATAGCATGAGATGTGATGTCTCAATGCTTCTAATACCAAACCTGAGACCCTTCCTACGGCATGAGATGTCATATTCAACTCCTTCCCATTCCAATCCTGAGACCCTTCCTATAGCATGAGATGTGATGTCTCAATGCTTCTAATACCAAACCTGAGATCCTTCCTATAACATGAGATGTGATATCCAACTCCTTCCATTCCAATCCTGAGACCCTTCCTATAGCATGAGATGTGATATCTCAATGCTTATACCAAACCTGAGACCCTTCCTATAGCATGAGATGTGATATCCAACTCCTTCCCATTCCAATCCTGAGACCCTTCCTATAGCATGAGATGATATCTCAATGCCTCTAATACCAAACCTGAGATCCTTCCTCTAACATGAAATGTGATATCCAACTCCTTCACTTTCCAAACCTGAGAGCCTATCTATAGCATGAGATGTGATATCCAAGTCCTTCCCATTCCAATCCTTAGACCCTTCCTATAGCATGAGATGTGATGTCTCAGTGCTTCTAATACCAAACCTGAGATCCTTCCTATAACATGAGATGTGATATCCAACTCCTTCCATTCCAATCCTGAGACCCTTCCTATAGCATGAGATGTGATATCTCAATGCTTCTAATACCAAACCTGAGACCCTTCCTATAACATGAGATGGGAATATCCAACTCCTTCCCATTCCAATCTTGAGACCCTTCCGATAGCAGAGATGTGATATCTCAATGCTTATACCACACCTGAGATCCTTCCTATAACATGAGATGTGATATCCAACTCCTTCCCATTCCAATCCTGAGACACTTCCTATAGCATGAGATGTGATATCTCACTGCTTATACCAAACCTGAGACCCTTCCCATAGCAGGAGATGTGATATCCAAATCCTTCCCATTCCAATCCTCAGACCCTTCCTATAGCATGAGATGTGATGTCTCAATGCTTCTAATACCAAACCTGAGACCCTTCCTACGGCATGAGATGTCATATTCAACTCCTTCCCATTCCAATCCTGAGACCCTTCCTATAGCATGAGATGTGATGTCTCAATGCTTCTAATACCAAACCTGAGATCCTTCCTATAACATGAGATGTGATATCCAACTCCTTCCATTCCAATCCTGAGACCCTTCCTATAGCATGAGATGTGATATCTCAATGCTTATACCAAACCTGAGACCCTTCCTATAGCATGAGATGTGATATCCAACTCCTTCC
Source organism: Ambystoma mexicanum (assembly GCF_040938575.1). NCBI lineage: Eukaryota > Metazoa > Chordata > Amphibia > Caudata > Ambystomatidae > Ambystoma > Ambystoma mexicanum. The sequence goes on from NW_027182433.1 coordinate 8,331,628, forward strand.
CATTCCAATCCTGAGACCCTTCCTATAGCATGAGATGTGATATCTCAATGCCTCTAATACCAAACCTGAGATCCTTCCTCTAACATGAAATGTGATATCCAACTCCTTCACTTTCCAAACCTGAGAGCCTATCTATAGCATGAGATGTGATATCCAAGTCCTTCCCATTCCAATCCTTAGACCCTTCCTACAGCATGCAATATGATATCTCAATGATTCTAATAAAAAACCTGAGACCCGTCCTATAACATGAGATGGGATATCCAACTCCTTCCCATTCCAATCCTGAGACACGTCCGATAGCAGAGATGTGATATCTCAATGTTTATACCAAACCTGAGACCCTTCCTATAACATGAGATGTGATATCCAACTCCTTCCCGTTCCAAACCTGAGACCCTTCCTTTAGCATGAGATGTGATATCCAACTCCTTCCCATTCCAATCCTGAGACACTTCTGATAGCATACGATGTGATATCTCAATGCTTCTAATATCAAAACTGAGACCCTCCCTATAGCATATGTGATATCTAAGTCCTTCCCATTCCAATCCTGAGACCCTTCCTATAGCATGAGATGTGATATCTCAATGCTTCTACCAAACCTGAGACCCTTCCTTTAGCATGAGATGTGATATCCAACTCCTTCCCATTCCAATCCTGAGACCCTTCCTACAGCATGAGATGTGATATCTCAATACTTCTAATACCAAACCTGAGATCCTTCCGATAACATGAGATGTGATATCTCAATACTTCTAATACCAAACCTGAGATCCATCCTATAACATGAGATGTGATATCCAAATCCTTCCCCTTCCAAACCTGAGACCCTCCCTTTAGCATGAGATGTGATATCCAACTCCTTCCCATTCCAATCCTGAGACCCTTCTGATAGCATAAGATATGATATCTCAATGCTTCTATACCAAACCTGAGATCCTTCTGATAGCATGAGATGTGATATCTCAATACTTCTAATACCAAACCTGAGATCCATCCTATAACATGAAATGTGATATCCAACTCTTTCCCCTTGCAAACCTGAGAGCCTTCCTATAGCATGAGATGTGATATCCAAGTCCTTCCCATTCCAATCCTGAGACCCTTCCTATAACATGAGATGTGATATCCAACTCCTTCCCATTCCAACCTGAGACCCTTCCTATAGCATGAGATGGGATATCCAACTCCTTCCAAATCCAATCCCGATACCCTTCCGATAGCATGAGATGTGATATCCCAATGCTTCTACCAAACCTGAGACCCATATTATGGCATGAGATGTGATATCAAACTCCTTCCCATTCTAATCCTGAGACCCTTCCTATACCATGAGACTTGATATCTCAATGCTTCTAATACCAAACCTGAGACCCGTCCTATAACATGAGATGTGATATCCAAATCCTTCCCCTTCCAAACCTTAGACCCTTCCTTTATCATGAGATGTGATATCCAACTCCTTCCCATTCCAATCTTGAGACCCTTCCGATATCATGAAATGTGATATCTCAATGCTTCTATCAAACTTGAGACCCTCCCTATAGCATGAGATGTGATATCCAAGTCCTTCCCATTCCAATCCTGAGACCCTTCCTATAGCATGAGATGTGATATCTCAATGCTTCTAATACCAAACCTGAGACCCTTCCTATAACATGAGATGTGATATCCAACTCCTTCCATTCCAATCCTGAGACCCTTCCTATAGCATGAGATGTGATATCTCAATGCTTATACCAAACCTGAGACCCTTCCTATAGCATGAGATGTGATATCCAACTCCTTCCCATTCCAATACTGAGACCCTTCCTATAGCATGAGATGTGATATCTCAATGCCTCTAATACCAAACCTGAGATCCTTCCTCTAACATGAAATGTGATATCCAACTCCTTCACTTTCCAAACCTGAGAGCCTATCTATAGCATGAGATGTGATATCCAAGTCCTTCCCATTCCAATCCTTAGACCCTTCCTACAGCATGCAATATGATATCTCAATGATTCTAATAAAAAACCTGAGACCCGTCCTATAACATGAGATGGGATATCCAACTCCTTCCCATTCCAATCCTGAGACACGTCCGATAGCAGAGATGTGATATCTCAATGTTTATACCAAACCTGAGACCCTTCCTATAACATGAGATGTGATATCCAACTCCTTCCCGTTCCAAACCTGAGACCCTTCCTTTAGCATGAGATGTGATATCCAACTCCTTCCCATTCCAATCCTGAGACACTTCTGATAGCATACGATGTGATATCTCAATGCTTCTAATATCAAAACTGAGACCCTCCCTATAGCATATGTGATATCTAAGTCCTTCCCATTCCAATCCTGAGACCCTTCCTATAGCATGAGATGTGATATCTCAATGCTTCTACCAAACCTGAGACCCTTCCTTTAGCATGAGATGTGATATCCAACTCCTTCCCATTCCAATCCTGAGACCCTTCCTACAGCATGAGATGTGATATCTCAATACTTCTAATACCAAACCTGAGATCCTTCCGATAACATGAGATGTGATATCTCAATACTTCTAATACCAAACCTGAGATCCATCCTATAACATGAGATGTGATATCCAAATCCTTCCCCTTCCAAACCTGAGACCCTCCCTTTAGCATGAGATGTGATATCCAACTCCTTCCCATTCCAATCCTGAGACCCTTCTGATAGCATAAGATATGATATCTCAATGCTTCTATACCAAACCTGAGATCCTTCTGATAGCATGAGATGTGATATCTCAATACTTCTAATACCAAACCTGAGATCCATCCTATAACATGAAATGTGATATCCAACTCTTTCCCCTTGCAAACCTGAGAGCCTTCCTATAGCATGAGATGTGATATCCAAGTCCTTCCCATTCCAATCCTGAGACCCTTCCTATAACATGAGATGTGATATCCAACTCCTTCCCATTCCAACCTGAGACCCTTCCTATAGCATGAGATGGGATATCCAACTCCTTCCAAATCCAATCCCGATACCCTTCCGATAGCATGAGATGTGATATCCCAATGCTTCTACCAAACCTGAGACCCATATTATGGCATGAGATGTGATATCAAACTCCTTCCCATTCTAATCCTGAGACCCTTCCTATACCATGAGACTTGATATCTCAATGCTTCTAATACCAAACCTGAGACCCGTCCTATAACATGAGATGTGATATCCAAATCCTTCCCCTTCCAAACCTTAGACCCTTCCTTTATCATGAGATGTGATATCCAACTCCTTCCCATTCCAATCTTGAGACCCTTCCGATATCATGAAATGTGATATCTCAATGCTTCTATCAAACTTGAGACCCTCCCTATAGCATGAGATGTGATATCCAAGTCCTTCCCATTCCAATCCTGAGACCCTTCCTATAGCATGAGATGTGATATCTCAATGCTTCTAATACCAAACCTGAGACCCTTCCTATAACATGAGATGGGAATATCCAACTCCTTCCCATTCCAATCCTTAGACCCTTCCTACAGCATGCAATATGATATCTCAATGATTTTAATAAAAAACCTGAGACCCGTCCTATAACATGAGATGGGATATCCAACTCCTTCCCATTCCAATCCTGAGACACTTCCGATGGTAGAGATGTGATATCCCAATGTTTATACCAAACCTGAGACCCTTCCTATAACATGAGATGTGATATCCAATTCCTTCCCATTCCAATCCTGAGACCCTTCCTATAGCATGAGATGTGATATCCAACTCCATCCCATTCCAATGCTGAGACCCTTCCTATAGCATGAGATGTGATGTCTCAATGCTTCTAATACCAAACCTGAGATCCTTCCTTTAACATGAGATGTGATATCCAACTCCTTCCATTCCAATCCTTAGACCCTTCCTACAGCATGCAATATGATATCTCAATGATTTTAATAAAAAACCTGAGACCCGTCCTATAACATGAGATGGGATATCCAACTCCTTCCCATTCCAATCCTGAGACACTTCCGACAGCAGAGATGTGATATCTCAATGTTTATACCAAACCCGAGACCCTTCCTATAACATGAGATGTGATATCCAACTCCTTCCCGTTCCAAACCTGAGACCCTTCCTTTAGCATGAGATGTGATATCCAGCTCCTTCCCATTCCAATCCTGAGACACTTCCGATAGCATGAGATGTGATATCTCAAGGCTTCTAATATCAAAACTGAGACCCTCTCTATAGCATATGTGATATCTAAGTCCTTCCCATTCCTATCCTGAGACCCTATAGCATGAGATGTGATATCTCAATGCTTATCCTTGATTCCTGTAGTAAATTGATTTCCTTTGCAGGCCGACTCCTGTCACGAATGCCTTGTCTGCATGCATTCTCCCCTGGCCATTCGCTCACCGTGGCTATTTGCCTACCCCCTTCCTCTCTCAGTGGATGGACTTCTCCATCCTTGCCTCCTACCACTCAACTCCGCCTACTTGGAGAATTCAACATGAACCTGTATGCTTCCTGACCTGGACTTTTACGAGATCTGCAACTCTTCATGTCGCTTGCCCTACACACTGCAGGGAATACTCGGGATTTTCTGATCTCAGACCTCCCCCTCTGTAACCCTCTCAACAATCCTCTCCCGTGATGATCAAGTTCTCATCTCCAAAGAAGGCTAACTGCCAGCTATTCCTCCTCAGAGGAGTTCTCCCTTTCTGTCCCTGCTCCCTGCACAGTTTCGCGTTGCAAACACTCGCTTTCCTGCTCTCTGGTTTAGACGCTTTTCCTTCTCAGAGGTCTTCTTCCTTTCTGCCCTTTTCGCGTTGCAAGTACTCGCTTCCCAGCTCTCTGGTTTAGACGCGTGTTCCCTGCCTTCTCTCCTCTTCCCGCTGCCTTCAAATCAAAAAATGAGCTCCAAAAGATACACAGTGCTCAGAATGCTCTATAACACCCATTATTCAACATATAGCCGTAATCCGCTAGACGTATTGAAACGTGCTGTAAACTAGCAAAAACAGCTAGAAAATGTACTTTCCTCGCGTTTTTGTAAATGCTAATTCTGATGGGTTCCCATGTATGTACTGTCCGTGCGTTTGTTGTCGAATCCTGATGTTTTAACCACTGTTCTCCCATACAAGGGGGGGGGGGGTCAACGTCTACTGCTGTTCACAGGCTGAATGTATACGGCTGAAATCTTCAAGGCATTATCAGCTTTCCTGACTGTTTTGGAACGTGTATTTGCCATCTGTTAATGCAGTCGCCCTGTGTTCATCGTCCCTTCTACTTCACAGGCTGCACTCCCCTGGTGATCACATTCTCCTCTCCAGAGCAGGCTGACTACCAGCTGCTCCTCCTCATAGGCGTTCATCCTTTCTGTCCCTGCTCCCTGCACCGTTCCGCGTTGCATGTACTCGCTTCCCAGCTCTCTGGTTTAGATGCGTGTTCCCTGCCTTCTCTCCTCTTCCTACAGCCTTCCAATGAGCTCCACAAGATAGTGTTCAGAATGCTTTATAACCCCATTATTCAACATATAGCTGTAACCCGCTAGACGTATTGAAACGTGCTAAAAACGAGCAGAAACAGCTCGAAAATGTACTTTTCTCGCGTTTTGGTAAATGCGAATTCTGTTGGATTCCCATTTTGTACTCTGTTCGTGCGTTTGTTCAGTCGAATCCTGGTCTTTTGAACCACTCTTCTCCCGTACAAAGGAGGGTCAAAATGTGTTGTTCACAGGCTGAATTTATACTGCTGAAATGCTCGCTTCCCTGCTCTCTGGTTTAGATGCGTGTTCCCTGCCTTCTCTCCTCTTCCTACAGCCTTCCAATGAGCTCCACTAGATAGTGTTCAGAATGCTTTATAACCCCATTATTCAACATATAGCTGTAACCCGCTAGACGTATTGAAACGTGCTGTAAACTAGCAAAAACAGCTAGAAAATGTACTTTCCTCGCGTTTTTGTAAATGCTAATTCTGATGGGTTCCCATGTATGTACTGTCGTGCGTTTGTTGTCGAATCCTGATGTTTTTAACCACTGTTCTCCCATACAAGGGGGGGGGGGGGTCAACGTCTACTGCTGTTCACAGGCTGAATGTATACGGCTGAAATCTTCAAGGCATTATCAGCTTTCCTGACTGTTTTGGAACGTGTATTTGCCATCTGTTAATGCAGTCGCCCTGTGTTCATCGTCCCTTCTACTTCACAGGCTGCACTCCCCTGGTGATCACATTCTCCTCTCCAGAGCAGGCTGACTACCAGCTGCTCCTCCTCATAGGCGTTCATCCTTTCTGTCCCTGCTCCCTGCACCGTTCCGCGTTGCATGTACTCGCTTCCCAGCTCTCTGGTTTAGATGCGTGTTCCCTGCCTTCTCTCCTCTTCCTACAGCCTTCCAATGAGCTCCACAAGATAGTGTTCAGAATGCTTTATAACCCCATTATTCAACATATAGCTGTAACCCGCTAGACGTATTGAAACGTGCTAAAAACTAGCAAAAACAGCTAGAAAATGTACTTCCCTCGCGTTTTGGTAAATGCAGGGTACACGCGTCTAAACCAGAGAGCAGGGAAGCGAGCATTTCAGCAGTATAAATTCAGCCTGTGAACAACACATTTTGACCCTCCTTTGTATGGGAGAAGAGTGGTTCAAAAGACCAGGCAGGATTCGACTGAACAAACGCACGAACAGAGTACAAAATGGGAATCCACCAGAATACGCATTTACCAAAACGCGAGAAAAGTACATTTTCGAGCTGTTTCTGCTCGTTTTTAGCACGTTTCAATACGTCTAGCGGGTTACAGCTATATGTTGAATAATGGGGTTATAAAGCATTCTGAACACTATCTAGTGGAGCTCATTGGAAGGCTGTAGGAAGAGGAGAGAAGGCAGGGAACACGCATCTAAACCAGAGAGCAGGGAAGAGAGCATTTCAGCAGTATAAATTCAGCCTGTGAACACATTTTGACCGTCCTTTGTATGGGAGAAGAGTGGTTCAAAAGACCAGGATTCGACTGAACAAACGCACGAACAGAGTACAAAACGGGAATCCACCAGAATTCGCATTTACCAAAACGCGAGAAAAGTACATTTTCGAGCTGTTTCTGCTCGTTTTTTAGCACGTTTCAATACGTCTAGCGGGTTACAGCTATATGTTGAATAATGGGGTTATAAAGCATTCTGAACACTATCTTGTGGAGCTCATTGGAAGGCTGTAGGAAGAGGAGAGAAGGCAGGGAACACGCATCTAAATCAGAGAGCTGGGAAGCGAGTACATGCAACGCGGAACGGTGCAGGGAGCAGGGACAGAAAGGATGAACGCCTATGAGGAGGAGCAGCTGGTAGTCAGCCTGCTCTGGAGAGGAGAATGTGATCACCAGGGGAGTGCAGCCTGTGAAGTAGAAGGGACGATGAACACAGGGCGACTGCATTAACAGATGGCAAATACACGTTCCAAAACAGTCAGGAAAGCTGATAATGCCTTGAAGATTTCAGCCGTATACATTCAGCCTGTGAACAGCAGTAGACGTTGACCCCCCCCCCCTTGTATGGGAGAACAGTGGTTAAAAACATCAGGATTCGACAACAAACGCACGGACAGTACATACATGGGAACCCATCAGAATTAGCATTTACAAAAACGCGAGGAAAGTACATTTTCTAGCTGTTTTTGCTAGTTTACAGCACGTTTCAATACGTCTAGCGGATTACGGCTATATGTTGAATAATGGGTGTTATAGAGCATTCTGAGCACTGTGTATCTTTTGGAGCTCATTTTTTGATTTGAAGGCAGCGGGAAGAGGAGAGAAGGCAGGGAACACGCGTCTAAACCAGAGAGCTGGGAAGCGAGTACTTGCAACGCGAAAAGGGCAGAAAGGAAGAAGGCCTCTGAGAAGGAAAAGCCTCTAAACCAGAGAGCAGGAAAGCGAGTGTTTGCAACGCGAAACTGTGCAGGGAGCAGGGACAGAAAGGGAGAACTCCTCTGAGGAGGAATAGCTGGCAGTTAGCCTTCTTTGGAGATGAGAACTTGATCACCACGGGAGAGGATTGTTGAGAGGGTTACAGAGGGGGAGGTCTGAGATCAGAAAATCCCGAGTATTCCCTGCAGTGTGTAGGGCCAGCGACATGAAGAGTTGCAGATCTCGTAAAAGTCCAGGTCAGGAAGCATACAGGTTCATGTTGAATTCTCCAAGTAGGCGGGGTTGAGTGGTAGGAGGCAAGGATGGAGAAGTCCATCCACTGAGAGAGGAAGGGGGTTGGCAAATAGCCACGGTGAGCGAATGGCCAGGGGAGAATGCATGCAGACAAGGCATTCGTGACAGGAGTCGGCCTGCAAAGGAAATCAATTTACTACAGGAATCAAGGATAAGCATTGAGATATCACATCTCATGCTATAGGGTCTCAGGATTGGAATGGGAAGGACTTAGATATCACATATCATGCTATAGAGAGGGTCTCAGTTTTGATATTAGAAGCCTTGAGATATCACATCTCATGCTATCGGAAGTGTCTCAGGATTGGAATGGGAAGGAGCTGGATATCACATCTCATGCTAAAGGAAGGGTCTCAGGTTTGGAACGGGAAGGAGTTGGATATCACATCTCATGTTATAGGAAGGGTCTCGGGTTTGGTATAAACATTGAGATATCACATCTCTGCTATCGGAAGTGTCTCAGGATTGGAATGGGAAGGAGTTGGATATCCCATCTCATGTTATAGGACGGGTCTCAGGTTTTTTATTAAAATCATTGAGATATCATATTGCATGCTGTAGGAAGGGTCTAAGGATTGGAATGGAAGGAGTTGGATATCACATCTCATGTTAAAGGAAGGATCTCAGGTTTGGTATTAGAAGCATTGAGACATCACATCTCATGCTATAGGAAGGGTCTCAGGATTGGAATGGGATGGAGTTGGATATCACATCTCATGCTATAGGAAGGGTCTCAGGATTGGAATGGGAAGGAGTTGGATATCACATCTCATGTTATAGGAAGGGTCTCAGGTTTGGTATAAACATTGAGATATCACATCTCTACCATCGGAAGTGTCTCAGGATTGGAATGGGAAGGAGTTGGATATCCCATCTCATGTTATAGGACGGGTCTCAGGATTGGAATGGGAAGGACTTGGATATCACATCTCATGCTATAGGGAGGGTCTCAAGTTTGATAGAAGCATTGAGATATCACATTTCATGATATCGGAAGGGTCTCAAGATTGGAATGGGAAGGAGTTGGATATCACATCTCATGTTAAAGGAAGGATCTCAGGTTTGGTATTAGAAGCATTGAGACATCACATCTCATGCTATAGGAAGGGTCTCAGGATTGGAATGGGATGGAGTTGGATATCACATCTCATGCTATAGGAAGGGTCTCAGGATTGGAATGGGATGGAGTTGGATATCACATCTCATGCTATAGGAAGGGTCTCAGGATTGGAATGGGAAGGAGTTGGATATCCCATCTCATGTTATAGGACGGGTCTCAGGATTGGAATGGGAAGGACTTGGATATCACATCTCATGCTATAGGGAGGGTCTCAAGTTTGATAGAAGCATTGAGATATCACATTTCATGATATCGGAAGGGTCTCAAGATTGGAATGGGAAGGAGTTGGATATCACATCTCATGATAAAGGAAGGGTCTAAGGTTTGGAAGGGGAAGGATTTGGATATCACATCTCATGTTATAGGACGGGTCTCAGGTTTGGTATTAGAAGCATTGAGATATCAAGTCTCATGGTATAGGAAGGGTCTCAGGATTAGAATGGGAAGGAGTTTGATATCACATCTCATGCCATAATATGGGTCTCAGGTTTGGTAGAAGCATTGGGATATCACATCTCATGCTATCGGAAGGGTATCGGGATTGGATTTGGAAGGAGTTGGATATCCCATCTCATGCTATAGGAAGGGTCTCAGGTTGGAATGGGAAGGAGTTGGATATCACATCTCATGTTATAGGAAGGGTCTCAGGATTGGAATGGGAAGGACTTGGATATCACATCTCATGCTATAGGAAGGCTCTCAGGTTTGCAAGGGGAAAGAGTTGGATATCACATTTCATGTTAGAGGTAGGATCTCAGGTTTGGTATTAGAAGCATTGAGATATCACATCTCATGCTATCAGAAGGATCTCAGGTTTGGTATAGAAGCATTGAGATATATCTTATGCTATCAGAAGGGTCTCAGGATTGGAATGGGATGGAGTTGGATATCACATCTCATGCTATAGGAAGGGTCTCAGGATTGGAATGGGAAGGAGTTGGATATCACATCTCATGTTATAGGAAGGGTCTCAGGTTTGGTATAAACATTGAGATATCACATCTCTACCATCGGAAGTGTCTCAGGATTGGAATGGGAAGGAGTTGGATATCCCATCTCATGTTATAGGACGGGTCTCAGGTTTTTTATTAAAATCATTGAGATATCATATTGCATGCTGTAGGAAGGGTCTAAGGATTGGAATGGGAAGGAGTTGGATATTCCCATCTCATGTTATAGGAAGGGTCTCAGGTTTGGTATTAGAAGCATTGAGATATCACATCTCATGCTATAGGAAGGGTCTCAGGATTGGAATGGGAAGGACTTGGATATCACATCTCATGCTATAGGGAGGGTCTCAAGTTTGATAGAAGCATTGAGATATCACATTTCATGATATCGGAGGGGTCTCAAGATTGGAATGGGAAGGAGTTGGATATCACATCTCATGATAAAGGAAGGGTCTAAGGTTTGGAAGGGGAAGGATTTGGATATCACATCTCATGTTATAGGACGGGTCTCAGGTTTGGTATTAGAAGCATTGAGATAACAAGTCTCATAGTATAGGAAGGGTCTCAGGATTAGAATGGGAAGGAGTTTGATATCACATCTCATGCCATAATATGGGTCTCAGGTTTGGTAGAAGCATTGGGATATCATATCTCATGCTATCGGAAGGGTATCGGGATTGGATTTGGAAGGAGTTGGATATCCCATCTCATGCTATAGGAAGGGTCTCAGGTTGGAATGGGAAGGAGTTGGATATCACATCTCATGTTATAGGAAGGGTCTGAGGACTGTAATGGGAAGGACTTGGATATCACATCTCATGCTATAGGAAGGCTCTCAGGTTTGCAAGGGGAAAGAGTTGGATATCACATTTCATGTTAGAGGTAGGATCTCAGGTTTGGTATTAGAAGCATTGAGATATCACATCTCATGCTATCAGAAGGATCTCAGGTTTGGTATAGAAGCATTGAGATATATCTTATGCTATCAGAAGGGTCTCAGGATTGGAATGGGAAGGAGTTGGATATCACATCTCATGCTAAAGGGAGGGTCTCAGGTTTGGAAGGGGAAGGATTTGGATATCACATCTCATGTTATAGGATGGATCTCAGGTTTGGTATTAGAAGTATTGAGATATCACATCTCATGTTATCGGAAGGATCTCAGGTTTGGTATTAGAAGTATTGAGATATCACATCTCATGCTATAGGAAGGGTCTCAGGATTGGAATGGGAAGGAGTTGGATATCACATCTCATGCTAAAGGAAGGGTCTCAGGTTTGGTAGAAGCATTGAGATATCACATCTCATGCTATAGGAAGGGTCTCAGGATTGGAATGGGAAGGAGTAGGATATCACATCTCATGCTATAGGAAGGATCTCAGGTTTGGTATAAGCACTGAGATATCACATCTCTTCTATCGGAAGGGTCTCAGGATTGGAATGGGAAGGAGTTGGATATTCCCATCTCATGTTATAGGAAGGGTCTCAGGTTTGGTATTAGAAGCATTGAGATATCACATCTCATGCTATAGGAAGGGTCTCAGGATTGGAATGGGAAGGACTTGGATAATCCATCTCATGCTATAGGGAGAGTCTCAAGTTTGATAGAAGCATTGAGATATCACATCTCACAATATCGGAAGGGTCTCAGGATTGGAATGGGAAGGAGTTGGATATCACATCTCATGATAAAGGAAGGGTCTAAGGTTTGGAAGGGGAAGGATTTGGATATCACATCTCATGTTATAGGACGGGTCTCAGGTTTGGTATTAGAAGCACTGAGATATCAAGTCTTATGGTATAGGAAGGGTCTCAGAATTGGAATGAGAAGGAGTTGGATATCACATCTCAAGCTATAGGAAGGGTCTCAGGATTGGAATGGGAAGGAGTTTGATATCACATCTCATGCAATAGTATGGGTCTCAGGTTTGGTATAAGCATTGGGATATCACATCTCATGCTATCGGAAGGGTATCAGGATTGGATTTGGAAGGAGCTGGATATCCCATCTCATGCTATAGGAAGGGTCTCAGGTTGGAATGGGAAGGAGTTGGATATCACATCTCATGTTATAGGAAGGGTCTCAGGATTGGAATGGGAAGGACTTGGATATCACATCTCATGCTATAGGAAGGCTCTCAGGTTTGGAAGGGGAAAGAGTTGGATATCACATTTCATGTTAGAGGTAGGATCTCAGGTTTGGTATTAGAGGCATTGAGATATCACATTTCATGCTATCAGAAGGGTCTCAGGATTGGAATGGGAAGGAGTTGGATATCACATCTCATGCTAAAGGGAGGGTCAGAGGTTTGGAAGGGGAAGGATTTGGATATCACATCTCATGTTATAGGAAGGATCTCAGGTTTGGTATTAGAAGCATTGAGATATCACATCTCATGCTATCGGAAGGATCTCAGGTTTGGTATTAGAAGCATTGAGATATCACATCTCATGCTATCAGAATGGTCTCAGGATTGGAATCGGAAGGAGTTGGATATTTCATCTCATGCTAAAGGGAGGGTCTCAGGTTTGGAAGGGGAAGGATTTGGATATCACATCTCATGTTATCAGAAGGATCTCAGGTTTGGTATTAGAAGTATTGAGATATCACATCATGCTATAGGAAGGGTCTCAGGATTGGAATGGGAAGGAGTTGGATATCACATCTCAAGCTATAGGAAGGGTCTCAGGTTTGGTATAAGCATTGAGATATCACATCACATGCTATAGGAAGGGCCTCAGGATTGGAATGGGAAGGAGTTGGATATCACATCTCATGTTATAGGAAAGATCTCAGGTTTGGTATTAGAAGCATTGAGACATCACATCTCATGTTATTGGAAGGGTCTCAGGATTGGAATGGGAAGGACTTGGATATCACATCTCATGCTATGGATAGGCTCTCAGGTTTGGAAAGGGAAGGAGTTGGATATCACATTTCATGTTAGAGGAAGGATCTCAGGTTTGGTATTAGAGGCATTGAGATATCACATCTCATGCTATAGGAAGGGTCTCAGGATTGGAATGGGAAGGAGTTGGATATCACATCTCATGCTATAGGAAGGGTCTCAGGTTTGGTATAAGCATTGAGATATCACATCTCATGCTATAGGAAGGGTCTCAGGATTGGAATGGAAGGAGTTGGATATCACATCTCATGTTAAACGAAGGATCTCAGGTTTGGTATTAGAAGCATTGAGATATCACATCTCATGCTATAGGAAGGGTCTCAGGATTGGAATGGGAAGGAGTTGGATATCACATCTCATGCTATACGAAGGGTCTCAGGTTTGGTATAAGCATTGAGATATCACATCTCATGCTATCGGAAGGGTCTCAGGATTGGAATCGGAAGGAGTTGTCTATGAGATCTCAAGTCATAGGAAGGGTCTCAGGTTTGGTATAAGCTTTGAGATATCACATCTCTGCTATCGGAAGGGTCTCAGGATTGGAATGGGAAGGAGTTGGATATCCCATCTCATGTTATAGGAAGAGTCTCAGGTTTGGTATTAGAAGCATTGAGATATCACATCTCATGCTATAGGAAGTGTCTCAGGATTGGAATGGGAATGACTTGGATATCACATCTCATGCTATAGGGAGGGTCTCAAGTTTGATATTAGAATCATTGAGATATCACATCTTATGCTATAGGAAGGGTCTCAGGATTGGTATGGGAAGGAGTAGGATATCACATCTCATGCTATAGGAAGGATCTCAGGTTTGGTATAAGCATTGAGATATCACATCTCTTCTATCGGAAGGGTCTCAGGATTGGAATGGGAAGGAGTTGGATATTCCCATCTCATGTTATAGGAAGGGTCTCAGGTTTGGTATTAGAAGCATTGAGATATCACATCTCATGCTATAGGAAGTGTCTCAGGATTGGAATGGGAAGGACTTGGATAATCCATCTCATGCTATAGGGAGGGTCTCAAGTTTGATATTAGAAGCATTGAGATATCACATCTCACGATATCGGAAGGGTCTCAGGATTGGAATGGGAAGGAGTTGGATATCACATCTCATGATAAAGGAAGGGTCTAAGGTTTGGAAGGGGAAGGATTTGGATATCACATCTCATGTTATAGGACGGGTCTCAGGTTTGGTATTAGAAGCACTGAGATATCAAGTCTTATGGTATAGGAAGGGTCTCAGAATTGGAATGAGAAGGAGTTGGATATCACATCTCAAGCTATAGGAAGGGTCTCAGGATTGGAATGGGAAGGAGTTTGATATCACATCTCATGCAATAGTATGGGTCTCAGGTTTGGTATAAGCATTGGGATATCACATCTCATGCTATCGGAAGGGTATCAGGATTGGATTTGGAAGGAGCTGGATATCCCATCTCATGCTAAAGGGAGGGTCTCAGGTTTGGAAGGGGAAGGATTTGGATATCACATCTCATGTTATAAGAAGGATCTTAGGTTTGGTATTAGAAGCATTGAGATATCACATCTCATGCTATCGGAAGGATCTCAGCTTTGGTATTAGAAGCATTGAGATATCACATCTCATGCTATCAGAATGGTCCAGGATTGGAATCGGAAGGAGTTGGATATCACATCTCATGCTAAAGGGAGGGTCTCAGGTTTGGAAGGGGAAGGATTTGGATATCACATCTCATGTTATCAGAAGGATCTCAGGTTTGGTATTAGAAGTATTGAGATATCACATCTCATGCTATAGGAAGGGTCTCAGGATTGGAATGGGAAGGAGTTGGATATCACATCTCAAGCTATAGGAAGGGTCTCAGGTTTGGTATAAGCATTGGGATATCACATCACATGCTATAGGAAGGGCCTCAGGATTGGAATGGGAAGGAGTTGGATATCACACCTCATGTTATAGGAAAGATCTCAGGTTTGGTATTAGAAGCATTGAGACAACACATCTCATGTTATTGGAAGGGTCTCAGGATTGGAATGGGAAGAAGTTGGATATCACATCTCATGCTATAGGAAGAGTCTCAGGTTTGGTATAAGCATTGAGATATCACATCTCATGATATAGGAAGGGCTCAGGATTGGAATGGGAAGGAGTTGTATATGACATCTCATGCCATAGGAAGGGTCTCAGGTTTGGTATAAGCATTGAGATATCACATCACATGCTATAGGAAGGGTCTCAGGATTGGAATGGGAAGGACTTGGATATCACATCTCATGCTAAAGGGAGGGTCTCAGGTTTGGAAGGGGAAGGATTTGGAAATCACATCTCATGTTATAGGAAGGATCTCATGTTTGGTATAAGAAGCATTGAGATATCACATATGCTATCGGAAGAATCTCAGATTTGGTATTAGAGGCATTGAGATATCACATCTCATGCTATCATAAGGGTCTCAGGATTGGAATGGGAAGGAGTTGGATATCACATCTCATGCTATAGGAAGGATCTCAGGTTTGGAACGGGAAGGAGTTGGATATCACATCTCATGTTATAGGAAGAGTCTCACATTTGGTATAAGCATTGAGATATCACATCTCTGCAATCGGAAGTGTCTCAGGATTGGGATGGGAAGGAGTTGGATATCACATCTCATGCTATAGGAAGGGTCTCAGGTTTGGAACGGGAAGGAGTTGGATATCCCATCTCATGTTATAGGACTGGTCTCAGGTTTGGTATTAGAAGCATTGAGATATCACATCACATGCTGTAGGAAGGGTCTCAGGTTTGGAATGGGAAGGAATTGGATATCACATCTCATGTTATAGGAAGGGTCTCAGGTTTGGTATAAGCATTGAGATATCACATCTCTGCTATCGGAAGTGTCTCAGGATTGGAATGGGAAGGAGTTGGATATCACATCTCATGTTATAGGACGGGTCTCAGGTTTGTTATTAGAATCATTGAGATATCATATTGCATGCTGTAGGAAGGGTCTAAGGATTGGAATGGGAAGGACTTGGATATCACATCTCATGCTATAGGTAGGCTCTCAGGTTTGGAAAGGGAAGGAGTTGGATATCACATTTCATGTTAGAGGAAGGATCTCAGGTTTGGTATTAGAGCCATTGGATATCACATCTCATGCTATAGGAAGGGTCTCAGGATTGGAATGGGAAGGAGTTGGATATCACATCTCATGCTATAGGAAGGGTTTTAGGTTTGGTATAAGCATTGAGATATCACATCTCATGCTATAGGAAGGGTCTCAGGATTGGAATGGGAAGGATCTGTATATGACATCTCATGCCATAGGAAGGGTCTCAGGTTTGGTATAAGCATTGAGATATCACATCTCTGCTTTCGGAAGGGTCTCAGGATTGGAATGGGAAGGAGTTGGATATCCCATCTCATGTTATAGGAAGAATCTCAGGTTTGGTATTAGAAGCATTGAGATATCACATCTCATGCTATAGGAAGTGTCTCAGGATTGGAATGGGAAGGACTTGGATATCACATCTCATGCTATAGGGAGGGTCTCAAGTTTGATATTAGAAGCATTGAGATATCACATCTCATGCTATAGGAAGGGTCTCAGGATTGGAATGGGAAGGAGTTGGATATCACATCTCATGCTATAGGAAGGGTCTCAGGTTTGGTATAAGCATTGAGATATCACATCTCTGCTATCGGATGGGTCTCAGGATTGGATTTGGAAGGAGCTGGATATCCCATCTCATGTTATAGGAAGGGTCTATCAGGTCTTAGCATGAGACTCTTCCTATAACATGAGATGTGATATCCAACTCCTTCCCATTCCAATCCTGAGACCCTTCCGATAGCTTGAGATGTGATATCTCAATGCTTCTAATATCAATACTGAGACCCTCCCTATAGCATGAGATGTGATATCTAAGTCCTTCCCATTCCAATCCTGAGACCCTTCCGATAGCAGAGATGTGATATCTCAATGCTTATACCAAACCTGAGACCCTTCCTATAGCATGAGATGTGATATCCAACTCCTTCCCATTCCAATCCTGAGACCCTTCCTATAGCATGATATGTGAAATCTCAATGCTTCTACCAAAACTGAGACCCTTCCTTTAGCATGAGATGTGATATCCAACTCCTTCCCATTCCAATCCTGAGACCAGTCCTATAGCATGAGATGTGCTATCTCAATGCTTCTAATACGAAACCTGAGATCCTTCCTATAACATGAGATGTGATATCTAACTCCTTCCCATTCCAATCCTGAGACCCTTCCTATAGCATGAGATGTGATATGTCAATGCTTCTAATACCAAACCTGAGATCCTTCAGATAGCATGAGATATGATATCTCAATGCTTCTATTACCAAACCTGAGATCCTTCCTATAACATGAGATGTGATATCCAAATCCTTCCCCTTCCGAACCTGAGACCTTCCCTTTAGCATGAGATGTGATATCCAACTCCTTCCCATTCCAATCCTGATACCCTTCTGATAGCATGAGATGTGATATCTCAATGCCTCGAATAGCAAACCTGAGATCCTACCTCTAACATGAAATGTGATATCCAACTCCTTCCCTTTCCAAACCTGAGAGCCTTCCTACAGCATGAGATGTGATATCCAAGTCCTTCCCATTCCAATCCTGAGACCCTTCCTATAACATGAGATGTCATATCCAACTCCTTCCCATTCCAACCTGAGACCCTTCCTATAGCATGAGATGGGATATCCAACTCCTTCCAAATCCAATCCTGATACCCTTCCGATAGCATGAGATGTGATATATGTGATATCCCAATGCTTCTATAAAACCTGAGACCCATACCATGGCATGAGATGTGATATCAAACTCCCGTCCTATACCATGAGACTTGATATCTCAATGCTTCTAATACCAAACCTGAGACCGGTCCAATAACATGAGATGTGATATCCAAATCCTTCCCCTTCCAAACCTTAGACCCTTCCTTTATCATGAGATGTGATATCCAAGTCCTTCCCATTCCATTCCTGAGACCCTTCCTATAGCATGAGATGTGATATCTCAATGCTTCTAATACCAAACCTGAGACCCTTCCTATAACATGAGATGTGATATCCAAGTCCTTCCCATTTCAATCCTGAGACCCTTCCTATAGCATGAGATGTGATATCTCAATGCTTCTAATACCAAACCTGAGACCCTTCCTATAACATGAATTCTGATATCCAAGTCCTTCCCATTCCAATCCTGAGACCCTTCCAATAGCAGAGATGTGATATCTCAATGCTTCTAATATCAAACCTGAGACCTGTCCTATAACATGAGATGGGATATCCAACTCCTTCCCGTTCCAAACCTGATACCCTTCCTATAGCATGAGATGTGATATCCAATTCCTTCCCATCCCAATCCTGAGACACCTCCGATAGCAGAGATGTGATATCTCAATGCTTATACCAAACCTGAGACTCTTCCTATAACATGAGATGTGATATCTAACTCCTTCCCGTTCCAAACCTGAGACCCTTCCTATAGCATGAGATGTGATATCCAACTCCTTCCCATTCCAATCCTGAGACCCCTCCTATAGCATGAGATGTGATATCTCAATGCTTCTAATACCAAACCTGAGATCCTTCCTATAACATGAGATGTGATATCCAACTCCTTCCCATTCCAATCCTGAGACCCTTATGATAGCATGAGATGTGATATCTCAATGCCTCTAATACCAAACCTGAGATACTTCCGATAGCATGAGATGTGATATCTCAATGCTTTTAATACCAAACCTGAGATCCTTCCTATAACATGAGATGTGATTTCCAAATCCTTCCCCTTCCAAACCTGAGACCCTCCCTTTAGCATGAGATGTGATATACAACTCCATCCCATTCCAATCCTGAGACCCTTCTGATAGCATGAGATGTGATATCTCAATGCCTCTAATACCAAACCTGAGATCCTACCTCTAACATGAAATGTGATATCCATCTCCTTCCCTTTCCAAACCTGAGACCCTGCCTATAGCATGAGATGTGATATTCAAGTCCTTCCCATTCCAATCCTGAGACCCTTCCTATAGCATGTGATGTGATATCTCAATGCGTATACCAAACCTGAGACCCTTCCTATGGCATGAGATGTCATATACAACACCTTCCCATTCCAATCCTAAGACCCTTCCTATAACATGAGATGTGATGTCTCAATGCTTCTAATACCAAACCTGAGATCTTTCCTATAACATGAGATGTGATATCCAACTCCTTCCCATTCCAATCCTGAGACCCTTCCTATAGCATGAGATGTGATATCTTAAGGCCTCTAATACCAAACCTGAGATCCTTCCTCTAACATGAGATGTGATATCCAACTCCTTCCCATTCCAATCCTGAGACCCTTCCGATAGCTTGAGATGTGATATCTCAATGCTTCTAATATCAATACTGAGACCCTCCCTATAGCATGAGATGTGATATCTAAGTCCTTCCCATTCCAATCCTGAGACCCTTCCGATAGCAGAGATGTGATATCTCAATGCTTATACCAAACCTGAGACCCTTCCTATAGCATGAGATATGATATCCAACTCCTTCCCATTCCAATCCTGAGACCCTTCCTATAGCATGATATGTGAAATCTCAATGCTTCTACCAAAACTGAGACCCTTCCTTTAGCATGAGATGTGATATCCAACTCCTTCCCATTCCAACCTGAGACCAGTCCTATAGCATGAGATGTGATATCTCAATGCTTCTAATACCAAACCTGAGATCCTTCCTATAACATGAGATGTGATATCCAACTCCTTCCCATTCCAATCCTGAGACCCTTCCTATAGCATGACATGTGATATCTCAATGCTTCTAATACCAAACCTGAGATCCTTCTGATAGCATGAGATGTGATATCTCAATGCTTCTAATACCAAACCTGAGATCCTTCCTATAACATGAGATGTGATATCCAAATCCTTCCCCTTCCGAACCTGAGACCCTCCGTTTAGCATGAGATGTGATATCCAACTCCTTCCCATTCCAATCCTGATACCCTTCTGATAGAATGAGATGTGATATATCAATGCCTCTAATACCAAACCTGAGATCCTACCTCTAACATGAAATGTGATATCCAACTCCTTCCCTTTCCAAACCTGAGAGCCTTCCTACAGCATGAGATGTGATATCCAAGTCCTTCCCATTCCAATCCTGAGACCCTTCCTATAACATGAGATGTCATATCCAACTCCTTCCCATTCCAACCTGAGACCCTTCCTATAGCATGAGATGGGATATCCAACTCCTTCTTATGCCAAACCTGAGACCCTTCCTATGGCATGAGATGGGATATCCAACTCCTTGCCATTCAAATCCTGAGACCCTCCCTATAACAAGAGATGTCATATCCAACTCCTTCCCATTCCAAACCTGAGACCCTTCCTTTAGCATGAGATGTAATATCCAAATCCTTCACATTCCAATCCGGAGACCCTTCCTATAGCATGAGATGTGATATCTCAATATTTCTAATACCAAACATGAGATCCTTCCTATAACATGAGATGTGATATCCAACTCCTTCCCATTCCAAACCTGAGACCCTTCCGATAGCATGAGATGTGATATCTCAATGCTTCAAAAACCAAACATGAGAACCATCCTAAAACATGAGATGTGAAATCCAAATCCTTCCCTTCCCAAACCTGAGACTCTTCCTATAGCATGAGATGTGATATCTCAATGCTTCTAATACCAAACCTGAGACCCGTCCTATAACATGAAATGTGATATCCATCTCCTTCCCTTTCCAAACCTGAGACCCTGCCTATAGCATGAGATGTGATATTCAAGTCCTTCTCATTCCAATCCTGAGACCCTTCCTATAGCATGTGATGTGATATCTCAATGCGTATAGCAAACCTGAGACCCTTCCTATGGCATGAGATGTCATATACAACTCCTTCCCATTCCAATCCTAAGACCCTTCCTATAACATGAGATGTGATGTCTCAATGCTTCTAATACCAAACCTGAGATCTTTCCTATAACATGAGATGTGATATCCAACTCCTTCCCATTCCAATCCTGAGACCCTTCCTATAGCATGAGATGTGATATCTCAAGGCCTCTAATACCAAACCTGAGATCCTTCCTCTAACATGAAATGTGATATCCAACTCCTTTCCCTTCCTAACCTGAGACCCTTCCTATAGCATGAGATGTGATATCCAACTCCTTCCCATTCCAATCCTGAGACCCTTCTGATAGCTTGAGATGTCATATCTCAATGCTTCTAATATCAATACTGAGACCCTCCCTATAGCATGAGATGTGATATCTAAGTCCTTCCCATTCCAATCCTGAGACCCTTCCGATAGCAGAGATGTGATATCTCAATGCTTATACCAAACCTGAGACCCTTCCTATAGCATGAGATATGATATCCAACTCCTTCCCATTCCAATCCTGAGATCCTTCCTATAGCATGATATGTGAAATCTCAATGCTTCTACCAAAACTGAGACCCTTCCTTTAGCATGAGATGTGATATCCAACTCCTTTCCATTCCAATCCTGAGACCAGTCCTATAGCATGAGATGTGATATCTCAATGTTTCTAATAAAAATCCTGAGACCCTTCCTATAGCAAGAGATGCGATATCCAAATCCTTCCCATTCCAATCCTGAGACCCTTACTATAACATGAGATGTGATATCCAACTCCGTCCCATTCCAACCTGAGACCCTTCCTATAGCATGAGAAGTGATATCCAACTCGTTCCCAATCCAATCCTGAGACCCTTCCGATAGCAGAGATGTGATATCTCAATGCTTATACCAAACCTGAGACCCTTCCCATGGCATGAGATGTGATATCCAACTCCTTGCCATTCAAATCCTGAGACCCACCCTATAACAAGAGATGTCATATCCAACTCCTTCCCATTCCAAACCTGAGACCCTTCCTTTAGAATGAGATGTAATATCCAAATCCTTCACATTCCAATCCGGAGACCCTTCCTATAGCATGAGATGTGATATCTCAATGCTTCTAATACCAAACATGAGATCCTTCCTATAACATGAGATGTGATATCCAACTCCTTCCCATTCCAAACCTGAGACCCTTCCGATAGCATGAGATGTGGTATCTCAATGCTTCAAAAACCAAACATGAGAACCATCCTATAACATGAGATGTGAAATCCAAATCCTTCCCTTCCCAAACCTGAGACTCTTCCTATAGCATGAGATGTGATATCTCAATGCTTCTACCAAACCTGAAACCCTTCCTATAGCATGAGATGTGATATCCAACTCCTTCCCATTCCAATCCTGAGACACTTCCTATAGCATGAGATGTGATATCACAATGCTTCTAATACCAAACCTGAGACCCGTCCTATAACATGAGATGTGATATCCAAATCCTTCCCCTTCCAAACCTTAGACCCTTCCTTTATCATGAGATGTGATATCCAAGTCCTTCCCATTCCATTCCTGAGACCCATCCTATAACATGAGATGTGATATCCAAATCCTTCCCCTTCCAAACCTTAGACCCTTCCTATAACATGAGATGTGATATCCAAGTCCTTCCCATTCCAATCCTGAGACCCTTCCTATAGCATGAGATGTGATATCCTAGTCCTTCCCATTCCAATCCTGAGACCCTTCCGATAGCAGAGATGTGATATCTCAATGCTTATACCAAACCTGAGACATCTCAATGCTTCTAATATCAAACTTGAGACCCTCCCTATAACATGAGATGGGATATCCAACTCCTTCCCATTCCAATCCTGAGACCTTTCCGATAGCAGAGATGTGATATCTCAATGCTTATACCAAACCTGAGACACTTCCTACGGCATGAGATGTCATATACAACTCCTTCCCATTCCAATCCTGAGACCCTTCCTATAGCATGAGATGTGATAGCTCAATGCTTATACCAAACCAGAGACCCTTCCTATAGCATGAGATGTGATATCCAACTCCTTCCCATTCCAATCCTGAGACCCTTCCTATAGCATGAGATGTGATGTCTCAATGCTTCTAATACCAAACCTGAGATCCTTCCTATAACATGAGATGTGATGTCCAACTCCTTCCATTCCAATCCTGAGACGCTTCCTATAGCATGAGATGTGATATCTCAATGCCTCTAATACCAAACCTGAGATCCTTCCTCTAATATGAAATGTGATATCCAACTCCTTCCCTTTCCAAACCTGAGAGCCTATCCATAGCATGAGATGTGATATCCAAGTCCTTCCCATTCCAATCCTTAGACCCTTCCTACAGCATGCAATATGATATCTCAATGATTCTAATAACAATCCTGAGACCTGTCCTATAACATGAGATGGGATATCCAACTCCTTCCCATTCCAATCCTGAGACACTTCCGATAGCAGAGATGTGATATCTCAATGCTTATACCAAACCTGAGACCCTTCCTATAACATGAGATCGGCTATCCAACTCCTTCCCGTTCCAAACCTGAGACCCTTCCTTTAGCATGAGAAGTGATATCCAGCTCCTTCCCATTCCAATCCTGAGACACTTCCGATAGCATGAGATGTGATATCCAACTCCTTGCCATTCAAATCCTGAGACCCTTCCTATAGCATGAGAAGGGATATCCAACTCCTTCCCATTCCAATCCTGAGACCCTTCCTATAGCATGAGATGTGATATCTCAATGCTTATACCAAACCTGAGAGCCTACCTATAGCATGAGATGTGATATCCAAGTCCATCCCATTCCAATCCTTAGACCCTTCCTACAGCATGCGATGTGATATCTCAATGATTCTAATACCAAACCAGAGACTCTTACTATAACATGAGATGGGATATCCAACTCCTTCCCATTCCAATCCTGAGCCGCTTCCGATAGCAGAGATGTGATATCTCAATGCTTATACCAAACCTGAGACCCTTCCTATAACATGAGATGTGATATCCAACTCCTTCCCGTTCCAAACCTGAGACACTAACTATAGCATATGTGATATCCAACTCCTTCCCATTCCAAACATAAGACCCTTCCTATAGCAAGAACGTAATATCCAACTCCTACCCATTCCAATCCTGAGACCCTTCCTATAGCAAGAGATGTGATATCCAAATCCTTCCCATTCCAATCCTGAGACCCTTCCTATAACATGAGATGTGATATCCAACTCCTTCCCATTCCAACCTGAGACACTTCCTATAGCATGAGAAGGGATATCCAACTCCTTCCCAATCCAATCCTGAGACCCTTCCGATAGCAGAGATGTGATATCTCAATGCTTATACCAAACCTGAGACCCTTCCTATGGCATGAGATGTGATATCCAACTCCTTGCCATTCAAATCCTGAGACCCTTCCTATAGCATGAGAAGGGATATCCAACTCCTTCCCAATCCAATCCCGAGACCCTTCCGATAGCAGAGACGTGATATCTCAATGCTTCTACCAAACCTGAGACCCTTCCTTTAGCATGAGATGTGATATCCAAATCCTTCACATTCCAATCCTGAGACTCTTCCTATAGCATGAGATGTGATATCTCAATGCTTCTAATACCAAACCTGAGATCCTTCCTATAACATGAGATGTGATATCCAATTCCTTCCCATTCCAAACCTGAGACCCTTCCTATTGGATGAGATGCGATATCCAACTCCTTCCCATTCCAACCCTGAGACCCTTCCTATAGCATGAGATGTGATGTCTCAATGCTTCTAATACCAAACCTGAGATCCTTCCTATAGCATGAGATGTGATATCTCAATGCTTATACCAAATGGAGACCCTTCCTATAGCATGAGATGTGGTATCCAACTCCTTCCCATTCCAATCCTGAGACCCTTCCTATAGCATGAGATGTGATGTCTCAATGCTTCTAATACCAAACCGGAGACCAGTCCTATAACATGAGATTGGATATCCAACTCTTTCCCCTTCCAAACCTGAGACCCTTCCTATAGCATGAGATGTGATATCCAACTTCTTCCCATTCCAATCCTGAGGCCCTTCCTATAGCATGAGATGTGCTATCTCAATGCTTATACCAAACCTGAGACCCTTCCTAAAGCTTGAGATGTGATATCCAACTCCTTCCCATTCCAATCCTGAGACCCTTCATATAACATGAAATGTGATATCCAATTCCTTCCCATTCCAACCTGAGACCCTTCCTATAGCATGAGATGTGATATCTCAAGGCCTCTAATACCAAACCTGAGATCCTTCCTCTAACATGAAATGTGATATCCAACTCCTTCTCCTTCCAAACCTGAGAGCCTTCCTATAGCATGAGATATGATACCCAAGTCCTTCCCATTCCAATCCTGAGACCCTTCCTATAACATGAAATGCGATATCCAACTCCTTCCCATTCCAACCTGAGACCCTTCCTATAGCATGAGATGGGATATCCAACTCCTTCCAAATCCAATACTGATACCCTTCCAATAGCATGAGATGTGATATCCCAATGCTTCTATCAAACCTGAGAACCATACTATGGCATGAGATGTGATATCAAACTCCTTCCCATTCCAATCCTGAGACTCTTCCTATAGCTTGAGATGTGATATCCAACTCCTTCCCATTCCAATTCTGAGACCCTTCCTATACCATGAGACTTGATATCTCAATGCTTCTAATACCAAACCTGAGACCCGTCCTATAACATGAGATGTGATATCCAAATCTTTCCCCTTCCAAACCTTAGACCCTTCCTTTATCATGAGATGTGATATCCAACTCCTTCCCATTCCAATGCTGAGACCCTTCCGATATCATGAGATTTGTTATCTCAATGCTTCTAATATCAAAATTGAGACCCTCCCTATAGCATGAGATGGGATATCCAACTCCTTCCCATTCCAATCCTGAGACCCTTCCGATAGCAGTGATGTGATATCTCAATGCTTATACCAAATCTGAGACCCTTCCTATCGCATGAGATGTGATATCCAACTCCTTCCCATTCCAATCCTGAGACCCTTCCTATAGCATGAGATGTCATGTCTCAATGCTTCTAATACCAAACCTGAGATCCTTTCTATAACATGAGATGTGATATCCAACTCCTTCCCATTCCAATCCTGAGACCCTTCCTATAGCATGAGATGTGCTATCTAAATGCTTATACCAAACCTGAGACCCTTCCTAAAGCTTGAGATGTGATATCCAACTCCTTCCCATTCCAATCCTGAGACCCTTCCTATAGCATGAGATGTGATATCTCGAGGCCTCTAATACCAAACCTGAGATCCTTCCTCTAACATGAAATGTGATATCCAACTCCTTCTCCTTCCAAACCTGAGAGCCTTCCTATAGCATGAGATATGATATCCAAGTCCTTCCCATTCCAATCCTGAGACCCTTCCTATAACATGAAATGTGATATCCAACTCCTTCCCATTCCAACCTGAGACCCTTCCTATAGCATGAGATGGGATATCCAACTCCTTCCAAATCCAATACGGATACCCTTCCAATAGCATGAGATGTGATATCCCAATGCTTCTACCAAACCTGAGACCCATACTATGGCATGAGATGTGATATCAAACTCCTTCCCATTCCAATCCTGAGACTCTTCCTATAGCTTGAGATGTGATATCCAACTCCTTCACATTCCAATTCTGAGACCCTTCCTATGCCATGAGACTTGATATCTCAATGCTTCTAATACCAAACCTGAGACCCGTCCAATAACATGAGATGTGATATCCAAATCTTTCCCCTTCCAAACCTTAGACCCTTCCTTTATCATGAGATGTGATATCCAACTCCTTCCCATTCCAATCCTGAGACCCTTCCGATATCATGAGATTTGTTATCTCAATGCTTCTAATATCAAACTTGAGGCCCTCCCTATAGCATGAGATGTGACATCCAAGTCCTCCCCATTCCAATCCTGAGACCCTTCCTATAGCATGAGATGTGATATCTCAATGCTTCTAATACCAAACCTGAGACCCTTCCTATAACATGAGATGGGATATCCAACTCCTTCCCATTCCAATCCTGAGACCCTTCCGATAGCAGAGATGTGATATCTCAATGCTTATACCAATCCTGAGACCCTTCCTATGGCCTGAGATGTCATATACAACTCCTTCCCATTCCAATCCTGAGACCCTTCTGATAGCATGAGATGTGATATCCAACTTCTTCCCATTCCAATCCTGAGACCCTTCCTATAGCGCGAGATGTGATATCTCAATGCTTATACCAAACCTGAGACCCTTCCTCTAGCATGAGATGTGATATCCAACTCCTTCCCATTCCAATCCTGAGACCCTTCCTATAGCATGAGATGTGATATCCAACTCCTTCCCATTCCAATCCTGAGACCCTTCCTATAGCCTGAGATCTGATATCTCAATGCCTCTAATACCAAACCTGAGATCCTTCCTCTAACATGAAATGTGATATCCAACTCCTTCCCTTTCCAAACCTGAGAGCCTATCTATAGCATGAGATGTGATATCCAAGTCCTTCCCATTCCAATCCTGAGACACTTTCGATAGCACGAGATGTGATATCTCAATGCTTATACCAAACCTGAGACCCTTCCTATAACATGAGATGTGATATCCAACTCCTTCCCGTTCCAAACCTGAGACCCTTCCTTTAGCATGAGATGTGATATCCAGCTCCTTCCCATTCCAATCCTGAGACACTTCCGATAGCATGAGATGTGATATCTCAATGCTTCTAATATCAAAACTGAGACCCTCCTTATAGCATGATATGTGATATCTAAGTCCTTCCCATTCCAATCCTGAGACCCTTCCTATAGCATGAGATGTGATATCTCAATGCTTCTACCAAACCTGAGACCCTTCCTTTAGCATGAGATGTGATAACCAACTCCTTCCCATTCCAATCCTGAGACCCTTCCTATAGCATGAGATGTGATATCTCAATACTTCTAATACCAAACCTGAGATCCTTCCGATAACATGAGATGTGATATCCAAATCCTTCCCCTTCCAAACCTCAGACCCTACCTTTAGCATGAGATGTGATATCCAACTCCTTCCCATTCCAATCCTGAGAACCTTCTGATAGCATGAGATGTGATATCTCAATGCTTCTATACCAAACCTGAGATCCTTCCGATAGCATGAGATGTGATATCTCAATGCTTCTAATACCAAACCTGAGATCCTTCCTATAACATGAGATGTGATATCCAAATCCTTCCCCTTCCAAACCTGAGACCCTCCCTTTAGCATGAGATGTGATATCCAACTCCTTCCCATTCCAATCCTGAGACTCTTCTGATAGAATGAGATGTGATATCTCAATGCCTCTAATACCAAACCTGAGATCCTACCTCTAACATGAAATGTGATATCCAACTCTTTCCCCTTCCAAACCTGAGAGCCTTCCTATAGCATGAGATGTGATATCCAAGTCCTTCTAATTCCAATCCTGAGACCCTTCCTATAACATGAGATGTGATATCCAACTCCTTCCCATTCCAACCTGAGACCCTTCCTATAGCATGAGATGGGATATCCAACTCCTTCCAAATCCAATCCTGATACCCTTCCGATAGCATGAGATGTGATATCCCAATGCTTCTACCAAACCTGAGACCCATACTATGGCATGAGATGTGATATCAAACTCCTTCCCCTTCCAAACCTTAGACACTTCCTTTATCATGAGATGTGATATCCAACTCCTTCCCATTCCATCCCTGAGACCCTTCCGATATCATGAGATGTGATATCTCAATGCTTCTAATATCAAACTTGAGACCCTCCTTATAGCATGAGATGTGATATCCAAGTCCTTCCCATTCTAATCCTGAGACCCTTCCTATAGCATGAGATGTGATATCTCAATGCTTCTAATACCAAACCTGAGACCCTTCCTATAACATGAGATGGGAATATCCAACTCCTTCCCATTCCAATCCTGAGACCCTTCCTATAACATGAGATATGATATCTCAATGCTTCTAATATCAAACCTGAGATCCTTCCTATAACATGAGATGTGATATCCAACTCCTTCCCATTCCAATCCTGAGACCCTTCCTATAGCATGAGATGTGATATCTCAATGCTTATACCAAACCTGAGACCCTTCCTATAGCATGAGATGTGATATCCAACTCCTTCCCATTCCAATCCTGAGACCCTTCCTATAGCATGAGATGTGATATCTCAATGCTTCTAATACCAAACCTGAGATCCTTCCTCTAACATGAAATGTGATATCCAACTCCTTCCCATTCCAATCCTGAGACACTTCCTATAGCATGAGATGTGATATCTAAATGCTTCTAATACCAAACTTGAGACTCTTCCTATAACATGAGATGGGATATCCAACTCCTTCCCATTCCAATCCTTAGACCCTTCCTACAGCATGCAATATGATATCTCAATGATTCTAATAACAAACCTGAGACCCGTCCTATAACATGAGATGGGATATCCAACACCTTCCCATTCCAATCCTGAGACACTTCCGATAGCAGAGATGTGATATCTCAATGCTTATACCAAACCTGAGACCCTTCCTATAACATGAGATGTGATATCCAACTCCTTCCCATTCCAAACCTGAGACCCTTCCTATAGCATATGTGATATCCAACACATTCCCATTCCAAACATGAGACCCTTCCTATAGCAGGAATGTAATATCCAACTCCTTCCCATTCCAATCCTGAGACCATTCCTATAGCATGAGATGTGATATCTCAATGCTTCTAATACCAAACCTGAGATCCTTCCTATGACATGAGATGTGATATCCAATTCCTCCCCATTCCAAACCTGAGAACCTTCCTATAGCATGCGATGTGATATCTCAATGCTTCTAATACCAAACCTGAGACCAGTCCTATAACATGAGATTGGATATCCAACTCCTTCCCCTTCCAAACCTGAGACCCTTCCTATAGCATGAGATGTGATATCCAACTTCTTCCCATTCCAATCCTGAGACCCTTCCTATAACATGAGATGTGATGTCTCAATGCTTCTAATACCAAACCTGAGATCTTTCCTATAACATGAGATGTGATATCCAACTCCTTCCCATTCCAATCCTGAGACCCTTCCTATAGCATGAGATGTGCTATCTCAATGCTTATACCAAACCTGAGACCCTTCCTAAAGCTTGAGATGTGATATCCAACTCCTTCCCATTCCAATCCTGAGACCCTTCCTATAACATGAAATGTGATATCCAACTCCTTCCCATTCCAACCTGAGACCCTTCCTATAGCATGAGATGTGATATCTCAAGGCCTCTAATACCAAACCTGAGATCCTTCCTCTAACATGAAATGTGATATCCAACTCTTTCTCCTTCCAAACCTGAGAGCCTTCCTATAGCATGAGATATGATATCCAAGTCCTTCCCATTCCAATCCTGAGACCCTTCCTATAACATGAAATGTGATATCCAACTCCTTCCCATTCCAACCTGAGGCCCTTCCTATAGCATGAGATGGGATATCCAACTCCTTTCAAATCCAATACTGATACCCTTCCAATAGCATGAGATGTGATATCCCAATGCTTCTATCAAACCTGAGAACCATACTATGGCATGAGATGTGATATCAAACTCCTTCCCATTCCAATCCTGAGACTCTTCCTATAGCTTGAGATGTGATATCCAACTCCTTCCCATTCCAATTCTGAGACCCTTCCTATACCATGAGACTTGATATCTCAATGCTTCTAATACCAAACCTGAGACCCGTCCTATAACATGAGATGTGATATCCAAATCTTTCCCCTTCCAAACCTTAGACCCTTCCTTTATCATGAGATGTGATATCCAACTCCTTCCCATTCCAATCCTGAGACCCTTCCGATATCATGAGATTTGTTATCTCAATGCTTCTAATATCAAAATTGAGACCCTCCCTATAGCATGAGATGGGATATCCAACTCCTTCCCATTCCAATCCTGAGACCCTTCCGATAGCAGAGATGTGATATCTCAATGCTTATTCCAAATCTGAGACCCTTCCTATAGCATGAGATGTGATATCCAACTCCTTCCCATTCCAATCCTGAGACCCTTCCTATAGCATGAGATGTGATGTCTCAATGCTTCTAATACCAAACCTGAGATCCTTCCTATAACATGAGATGTGATATCCAACTCCTTCCCATTCCAATCCTGAGCCCCTTCCTATAGCATGAGATGTGCTATCTCAATGCTTATACCAAACCTGAGACCCTTCCTATGCCATGAGACTTGATATCTCAATGCTTCTAATACCAAACCTGAGACCCGTCCAATAACATGAGATGTGATATCCAAATCTTTCCCCTTCCAAACCTTAGACCCTTTCTTTATCATGAGATGTGATATCCAACTCCTTCCCATTCCAATCCTGAGACCCTTCCGATATCATGAGATTTGTTATCTCAATGCTTCTAATATCAAAATTGAGACCCTCCCTATAGCATGAGATGGGATATCCAACTCCTTCCCATTCCAATCCTGACACCCTTCCGATAGCAGAGATGTGATATCTCAATGCTTATTCCAAATCTGAGACCCTTCCTATAGCATGAGATGTGATATCCAACTCCTTCCCATTCCAATCCTGAGACCCTTCCTATAGCATGAGATGTGATGTCTCAATGCTTCTAATACCAAACCTGAGATCCTTCCTATAACATGAGATGTGATATCCAACTCCTTCCCATTCCAATCCTGAGACCCTTCCTATAGCATGAGATGTGCTATCTCAATGCTTATACCAAACCTGAGACCCTTCCTATGCCATGAGACTTGATATCTCAATGCTTCTAATACCAAACCTGAGACCCGTCCAATAACATGAGATGTGATATCCAAATCTTTCCCCTTCCAAACCTTAGACACTTCCTTTATCATGAGATGTGATATCCAACTCCTTCCCATTCCAATCCTGAGACCCTTCCGATATCATGAGATTTGTTATCTCAATGCTTCTAATATCAAACTTGAGGCCCTCCCTATAGCATGAGATGTGACATCCAAGTCCTCCCCATTCCAATCCTGAGACCCTTCCTATAGCATGAGATGTGATATCTCAATGCTTCTAATACCAAACCTGAGACCCTTCCTATAACATGAGATGGGATATCCAACTCCTTCCCATTCCAATCCTGAGACCCTTCCGATAGCAGAGATGTGATATCTCAATGCTTATACCAATCCTGAGACCCTTCCTATGGCCTGAGATGTCATATACAACTCCTTCCCATTCCAATCCTGAGACCCTTCTGATAGCATGAGATGTGATATCCAACTTCTTCCCATTCCAATCCTGAGACCCTTCCTATAGCACGCGATGTGATATCTCAATGCTTATACCAAACCTGAGACCCTTCCTCTAGCATGAGATGTGATATCCAACTCCTTCCCATTCCAATCCTGAGACCCTTCCTATAGCATGAGATGTGATATCCAACTCCTTCCCATTCCAATCCTGAGACCCTTCCTATAGCCTGAGATCTGATATCTCAATGCCTCTAATACCAAACCTGAGATCCTTCCTCTAACATGAAATGTGATATCCAACTCCTTCCCTTTCCAAACCTGAGAGCCTATCTATAGCATGAGATGTGATATCCAAGTCCTTCCCATTCCAATCCTGAGACACTTTCGATAGCACGAGATGTGATATCTCAATGCTTATACCAAACCTGAGACCCTTCCTATAACATGAGATGTGATATCCAACTCCTTCCCGTTCCAAACCTGAGACCCTTCCTTTAGCATGAGATGTGATATCCAGCTCCTTCCCATTCCAATCCTGAGACACTTCCGATAGCATGAGATGTGATATCTCAATGCTTCTAATATCAAAACTGAGACCCTCCCTATAGCATGATATGTGATATCTAAGTCCTTCCCATTCCAATCCTGAGACCCTTCCTATAGCATGAGATGTGATATCTCAATGCTTCTACCAAACGTGAGACCCTTCCTTTAGCATGAGATGTGATAACCAACTCCTTCCCATTCCAATCCTGAGACCCTTCCTATAGCATGAGATGTGATATCTCAATACTTCTAATACCAAACCTGAGATCCTTCCGATAACATGAGATGTGATATCCAAATCCTTCCCCTTCCAAACCTCAGACCCTACCTTTAGCATGATATGTGATATCCAACTCCTTCCCATTCCAATCCTGAGAACCTTCTGATAGCATGAGATGTGATATCTCAATGCTTCTATACCAAACCTGAGATCCTTCCGATAGCATGAGATGTGATATCTCAATGCTTCTAATACCAAACCTGAGATCCTTCCTATAACATGAGATGTGATATCCAAATCCTTCCCCTTCCAAACCTGAGACCCTCCCTTTAGCATGAGATGTGATATCCAACTCCTTCCCATTCCAATCCTGAGACTCTTCTGATAGAATGAGATGTGATATCTCAATGCCTCTAATACCAAACCTGAGATCCTACCTCTAACATGAAATGTGATATCCAACTCTTTCCCCTTCCAAACCTGAGAGCCTTCCTATAGCATGAGATGTGATATCCAAGTGCTTCTAATTCCAATCCTGAGACCCTTCCTATAACATGAGATGTGATATCCAACTCCTTCCCATTCCAACCTGAGACCCTTCCTATAGCATGAGATGGGATATCCAACTCCTTCCAAATCCAATCCTGATACCCTTCCGATAGCATGAGATGTGATATCCCAATGCTTCTACCAAACCTGAGACCCATACTATGACATGAGATGTGATATCAAACTCCTTCCCCTTCCAAACCTTAGACACTTCCTTTATCATGAGATGTGATATCCAACTCCTTCCCATTCCATCCCTGAGACCCTTCCGATATCATGAGATGTGATATCTCAATGCTTCTAATATCAATCTTGAGACCCTCCTTATAGCATGAGATGTGATATCCAAGTCCTTCCCATTCCAATCCTGAGACCCTTCCTATAGCATGAGATGTGATATCTCAATGCTTCTAATACCAAACCTGAGACCCTTCCTATAACATGAGATGGGAATATCCAACTCCTTCCCATTCCAATCCTGAGACCCTTCCTATAGCATGAGATATGATATCTCAATGCTTCTAATATCAAACCTGAGATCCTTCCTATAACATGAGATGTGATATCCAACTCCTTCCCATTCCAATCCTGAGACCCTTCCTATAGCATGAGATGTGATATCTCAATGCTTATACCAAACCTGAGACCCTTCCTATAGCATGAGATGTGATATCCAACTCCTTCCCATTCCAATCCTGAGACCCTTCCTATAGCATGAGATGTGATATCTCAATGCTTCTAATACCAAACCTGAGATCCTTCCTCTAACATGAAATGTGATATCCAACTCCTTCCCATTCCAATCCTGAGACACTTCCTATAGCATGAGATGTGATATCTAAATGCTTCTAATACCAAACTTGAGACTCTTCCTATAACATGAGATGGGATATCCAACTCCTTCCCATTCCAATCCTTAGACCCTTCCTACAGCATGCAATATGATATCTCAATGATTCTAATAACAAACCTGAGACCCGTCCTATAACATGAGATGGGATATCCAACACCTTCCCATTCCAATCCTGAGACACTTCCGATAGCAGAGATGTGATATCTCAATGCTTATACCAAACCTGAGACCCTTCCTATAACATGAGATGTGATATCCAACTCCTTCCCATTCCAAACCTGAGACCCTTCCTATAGCATATGTGATATCCAACACATTCCCATTCCAAACATGAGACCCTTCCTATAGCAGGAATGTAATATCCAACTCCTTCCCATTCCAATCCTGAGACCATTCCTATAGCATGAGATGTGATATGTCAATGCTTCTAATACCAAACCTGAGATCCTTCCTATGACATGAGATGTGATATCCAATTCCTCCCCATTCCAAACCTGAGAACCTTCCTATAGCATGAGATGTGATATCCAACTTCTTCCCATTCCAATCCTGAGACCCTTCCTATAACATGAGATGTGATGTCTCAATGCTTCTAATACCAAACCTGAGATCTTTCCTATAACATGAGATGTGATATCCAACTCCTTCCCATTCCAATCCTGAGACCCTTCCTATAGCATGAGATGTGCTATCTCAATGCTTATACCAAACCTGAGACCCTTCCTAAAGCTTGAGATGTGATATCCAACTCCTTCCCATTCCAATCCTGAGACCCTTCCTATAACATGAAATGTGATATCCAACTCCTTCCCATTCCAACCTGAGACCCTTCCTATAGCATGAGATGTGATATCTCAAGGCCTCTAATACCAAACCTGAGATCCTTCCTCTAACATGAAATGTGATATCCAACTCTTTCTCCTTCCAAACCTGAGAGCCTTCCTATAGCATGAGATATGATATCCAAGTCCTTCCCATTCCAATCCTGAGACCCTTCCTATAACATGAAATGTGATATCCAACTCCTTCCCATTCCAACCTGAGGCCCTTCCTATAGCATGAGATGGGATATCCAACTCCTTTCAAATCCAATACTGATACCCTTCCAATAGCATGAGATGTGATATCCCAATGCTTCTATCAAACCTGAGAACCATACTATGGCATGAGATGTGATATCAAACTCCTTCCCATTCCAATCCTGAGACTCTTCCTATAGCTTGAGATGTGATATCCAACTCCTTCCCATTCCAATTCTGAGACCCTTCCTATACCATGAGACTTGATATCTCAATGCTTCTAATACCAAACCTGAGACCCGTCCTATAACATGAGATGTGATATCGAAATCTTTCCCCTTCCAAACCTTAGACCCTTCCTTTATCATGAGATGTGATATCCAACTCCTTCCCATTCCAATCCTGAGACCCTTCCGATATCATGAGATTTGTTATCTCAATGCTTCTAATATCAAAATTGAGACCCTCCCTATAGCATGAGATGGGATATCCAACTCCTTCCCATTCCAATCCTGAGACCCTTCCGATAGCAGAGATGTGATATCTCAATGCTTATTCCAAATCTGAGACCCTTCCTATAGCATGAGATGTGATATCCAACTCCTTCCCATTCCAATCCTGAGACCCTTCCTATAGCATGAGATGTGATGTCTCAATGCTTCTAATACCAAACCTGAGATCCTTCCTATAACATGAGATGTGATATCCAACTCCTTCCCATTCCAATCCTGAGACCCTTCCTATAGCATGAGATGTGCTATCTCAATGCTTATACCAAACCTGAGACTCTTCCTAAAGCTTGAGATGTGATATCCAACTCCTTCCCATTCCAATCCTGAGACCCTTCCTATAGCATGAGATGTGATATCTCAAGGCCTCTAATACCAAACCTGAGATCCTTCCTCTAACATGAAATGTGATATCCAACTCCTTCCCCTTCCAAACCTGAGAGCCTTCCTATAGCATGAGATATGATATCCAAGACCTTCCCATTCCAATCCTGAGACCCTTCCTATAACATGAAATGTGATATCCAACTCCTTCCCATTCCAACCTGAGACCCTTCCTATAGCATGAGATGTGATATCTCAAGGCCTCTAATACCAAACCGGAGATCCTTCCTCTAACATGAAATGTGATATCCAACTCCTTCTCCTTCCAAACCTGAGAGCCTTCCTATAGCATGAGATGTGATATCCAAGTCCTTCCCATTCCAATCCTGAGACCCTTCCTATAACATGAAATGTGATATCCAACTCCTTCCCATTCCAACCTGAGACCCTTCCTATAGCATGAGATGGGATATCCAACTCCTTCCAAATCCAATACTGATACCTCTCCAATAGCATGAGATGTGATATCCCAATGCTTCTATCAAACCTGAGAACCATACTATGGCATGAGATGTGATATCAAACTCCTTCCCATTCCAATCCTGAGACTCTTCCTATAGCTTGAGATGTGATATCCAACTCCTTCCCATTCCAATTCTGAGACC
This sequence comes from Ambystoma mexicanum, assembly GCF_040938575.1. Lineage (NCBI taxonomy): Eukaryota > Metazoa > Chordata > Amphibia > Caudata > Ambystomatidae > Ambystoma > Ambystoma mexicanum. The sequence continues at coordinate 8,368,710 of NW_027182433.1, forward strand.
CTTCCTATACCATGAGACTTGATATCTCACTGCTTCTAATACCAAACCTGAGACCCGTCCTATAACATGAGATGTGATATCCAAATCTTTCCCCTTCCAAACCTTAGACCCTTCCTTTATCATGAGATGTGATATCCAACTCCTTCCCATTCCAATCCTGAGACCCTTCCGATATCATGAGATTTGTTATCTCAATGCTTCTAATATCAAAATTGAGACCCTCCCTATAGCATGAGATGGGATATCCAACTCCTTCCCATTCCAATCCTGAGACCCTTCCTATAGCATGAGATGTGATATCTCAAGGCCTCTAATACCAAACCTGAGATCCTTCCTCTAACATGAAATGTGATATCCAACTCCTTCCCCTTCCAAACCTGAGAGCCTTCCTATAGCATGAGATATGATATCCAAGTCCTTCCCATTCCAATCCTGTGACCCTTCCTATAACATGAAATGTGATATCCAACTCCTTCCCATTCCAACCTGAGACTTCCAAATCCAATACTGATACCCTTCCAATAGCATGAGATGTGATATCCCAATGCTTCTACCAAACCTGAGACCCATACTATGGCATGAGATGTGATATCAAACTCCTTCCCATTCCAATCCTGAGACTCTTCCTATAGCTTGAGATGTGATATCCAACTCCTTCCCATTCCAACCTGAGACTTCCAAATCCAATACTGATACCCTTCCAATAGCATGAGATGTGATATCCCAATGCTTCTACCAAACCTGAGACCCATACTATGGCATGAGATGTGATATCAAACTCCTTCACATTCCAATTCTGAGACCCTTCCTATGCCATGAGACTTGATATCTCAATGCTTCTAATACCAAACCTGAGACCCGTCCTATAACATGAGATGTGATATCCAAATCTTTCCCCTTCCAAACCTTAGACCCTTCCTTTATCATGAGATGTGATATCAAACTCCTTCCCATTCCAATCCTGAGACTCTTCCTATAGCTTGAGATGTGATATCCAACTCCTTCCCATTCCAATTCTGAGACCCTTCCTATACCATGAGACTTGATATCTCAATGCTTCTAATACCAAACCTGAGATCCTTCCTATAACATGAGATGTGATATCCAAATCCTTCCCCTTCCAAACCTGAGACCCTCCCTTTAGCATGAGATGTGATATCCAACTCCTTCCCATTCCAATCCTGAGACTCTTCTGATAGAATGAGATGTGATATCTCAATGCCTCTAATACCAAACCTGAGATCCTACCTCTAACATGAAATGTGATATCCAACTCTTTCCCCTTCCAAACCTGAGAGCCTTCCTATAGCATGAGATGTGATATCCAAGTGCTTCTAATTCCAATCCTGAGACCCTTCCTATAACATGAGATGTGATATCCAACTCCTTCCCATTCCAACCTGAGACCCTTCCTATAGCATGAGATGGGATATCCAACTCCTTCCAAATCCAATCCTGATACCCTTCCGATAGCATGAGATGTGATATCCCAATGCTTCTACCAAACCTGAGACCCATACTATGGCATGAGATGTGATATCAAACTCCTTCCCCTTCCAAACCTTAGACACTTCCTTTATCAAGAGATGTGATATCCAACTCCTTCCCATTCCATCCCTGAGACCCTTCCGATATCATGAGATGTGATATCTCAATGCTTCTAATATCAAACTTGAGACCCTCCTTATAGCATGAGATGTGATATCCAAGTCCTTCCCATTCCAATCCTGAGACCCTTCCTATAGCATGAGATGTGATATCTCAATGCTTCTAATACCAAACCTGAGACCCTTCCTATAACATGAGATGGGAATATCCAACTCCTTCCCATTCCAATCCTGAGACCCTTCCTATAGCATGAGATATGATATCTCAATGCTTCTAATATCAAACCTGAGATCCTTCCTATAACATGAGATGTGATATCCAACTCCTTCCCATTCCAATCCTGAGACCCTTCCTATAGCATGAGATGTGATATCTCAAAGCTTATACCAAACCTGAGACCCTTCCTATAGCATGAGATGTGATATCCAACTCCTTCCCATTCCAATCCTGAGACCCTTCCTATAGCATGAGATGTGATATCTCAATGCTTCTAATACCAAACCTGAGATCCTTCCTCTAACATGAAATGTGATATCCAACTCCTTCCCATTCCAATCCTGAGACACTTCCTATAGCATGAGATGTGATATCTAAATGCTTCTAATACCAAACTTGAGACTCTTCCTATAACATGAGATGGGATATCCAACTCCTTCCCATTCCAATCCTTAGACCCTTCCTACAGCATGCAATATGATATCTCAATGATTCTAATAACAAACCTGAGACCCGTCCTATAACATGAGATGGGATATCCAACACCTTCCCATTCCAATCCTGAGACACTTCCGATAGCAGAGATGTGATATCTCAATGCTTATACCAAACCTGAGACCCTTCCTATAACATGAGATGTGATATCCAACTCCTTCCCATTCCAAACCTGAGACCCTTCCTATAGCATATGTGATATCCAACACATTCCCATTCCAAACATGAGACCCTTCCTATAGCAGGAATGTAATATCCAACTCCTTCCCATTCCAATCCTGAGACCATTCCTATAGCATGAGATGTGATATGTCAATGCTTCTAATACCAAACCTGAGATCCTTCCTATGACATGAAATGTGATATCCAATTCCTCCCCATTCCAAACCTGAGAACCTTCCTATAGCATGCGATGTGATATCTCAATGCTTCTAATACCAAACCTGAGACCAGTCCTATAACATGAGATTGGATATCCAACTCCTTCCCCTTCCAAACCTGAGACCCTTCCTATAGCATGAGATGTGATATCCAACTTCTTCCCATTCCAATCCTGAGACCCTTCCTATAACATGAGATGTGATGTCTCAATGCTTCTAATACCAAACCTGAGATCTTTCCTATAACATGAGATGTGATATCCAACTCCTTCCCATTCCAATCCTGAGACCCTTCCTATAGCATGAGATGTGCTATCTCAATGCTTATACCAAACCTGAGACCCTTCCTTTATCATGAGATGTGATATCCAACTCCTTCCCATTCCAATCCTGAGACCCTTCCGATATCATGAGATTTGTTATCTCAATGCTTCTAATATCAAAATTGAGACCCTCCCTATAGCATGAGATGGGATATCCAACTCCTTCCCATTCCAATCCTGAGACCCTTCCGATAGCAGAGATGTGATATCTCAATGCTTATTCCAAATCTGAGACCCTTCCTATAGCATGAGATGTGATATCCAACTCCTTCCCATTCCAATCCTGAGACCCTTCCTATAGCATGAGATGTGATGTCTCAATGCTTCTAATACCAAACCTGAGATCCTTCCTATAACATGAGATGTGATATCCAACTCCTTCCCATTCCAATCCTGAGACCCTTCCTATAGCATGAGATGTGCTATCTCAATGCTTATACCAAACCTGAGACTCTTCCTAAAGCTTGAGATGTGATATCCAACTCCTTCCCATTCCAATCCTGAGACCCTTCCTATAGCATGAGATGTGATATCTCAAGGCCTCTAATACCAAACCTGAGATCCTTCCTCTAACATGAAATGTGATATCCAACTCCTTCCCCTTCCAAACCTGAGAGCCTTCCTATAGCATGAGATATGATATCCAAGACCTTCCCATTCCAATCCTGAGACCCTTCCTATAACATGAAATGTGATATCCAACTCCTTCCCATTCCAACCTGAGACCCTTCCTATAGCATGAGATGTGATATCTCAAGGCCTCTAATACCAAACCGGAGATCCTTCCTCTAACATGAAATGTGATATCCAACTCCTTCTCCTTCCAAACCTGAGAGCCTTCCTATAGCATGAGATGTGATATCCAAGTCCTTCCCATTCCAATCCTGAGACCCTTCCTATAACATGAAATGTGATATCCAACTCCTTCCCATTCCAACCTGAGACCCTTCCTATAGCATGAGATGGGATATCCAACTCCTTCCAAATCCAATACTGATACCTCTCCAATAGCATGAGATGTGATATCCCAATGCTTCTATCAAACCTGAGAACCATACTATGGCATGAGATGTGACATCAAACTCCTTCCCATTCCAATCCTGAGACTCTTCCTATAGCTTGAGATGTGATATCCAACTCCTTCCCATTCCAATTCTGAGACCCTTCCTATACCATGAGACTTGATATCTCACTGCTTCTAATACCAAACCTGAGACCCGTCCTATAACATGAGATGTGATATCCAAATCTTTCCCCTTCCAAACCTTAGACCCTTCCTTTATCATGAGATGTGATATCCAACTCCTTCCCATTCCAATCCTGAGACCCTTCCGATATCATGAGATTTGTTATCTCAATGCTTCTAATATCAAAATTGAGACCCTCCCTATAGCATGAGATGGGATATCCAACTCCTTCCCATTCCAATCCTGAGACCCTTCCTATAGCATGAGATGTGATATCTCAAGGCCTCTAATACCAAACCTGAGATCCTTCCTCTAACATGAAATGTGATATCCAACTCCTTCCCCTTCCAAACCTGAGAGCCTTCCTATAGCATGAGATATGATATCCAAGTCCTTCCCATTCCAATCCTGAGACCCTTCCTATAACATGAAATGTGATATCCAACTCCTTCCCATTCCAACCTGAGACTTCCAAATCCAATACTGATACCCTTCCAATAGCATGAGATGTGATATCCCAATGCTTCTACCAAACCTGAGACCCATACTATGGCATGAGATGTGATATCAAACTCCTTCCCATTCCAATCCTGAGACTCTTCCTATAGCTTGAGATGTGATATCCAACTCCTTCCCATTCCAACCTGAGACTTCCAAATCCAATACTGATACCCTTCCAATAGCATGAGATGTGATATCCCAATGCTTCTACCAAACCTGAGACCCATACTATGGCATGAGATGTGATATCAAACTCCTTCACATTCCAATTCTGAGACCCTTCCTATGCCATGAGACTTGATATCTCAATGCTTCTAATACCAAACCTGAGACCCGTCCTATAACATGAGATGTGATATCCAAATCTTTCCCCTTCCAAACCTTAGACCCTTCCTTTATCATGAGATGTGATATCCAACTCCTTCCCATTCCAATCCTGAGACCCTTCCGATATCATGAGATTTGTTATCTCAATGCTTTTAATACCATACCTGAGACCCTTCCTATAACATGAGATGGGATATCCAACTCCTTCCCATTCCAATCCTGAGACCCTTCCGATATCATGAGATTTGTTATCTCAATGCTTCTAATATCAAAATTGAGACCCTCCCTATAGCATGAGATGGGATATCCAACTCCTTCCCATTCCAATCCTGAGACTCTTCCTATAGCTTGAGATGTGATATCCAACTCCTTCCCATTCCAACTCTGAGACCCTTCCTATACCATGAGACTTGATATCTCAATGCTTCTAATACCAAACCTGAGACCCGTCCTATAACATGAGATGTGATATCCAAATCTTTCCCCTTCCAAACCTTAGACCCTTCCTTTATCATGAGATGTGATATCCAACTCCTTCCCATTCCAATCCTGAGACCCTTCCGATATCATGAGATTTGTTATCTCAATGCTTCTAATATCAAACTTGAGACCCTCCCTATAGCATGAGATGGGATATCCAACTCCTTCCCATTCCAATCCTGAGACCCTTCCGATATCATGAGATTTGTTATCTCAATGCTTCTAATATCAAAATTGAGACCCTCCCTATAGCATGAGATGGGATATCCAACTCCTTCCCATTCCAATCCTGAGACTCTTCCTATAGCTTGAGATGTGATATCCAACTCCTTCCCATTCCAACTCTGAGACCCTTCCTATACCATGAGACTTGATATCTCAATGCTTCTAATACCAAACCTGAGACCCGTCCTATAACATGAGATGTGATATCCAAATCTTTCCCCTTCCAAACCTGAGACCCTTCCTATAACATGAGATGGGATATCCAACTCCTTCCCATTCCAATCCTGAGACCCTTCCGATAGCAGAGATGTGATATCTCAATGCTTATAGCAAATCTGAGACCCTTCCTATAGCATGAGATGTGATATCCAACTCCTTCCCATTCCAATCCTGAGACCCTTCCTATAGCATGAGATGTGATGTCTCAATGCTTCTAATACCAAACCTGAGATCCTTCCTATAACATGAGATGTGATATCCAACTCCTTCCCATTCCAATCCTGAGACCCTTCCTATAGCATGAGATGTGCTATCTCAATGCTTATACCAAACCTGAGACCCTTCCTAAAGCTTGAGATGTGATATCCAACTCCTTCCCATTCCAATCCTGAGACCCTTCCTATAGCATGAGATGTGATATCTCAAGGCCTCTAATACCAAACCTGAGATCCTTCCTCTAACATGAAATGTGATATCCAACTCCTTCCCCTTCCAAACCTGAGAGCCTTCCTATAGCATGAGATATGATATCCAAGTCCTTCCCATTCCAATCCTGAGACCCTTCCTATAACATGAAATGTGATATCCAACTCCTTCCCATTCCAACCTGAGACCCTTCCTATAGCATGAGATGGGATATCCAACTCCTTCCAAATCCAATACTGATACCCTTCCAATAGCATGAGATGTGATATCCCAATGCTTCTACCAAACCTGAGACCCATACTATGGCATGAGATGTGATATCAAACTCCTTCCCATTCCAATCCTGAGACTCTTCCTATAGCTTGAGATGTGATATCCAACTCCTTCACATTCCAATTCTGAGACCCTTCCTATGCCTTGAGACTTGATATCTCAATGCTTCTAATACCAAACCTGAGACCCGTCCTATAACATGAGATGTGATATCCAAATCTTTCCCCTTCCAAACCTTAGACCCTTCCTTTATCATGAGATGTGATATCCAACTCCTTCCCATTCCAATCCTGAGACCCTTCCGATATCATGAGATTTGTTATCTCAATGCTTCTAATATCAAACTTGAGACCCTCCCTATAGCATGAGATGTGACATCCAAGTCCTCCCCATTCCAATCCTGAGACCCTTCCTATAGCATGAGATTTGTTATCTCAATGCTTCTAATACCAAACCTGAGATCCTTCCTATAACATGAGATATGATATCCAACTCCTTCCCATTCCAATCCTGAGACCCTTCCTATAGCATGAGATGTGATGTCTCAATGCTTCTAATACCAAACCTGAGACCAGTCCTATAACATGAGATTGGATATCCAACTCCTTCCCCTTCCAAACCTGAGACCCTTCCTATAGCATGAGATGTGACATCCAAGTCCTTCCCATTCCAATCCTGAGACCCTTCCTATAGCATGAGATGTGATATCTCTATGCTTCTAATACCAAACCTGAGATTATTCCTATAACATGAGATGGGATATCCAACTCCTTCCCATTCCAATCCTGAGACCCTTCCGATAGCAGAGATGTGATATCTCAATGCTTATACCAAACCTGAGACCCTTCCTATGGCCTGAGATGTCATATACAACTCCTTCCCATTCCAATCCTGAGACCCTTTCTTTAGCATGAGATGTGATATCTCAATGCTTATACCAAATCTGAGACCCTTCCTATAGCATGAGATGTGATATCCAATTCCTTCCCATTCCAATCCTGAGACCCTTCCTATAGCATGAGATGTGATATCTCAATGCTTATACCAAACCTGAGAGCCTACCTATAGCATGAGATGTGATATCCAAGTCCATCCCATTCCAATCCTTAGACCCTTCCTACAGCATGCGATGTGATATCTCAATGATTCTAATACCAAACCAGAGACTCTTCCTATAACATGAGATGGGATATCCAACTCCTTCCCATTCCAATCCTGAGCCGCTTCCGATAGCAGAGATGTGATATCTCAATGCTTATACCAAACCTGAGACCCTTCCTATAACATGAGATGTGATATCCAACTCCTTCCCGTTCCAAACCTGAGACACTAACTATAGCATATGTGATATCCAACTGCTTCCCATCCCAAATATGAGACCCTTGCTATAGCAAGAAAGTAATATCCAACTCCTACCCATTCCAATCCTGAGACCCTTCCTATAGCAAGAGATGTGATATCCAAATCCTTCCCATTCCAATCCTGAGACCCTTCCTATAACATGAGATGTGATATCCAACTCCTTCCCATTCAAATCCTGAGACCCTTCCTATAGCATGAGAAGGGATATCCAACTCCTTCCCAATCCAATCCTGAGACCCTTCCGATAGCAGAGACGTGATATCTCAATGCTTCTACCAAACCTGAGACCCTTCCTTTAGCATGAGATGTGATATCCAAATCCTTCACATTCCAATCCTGAGACCCTTCCTATAGCATGAGATGTGATATCTCAATGCTTCTAATACCAAACCTGAGATCCTTCCTATAACATGAGATGTGATATCCAATTCCTTCCTATTCCAAACCTGAGACCCTTCCTATTGGATGAGATGTGATATCCAACTCCTTCCCATTCCAACCCTGAGACCCTTCCTATAGCATGAGATGTGATGTCTCAATGCTTCTAATACCAAACCTGAGATCCTTCCTATAACATGAGATGTGATATCCAACTCCTTCCATTCCAATCCTGAGACCCGTCCTATAGCATGAGATGTGATATCTCAATGCTTATACCAAACCTGAGACCCTTCCTATAGCATGAGATGTGATATCCAACTACTTCCCATTCCAATCCTGAGACCCTTCCTATAGCATGAGATGTGATATCTCAATGCTTCTAATACCAAACCTGAGATCCTTCCTCTGACATGAAATGTGATATCCAACTCCTTCCCTTTCCAAACCTAAGAGCCTATCTATAGCATGAGATGTGATATCCAAGTCCTTCCCATTCCAATCCTTAGACCCTTCCTACGGCATGCAATATGATATCTCAATGATTCTAATAACAAACCTGAGACCCGTCCTATAGCATGAGATATGATATCCAAGTCCTTCCCATTCCAATCCTGAGACCCATCCTATAACATGAAATGTGATATCCAACTCCTTCCCATTCCAACCTGAGACCCTTCCTATAGCATGAGATGGGATATCCAACTTCGTCCAAATCCAATACTGATACCCTTCCGATAGCATGAGATGTGATATCCCAATGCTTCTACCAAACCTGAGACCCATACTATGGCATGAGATGTGATATCAAACTCCTTCCCATTCCAATCCTGAGACCCTTCCTATAGCTTGAGGTGTGATATCCAACTCCTTCCCATTCCAATTCTGAGACCCTTCTTATACCATGAGACTTGATATCTCAATGCTTCTAATACCAAACCTGAGACCGTCCTATAACATGAGATGTGATATCCAAATCCTTCCCCTTCCAAACCTTAGACCCTTCCTTTATCATGAGATGTGGTATCCAACTCCTTCCCATTCCAATCCTGAGACCCTTCCGATATCATGAGATTTGGTATCTCAATGCTTCTAATATCAAACTTGAGACCCTCCCGATAGCATGAGATGTGACATCCAAGTCCTTCCCATTCCAATCCTGAGACCCTTCCTATAGCATGAGATGTGATATCTCTATGCTTCTAATACCAAACCTGAGACCCTTCCTATAAGATGAGATGGGATATCCAACTCCTTCCCATTCCAATCCTGAGACCCTTCCGATAGCAGAGATGTGATATCTCAATGCTTATACCAAACCTGAGACCCTTCCTATGGCCTGAGATGTCATATACAACTCCTTCCCATTCCAATCCTGAGACCCTTCCTTTAGCATGAGATGTGATATCTCAATGCTTATACGAAATCTGAGACCCTTCCTATAGCATGAGATGTGATATCCAAATCCTTCCCATTCCAATCCTGAGACCCTTCCTATAGCATGAGATGTGATATCTCAATGCTTATACCAAACCTGAGAGCCTACCTATAGCATGAGATATGATATCCAAGTCCATCCCATTCCAATCCTTAGACCCTTCCTACAGCATGCGATGTGATATCTGAATGATTCTAATACCAAACCAGAGACTCTTCCTATAACATGAGATGGGATATCCAACTCCTTCCCATTCCAATCCTTAGCCGCTTCCGATAGCAGAGATGTGTTGTCTCAATGCTTCTAATACCAAACCTGAGATCCTTCCTATAACATGAGATGTGATATCCAACTCCTTCCATTCCAATCCTGAGACCCGTCCTATAGCATGAGATGTGATATCTCAATGCTTATACCAAACCTGAGACCCTTCCTATAGCATGAGATGTGATATCCAACTACTTCCCATTCCAATCCTGAGACCCTTCCTATAGCATGAGATGTGATATCTCAATGCTTCTAATACCAAACCTGAGATCCTTCCTCTAACATGAAATGTGATATCCAACTCCTTCCCTTTCCAAACCTAAGAGCCTATCTATAGCATGAGATGTGATATCCAAGTCCTTCCCATTCCAACCCTTAGACCCTTCCTACAGCATGCAATATGATATCTCAATGATTCTAATAACAAGCCTGAGACCCGTCCTATAACATGAGATGGGATATCCAACTCCTTCCCATTCCAATCCTGAGACACTTCCGATAGCAGAGATGTGATATCTCAATGCTTATACCAAACCTGAGATCCTTCCTCTAACATGAAATGTGATATCCAACTCCTTCCCTTTCCAAACCTAAGAGCCTATCTATAGCATGAGATGTGATATCCAAGTCCATCCCATTCCAATCCTGAGCCACTTCCGATAGCAGAGATGTGATATCTCAATGCTTATACCAAACCTGAGACCCTTCCTATAACATGAGATGTGATATCCAACTCCTTCCCGTTCCAAACCTGAGACACTAACTATAGCATATGTGATATCCAACTCCTTCCCATTCCAAACATGAGACCCTTCCTATAGCAAGAAAGTAATATCCAACTCCTACCCATTCCAATCCTGAGACCCTTCCTATAGCAAGAGATGTGATATCCAACTCCTTCCCATTCCAACCTGAGACCCTTCCTATAGCATGAGATGGGATATCCAACTTCGTCCAAATCCAATACTGATACCCTTCCGATAGCATGAGATGTGATATCCCAATGCTTCTACCAAACCTGAGACCCATACTATGGCATGAGATGTGATATCAAACTCCTTCCCATTCCAATCCTGAGACCCTTCCTATAGCTTGAGGTGTGATATCCAACTCCTTCCCATTCCAATTCTGAGACCCTTCTTATACCATGAGACTTGATATCTCAATGCTTCTAATACCAAACTTGAGACCGTCCTATAACATGAGATGTGATATCCAAATCCTTCCCCTTCCAAACCTTAGACCCTTCCTTTATCATGAGATGTGGTATCCAACTCCTTCCCATTCCAATCCTGAGACCCTTCCGATATCATGAGATTTGGTATCTCAATGCTTCTAATATCAAACTTGAGACCCTTCCTATAAGATGAGATGGGATATCCAACTCCTTCCCATTCCAATCCTGAGACCCTTCCGATAGCAGAGATGTGATATCTCAATGCTTATACCAAACCTGAGACCCTTCCTATGGCCTGAGATGTCATATACAACTCCTTCCCATTCCAATCCTGAGACCCTTCCTTTAGCATGAGATGTGATATCTCAATGCTTATACGAAATCTGAGACCCTTCCTATAGCATGAGATGTGATATCCAAATCCTTCCCATTCCAATCCTGAGACCCTTCCTATAGCATGAGATGTGATATCTTAATGCTTATACCAAACCTGAGAGCCTACCTATAGCATGAGATATGATATCCAAGTCCATCCCATTCCAATCCTTAGACCCTTCCTACAGCATGCGATGTGATATCTGAATGATTCTAATACCAAACCAGAGACTCTTCCTATAACATGAGATGGGATATCCAACTCCTTTCCATTCCAATCCTGAGCCGCTTCCGATAGCAGAGATGTGATGTCTCAATGCTTCTAATACCAAACCTGAGATCCTTCCTATAACATGAGATGTGATATCCAACTTCTTCCATTCCAATCCTGAGACCCGTCCTATAGCATGAGATGTGATATCTCAATGCTTCTAATACCAAACCTGAGATCCTTCCTCTAACATGAAATGTGATATCCAACTCCTTCCCTTTCCAAACCTAAGAGCCTATCTATAGCATGAGATGTGATATCCAAGTCCTTCCCATTCCAACCCTTAGACCCTTCCTACAGCATGCAATATGATATCTCAATGATTCTAATAACAAGCCTGAGACCCGTCCCATAACATGAGATGGGATATCCAACTCCTTCCCATTCCAATCCTGAGACACTTCCGATAGCAGAGATGTGATATCTCAATGCTTATACCAAACCTGAGACCCTTCCTATAACATGAGATGTGATATCCAAATCCTTCCCGTTCCAAACCTGAGACCCTTCCTTTAGCATGAGATGTGATATCCAGCTCCTTCCCATTCCAATCCTGAGACCCTTCCTATAGCATGAGATGTGATATCTCAATGCTTCTAATACCAAACCTGAGATCCTTCCTCTAACATGAAATGTGATATCCAACTCCTTCCCTTTCCAAACCTAAGAGCCTATCTATAGCATGAGATGTGATATCCAAGTCCATCCCATTCCAATCCTTAGACCCTTCCTACAGCATGCGATGTGATATCTCAATGATTCTAATACGAAACCAGAGACCCTTCCTATAAGATGAGATGGGATATCCAACTCCTTCCCATTCCAATCCTGAGACCCTTCCGATAGCAGAGATGTGATATCTCAATGCTTATACCAAACCTGAGACCCTTCCTATGGCCTGAGATGTCATATACAACTCCTTCCCATTCCAATCCTGAGACCCTTCCTTTAGCATGAGATGTGATATCTCAATGCTTATACGAAATCTGAGACCCTTCCTATAGCATGAGATGTGATATCCAAATCCTTCCCATTCCAATCCTGAGACCCTTCCTATAGCATGAGATGTGATATCTCAATGCTTATACCAAACCTGAGAGCCTACCTATAGCATGAGATATGATATCCAAGTCCATCCCATTCCAATCCTTAGACCTTTCCTACAGCATGCGATGTGATATCTGAATGATTCTAATACCAAACCAGAGTCTCTTCCTATAACATGAGATGGGATATCCAACTCCTTCCCATTCCAATCCTGAGCCGCTTCCGATAGCAGAGATGTGATGTCTCAATGCTTCTAATACCAAACCTGAGATCCTTCCTATAACATGAGATGTGATATCCAACTTCTTCCATTCCAATCCTGAGACCCGTCCTATAGCATGAGATGTGATATCTCAATGCTTATACCAAACCTGAGACCCTTCCTATAGCATGAGATGTGATATCCAACTCCTTCCCTTTCCAAACCTAAGAGCCTATCTATAGCATGAGATGTGATATCCAAGTCCATCCCATTCCAATCCTTAGACCCTTCCTACAGCATGCGATGTGATATCTCAATGATTCTAATACGAAACCAGAGACCCTTCCTATAAGATGAGATGGGATATCCAACTCCTTCCCATTCCAATCCTGAGACCCTTCCGATAGCAGAGATGTGATATCTCAATGCTTATACCAAACCTGAGACCCTTCCTATGGCCTGAGATGTCATATACAACTCCTTCCCATTCCAATCCTGAGACCCTTCCTTTAGCATGAGATGTGATATCTCAATGCTTATACGAAATCTGAGACCCTTCCTATAGCATGAGATGTGATATCCAAATCCTTCCCATTCCAATCCTGAGACCCTTCCTATAGCATGAGATGTGATATCTCAATGCTTATACCAAACCTGAGAGCCTACCTATAGCATGAGATATGATATCCAAGTCCATCCCATTCCAATCCTTAGACCTTTCCTACAGCATGCGATGTGATATCTGAATGATTCTAATACCAAACCAGAGTCTCTTCCTATAACATGAGATGGGATATCCAACTCCTTCCCATTCCAATCCTGAGCCGCTTCCGATAGCAGAGATGTGATGTCTCAATGCTTCTAATACCAAACCTGAGATCCTTCCTATAACATGAGATGTGATATCCAACTTCTTCCATTCCAATCCTGAGACCCGTCCCATAGCATGAGATGTGATATCTCAATGCTTATACCAAACCTGAGACCCTTCCTATAGCATGAGATGTGATATCCAACTACTTCCCATTCCAATCCTGAGACCCTTCCTATAGCATGAGATGTGATATCTCAATGCTTCTAATACCAAACCTGAGATCCTTCCTCTAACATGAAATGTGATATCCAACTCCTTCCCTTTCCAAACCTAAGAGCCTATCTATAGCATGAGATGTGATATCCAAGTCCTTCCCATTCCAACCCTTAGACCCTTCCTACAGCATGCAATATGATATCTCAATGATTCTAATAACAAGCCTGAGACCCATCCCATAACATGAGATGGGATATCCAACTCCTTCCCATTCCAATCCTGAGACACTTCCGATAGCAGAGATGTGATATCTCAATGCTTATACCAAACCTGAGACCCTTCCTATAACATGAGATGTGATATCCAAATCCTTCCCGTTCCAAACCTGAGACCCTTCCTTTAGCATGAGATGTGATATCCAGCTCCTTCCCATTCCAATCCTGAGACCCTTCCTATAGCATGAGATGTGATATCTCAATGCTTCTAATACCAAACCTGAGATCCTTCCTCTAACATGAAATGTGATATCCAACTCCTTCCCTTTCCAAACCTAAGAGCCTATCTATAGCATGAGATGTGTTATCCAAGTCCATCCCATTCCAATCCTTAGACCCTTCCTACAGCATGCGATGTGATATCTCAATGATTCTAATACGAAACCAGAGACTCGTCCTATAACATGAGATGGGATATCCAACTCCTTCCCATTCCAATCCTGAGCCACTTCCGATAGCAGAGATGTGATATCTCAATGCTTATACCAAACCTGAGACCCTTCCTATAACATGAGATGTGATATCCAACTCCTTCCCGTTCCAAACCTGAGACACTAAGTATAGCATATGTGATATCCAACTCCTTCCCATTCCAAACATGAGACCCTTCCTATAGCAAGAAAGTAATATCCAACTCCTACCCATTCCAATCCTGAGACCCTTCCTATAGCAAGAGATGTGATATCCAAATCCTTCCCATTCCAATCCTGAGACCCTTCCTATAACATGAGATGTGATATCCAACTCCTTCCCATTCCAACCTGAGACACTTCCTATAGCATGAGAAGGGATATCCAACTCCTTCCCAATCCAATCCTGAGACCCTTCCGATAGCAGAGATGTGATATCTCAATGCTTATACCAAACCTGAGACCCTTCCTATAGCATGAGAAGGGATATCCAACTCCTTCCCAATCCAATCCTGAGACCCTTCCGATAGCAGAGACGTGATATCTCAATGCTTCTACCAAACCTGAGACCCTTCCTTTAGCATGAGATGTGATATCCAAATCCTTCACATTCCAATCCTGAGACCCTTCCTATAGCATGAGAAGGGATATCTCAATGCTTCTAATACCAAACCTGAGATCCTTCCTATAACATGAGATGTGATATCCAATTCCTTCCCATTCCAATCCTGAGACCCTTCCGATAGCAGAGATGTGATATCTCAATGCTTATACCAAACCTGAGACCCTTCCTATGGCCTGAGATGTCATATACAACTCCTTCCCATTCCAATCCTGAGACCCTTCCTATAGCATGAGATGTGATATCTCAATGCTTATACCAAATCTGAGACCCTTCCTATAGCATGAGATGTGATATCCAACTCCTTCCCATTCCAATCCTGAGACCCTTCCTATAGCATGAGATGTGATGTCTCAATGCTTCTAATACCAAACCTGAGATCCTTCCTATAACATGAGATGTGATATCCAACTCCTTCCCATTCCAATCCTGAGACCCTTATGAAAGCATGAGATGTGATATCTCAATGCTTCTAATACCAAACCTGAGATCCTTCCTATAACATGAGATGTGATTTCCAAATCCTTCCCCTTCCAAACCTGAGACCCTCCCTTTAGCATGAGATGTGATATCCAACTCCTTCTCATTCCAATCCTGAGACCCTTCTGATAGCATGAGATGTGATATCTCAATGCCTCTAATACCAAACCTGAGATCCTACCTCTAACATGAAATGTGATATCCATCTAATTCCCTTTCCAAACCTGAGACCCTGCCTATAGCATGAGATGTGATATCCAAGTCCTTCCCATTCCAATCCTGAGAAACTTCCTATAGCATGTGATGTGATATCTCAATGCTTATACCAAACCTGAGACCCTTCCTATGGCATGAGATGTCATATACAACTCCTTCCCATTCCAATCCTGAGACCCTTCCTATAGCATGAGATGTGATATCTCAATGCTTATACCAAACCTGAGACCCTTCCTATAGCATGAGATGTGATATCCAACTTCTTCCCATTCCAATCCTGAGACCCTTCCTATAACATGAGATGTGATGTCTCAATGCTTCTAATACCAAACCTGAGATCTTTCCTATAACATGAGATGTGATATCCAACTCCTTCCCATTCCAATCCTGAGACCCTTCCTATAGCATGAGATGTGATATCTCAAGGCCTCTAATACCAAACCTGAGATCCTTCCTCTAACATGAAATGTGATATCCAACTCCTTCCCCTTCCAAACCTGAGAGCCTTCCTATAGCATGGGATATGATATCCAAGTCCTTCCCATTCCAATCCTGAGACCCTTCCTATAACATGAAATGTGATATCCAACTCCTTCCCATTCCAACCTGAGACCCTTCCTATATCATGAGATGGGCTATCTAAATGCTTCTTATAGCAAACCTGAGACTCTTCCTATAACATGAGATGGGATATCCAACTCCTTCCCATTCCAATCCTAAGACGCTTTCGATAGCAGAGATGTGATATCTCAATGCTTATACCAAACCTGAGACCCTTCCTACGGCATGAGATGTCATATACAACTCCTTCCCATTCCAATCCTGAGACCCTTCCTATAGCACGAGATGTGATATCTCAATGCTTATACCAAACCTGAGACCCTTCCTCTAGCATGAGATGTGATATCCAACTCCTTCCCATTCCAATCCTGAGACCCTTCCTATAGCATGAGATGTGATATCCAACTCCTTCCCATTCCAATCCTGAGACCTTTCCTATAGCCTGAGATCTGATATCTCAATGCCTCTAATACCAAACCTGAGATCCTTCCTCTAACATGAAATGTGATATTCAACTCCTTCCCTTTCCAAAACTGAGAGCCTATCTATAGCATGAGATGTGATATCCAAGTCCTTCCCATTCCAATCCTGAGACACTTCCGATAGCAGAGATGTGATATCTCAATGCTTATACCATACCTGAGACCCTTCCTATAACATGAGATGTGACATCCAACTCCTTCCCGTTCCAAACCTGAGACCCTTCCTTTAGCATGAGATGTGATATCCAGTTCCTTCCCATTCCAATCCTGAGACCCTTCTGATAGCATGAGATGTGATATCTCAATGCTTCTAATATCAAAACTGAGACCCTCCCTATAGCATGATATGTGATATCTAAGTCCTTCCCACACCAATCCTGAGACCCTTCCTATAGCATGAGATGTGATATCTCAATACTTCTAATACCAAACCTGAGATCCTTCCGATAACATGAGATGTGATATCCAAATCCTTCCCCTTCCAAACCTGAGACCCTCCCTTTAGCATGAGATGTGATATCCAACTCCTTCCCATTCCAATCCTGAGAACCTTCTGATAGCATGAGATGTGATATCTCAATGCTTCTATACCAAACCTGAGATCATTCCGATAGCATGAGATGTGATATCTCAATGCTTCTAATACCAAACCTGAGATCCTTCCTATAACATGAGATGTGATATCCAAATCCTTCCCCTTCCAAACCTGAGACTCTTCTTATAGCATGAGATGTGATATATCAATGCCTCTAATACCAAACCTGAGATCCTACCTCTAACATGAAATGTGATATCCAACTCTTTCCCCTTCCAAACCTGAGAGCCTTCCTATAGCATGAGATGTGATATCCAAGTCCTTCAAATTCCAATCCTGAGACCCTTCCTATAACATGAGATGTGATATCCAACTCCTTCCCATTCCAACCTGAGACCCTTCCTATAGCATGAGATGGGATATCCAACTCCTTCCAAATCCAATCCTGATACCCTTCCGATAGCATGAGATGTGATATCCCAATGCTTCTACCAAACCTGAGACCCATACTATGGCATGAGATGTGATATCAAACTCCTTCCCCTTCCAAACCTTAGACACTTCCTTTATCATGAGATGTGATATCCAACTCCTTCCCATTCCATCCCTGAGACCCTTCCGATATCATGAGATGTGATATCTCAATGCTTCTAATATCAAACTTGAGACCCTCCTTATAGCATGAGATGTGATATCCAAGTCCTTCCCATTCCAATCCTGAGACCCTTCCTATAGCATGAGATGTGATATCTCAATGCTTCTAATACCAAACCTGAGACCCTTCCTATAACATGAGTTGGGAATATCCAACTCCTTCCCATTCCAATCCTGAGACCCTTCCGATAGTAGAGATGTGATATCTCAATGCTTATACCAAACCTGAGATCCTTCCTATAACATGAGATGTGATATCCAACTCCTTCCCATTCCAATCCTGAGACCCTTCCTATAGCATGAGATGTGATATCTCAATGCTTATACCAAACCTGAGACCCTTCCTATAGCACGAGATGTGATATCCAACTCCTTCCCATTCCAATCCTGAGACCCTTCCTATAGCATGAGATGTGATATCTCAATGCCTCTAATACCAAACCTGAGTTCCTTCCTCTAACATGAAATGTGATATCCAACTCCTTCCCATTCCAATCCTGAGACACTTCCTATAGCATGAGATGTGATAGCTAAATGCTTCTAATACCAAACTTGAGACTCTTCCTATAACATGAGATGGGATATCCAACTCCTTCCCATTCCAATCCTTAGACCCTTCCTACAGCATGCAATATGATATCTCAATGATTCTAATAACAAACCTGAGACCCGTCCTATAACATGAGATGGGATATCCAACACCTTCCCATTCCAATCCTGAGACACTTCCGATAGCAGAGATGTGATATCTCAATGCTTATACCAAACCTGAGACCCTTCCTATAACATGAGATGTGATATCCAACTCCTTTCCGTTCCAAACCTGAGACCCTTCCTATAGCATATGTGATATCCAACACATTCCCATTCCAAACATGATACCCTTCCTATAGCAGGAATGTAATATCCAACTCCTTCCCATTCCAATCCTGAGACCATTCCTATAGCATGAGATGTGATATCTCAATGCTTCTAATACCAAACCTGAGATCCTTCCTATGACATGAGATGTGATATCCAATTCCTCCCCATTCCAAACCTGAGAACCTTCCTACAGCATGCGATGTGATATCTCAATGCTTCTAATACCAAACCTGAGACCAGTCCTATAACATGAGATTGGATATCCAACTCCTTCCCCTTCCAAACCTGAGACCCTTCCTATAGCATGAGATGTGATATCCAACTTCTTCCCATTCCAATCCTGAGACCCTTCCTATAACATGAGATGTGATGTCTCAATGCTTCTAATACCAAACCTGAGATCTTTCCTATAACATGAGATGTGATATCCAACTCCTTCCCATTCCAATCCTGAGACCCTTCCTATAGCATGAGATGTGCTATCTCAATGCTTATACCAAACCTGAGACCCTTCCTAAAGCTTGAGATGTGATATCCAACTCCTTCCCATTCCAATCCTGAGACCCTTCCTATAACATGAAATGTGATATCCAACTCCTTCCCATTCCAACCTGAGACCCTTCCTATAGGATGAGATGTGATATCTCAAGGCCTCTAATACCAAACCTGAGATCCTTCCTCTAACATGAAATGTGATATCCAACTCCTTCTCCTTCCAAACCTGAGAGCCTTCCTATAGCATGAGACATGATATCCAAGTCCTTCCCATTCCAATCCTGAGACCCTTCCTATAGCATGAGATGGGATATCCAACTCCTTCCAAATCCAATACTGATACCCTTCCACTAGCATGAGATGTGATATCCCAATGCTTCTATCAAACCTGAGAACCATACTATGGCATGAGATGTGATATCAAACTCCTTCCCATTCCAATCCGGAGACTCTTCCTATAGCTTGAGATGTGATATCCAACTCCTTCCCATTCCAATTCTGAGACCCTTCCTATGCCATGAGACTTGATATCTCAATGCTTCTAATACCAAACCTGAGACCCGTCCTATAACATTAGATGTGATATCCAAATCTTTCCCCTTCCAAACCTTAGACCCTTCCTTTATCATGAGATGTGATATCCAACTCCTTCCCATTCCAATCCTGAGACCCTTCCGATATCATGAGATTTGTTATCTCAATGCTTCTAATACCAAAATTGAGACCCTCCCTATAGCATGAGATGGGATATCCAACTCCTTCCCATTCCAATCCTGAGACCCTTCCGATAGCAGAGATGTGATATCTCAATGCTTATACCAAATCTGAGACCCTTCCTATAGCATGAGATGTGATATCCAACTCCTTCCCATTCCAATCCTGAGACCCTTCCTATAGGATGAGATGTGATGTCTCAATGCTTCTAATACCAAACCTGAGATCCTTCCTATCACATGAGATGTGATATCCAACTCCTTCCCATTCCAATCCTGAGACCCTTCCTATAGCATGAGATGTGCTATCTCAATGCTTATACCAAACCTGAGACCCTTCCTAAAGCTTGAGATGTGATATCCAACTCCTTCCCATTCCAATCCTGAGACCCTTCCCATAGCATGAGATGTGATATCTCAATACTTCTAATAACAAACCTGAGATCCTTCCGATAACATGAGATGTGATATCCAAATCCTTCCCCTTCCAAACCTGAGACCCTCCCTTTAGCATGAGATGTGATATCCAACTCCTTCCCATTCCAATCCTGAGAACCTTCTGATAGCATGAGATGTGATATCTCAATGCTTCTATACCAAACCTGAGATCCTTCCGATAGCATGAGATGTGATATCTCAATGCTTCTAATACCAAACCTGAGATCCTTCCTATAACATGAGATGTGATATCCAAATCCTTCCCCTTCCAAACCTGAGACTCTTCTTATAGCATGAGATGTGATATCTCAATGCCTCTAATACCAAACCTGAGATCCTACCTCTAACATGAAATGTGATATCCAACTCTTTCCCCTTCCAAACCTGAGAGCCTTCCTATAGCATGAGATGTGATATCCAAGTCCTTCGAATTCCAATCCTGAGACCCTTCCTATAACATGAGATGTGATATCCAACTCCTTCCCATTCCAACCTGAGACCCTTCCTATAGCATGAGATGGGATATCCAACTCCTTCCAAATCATATCCTGATACCCTTCCGATAGCATGAGATGTGATATCCCAATGCTTCTACCAAACCTGAGACCCATACTATGGCATGAGATGTGATATCAAACTCCTTCCCCTTCCAAACCTTAGACACTTCCTTTATCATGAGATGTGATATCCAACTCCTTCCCATTCCATCCCTGAGACCCTTCCGATATCATGAGATGTGATATCTCAATGCTTCTAATATCAAACTTGAGACCCTCCTTATAGCATGAGATGTGATATCCAAGTCCTTCCCATTCCAATCCTGAGACCCTTCCTATAGCATGAGATGTGATATCTCAATGCTTCTAATACCAAACCTGAGACCCTTCCTATAACATGAGATGGGAATATCCAACTCCTTCCCATTCCAATCCTGAGACCCTTCCGATAGTAGAGATGTGATATCTCAATGCTTATACCAAACCTGAGATCCTTCCTATAACATGAGATGTGATATCCAACTCCTTCCCATTCCAATCCTGAGACCCTTCCTATAGCATGAGATGTGATATCTCAATGCCTCTAATACCAAACCTGAGATCCTTCCTCTAACATGAAATGTGATATCCAACTCCTTCCCATTCCAATCCTGAGACACTTCCTATAGCATGAGATGTGATAGCTAAATGCTTCTAATACCAAACTTGAGACTCTTCCTATAACATGAGATGGGATATCCAACTCCTTCCCATTCCAATCCTTAGACCCTTCCTACAGCATGCAATATGATATCTCAATGATTCTAATAACAAACCTGAGACCCGTCCTATAACATGAGATGGGATATCCAACACCTTCCCATTCCAATCCTGAGACACTTCCGATAGCAGAGATGTGATATCTCAATGCTTATACCAAACCTGAGACCCTTCCTATAACATGAGATGTGATATCCAACTCCTTCCCGTTCCAAACCTGAGACCCTTCCTATAGCATATGTGATATCCAACACATTCCCATTCCAAACATGAGACACTTCCTATAGCAGGAATGTAATATCCAACTCCTTCCCATTCCAATCCTGAGACCATTCCTATAGCATGAGATGTGATATCTCAATGCTTCTAATACCAAACCTGAGATCCTTCCTATGACATGAGATGTGATATCCAATTCCTCCCCATTCCAAACCTGAGAACCTTCCTACAGCATGCAATGTGATATCTCAATGCTTCTAATACCAAACCTGAGACCAGTCCTATAACATGAGATTGGATATCCAACTCCTTCCCCTTCCAAACCTGAGACTCTTCTTATAGCATGAGATGTGATATCTCAATGCCTCTAATACCAAACCTGAGATCCTACCTCTAACATGAAATGTGATATCCAACTCTTTCCCCTTCCAAACCTGAGAGCCTTCCTATAGCATGAGATGTGATATCCAAGTCCTTCGAATTCCAATCCTGAGACCCTTCCTATAACATGAGATGTGATATCCAACTCCTTCCCATTCCAACCTGAGACCCTTCCTATAGCATGAGATGGGATATCCAACTCCTTCCAAATCAAATCCTGATACCCTTCCGATAGCATGAGATGTGATATCCCAATGCTTCTACCAAACCTGAGACCCATACTATGGCATGAGATGTGATATCAAACTCCTTCCCCTTCCAAACCTTAGACACTTCCTTTATCATGAGATGTGATATCCAACTCCTTCCCATTCCATCCCTGAGACCCTTCCGATATCATGAGATGTGATATCTCAATGCTTCTAATATCAAACTTGAGACCCTCCTTATAGCATGAGATGTGATATCCAAGTCCTTCCCATTCCAATCCTGAGACCCTTCCTATAGCATGAGATGTGATATCGCAATGCTTCTAATACCAAACCTGAGACCCTTCCTATAACATGAGATGGGAATATCCAACTCCTTCCCATTCCAATCCTGAGACCCTTCCGATAGTAGAGATGTGATATCTCAATGCTTATACCAAACCTGAGATCCTTCCTATAACATGAGATGTGATATCCAACTCCTTCCCATTCCAATCCTGAGACCCTTCCTATAGCATGAGATGTGATATCTCAATGCCTCTAATACCAAACCTGAGATCCTTCCTCTAACATGAAATGTGATATCCAACTCCTTCCCATTCCAATCCTGAGACACTTCCTATAGCATGAGATGTGATAGCTAAATGCTTCTAATACCAAACTTGAGACTCTTCCTATAACATGAGATGGGATATCCAACTCCTTCCCATTCCAATCCTTAGACCCTTCCTACAGCATGCAATATGATATCTCAATGATTCTAATAACAAACCTGAGACCCGTCCTATAACATGAGATGGGATATCCAACACCTTCTTATTCCAATCCTGAGACACTTCCGATAGCAGAGATGTGATATCTCAATGCTTATACCAAACCTGAGACCCTTCCTATAACATGAGATGTGATATCCAACTCCTTCCCGTTCCAAACCTGAGACCCTTCCTATAGCATATGTGATATCCAACACATTCCCATTCCAAACATGAGACACTTCCTATAGCAGGAATGTAATATCCAACTCCTTCCCATTCCAATCCTGAGACCATTCCTATAGCATGAGATGTGATATCTCAATGCTTCTAATACCAAACCTGAGATCCTTCCTATGACATGAGATGTGATATCCAATTCCTCCCCATTCCAAACCTGAGAACCTTCCTACAGCATGCAATGTGATATCTCAATGCTTCTAATACCAAACCTGAGACCAGTCCTATAACATGAGATTGGATATCCAACTCCTTCCCCTTCCAAACCTGAGACCCTTCCTATAGCATGAGATGTGATATCCAACTCCTTCCCATTCCAATCCTGAGACCCTTCCTATAGGATGAGATGTGATGTCTCAATGCTTCTAATACCAAACCTGAGATCCTTCCTATCACATGAGATGTGATATCCAACTCCTTCCCATTCCAATCCTGAGACCCTTCCTATAGCATGAGATGTGCTATCTCAATGCTTATACCAAACCTGAGACCCTTCCTAAAGCTTGAGATGTGATATCCAACTCCTTCCCATTCCAATCCTGAGACCCTTCCTATAGCATGAGATGTGATATCTCAAGGCCTCTAATACCAAACCTGAGATCCTTCCTCTAACATGAAATGTGATATCCAACTCCTTCCCCTTCCAAACCTGAGAGCCTTCCTATAGCATGAGATATGATATCCAAGTCCTTCCCATTCCAATCCTGAGACCCTTCCTATAACATGAAATGTGATATCCAACTCCTTCCCATTCCAACCTGAGACCCTTCCTATAGCATGAGATGGGATATCCAACTCCTTCCAAATCCAATACTGATACCCTTCCAATAGCACGAGATGTGATATCCCAATGCTTCTACCAAACCTGAGACCCATACTATGGCATGAGATGTGATATCAAACTCCTTCCCATTCCAATCCTGAGACTCTTCCTATAGCTTGAGATGTGATATCTAACTCCTTCACATTCCAATTCTGAGACCCTTCCTATGCCATGAGACTTGATATCTCAATGCTTCTAATTCCAAACCTGAGACCCGTCCTATAACATGAGATGTGATATCCAAATCTTTCCCCTTCCAAACCTTAGACCCTTCCTTTATCATGAGATGTGATATCCAAGTCCTTCCCATTCCAATCCTGAGACCCTTCCGATATCATTAGATTTGTTATCTCAATGCTTCTAATATCAAACTTGAGACCCTCCCTATAGCATGAGATGTGACATCCAAGTCCTCCCCATTCCAATCCTGAGACCCTTCCGATAGCAGAGATGTGATATCTCAATGCTTATACCAATCCTGAGACCCTTCCTAAGGCCTGAGATGTCATATACAACTCCTTCCCAATCCAATCCTGAGACCCTTCCTATAGCATGAGATGTGATATCTCAATGCTTATACCAAATGTGAGACCCTTCCTATAGCATGAGATGTGATATCCAACTCCTTCCCATTCCAATACTGAGACCCTTCCTATAGCATGAGATGTGATGTCTCAATGCTTCTAATACCAAACCTGAGATCCTTCCTATAACATGAGATGTCATATCCAACTCCTTCCCATTCCAATCCTGAGACCGTTCCTATAGCATGAGATGTGATGTCAAAATGCTTCTAATACCAAACCTGAGAACCTTCCTACAGCATGCGATGTGATATCTCAATGCTTCTAATACCAAACCTGAGACCAGTCCTATAACATGAGATTGGATATCCAACTCCTTCCCCTTCCAAACCTGAGACCCTTCCTATAGCATGAGATGTGATATCCAAATTCTTCCCATTCCAATCCTGAGACCCTTCCTATAACATGAGATGTGATGTCTCAATGCTTCTAATACCAAACCTGAGATCTTTCCTATAACATGAGATTCCAATCCTGAGACCCTTCCTATAGCATGAGATGTGATATCTCTATGCTTCTAATACCAAACCTGAGACCCTTCCTATAAGATGAGATGGGATATCCAACTCCTTCCCATTCCAATCCTGAGACCCTTCCGATAGCAGAGATGTGATATCTCAATGCTTATACCAAACCTGAGACCCTTCCTATGGCCTGAGATGTCATATACAACTCCTTCCCATTCCAATCCTGAGACCCTTCCTTTAGCATGAGATGTGATATCCCAATGCTTATACCAAATCTGAGACCCTTCCTATAGCATGAGATGTGATATCCAAATCATTCCCATTCCAATCCTGAGACCCTTCCTATAGCATGAGATGTGATATCTCAATGCTTATACCAAACCTGAGAGCCTACCTATAGCATGAGATGTGATATCCAAGTCCATCCCATTCCAATCCTTAGACCCTTCCTACGGCATGCGATGTGATATCTCAATGATTCTAATACCAAACCAGAGACTCTTCCTATAACATGAGATGGGATATCCAACTCCTTCCCATTCCAATCCTGAGCCGCTTCCGATAGCAGAGATGTGATATCTCAATGCTTATACCAAACCTGAGACCCTTCCTATAACATGAGATGTGATATCCAACTCCTTCCCGTTCCAAACCTGAGACACTAACTATAGCATATGTGATATCCAACTCCTTCCCATTCCAAACATGAGACCCTTCCTATAGCAAGAAAGTAATATCCAACTCCTACCCATTCCAATCCTGAGACCCTTCCTATAGCAAGAGATGTGATATCCAACTCCTTCCCATTCCAATCCTGAGACCTTTCTGATAGCATGAGATGTTATATCTCAATGCCTCTAATACCAAACCTGAGATCCTACCTCTAACATGAAATGTGATATCCAACTCCTTCCCCTTCTAAACCTGGGAGCCTTCCTATAACATGAGATGTGATATCAAAGTGCTTCCCATTCCAATCCTGAGACCCTTCCTATAACATGAGATGTGATATCCAACTCCTTCCCATTCCAATCCTGAGACCCTTCCTATAGCATGAGATGTGATGTCTCAATGCTTCTAATACCAAATCTGAGATCCTTCCTATAACATGAGATGTGATATCCAACTCCTTCCCATTGCAATCTTGAGACCGTTTCTATAGCATGAGATGTGATATCTCAATGCTTATACCAAACCTGAGACCCTTCCTATAGCATGAGATGTGATATCCAAATCCTTCCCATTCCAATCGTGAGACCCTTCCTATAGCATGAGATGTGATATCTCAATGCCTCTAATACCAAACCTGAGATCCTACCTCTAAAATGAAATTTGATATGCAACTCCTTCCCCTTCCAAACCTGATAGCCTTCCTAAAGCATGAGATGTGATATCCAAGTCCTTCCCATTCCAATCCTGATACCCTTCCTATAACATGAGATGTGATATCCAATTCCTTCCCATTCCAACCTGAGACCCTTCCTATAGCATGAGATGGGATATCCAACTCCTTCCAAATCCAATCCTGATACCCTTCCGATAGCATGAGATGTGATATCCCAATGCTTCTACAAAACCTGAGACCCATACCATGGCATGAGATGTGATATCAAACTCCTTCCCATTCCAATCCTGACACCCTTCCTATAGCTTGAGATGTGATATCCAACTCCTTCCCATTCCAATTCTGAGACCAGTCCTATACCATGGGACTTGATATCTCAATGCTTCTAATACCAAACCTGAGACCGGTCCTATAAC
Organism: Ambystoma mexicanum; assembly: GCF_040938575.1. Classification (NCBI taxonomy): domain Eukaryota; kingdom Metazoa; phylum Chordata; class Amphibia; order Caudata; family Ambystomatidae; genus Ambystoma; species Ambystoma mexicanum. Next base: position 8,396,354 of record NW_027182433.1, read on the forward strand.
ATGAGATGTGATATCCAAATCCTTCCCCTTCCAAACCTTAGACCCTTCCTTTATCATGAGATGTGATATCCAAGTCGTTCCCATTCCAATCCTGAGACCCTCCCTATAGCATGAGATGTGATATCTCAATGCTTCTAATACCAAACCTGAGACCCTTGCTATAACATGAGATGTGATATTCAAGTCCTTCCCATTCCAATCCTGAGACCCTTCCTATAGCATGAGATGTGATATCTCAATGCTTCTAATACCAAACCTGAGACCCTTCCTATAATGAGATGGGATATCCAACTCCTTCCCATTCCAATCCTGAGACCCTTCCGATAGCAGAGATGTGATAGCTCAATGCTTATACCAAACCTGAGACCCTTCCTATGGCATGAGATGTCAAATACACCTCCTTCCGATTCCAATCCTGAGACCCTTCCTATAGCATGAGATGTGAAATCCCAATGCTTCTAATAATAAACCTGAGATCCTTCCTATAACATGAGATGTGATATCCAACTCCTTCCCATTCCAAACCTGAGACCCTTCCGATTGCATGAGATGTGATATCAAACTCCTTCCCATTCCAATCCTGAGATAGCTTGAGATGTGATATCCAACTCCTTCCCATTCCAATCCTGAGACCCTTCCTATACTATGAGATGTGATATCTCAATGCTTCTAATACCAAACCTGACACCCGTCCTAAAACATGAGATGTGATATCCAACTCCTTCCCATTCCAAACCTGAGACCCTTCCGATTGCATGAGATGTGATATCAAACTCCTTCCCATTCCAATCCTGAGATAGCTTGAGATGTGATATCCAACTCCTTCCCATTCCAATCCTGAGACCCTTCCTATAGCGTGAGATGTGATATCTTAATGCTTCTAAAACCAAACCTGAGAACCATCCAATAACATATGTGAAATCCAAATCCTTCCCTTTCCAAACCTGAGACCCTTCCGATAGCATTACATGTGATATCTCAATGCTTCTAAAACCAAACATGAGAACCATCCTATAACATGAGATGTGAAATCCAAATCCTTCCCTTTCCAAAACTGAGACCCTCCCTATAGCATGGGATGTGATATCTAAGTCCTTCCCATTCCTATCCTGGGACCCTTCCGATAGCAGACATGTGATATCTCAATGCTCGGACCAAACCTGAGACCCTTCCTATGACATGAGATGTGATATCCAACTCCTTCCCATTCCAATCCTGAGACCCTTCCTATAGCATGAGTTGTGATATCTCAATGCTTCTATCAAACCTGAGTCCCTTCCTTTAGCATGAGATGTGATATCCAACTCCTTCCCATTCCAATCCTGAGACCCTTCCTATAGCATGAGATGTGATATTTCAAAGCTTCTAATACCAAACCTGGGACCCGTCCTATAACATGAGATATGATATCCAAATCCTTCCCCTTCCAAACCTGAGACCCTTCCTTTAGCATGAGATGTGATATCCAAATCCTTCCCATTCCAATCCTGAAACCCTTCCTATAGCATGAGATGTGATATCTCAATGTTTCTAATAAAAAACCTGAGACTCTTCCTATAGCAAGAGATGTGATATCCAAATCCTTCCCATTCCAATCCTGAGACCCTTCCTATAACATGAGATGTGATATCTCAATGCCTCTAATACCAAACCTGAGATTCTTCCTATAACATGAGATGTGATATCTCAATGCTTCTAATACCAAACCTGAGACCCTCCCTTTAGCATGAGATGTGATATCCGACTCCTTCCCATTCCAATCCTGAGACCCTTCTGATAGCATGAGATGTGATATCTCAATGCCTCTAATACCAAACCAGAGATTCTTCCTATAACATGATATGTGATATCTCAATGCTTCTAATACCAAACCTGAGACCCTCCCTTTAGCATGAGGTGTGATATCCGACTCCTTCCCATTCCAATCCTGAGACCCTTCTGATAGCATGAGATGTGATATCTCAATGCTTCTAACACCAAACCTGAGACCCTTCCTATAACATAAGATGGGATATCCAACTCCTTCCCATTCCAATCCTGAGACCCTTCCGATAGCAAAGATGTGATATCTCAATGCTTATACCAAACCTGAGACCCTTCCTGTGGCATGAGATGTCATATCCAACTCCTTCCCATTCCAATCCTGAGACCCTTCCTATAGCATGATATGTGATATCACAATTTTTCTAATACCAAACCTGGGATCCTTCCTATAACATGAGATGTGTATCCAACTCCTTCCCACTCCAAAACCTGAGACCCTTCCTATAGCATGAGATGTGATATCTTAATGCTTCTAAAAACAAACCTGAGAACCATCCAATAACATATGTGAAATCCAAATCCTTCCCTTTCCAAACCTGAGACCCTTCCGATAGCATTAGATGTGATATCTCAATGCTTCTAAAACCAAACATGAGAACCATCCTATAACATTAGATGTGAAATCCAAATCCTTCCCTTTCCAAACCTGAGACCCTTCCTATAGCTTGAGATGTGATATCAAACTCCTTCCCATTCCAATCCTGAGATAGCTTGAGATGTGATATCCAACACCTTCCCATTCCTATCCTGTGACCCTTCCGATAGCAGAGATGTGATATCTCAATGCTTGTACCAAACCTGAGACCCTTCCTATGGCATGAGATGTGATATCCAACTCCTTCCCATTCCAATCCTGAGACCCTTCCTATAGCATGAGATGTAATATCTCAATGCTTCTATCAAACCTGAGTCCCTTCCTTTAGCATGAGATGTGATATCCAACTCCTTCCCATTCCAATCCTGAGACCCTTCCTATAGCATGAGATGTGATATCTCAAAGCTTCTAATACCAAACCTGGGACCCGTCCTATAACATGAGATATTATATCCAAATCCTTCCCCTTCCAAACCTGAGACCCTTCCTTTAGCATGAGATGTGATATCCAAATCCTTCCCATTCCAATCCTGAAACCCTTCCTATAGCATGAGATATGATATCTCAATGTTTCTAATAAAAAACCTGAGACCCTTCCTATAGCAAGAGATGTGATATCCAAATCCTTCCCATTCCAATCCTGAGATCCTTCCTATTGGATGAGATGTGAAATCCAACTCCTTCCCATTCCAATACTGAGACCCTTCCTATACCATGAGATGTGATATCTCAATGCTTCTACCAAAACTGAGACCCTTCCTTTAGCATGAGATGTGATATCCAACTCCTTCCCATTCCAATCCTGAGACCCTTCCTATAGCATGAGATGTGATATCTCAATGCCTCTAATACCAAACCTGAGATTCTTCCTATAACATGAGATGTGATATCTCAATGCTTCTAATACCAAACCTGAGACCCTCCCTTTAGCATGAGATGTGATATCCGACTCCTTCCCATACCAATCCTGAGACCCTTCTGATAGCATGAGATGTGATATCTCAATGCCTCTAATACCAAACCTGAGATTCTTCCTATAACATGAGATGTGATATCTCAATGCTTCTAATACCAAACCTGAGACCCTCCCTTTAGCATGAGATGTGATATCCGACTCCTTCCCATTCCAATCCTGAGACCCTTCTGATAGCATGAGATGTGATATCTCAATGCTTCTAATACCAAACCTGAGACCCTTCCTATAACATAAGATGGGATATCCAACTCCTTCCCATTCCAATCCTGAGACCCTTCCGATAGCAGAGATGTGATATCTCAATGCTTATACCAAACCTGAGACCCTTCCTGTGGCATGAGATGTCATATACAACTCCTTCCCATTCCAATCCTGAGACCCTTCCTATAGCATGAGATGTGATATCCAACTCCTTCCCATTCCAATCCTGAGACCCTTCCTATAGCATGAGATGTGATATCTCAATGCTTCTAATACCAAACCTGAGATCATTCCTATAACACGAGATGTAATATCCAAATCCTTCCCCTTCCAAAACTGAGACCCTCCCTTTAGCATGAGATGTGATATCCAACTCCATCCCATTCCAATCCTGAGATCCTTCTGATAGCATGAGATGTGATATCTCAATGCCTCTAATACCAAACCTGAGATCCTACCTCTAACATGAAATGTGATATCCAACTCCTTCCCCTTCCAAACCTGAGACCCTCCCTTTAGCATGAGATGTGATATCCAACTCCTTCCCATTCCAATCCTGAGATCCTTCTGATAGCATGAGATGTGATATCTCAATGCCTCTAATACCAAACCTGAGATCCTACCTCTAACATGAAATGTGATATCCAACTCCTTCCCCTTCCAAACCTGAGAGCCTTCCTATAGCATGAGATGTGATATCCAAGTCCTTCCCATTCCAATTCTGAGACCCTTCCTATAGCATGAGATGTGATATCTCAATGCTTCTAATACCAAACCTGGGACCCTTCCTATAACATGAGATGAGATATCCAAGTCCTTCCCATTCCAATCCTGAGACTGTAAGAGGATTCAATTCAACACTACAGCTAATTCAACGCCTAGTCTATAATACTGAATGAAAACCCTTATTGATATATCTTTAGGTCCAGTTCATGCGTTCTGGATGACTACCCCTATATAACACCCCTCTCTTGGAATCCCCCTGACCCCACTGAGCCAAGAAGTAGTTCTGTTTTGCAAGTTTAAAAGGTTTATTTGATAATTTACAATATATATTATATCACGCTTTATAATAAATTAATAATTGAATAGCACACTTAATCTGATATGATAAAGATTAACAACAGAGAATCTGGCACTAGCACACTTATTTATAATTACTAAGGAGTTGAGATGAAATGGATAAGGTAGCACACTGGTAATTAGGAACAAAAGTATAATGTGGTAGAGGATGCTTTATGTAAGCTCAGGTGGATGCAATATTCAATGAATGCAGTACAGAAAATACTCAATATGATTTCAACCAAACAATGTAATCACTTTTCTCTGGCTATTCACTCCCCCCCTCTTTATGCAATGCAAGGAAATGGGAGGAAAGCACACAGTTCTCAGAAATGCAATCAACTGTAATTCAGTTCAATCCAGCAAGCTTTATACAACAGAAAACAGATAGGAGTTTTGAAATCACAGGCAAATGCTTTGATAGGTGCTAGCAATGAATGAGAAATATGCTGGAAACGCTCTTAATTCCCTTTTAGAGGTTCAGGATGAGTGGTATCTAGTTAATATTAGTCCAGGCTCACACTAGCAATGATGCAGGGATAGTTAGCAGGTTAAACGAATTTCTGGCAAATGGAAGGCAAACAGCATCAGTTTTTACATGTGAAGAAATTGCAAATCGCGGTAAAATTCGCGGATGCGTGTTCCGCGATTGCGGTAAAACTATAAGAGGTAGGAATGCGGTTCTAGGTTCCTAGGAAAGCCACGATTCTAAGCTATCAGAGGAAAGTTACTGCAAGTCTCTAGCTCAAACGGTTGCGGAGATATGAACGATTTTGTGAAGGTCGTTTTTCAGATTTGAAATTTTAAAGTTCAAAAAGACACGTGCAGCTTTTACAGCTAAAATGACAGGTGACAGTTAGGAGGCAGTTCTACTTAGGTTAAATAGATTGAATTATATGATTTTAACTAGGAGATTGGTTCTGCACAGTTTTCTAGGTACTCACACTATATTCTTGGGTGAAATGGGCCTCGCCATGGATCTGGTCAGGGTTTTGGACTGGGCTCTGGTCTGGTCTGGTCTGGCCTCTGCACTTCACAGTGATCTGGGTCACTCTCTCTGCTGGTCTGGGTCTCTCTCTGGGCACAGCACTGCTTTCTCTCTGGGTACAGCACTGCTTTCTCCCTCTGGTCTGGTCTCTAGTTCTGGATAGATTGAAGTCTCTAGTTTGGCTTTCTGGAGTTTGATGGAGGTAAGTATGGATTTTTCCGGCAGGGCTTCCAGCGGCAGATGGATTTTGAAGGTCTCTATCTGTCCTGTCTGTCTGCTTTTATGTGTTTAGAATGTGGGTGTGTTCTAGCATCACTGACCCTACCTCTCTCTCAGCTTCTAATTGGTCAGCTTTCATTCGTCCCCTTGATTGGGGGAATGAAATGAAGTGTCATCATGATGAGGTCTGTTTATGATACAGAGAACCCACCCCTGTCAACTTTACACACAATCTATATCTGACCTAAAAACATATTTGCACAGGTACACATTTGTTTAAAATTACATATACATGGTGTGGCTGAATTTAGCCATGTCTATGTCCAAATCTGCTCATTCTCGGAGCTTGCATTCAAAGAGTGTACATAATTGACTTTTTAACTGCTTTTCCAATTTCCGACATGGACCCAACTTTACATACATGTGTGCAGGGGGTAGGGACATTAACTGATGAAGTTTCAGATTTTTAACATGCACACATTTAGAGTAATATCCACTTTTCCGCTAAAACCCCCCTGAACATACCACCGGTTCCTACCACGTCTTAAACTGTGGGCAGAAAAATCATTAGAATTATGGTATCATTTATAAAATTTTCACATGTCCGCTCTATGAGTTATTCATCTTTTTAAAGTTATGTTCTGGCTCCAAAGGGGTGTGGTTTACCCTCAGCACAAGGTTGAATTTCTGGTTCTTTCCAGTTCTGCCAAGCCAGCTTGCTCTCACAGGCAGTGCTCCTCCCAGCTCCTGCCAAGAGGAAGCTACAATTTACGACTGCGGTAATAAAAACCTTTGCCTGAGTGAAGAGGGCTTTGTTCACTCTCTTGCAGAGCACAGATAATTCAATTATCAGATAGATGGCATATCCTTAGCCTGGGCAGCAAAAGGAAGGTTGGCCTGGGAACACAGTGGTGACTCAAGTTTCACTCCTGATGGGTAGTTGCTAGGCAAAATCAAGTTCCTTAAGCCAGACCTTCAGCTAACTTTTTGTTGCTTTTAAAATAACTTGTAATTTTACACATGCAGCTAGAATGCTGATTCTAAGTGCAAAACTATGACATTTCAACAGTTACAAAGGCATGTGACACCAAACATAGGTCACTCATTTAATTTAACATTTTCGATTTTGGTGGTTTTAAATCCAGTTGCAGTTAGGCTTAAGCTGCTGACTCCATAGCATTTTTGTTATAAGCATTGTTTTTGGGCTCTTCATTTCCCAGATTTTGTAGGCACACAAAACTCCATTCTGCCAAATGTCTGCTGGTGTTCAGTGAATATTTTGCACATGTTGCAAGGTTTGAAATAGGCATTTTGCTTGCCTTCAGAAAAACACACAGAGTGGTTTTAAAACGCCGGCTTTTGGATAGTGGTGAGTACTGGTACTGCACCCATTTTTGGGATTTTCTTGGATTAATGCATTCTAAACAGGAATGGTTCTTACATGGTAGTAAATCCTTGCTTAACATTGTTTTGATGGGGCTCCTTACAGTAAGATGGTTATGTGGAACCCCACAAAAAGGGTTGAATCTTTAAAGTGGTCCAATGAGTCACGATTTCAGCAACTTTTTGACATCAGTAAAAGTGGATTTTGTTAACAAAGACCTTTCTTTACCCTGGTGGGTGGCAAGTTAGGTAACCATTTTGGTGTGCGCACAACTGCGCAGCTTTCCTGGATTTCGGCGCACATGTGGGTTTTCCGCCATCTTGAATTTCCTAAGCCCACAGCACCAAATGTTGTAGCAGGGTAGCTTAAACGTGGGTCAGGACACCCTACAAGCCCCCCCACGTGACTGCACTTTGAGTTTGGGTCGATGGGGAGTCGCGTGCCCAAGGGTTTTGACCCACGCACCGGTCTGTCCGCATAATCTTCTTCCTCTTCTGTAGATGGCACAGTTCAGCATCTTTTCCTCCATCCGGTACTGATCGATCGGTTCTCCTCGCCGGTCCTGATGGGAATATTGGGCGGTACCCCGAGCCCGTTGCGTCTCAGCTCCCGGTCTCCGGATCGTCCTCCTTGGCCCGTCTCAAGGTTTTCTTTCTCCTAGGACGACAAAGGAAGAGCGGCAATACCTACTCATAGACGTTTTTCCACCACTGTTGAGATGGTGGGACAGCATATGCATTTCATCATGACAAAACATTACATTCTTATTTTGATAAAGAAAACAGTATAACTAAGAGACAGTTTCATGCAAATCACAATATTTTAGAGACTAGATGTGGTATGTTTTATGATTGGAACTGAATTAGTCTGATACAGTACCCGCTAGGATTCCAGAGGATTCCTCCAGTTGTTGCAGAGTGTGCCTGGGATGGCAACACTTCAACTGGTTTATGTGGACCCACTTGTCTTCCCCCTCTGCCGAACCACCTTTGGGGATGCGGATCTTGTAGGCCACAGGGGAGATCTTGTCGATGATCTCAAAGGGTCCCTTCCATGTAGGCAAAAATTTGCGCTGCTTGGCCTGGTTCCTTTGGAAGTTGTATAGATAGACCCGGTCTCCCACCTGATATTCCTTCCTGGAAGTTTTCAGGTCATAATGGGTCTTCATGCTATCAGTCGATCTTTCTAGATTCCGCTGAGCATAAGCAAAAGCATGTTGGAGGTGTTTCCTTAAATTCTCTACATACTCATGAGTAGTGGAGGCATTTATCCGTGTCTGCTCTTGGGTCCTGTAGAGCAAATGCTGCGGAAGCACCATCTTGCGCCCAGTCATCAACTCAAATGGTGACATTTTGGTTGCAGATGAAGGGGTAGATCTGATAGCCATTAGGACCAGAGGTAATCGGATATCCCAACTTGGCCCAGAATCTGCCACAAACTTCTTTAATATGCTCACAATTGTCCGGTTATATCTCTCTACTGCCCCAGAAGAAGCTGGTCTATAAGCAATATGCAGCTTTCTCTTGACCCCCAGTATCTCCCACATCTTTGTCATTACTTCACTGGTGAAGTGGCTACCTCTGTCTGACTCAATCCTTTGAGGTAGACCAAAACGGGAAAAGATGTGGTTAATCATCAAGGCAGCTGCAGTTTCTGCCTTGCAATTTGGGGCTGGGAGACATTCCACCCACTTGGTAAACAAGCATGTCACAGTCAACATGTACTTATTCCCCCTAGCCGAGCGAATCACAGGGCCTACAAAGTCGATTTGTAAATCTGACCATGGCAGTGTCATCCCCCGCTTTTGTAAAGGTGCCCGGTGTGTGAGGGATGTCGGCTGAAATTGTGCACACACAAGACAACCCTTCAAATATTGGTTGAGGTCCTGGCCCATGTGTGGCCAGTATGCAACCTCTCTTAAGATTTCCAGTGTTGTGTGAAACCCCCTATGACCGGCGGTGGCCGCATCATGGGCGTGACTTAACATCAGGCTTCGGAATGAGGTAGGAACCACCCACTGATCGTGGCCAGCTTTGGATTTCCTTACCAGCAAACCGTCTTGGATCCGGAACATTTTTGGACATTTCATCAACACTCTTAGGTCCTCTTTCCCAATGTAATCGGTATCCGTCAGGGGAAAGTTCTCAGGGTCCTCCAGGTGCTGGTAAAATTTACCAATAATTGGATCCCCCTTCTGAGCTGTAATCAAATCAGCATCAGGGGTCTCCTTACTCCATTGTACAATTGAAAGGTCATTGTGAGCATTTGTCTGGGACCTAGTGATAGCAGTGACCTGGATTTCCCCCAACAGGGACTCAATCTCAATTAGATCCCCTTGGATGGCCCCGGTTTTGGCCAGCTGATCAGCTAAGTCATTTCCAGTTTTGTCTGGTCCCTCTACTTTGGAATGACCCTTGATCTTCTTCCAATAGATGGTCATCTCGTTCGAGGTGACCAGATCATCAATGTTTTGGATCAACTTCCCATGTTTCAAGGGTTTGTTGTTAGCACATAACATGCCTCTGGTTTTCCAATTAACCAGGTGCTCCACGAACCCGTTCCGTACATAATCCGAATCTGTGATTATGACCAGTTCGTGGAGTTGATGCTGGACAGCAGTGAGGATGGCCTGATGCACAGCCATCAATTCTGCCACCTGACTACTTCGGGGACCAATTTTGTATCCAGCGGAGGGTTCTGGGGACTCATTCACCCATGCATTCCCTACGCCGGCCACCAGTTCTTTCTCCCCGTTGTTGTCAACATGGTAAGAGCATCCATCCACATAGACAGTGGGCATTCCCTCACACTTGTCTTCTTCAAAGACTTTGTGTGGGGAATTAAGGTATGCCTCCATGTTGTCCTTTATTTTTAGACTTTCGTCCTCGAGACAGTTTTCTCTGGCACAATCATGCAAGTCAGCCAGACCTTGCGCGAGGGGACTCTTCTTGTTTTGGCCATATCTGACCTCCACAGGAAAGCCTTGCATTGACAGAATCCAGGAATTAATTCGGGAATTACTCACATTTCCAGCCCGGATTCTGTCACTTTGGAGATATTGCAGAGGCTGGTGTGGAGTCTCCACTATGATGTGTTCCCCCTGGATAAACGGGCGGTAATTCTTCAATGCCCACACCGTTGCCAGGAGTGCCTTCTCACAATCGTTGAATTTTTCCTCCACAGAGGATAAAGTTTTGCTCGCATAGGAGATTACTTTATTGACCTTGTCATGCTTTTGATATAATACTGCCGTCAAGCACGTATTAGAGAACCCCGTCTCCAGGAAGAACTCCTTGTTTCTGACAGGGTAAGCTAGGCAAGGCGCTTGTGAGAGGCTTCTTTTGAGTTGTTTTACTGCCTCGGCTTGTTCTGGACCCCATTCCCACTTGACCCCCCCCTTCAGGAGATGAATCAGGGGTCTGGTGATCTCTGCGTAGCCCTCAATGAACTTTCTGCTGTAATTAGTCAGTCCAAGGAGGCTCCTTAGTTCCCGCAGAGTTGTGGGGTCTTTCAATTTCTGAAGTGCTTCCACTTTCTTTTCCTGGGGACAGAGACCCTGAGGAGTAATCTCATGCCCCAAGAAATTAACACGGGTTCTACACCACTGTGCTTTCTGAAAGGAAAGTTTTGCTCCGGCGGCCCTCAACTGTGTCAGAACATAACGGATCTCTGCTATGTGTTCCTCCACAGATGAACTTTTGATGAGGACATCATCTACATAAGCCAGGTTACCCCTCGTACCCAGGTCGGGCATGGCCTTATGTAGGAAAATATTGAACTCATTACCGGAGTTAAGGTATCCGAAGGGAGTCCGGGTCCATGTGTACTGCTGGCCCCCAAAGGTAAAAGCCAGCTTGTATTGGTCCTCCCTACTGACAGGCACGGTCCAGTATCCATTGGTCAGGTCTATTGCAGTGAATACCTGTGACCCCTGAATCTGGGCCAGCCCTTGGTCAATGTAGGGAAGAGGCCATCGGGAAGTGTGGACCCGTTTGTTGAGCTCCCTGAGGTCAGCGCAGAGTCTCCACTGGCCGTTTGGCTTCAATATTCCCAGCACCGGATTATTGAAGGTGCTGTGGACTGGACGGATTATTCCCCGGGACTCAAGGTTCTTAATTATTTCAGTAAGGGACTCCATTGATGCGAGAGGCAAGCGATATTGCTTCACAAACACTGGAGTCATGCCAGGGTCCGTGGGGATTGTTGTGGTGTGGATGTCGGTGCGACCACAGTCATATGAGTCTACCGCAAAGAGATCTTGGAAATCCAAGAAAACTTGTTTCAACTTTTGCTTTTGTTCCAGAGTCACACAGGCATCAGCTAGGTTGACTCTCTCTTCCACCATCTGCCTGAAGCCTGGAAAGACTTCTGGTTTGGCTATCTCCGCGGCCTCCTCCAGCTGGGTGGAGAAGTCCCTGGTCAGAGTGCTGATTTGGACCGGAGGCTTCAGGTGGGAAAGGCAGCCCTCATGGACCTGGAAAATCACCTCATCCCTCCTGAAGTCACAGGTCACATCTTCCTTACCATAGGGGCAGGAAGTGTACACCAGGAAGTTCCCCCCATGCCGGGTAAAAATCCTGTCTGGTGTTGCGTTGTCATCACTGTCACTGTCAAAACAGTCCTTGGGGATGGGTCCTAACAGTTCATTTACAAGATCAATGGAGAAATGTCGGTCATCAACCGCCATTCCAATAATGGTGCCTGCGGCTAGAGTAATACTCTTTAAGTCGCTGTTATCCACCTCTATTAGAATGGGGTCATGTTCTATGTTGACTAATGGAGTCGGGTTTACCCCCAACCCTTGCTGTTGGAGAGAAGCATTTAGATGTATGTAAGCATCAGGGTTTTTCAACTCTTGTCCCCTTTTAACTTTCACTTCCAGGGAGAATTGTCGGGTCCTTTCTGGGATGGTGACTTCCTCTTTAACCTGAATTTCAACTGCATAAGGTAGCAATTGAGCTGACCTAAATGCTTTTTCTGGATCATCAAAGCCCATGGGATTATCCGCTAATCGGGACCAAGCTTTGAAGTTTATTAGGTCCAAACTAATGGCAAAGCGATTGAGAATGTCACTGCCTAAGTAAAAGGCGGCAGGGACGTCTCGCACGACCCAACAATTGTGGACTATGCTCTTGTTGCCAATGGAGATTTTGAGCATACACCTGCTTGGCAGGAGATGTTTGGAATTAGGTGCTTCCAGGTCCATTTCCCATTTGTCTATCAGTTTGAAGGTGGGAATGGCTGGATCTTTTGGGAGTTGGCGGAACATGGCTTCGCTGATGAAGCTCTTACCGTTGTTCACACACACTCGAGCGAGAACAGAGTCCTTCCCATCATTTAACTGAACAGGGATGAACAACTGCTCTCCAATTTGCTGAATATCAGCCAGGCTTTGAGCTGATTTCACATCTTTCTGGACTATAGGAGTGGGAGTTTCTGATTGTGGATTAGTATAGAATTTCAGAGTGTTTCCTTCCAGCGTGGAATACCACTTTAGACTGGAAGGAAGGTTGATTTTCAGAAATAGAGAGGACCCCCCATCACCAGTCTGTTGTCCTACTGCTATTACTGTCACGTCTGGAATTTGGTTGTTCTGGAAGTGAAATTCTACTTGGTCAGATTTTTGTTCAACCATGTGGCATGTGCCGTTTAAACTAACATGGTTGACACTCTGTTTTAATTTTATTGGTCGGCTAGTCTGGGTCCAGAGGACCTTGTTTACGCAATCTATTAGGGGTGACAACCTTCTCAGGAGGTCATTCCCTAGTAAACAAGGGGTGCCCTCTGGGGTCACAACTATGACCGGGTGTTTCAACTTGTGTCGCCCAATTTTAATGTCCAAGTCTGCAGTCCCCTCAACGGGAATTTCCTTCCCGTCAAAGTTCTGTAGTTGTCCCGGAAGAGAGGTGAGAGGAATTTGGTAATCCTCTCCCCTTCCTGCATTCAGTTCGTCAAAGGCCCTTCTGGACAGAAGGGTAGCTTGAGATCCAGTGTCCACCAGTGCTGAGGTTGTACCCTGCCCCTGTACTTGTACCGGGGCATAATATCTTCCCTCCTTCTCCTCAAGGGGGCACAGATAATGTACATTTTTGGACAACTGGTGGGCTAATTTTCTGGTTTTGGACATCGCTAGCGAGGAGATTTGGGCAGAATTCTGTGGAGAGTCTTGGGAATCTGAAAGAAAAAATTTGCAACTGGAGATCAGAGCCATTGTGGGTTCCCCTGGCTCCGTTTCTGGGCCGCCCCCCCTTTTTTGGAGGCAGTCGCCAGGATGGGTTTGAACCAGGGGATTTTCTTGCTGTTGGTTCTGGGATGAGATGGTGGGCGGCGGTAGCTCAGTCTCCACATCTCCCCAGTCTGGATTTGCATCCCTAGGGACCCATTTTTCTTTGGGAGGAGTTCCCCCCTCTCTGAAGGAGAAGATCCTTTTCCCAGGATCCTCTGAGGATCCCTCTCCCTCAAATTGGAAGATCTGTACCTCCTCCTCAAACTGAGTCTGTTTGGGTCTTTTGTTTCTCCTACCCCCCCTCTGCTCCTTAGGAGGCAGACTTTCAGGGGCAAGAGATTTTGTTTCCGGTTCCTGGGTTTCCAGGGGCTGTTTACAAGTGAGGAAGGAAGCTTCCTCCCTGGGAACCGGTGATTTATCGGGGTGCTGCCCCCGTCATTGTTCTGGAGCACCAGGTCCAGAGTTGGGTGCGTTCTGCGCCGGCATGCTGATCTGAGGGTTCTGCTGAGCCCTCAGTATGTCACCCATATCCCGCGCCATGTTTTGAACCTGGCGCTCTAACTGGGAAACCCGCTCAGGCTGATACGGGGCCCTGTTTTCTCCCCTGGGCTGATCCCGGGAAGGGTAGCTATCCCTCCTCTGGTAATACCCCGGGTTGGGAAGATTTGGGTACCCCTCCACCCTTGGCCTCCCCTCTCCCGGATTCAGTGGTCTGGGCTCAGGGAATTGGGGAAAGAAGGATGGATGGTTTTGGGGCTGAAAGTCGGGTGGATATCTGGGGAAAAAGTTCTGCCCAGGGTTTGGTAAATTTCTGCCCTCCTGTGGGAAGTTTGGAGGGAAGTTCCCTGGGTTAGGTGCTTGTCTGGATCCCCCCCCTTGGGCTGGAGGAGTCCACACATAACCCAGGATGGGTCTGTTACCTTTGTAGCGAGGACTTACATAGTCAGGAGAGCGAGGGACCCCATTTGTGGGGCTGCCTCCCTGGCTCCCTGTCTGTGACTGGCCCGAGGACCTTCTGGGCCTAGCATTATTAGGTGCAGGTAGGTTTTTAGGCCCCCCCATCTCCAGATCCAAAACGGGGGTGACCTTTACCTCTGCCACCTTGACAGCAGCAGGGGTGCTGTTGGCTTTGGGGTTTTTCTGGGCATTGCTTTTATTTTCTATGGGCTTCTGCACCTCATAGATCCGGGTAGCCTGTTCAATGACCCAGTCTAAAGATCTTTTCTCATGAAAATCTCTCACGAGCTGGGTCATTATATATTTGGGCAAGGCATGGAAAAATGTATTGACAAACTCTCTACTATCTGTGCGCACCCTTCTGGTGGTTTGCGCAAACGCACGCTTTAACTCCTGCACAAATTCTCGTGGGGCCTGATCCTCCCCACATTGCAAATTGTAGGCCGCCTTGCGAGCCTCTTGAGGATTTCTGTGAACAGAAAAATGTTTCAGGATGGCCGCCTTATATGTGGACCATCTTAAATGATTTTGGTCCTCCAGCCCCGCAAAGAAACTGGAGTATTCCGGGGAGAATGTCCACTTTACATATTGAATACAGCTTTGGCTGTCCTTCAAATGGAAAGTCTCCATCATTTGTTCAAACAACTCTAAGTGCTCCCAAACAGAATACTTAGCGTTCTTATGGTAAGGCGTGATGACGCTCCTGATCGCCTTAATCTGCTTGAAGGGGTCCTTAAGCAAGGCCCTTTTTGCCTTATTGGCCTTTTTGGTTCGGGTAACCCTTGTCCATTCTTCCTCGGACTCAGAGGCACTGCTCCCAGAGGTTCCCGTCTGTTCTTCCAGGTTTTCCCGGATTCTGCGAGCCTGGGAATGGCTGGCAGACTGTGGGGACCTGGTCTCCTGTGTCCTGCGCAGTTCAGAGGAGTCTTCAGATTCCTCCTTGCTGCCAGGATTTGATGGGTACCCCCTCCACTGACCTAACTGGGCAGAGGTTTTCAGGATGCCCTTAATGGGCCTACTCTCCTGGGGTTCCCCACTGAACTGTATTGCACTTGGGTGCCCATACCCGGATGCCCACCCCTCCATTCCTGGATGGTACTGGCCTATGAGCCCCATGCTTCTGGCTGGATAGTAATCTGCCATCCCTGTGGCCCTGTGCTCATGTGCGCCAGGGGACATGGGGGTGGCAGAGTCCAGGGACTGGGGAAAATGAAGGCCCCTGGTGTTAGGGCTCCTGCGGTTATGGTCAGGAATCTCTCTTTCCCAGCGGACCTCATCTCTATCCGCCCCTGCTCCCTGTTGCAATGCAAGAGCCTGCATTTGTGCTTTCAGTTCCTCTGTTAAGGCCTTACTCGACTCTATCAGTTTCTCCTGCATCGCTACCTGCTGTTGGAGCCTATCATTGTGTTGACAGAGGGCCTCATTTTCCCTCTGTGCTTCCTGGTTGGTCCTGGAGAACTGGGCCAGTCTTTGCTGCAGGAGGGTTACCTCCTGGGCAATGTCCCTATTGGCCTGCTCCTTTCTTGCTAGAGCATCTTCCACCCTTCTGGTGTGCTCTACCAAGTTCTGGTTTTCTTTTTGGAGATCACCCAGCCCCTGGTGGGCCAGGTGATTTTCTTCCATTTTTCTTTTTAAATGGCAGACTTCCTGGCCTAAGGCGTCTCTTTCCTGACTAAGAGCCTGCATTTGTGCCGCCAGGTCGTCCCTTTGCCTTTGGAAGGCACCAGCTTTCTGGCGCTCCTGATCAAACTCTGCCTGGGTATCCAGGTCTTTCAGAATCAGTTTATTGCTCTCCTCCTTCACTCTATCTAGGTGGCCTTGCAGGGTGACTACCTGCTCAGCACATGCCCTATTGAAGTCTAGCTGTTGCTCCAGCTTTTTCTGGCTTTGCAGTAGGGAGTCCAAACCTTCTTGGTGTTCCTTCTGCAAGGCCAGAAATCTGGTATCCTGTTCTGACTTTTCCTTTTGCAGCACATCCATATCCTCCTTTATTTTAGTGATGTACTGTCTGGTCTCATTTTCTGACTCCTGGCTTCTGTGCAGCCTTTGCTCAGAAGAGTCCAGATCAGATTGGGCCTTCTCTAACGCCATCTGTTGCCTTTTTGCCAGATCATGGCCTTCAGCACATTTATTCTGTATGGCTCCCATGTATAAATATAAATATGCCGCTATCCTAACAATCTTGTCGTGCTCATCTTTGGCCTTAGGAGCCATATATAGTTCACTCAGGGCCACGTGTAATGGACCCTGATCTCTATATATATCTGACCCTGTTTCCGTGACCTGTTGCATGATGGCCTGCAACCAGACTGTTTGGTCCTGGTGAGTCCACTCACCTCTCACAAATAACTTATGTAAGAAGTGCTCTCTGGCTATTTTCATATCTACCAAGGTCGTCATTCTAGAGATTGGTCTCTGTCCTGACTTACAGAAGTTAGTATTTTAGTTTTGCAGAACAGAACTTTTCTTGGAGTGTCCCTTTTGAGGAATGCTTCACAGCGTAATGCAGCGTGGTGATCCGACTGGATGTATGTATCCCGTCAGTTAGCACACTGTATTAAGCTGCACAAGTGGTATTCTAACCCAGAATCCCGGATACGAGCCCCCACTTTGTAAGAGGATTCAATTCAACACTACAGCTAATTCAACGCCTAGTCTATAATACTGAATGAAAACCCTTATTGATATATCTTTAGGTCCAGTTCATGCGTTCTGGATGACTACCCCTATATAACACCCCTCTCTTGGAATCCCCCTGACCCCACTGAGCCAAGAAGTAGTTCTGTTTTGCAAGTTTAAAAGGTTTATTTGATAATTTACAATATATATTATATCACGCTTTATAATAAATTAATAATTGAATAGCACACTTAATCTGATATGATAAAGATTAACAACAGAGAATCTGGCACTAGCACACTTCTTTATAATTACTAAGGAGTTGAGATGAAATGGATAAGGTAGCACACTGGTAATTAGGAACAAAAGTATAATGTGGTAGAGGATGCTTTATGTAAGCTCAGGTGGATGCAATATTCAATGAATGCAGTACAGAAAATACTCAATATGATTTCAACCAAACAATGTAATCACTTTTCTCTGGCTATTCACTCCCCCCCTCTTTATGCAATGCAAGGAAATGGGAGGAAAGCACACAGTTCTCAGAAATGCAATCAACTGTAATTCAGTTCAATCCAGCAAGCTTTATACAACAGAAAACAGATAGGAGTTTTGAAATCACAGGCAAATGCTTTGATAGGTGCTAGCAATGAATGAGAAATATGCTGGAAACGCTCTTAATTCCCTTTTAGAGGTTCAGGATGAGTGGTATCTAGTTAATATTAGTCCAGGCTCACACTAGCAATGATGCAGGGATAGTTAGCAGGTTAAACGAATTTCTGGCAAATGGAAGGCAAACAGCATCAGTTTTTACATGTGAAGAAATTGCAAATCGCGGTAAAATTCGCGGATGCGTGTTCCGCGATTGCGGTAAAACTATAAGAGGTAGGAATGCGGTTCTAGGTTCCTAGGAAAGCCACGATTCTAAGCTATCAGAGGAAAGTTACTGCAAGTCTCTAGCTCAAACGGTTGCGGAGATATGAACGATTTTGTGAAGGTCGTTTTTCAGATTTGAAATTTTAAAGTTCAAAAAGACACGTGCAGCTTTTACAGCTAAAATGACAGGTGACAGTTAGGAGGCAGTTCTACTTAGGTTAAATAGATTGAATTATATGATTTTAACTAGGAGATTGGTTCTGCACAGTTTTCTAGGTACTCACACTATATTCTTGGGTGAAATGGGCCTCGCCATGGATCTGGTCAGGGTTTTGGACTGGGCTCTGGTCTGGTCTGGTCTGGCCTCTGCACTTCACAGTGATCTGGGTCACTCTCTCTGCTGGTCTGGGTCTCTCTCTGGGCACAGCACTGCTTTCTCTCTGGGTACAGCACTGCTTTCTCCCTCTGGTCTGGTCTCTAGTTCTGGATAGATTGAAGTCTCTAGTTTGGCTTTCTGGAGTTTGATGGAGGTAAGTATGGATTTTTCCGGCAGGGCTTCCAGCGGCAGATGGATTTTGAAGGTCTCTATCTGTCCTGTCTGTCTGCTTTTATGTGTTTAGAATGTGGGTGTGTTCTAGCATCACTGACCCTACCTCTCTCTCAGCTTCTAATTGGTCAGCTTTCATTCGTCCCCTTGATTGGGGGAATGAAATGAAGTGTCATCATGATGAGGTCTGTTTATGATACAGAGAACCCACCCCTGTCAACTTTACACACAATCTATATCTGACCTAAAAACATATTTGCACAGGTACACATTTGTTTAAAATTACATATACATGGTGTGGCTGAATTTAGCCATGTCTATGTCCAAATCTGCTCATTCTCGGAGCTTGCATTCAAAGAGTGTACATAATTGACTTTTTAACTGCTTTTCCAATTTCCGACATGGACCCAACTTTACATACATGTGTGCAGGGGGTAGGGACATTAACTGATGAAGTTTCAGATTTTTAACATGCACACATTTAGAGTAATATCCACTTTTCCGCTAAAACCCCCCTGAACATACCACCGGTTCCTACCACGTCTTAAACTGTGGGCAGAAAAATCATTAGAATTATGGTATCATTTATAAAATTTTCACATGTCCGCTCTATGAGTTATTCATCTTTTTAAAGTTATGTTCTGGCTCCAAAGGGGTGTGGTTTACCCTCAGCACAAGGTTGAATTTCTGGTTCTTTCCAGTTCTGCCAAGCCAGCTTGCTCTCACAGGCAGTGCTCCTCCCAGCTCCTGCCAAGAGGAAGCTACAATTTACGACTGCGGTAATAAAAACCTTTGCCTGAGTGAAGAGGGCTTTGTTCACTCTCTTGCAGAGCACAGATAATTCAATTATCAGATAGATGGCATATCCTTAGCCTGGGCAGCAAAAGGAAGGTTGGCCTGGGAACACAGTGGTGACTCAAGTTTCACTCCTGATGGGTAGTTGCTAGGCAAAATCAAGTTCCTTAAGCCAGACCTTCAGCTAACTTTTTGTTGCTTTTAAAATAACTTGTAATTTTACACATGCAGCTAGAATGCTGATTCTAAGTGCAAAACTATGACATTTCAACAGTTACAAAGGCATGTGACACCAAACATAGGTCACTCATTTAATTTAACATTTTCGATTTTGGTGGTTTTAAATCCAGTTGCAGTTAGGCTTAAGCTGCTGACTCCATAGCATTTTTGTTATAAGCATTGTTTTTGGGCTCTTCATTTCCCAGATTTTGTAGGCACACAAAACTCCATTCTGCCAAATGTCTGCTGGTGTTCAGTGAATATTTTGCACATGTTGCAAGGTTTGAAATAGGCATTTTGCTTGCCTTCAGAAAAACACACAGAGTGGTTTTAAAACGCCGGCTTTTGGATAGTGGTGAGTACTGGTACTGCACCCATTTTTGGGATTTTCTTGGATTAATGCATTCTAAACAGGAATGGTTCTTACATGGTAGTAAATCCTTGCTTAACATTGTTTTGATGGGGCTCCTTACAGTAAGATGGTTATGTGGAACCCCACAAAAAGGGTTGAATCTTTAAAGTGGTCCAATGAGTCACGATTTCAGCAACTTTTTGACATCAGTAAAAGTGGATTTTGTTAACAAAGACCTTTCTTTACCCTGGTGGGTGGCAAGTTAGGTAACCATTTTGGTGTGCGCACAACTGCGCAGCTTTCCTGGATTTCGGCGCACATGTGGGTTTTCCGCCATCTTGAATTTCCTAAGCCCACAGCACCAAATGTTGTAGCAGGGTAGCTTAAACGTGGGTCAGGACACCCTACAAGACCCTTACTATATCATGAGATGTGATATCTCAATGTTTCTAATACCAAACCTGAGACCCTTCCTATAACAAGAGATGTGATATCCATGTCCTTCCTTTTCCAATCCTGAGACCCGTCCTATACCATGAGATGTTATATCTCAATGCTTCTAATACCAAACCTGAGACCCTTCCTATAATGAGATGGTATATCCAACTCCTTCCCATTCCAATCCTGAGACCCTTCCAATAGCAGAGATGTGATATCTCAATGCTTATACCAAACCTGAGACCCTTCCTTTGGCATGAAATGTCATATACAACTCCTTCCGATTCCAGACCTGAGACCCTTCCTATAGCATGAGATGTGATATCCAACTCCTTCTCATTCCAATCCTGAGACCCTTCCTATAGCTTGAGATGTGATATCCAACTCCTTCCCTTTCCAATCCTGAGACCCTTCCTATAGCATGAGATGTGATATCTCAATGCTTCTAATACCAAACCTGAGATCCTTCCTATAACATGAGATGTGATATCCAAATCCTTCCACTTCCAAACCTGAGACCCTCCCTGTAGCATGAGATGTGATATCCGACTCCTTCCCATTCCAATCCTGAGACCCTTCTGATAGCATGAGATGTGATATCTCAATGCCTATAATACCAAACCTGAGATCCTTCCGATAGCATGAGATGTGATATCTCAATGCTTCTAATACCAAACCTGAGATCCTTCCTATAACATGAAATGTGATATCCAAATCCTTCCAAATCCATCCTGATACCCTTCCGATAGCATGAGATGTGATATCCCAATGCTTCTACAAAACCTGAAACCCATACATGGCATGAGATGTGATATCAAACTCCTTCCCATTCCAATCCTGAGACACTTCCTATAGCATGAGATGTGATATCTCAATGCTTCTAATACCAAACCTGAGACTCTTCCTATAACATGAGATGGGATATCCAACTCCTTCCCATTCCAATCCTGAGACCCTTCCGATAGCAGAGATGTGATATCTCAATGCTTATACCAAACCTGAGACCCTTCCTATGGCATGAGATGTCATATACAACTCCTTCCCATTCCAATCCTGAGACCCTTCCTATAGCATGAGATGTGATATCTCAATGCTTATACCAAACCTGAGACCCATACATGGCATGAGATGTGATATCAAACTCCTTCCCATTCCAATCCTGAGACCATTCCTATAGCATGAGATGTGATATCTCAATGCTTCTAATACCAAACCTGAGACTCTTCCTATAACATGAGATGGGATATCCAACTCCTTCCCATTCCAATCCTGAGACCCTTCCGATAGCAGAGATGTGATATCTCAATGCTTATACCAAACCTGAGACCCTTCCTATGGCATGAGATGTCATATACAACTCCTTCCCATTCCAATCCTGAGACCCTTCCTATAGCATGAGATGTGATATCTCAATGCTTATACCAAACCTGAGACCCTTCCTATAGCATGAGATGTGATATCCAACTCCTTCCTATTTCAATCCTGAGACCCTTCCTATAGCATGAGATGTGATGTCTCAATGCTTCTAATACCAAACCTGAGATCCTTCCTATAACATCAGATGTGATATCCAACTCCTTCCCATTCCAATCCTGAGACCCTTCCTATAGCATGAGATGTGATATCTCAATGTTCATAGCAAACCTGAGACCCTTCCTATAGCATGAGATGTGATATCCAACTCCTTCCCATTCCAATCCTGAGACCCTTCCTATAGCATTAGATGTGATATCTCAATGCCTCTAATACCAAATCTGAGATCCTTCCTCTAACATGAAATGTGATATCCAACTCCTTCCCTTTCCAAACCTGAGACCCTTCCTATGGCATGAGATGTGATATCCAACTCCTTCCCATTCCAATCCTGAGACCCTTCCTATAGCATGAGATGTAATATCTCAATGCTTCTATCAAACCTGAGTCCCTTCCTTTAGCATGAGATGTGATATCCAACTCCTCCCCATTCCAATCCTGAGACCCTACCTATAGCATGAGATGTGATATCTCAAAGCTTCTAATACCAAACCTGGGACCCGTCCTATAACATGAGATATGATATCCAAATCCTTCCCCTTCCAAACCTGAGACCCTTCCTTTAGCATGAGATGTGATATCCAAATCCTTCCCATTCCAATCCTGAAACCCTTCCTGTAGCATGAGATGTGATATCTCATTGTTTCTAATAAAAAACCTGAGACCCTTCCTATAGCAAGATATGTGATATCCAAATCCTTCCCATTCCAATCCTGAGACCCTTCCTATAACATGAGATGTGATATCCAACTCCTTCCCATTCCAACCTGAGAACCTTCCTATAGCATGAGAAGGGATATCCAACTCCTTCCCATTCCAATCCTGAGATCTTCCTATAGCATGTGATGTGATATCTCAAAGCTTCTAATACCAAACCTGCGACCCGTCCTATAACATGAGATATGATATCCAAATCCTTCCCCTTCCAAACCTGAGACCCTTCCTTTAGCATGAGATGTGATATACAAATCCTTCCCATTCCAATCCTGAAACCCTTCCTATAGCATGAGATGTGATATCTCAATGTTTCTAATAAAAAACTGAGACCCTTTCTATAGCAAGAGATGTGACATCCAAATCCTTCCCATTCCAATCCAGAGATCCTTCCTAGTGGATGAGATGTGAAATCCAACTCCTTCCCATTCCAATACTGAGACCCTTCCTATACCATGAGATGTGATATCTCAATGCTTCTACCAAAACTGAGACCCTTCCTTTAGCATGAGATGTGATATCCAACTCCTTCCCATTCCAATCCTGAGACCCTTCTGATAGCATGAGATGTGATATCTCAATGCCTCTAATACCAAACCTGAGATTCTTCCTATAACATGAGATGTGATATCTCAATGCTTCTAATACCAAACCTGAGACCCTCCCTTTAGCATGAGATGTGATATCCGACTCCTTCCCATTCCAATCCTGAGACCCTTCTGATAGCATGAGATGTGATATCTCAATGCTTCTAATACCAAACCTGAGACCCTTCCTATAACATAAGATGGGATATCCAACTCCTTCCCATTCCAATCCTGAGACCCTTCCGATAGCAGAGATGTGATATCTCAATGCTTATACCAAACCTGAGACCCTTCCTGTGGCATGAGATGTCATATACAACTCCTTCCCATTCCAATCCTGAGACCCTTCCTATAGCATGAGATGTGATATCCAACTCCTTCCCATTCCAATCCTGAGACCCTTCCTATAGCATGAGATTTGATATCTCAATGCTTCTAACACCAAACCTGAGATCCTTCCGATAGCATGAGATGTGATATCTCAATGCTTCTAATACCAAACCTGAGATCATTCCTATAACACGAGATGTAATATCCAAATCCTTCCCCTTCCAAACCTGAGACCCTCCCTTTAGCATGAGATGTGATATCCAACTCCTTCCCATTCCAATCCTGAGATCCTTCTGATAGCATGAGATGTGATATCTCAATGCCTCTAATACCAAACCTGAGATCCTACCTCTAACATGAAATGTGATATCCAACTCCTTCCCCTTCCAAACCTGAGACCCTCCCTTTAGCATGAGATGTGATATCCAACTCCTTCCCATTCCAATCCTGAGATCCTTCTGATAGCATGAGATGTGATATCTCAATGCCTCTAATACCAAACCTGAGATCCTACCTCTAACATGAAATGTGATATCCAACTCCTTCCCCTTCCAAACCTGAGAGCTTTCCTATAGC
Organism: Ambystoma mexicanum; assembly: GCF_040938575.1. NCBI lineage: Eukaryota > Metazoa > Chordata > Amphibia > Caudata > Ambystomatidae > Ambystoma > Ambystoma mexicanum. The sequence continues at coordinate 8,420,372 of NW_027182433.1, forward strand.
ATGAGATGTGATATCCAAGTCCTTCCCATTCCAATTCTGAGACCCTTCCTATAGCATGAGATGTGATATCTCAATGCTTCTAATACCAAACCTGGGACCCTTCCTATAACATGAGATGGGATATCCAAGTCCTTCCCATTCCAATCCTGAGACCCTTACTATAGCATGAGATGTGATATCTCAATGTTTCTAATACCAAACCTGAGACCCTTCCTATAACAAGAGATGTGATATCCATGTCCTTCCCATTCCAATCCTGAGACCCGTCCTATACCATGAGATGTGATATCTCAATGCTTCTAATACCAAACCTGAGACCCTTCCTATAATGAGATGGGATATCCAACTCCTTCCCATTCCAATCCTGAGACCCTTCCAATAGCAGAGATGTGATATCTCAATGCTTATACCAAACCTGAGACCCTTCCTTTGGCATGAAATGTCATATACAACTCCTTCCGATTCCAGACCTGAGACCCGTCCTATAGCATGAGATGTGATATCCAACTCCTTCTCATTCCAATCCTGAGACCCTTCCTATAGCTTGAGATGTGATATCCAACTCCTTCCCTTTCCAATCCTGAGACCCTTCCTATAGCATGAGATGTGATATCTCAATGCTTCTAATACCAAACCTGAGATCCTTCCTATAACATGAGATGTGATATCCAAATCCTTCCACTTCCAAACCTGAGACCCTCCCTTTAGCATGAGATGTGATATCCGACTCCTTCCCATTCCAATCCTGAGACCCTTCTGATAGCATGAGATGTGATATCTCAATGCCTATAATACCAAACCTGAGATCCTTCCGATAGCATGAGATGTGATATCTCAATGCTTCTAATACCAAACCTGATATCCTTCCTATAACATGAAATGTGATATCCAAATCCTTCCAAATCCAATCCTGATACCCTTCCGATAGCATGAGATGTGATATCCCAATGCTTCTACAAAACCTGAAACCCATACATGGCATGAGATTTGATATCAAACTCCTTCCCATTCCAATCCTGAGACACTTCCTATAGCATGAGATGTGATATCTCAATGCTTCTAATACCAAACCTGAGACTCTTCCTATAACATGAGATGGGATATCCAACTCCTTCCCATTCCAATCCTGAGACCCTTCCGATAGCAGAGATGTGATATCTCAATGCTTATACCAAACCTGAGACCCTTCCTATGGCATGAGATGTCATATACAACTCCTTCCCATTCCAATCCTGAGACCCTTCCTATAGCATGAGATGTGATATCTCAATGCTTATACCAAACCTGAGACCCATACATGGCATGAGATGTGATATCAAACTCCTTCCCATTCCAATCCTGAGACCATTCCTATAGCATGAGATGTGATATCTCAATGCTTCTAATACCAAACCTGAGACTCTTCCTATAACATGAGATGGGATATCCAACTCCTTCCCATTCCAATCCTGAGACCCTTCCGATAGCAGAGATGTGATATCTCAATGCTTATACCAATCCTGAGACCCTTCCTATAGCATGAGATGTGATGTCTCAATGCTTCTAATACCAAACCTGAGATCCTTCCTATAACATCAGATGTGATATCCAACTCCTTCCCATTCCAATCCTGAGACCCTTCCTATAGCATGAGATGTGATATCTCAATGTTCATACCAAACCTGAGACCCTTCCTATAGCATGAGATGTGATATCCAACTCCTTCCCATTCCAATCCTGAGACCCTTCCTATAGCATTAGATGTGATATCTCAATGCCTCTAATACCAAATCTGAGATCCTTCCTCTAACATGAAATGTGATATCCAACTCCTTCCCTTTCCAAACCTGAGAGCCTACCTATAGCATGAGATGTGATATCCAAGACCTTCCCATTCCAATCCTTAGACCCTTCCTACAGCATACAATATGATATCTCAATGATTCTAATAACAAACCTGAGACCCGTCCTATAACATGAGATGTGATATCCAACTCCTTCCCATTCCAATCCTGAGACACTTCCGATAGCAGAGATGTGATATCTCAATGCTTATTCCAAACCTGAGACCCTTCCTATAGCATGAGATGTGATATTCAACTCCTTCCCGTTCCAAACCTGAGACCCTTCCTATAGCATATGTGATATCCAACTCCTTCCCATTCCAAACATGAGACCCTCCCTATAGCATGATATGTGATATCTAAGTCCTTCCCATTCCAATCCTGAGACCCTTCCTATAGCATGAGATGTGATATCTGAATGCCTCTAATACCAAACCTGAAATCCTTCCTCTAACATGAAATGTCTTATCCAACTCCTTCCCTTTCCAAACCTGAGAGCCTACCTATAGCATGAGATGTGATATCCAAGACCTTCCCATTCCAATCCTTAGACCTTTCCTACAGCATACAATATGATATCTCAATGATTCTAATAACAAACCTGAGACCCGTCCTATAACATGAGATGTGATATCCAACTCCTTCCCATTCCAATCCTGAGACACTTCCGATAGCAGAGATGTGATATCTCAATGCTTATTCCAAACCTGAGACCCTTCCTATAGCATGAGATGTGATATCCAACTTCTTCCCGTTCCAAACCTGAGACCCTTCCTATAGCATATGTGATATCCAACTCCTTCCCATTCCAAACATGAGACCCTTCCTATAGCAAGAATGTAATATCCAACTCCTTCCCATTCCAATCCTGAGACCCTTCCTACAGCATGCGACGTGATATCTCAATGCTTCTAATACCAAACCTGAGACCCGTCCTATAACATGAGATGGGATATCCAACTCCTTCCCGTTCCAAACCTGAGACCCTTCCTATAGCATGAGATGTGATATCCAACTCCTTCCCATCCCAATCCTGAGACACTTCCGATTGCAGAGATGTGATATCTCAATGCTTATACTAAACCTGAGACTCTTCCTATAACATGAGATGTGATATCCAACTCCTTCCCGTTCCAAACCTGAGACCCTTCCTATAGCATAAGATGTGATATCCAACTCCTTCCCATTCCAATCCTTAGACCCTTCCGATAGCATGAGATGTGATATCTCAATGCTTCTAATACCAAACCTGAGATCCTTCCTATAACATGAGATGTGATATCCAAATCCTTCCCCTTCCAAACCTGAGACCCTCCCTTTAGCATGAGATGTGATATCCAACTCCTTCCCATTCCAATCCTGAGACCCTTCTGATAGCATGAGATGTGATATCTCAATGCCTCTAATACCAAACCTGAGATCCTACCTCTAACATGAAATATGATATCCAACTCCTTCCCTTTCCAAACCTGAGATCCTGCCTATAGCATGAGATGTGATATCCAAGTCCTTCCCATTCCAATCCTGAGACCCTTCCTATAGCATGAGATGTGATATCTCAATGCTTATACCAAACCTGAGACCCTTCCTATGGCATGAGATGCCATATACAACTCCTTCCCATTCCAATCCTGAGACCCTGCTTATAGCATGAGATGTGATATCTCAATGCTTCTAATACCAAACCTGAGATCTTTCCTATAACATGAGATGTGATATCCAACTCCTTCCCATTCCAATCCTGAGACCATTCCTATAGCATGAGATGTGATATCTCAATGCTTATACCAAACCTGAGACCGTTCCTATAGCTTGAGATGTGATATCCAACTCCTTCCCCTTCCAAACCTGAGAGCCTTCCTATAGCATGAGATATGATATCCAAGTCCTTTCCATTCCAATCCTGAGACCCTTCCTATAACATGAGATGTGATATCCAACTCCTTCCCATTCCAACCTGAGACCCTTCCTATAGCATGAGATGGGATATCCAACTCCTTCCAAATCCAATCCTGATACCCTTCCGATAGCATGAGATGTGATATCCCAATGCTTCTACCAAACCTGAGACCCATACTATGGCATGAGATGTGATATCAAACTCCTTCCCATTCCAACCTGAGACCCTTCCTATAGCATGAGATGGGATATCCAACTCCTTCCAAATCCAATCCTGAAATCCTTCCGATAGCATGAGATGTGATATCCCAATGCTTCTACCAAACCTGAGACCCATACTATGGCATGAGATGTGATATCCAACTCCTTCCCATTCCAATTCTGAGACTCTTCTGATAGCATGAGATGTGATATCTCAATGCCTCTAATACCAAACCTGAGATCCTACCTCTAACATGAAATGTGATATCCAACTCTTTCCCGTTGCAAACCTGAGAGCCTTCCTATAGCATGAGATGTGATATCCAAGTCCTTCCCATTCCAATCCTGAGACCCTTCCTATAACATGAGATGTGATATCCAACTCCTTCCCATTCCAACCTGAGACCCTTCCTATAGCATGAGATGGGATATCCAACTCCTTCCAAATCCAATCCTGATACCCTTCCGATAGCATGAGATGTGATATCCCAATGCTTCTACCAAACCTGAGACCCATACTATGGCATGAGATGTGATATCAAACTCCTTCCCATTCCAATCCTGTGACCCTTCCTATAGCTTGAGATGTGATATCCAACTCCTTCCCATTCCAATTCTGAGACCCTTCCTATACAATGAGACTTGATATCTCAATGCTTCTAATACCAAACCTGAGACCCGTCCTATAACATGAGATGTGATATCCAAATCCTTCCCCTTCCAAACCTTAGACCCTTCCTTTATCATGAGATGTGATATCCAACTCCTTCCCATTCCAATCCTGATACTCTTCCTATAGCATGAGATGTGATATCTCAATGCTTCTAATACCAAACCTGAGACCCTTCCTATAACATGAGATGGGAATATCCAACTCCTTCCCATTCCAATCCTGAGACCCTTCCGATAGCAGAGATGTGATATCTCAATGCTTATACCAAACCTGAGATCCTTCCTATAACATGAGATGTGATATCCAACTCCTTCTCATTCCAATCCTGAGACAATTCCTATAGCATGAGATGTGATATCTCACTGCTTATACCAAACCTGAGACCCTTCCTATAGCATGAGATGTGATATCCAACTCCTTCCCATTCCAATCCTGAGACCCTTATGATAGCATGAAATGTGATATCTCAATGCCTCTAATACCAAACCTGAGATCCTTCCTATAACATGAGATGTGATATCCAAATCCTTCCCCTTCCAAACCTGAGACCCTCCCTTTAGCATGAGATGTGATATCCAACTCCTTCCCATTCCAATCCTGAGACCCTTCTGATAGCATGAGATGTGATATCTCAATGCCTCTAATACCAAACCTGATATCCTACCTCTAACATGAAATGTGATATCCAACTCCTTCCCTTTCCAAACCTGAGACCCTGCCTATAGCATGAGATGTGATATCAAGTCCTTCCCATTCCAATCCTGAGACCCTTCCTATAGCATGTGATGTGATATCTCAATGCTTATACCAAACCTGAGACCCTTCCTATGGCATGAGATGTCATATACAACTCCTTCCCATTCCAATCCTGAGACCCTTCCTATAGCATGTGATGTGATATCTCAATGCTTATACCAAACCTGAGACCCTTCCTATAGCTTGAGATGTGATATCCAACTCCTTCCCATTCCAATCCTGAGACCCTTCCTATAGCATGAGATGTGATATCTCAATACTTCTAATACCAAACCTGAGATCCTTCCGATAACATGAGATGTGATATCCAAATCCTTCCCCTTCCAAACCTGAGACCCTCCCTTTAGCATGAGATGTGATATCCAACTTCTTCCCATTCCAATCCTGAGACCCTTCTGATAGCATGAGATGTGATATCTCAATGCTTCTAATACCAAACCTGAGATCCTTCCGATAGCATGAGATGTGATATCTCAATGCTTCTAATACCAAACCTGAGCTCCTTCTTATAACATGAGATGTGATATCCAAATCCTTCCCCTTCCAAACCTGAGACCCTCCCTTTAGCATGAGATGTGATATCCAACTCCTTCCCATTCCAATCCTGAGACCCTTCTGATAGCATGAGATGTGATATCTCAATGCCTCTAATACCAAACCTGAGATCCTACCTCTAACATGAAATGTGATATCCAACTCTTTCCCCTTCCAAACCTGAGAGCCTTCCTATAGCATGAGATTTGATATCCAACTCCTTCCCGTTCCAAACCTGAGACCCTTCCTATAGCATGAGATGTGATATCCAACTCCTTCCCATCCCAATCCTGAGACATTTCCGATTGCAGAGATGTGATATCTCAATGCTTATACCAAACCTGAGACTCTTCCTATAACATGAGATGTGATATCCAACTCCTTCCCGTTCCAAACCTGAGACCCTTCCTATAGCATGAGATGTGATTTCCAACTCCTTCCCATTCCAATCCTGAGACCCTTCCGATAGCATGAGATGTGATATCTCAATGCTTCTAATACCAAACCTGAGATCCTTCCTATAACATGTGATGTGATATCCAAATTCTTCCCCTTCCAAACCTGCGACCCTCCCTTTAGCATGAGATGTGATATCCAACTCCTTCCCATTCCAATCCTGAGACCCTTATGATAGCATGAGATGTGATATCTCAATGCCTCTAATACCAAACCTGAGATCCTTCCTATAACATGAGATGTGATATCCAAATCCTTTCCCTTCCAAACCTGAGACCCTCCCTTTAACATGAGATGTGATATCCAACTCCTTCCCATTCCAATCCTGAGACCCTTCTGATAGCATGAGATGTGATATCTCAATGCCTCTAATACCAAACCTGATATCCTACCTCTAACATGAAATGTGATATCCAACTCCTTCCCTTTCCAAACCTGAGACCCTGCCTATAGCATGAGATGTGATATCCAAGTCCTTCCCATTCCAATCCTGAGACCCTTCCTATAGCATGTGATGTGATATCTCAATGCTTATGCCAAACCTGAGACCCTTCCTATGACATGAGATGTCATATACAACACCTTCCCATTCCAATCCTGAGACCCTTCCTATAGCATGTGATGTGATATCTCAATGCTTATACCAAACCTGAGACCCTTTCTATAGCTTGAGATGTGATATCCAACTCCTTCCCATTCCAATCCTGAGACCCTTCCTATAGCATGAGATGTGATATCTCAATATCCTTCCGATAACATGAGATGTGATATCCAAATCCTTCCCCTTCCAAACCTGAGACCCTCCCTTTAGCATGAGATGTGATATCCAACTCCTTCCCATTCCAATCCTGAGACCCTTCTGATAGCATGAGATGTGATATCTCAATGCTTCTAATACCAAACCTGAGATCCTTCTGATAGCATGAGATGTGATATCTCAATGCTTCTAATACCAAACCTGAGCTCCTTCTTATAACATGAGATGTGATATCCAAATCCTTCCCCTTCCAAACCTGAGACCCTCCCTTTAGCATAAGATGTGATATCCAACTCCTTCCCATTCCAATCCTGAGACCCTTCTGATAGCATGAGATGTGATATCTCAATGCCTCTAATACCAAACCTGAGATCCTACCTCTAACATGAAATGTGATATCCAACTCTTTCCCCTTCCAAACCTGAGAGCCTTCCTATAGCATGAGATGTGATATCCAAGTCCTTCCCATTCCAATCCCGAGACCCTTCCTATAACATGAGATGTGATATCCAACTCCTTCCCATTCCAACCTGAGACCCTTTCTATAGCATGAGATGGGATATCCAACTCCTTCCAAATCCAATCGTGATACCCTTCCGATAGCATGAGATGTGATATCCCAATGCTTATACCAAACCTGAGACCCATACTATGGCATGAGATGTGATATCAAACTCCTTCCCATTCCAATCCTGAGACCCTTCCTATAGCTTGAGATGTGATATCCAACTCCTTCCAATTCCAATTCTGAGACCCTTCCTATACCATGAGACTTGATATCTCAATGCTTCTAATACCAAACCTGAGACCCGCCCTATAACATGAGATGTGATATCCAAATCCTTCCCCTTCCAAACCTTAGACCCTTCCTTTATCATGAGATGTGATATCCAACTCCTTCCCATTCCAATCCTGAGACCCTTCCGATATCATGAGATGTGATATCTCAATGCTTCTAATATCAAACTTGAGACCCTCCCTATAGCATGAGATGTGATATCCAAGTCCTTCCCATTCCAATCCTGAGACCCTTCCTATAGCATGAGATGTGATGTCTCAATGCTTCTAATACCAAACCTGAGACCCTTCCTATAACATGAGATGGGAATATCCAACTCCTTCCCATTCCAATCCTGAGACCCTTCCGATAGCAGAGATGTGATATCTCAATGCTTATACCAAACCTGAGATCCTTCCTATAACATGAGATGTGATATCCAACTCCTTCCCATTCCAATCATGAGACACTTCCTATAGCATGAGATGTGATATCTCACTGCTTATACCAAACCTGAGACCTTTCCTATAGCATGAGATGTGATATCCAACTCCTTCACATTCCAATCCTGAGACCCTTCCTATAGCATGAGATGTGATATCTCAATGCTTCTAATATCAAACGTGAGACCCTCCCTATAGCATGAGATGTGATATCCAAGTCCTTCCGATTCCAATCCTGAGACACTTCCTATAGCATGAGATGTGATATCTCAATGCTTCTAATACCAAACCTGAGACTCTTCCTATAACATGAGATGGGATATCCAACTCCTTCCCATTCCAATCCTGAGACCTTTTCGATAGCAGAGATGTGATATCTCAATGCTTATACTAAACCTGAGACCCTTCCTACGGCATGAGATGTCATATACAACTCCTTCCCATTCCAATCCTGAGACCCTTCCTATAGCATGAGATGTGATATCTCAATGCTTATACAAAACCAGAGACCCTTCCTATAGCATGAGATGTGATATCCAACTCCTTCCCATTCCAATCCTGAGACCCTTCCTATAGCATGAGATGTGATGTCTCAATGCTTCTAATACCAAACCTGAGATCCTTCCTATAACATGAGATGTGATATCCAACTCCTTCCATTCCAATCCTGAGACGCTTCCTATAGCATGAGATGTGATATCTCAATGCCTCTAATACCAAACCTGAGATCCTTCCTCTAACATGAAATGTGATATCCAACTCCTTCCCTTTCCAAACCTGAGAGCCTATCCATAGCATGAGATGTGATATCCAAGTACTTCCCATTCCAATCCTTAGACCCTTCCTACAGCATGCAATATGATATCTCAATGATTCTAATAACAATCCTGAGACCCGTCCTATAACATGAGATGGGATATCCAACTCCTTCCCATTCCAATCCTGAGACACTTCCGATAGCAGAGATGTGATATCTCAATGCTTATACCAAACCTGAGACCCTTCCTATAACATGAGATCGGCTATCCAACTCCTTCCCGTTCCAAACCTGAGACCCTTCCTTTAGCATGAGATGTGATATCCAGCTCCTTCCCATTCCAATCCTGAGACACTTCCGATAGCATGAGATGTGATATCTCAATGCTTCTAATATCAAAACTGAGACCCTCCCTATAGCATGATATGTGATATCTAAGTCCTTCCCATTCCAATCCTGAGACCCTTCCTATAGCATGAGATGTGATATCTCAATGCTTCTACCAAACCTGAGACCCTTCCTTTAGCATGAGATGTGATATCCAACTCCTTCCCATTCCAATCCTGAGACCCTTCATATAGCATGAGATGTGATATCTCAATACTTCTAATACCAAACCTGAGATCCTTCCGATAACATGAGATGTGATATCCAAATCCTTCCTCTTCCAAACCTGAGACCCTCCCTTTAGCATGAGATGTGATATCCAACTCCTTCCCATTCCAATCCTGAGAACCTTCTGATAGCATGAGATGTGATATCTCAATGCTTCTAATACCAAACCTGAGATCCTTCCGATAGCATGAGATGTGATATCTCAATGCTTCTAATACCAAACCTGAGATCCTTCCTATAACATGAGATGTGATATCCAAATCCTTCCCCTTCCAAACCTGAGACCCTCCCTTTAGCATGAGATGTGATATCTCATTGCCTCTAATACCAAACCTGAGATCCTACCTCTAACATGAAATGTGATATCCAACTCTTTCCCCTTCCAAACCTGAGAGCCTTCCTATAGCATGAGATGTGATATCCAAGTCCTTCCCATTCCAATCCTGAGACCCTTCCTATAACATGAGATGTGAAATCCAACTCCTTCCCATTCCAACCTGAGACCCTTCCTATAGCATGAGATGTGATATCTCAATGCCTCTAATACCAAACCTGAGATCCTTCCTCTAACATGAAATGTGATATCCAACTCCTTCCCTTTCCAAACCTGAGAGCCTATCTATAGCATGACATGTGATATCCAAGTCCTTCCCATTCCAATCCTTAGACCCTTCCTACAGCATGCAATATGATATCTCAATGAGTCTAATAACAAACCTGAGACCCGTCCTATAACATGAGATGGGATATCCAACTCCTTCCCATTCCAATCCTGAGACACTTCCTATAGCAGAGATGTGATATCTCAATGCTTATACCAAACCTGAGACCCTTCCTATAACATGAGATGTGATATCCAACTCCTTCCCGTTCCAAACCTGAGACCCTTCCTTTAGCATGAGATGTGATATCCAGCTCCTTCCCATTCCAAACCTGAGACACTTCCGATAGCATGAGATGTGATATCTCAATGCTTCTAATATCAAAACTGAGACCCTCCCTATAGCATGATATGTGATATCTAAGTCCTTCCCATTCCAATCCTGAGACCCTTCCTATAGCATGAGATGTGATATCTCAATGCTTCTACCAAACCTGAGACCCTTCCTTTAGCATGAGATGTGATATCCAACTCCTTCCCATTCCAATCCTGAGACCCTTCCTATAGCATGAGATGTGATATCTCAATACTTCTAATACCAAACCTGAGATCCTTCCGATAACATGAGATGTGATATCCAAATCCTTCCCCTTCCAAACAGGGAACCCTCCCTTTAGTATGAGATGTGAGATCCAACTCCTTCCCATTCCAATCCTGAGACCATTCTGATAGCAGGAGATGTGATATCTCAATGCTTCTAATACCAAACCTGAGATCCTTCCTATAACATGAGATGTGATATCCAAATCCTTCCCCTTCCAAACCTGAGACCCTCCCTTTAGCATGAGATGTGATATCCAACTCCTTCCCATTCCAATCCTGAGACCCTTCTGATAGCATGAGATGTGATATCTCAATGCCTCTAATACCAAACCTGAGATCCTACCTCTAACATGAAATGTGATATCCAACTCTTTCCCCTTCCAAATCTGAGAGCCTTCCTATAGCATGAGATGTGATATCCAAGTCCTTCCCATTCCAATCATGAGACCCTTCCTATAACATGAGATGGGATATCCAACTCCTTCCCATTCCAATCCTGAGACCCTTCCTATAGCAGAGATGTGATATCTCAATGCTTATACCAAACCTGAGACCCTTCCTACGGCATGAGATGTCATATACAACTCCTTCCCATTCCAATCCTGAGACCCTTCCTATAGCATGAGATGTGGTATCCAACGCCTTCCCTTTCCAAACCTGAGAGCCTTCCTATAGCATGAGATGTGATGTCTCAATGCTTCTAATACCAAACCTGAGATCCTTCCTATAACATGAGATGTGATATCCAACTCCTTCCCATTCCAATCCTGAGACCCTTCCTATAGCATGAGATGTGATATCCAATGCTTATACCAAACCTGAGACCCTTCCTATAGCATGAGATGTGATATCCAACTCCTTCCCATTCCAATCCTGAGACCCTTCCTATAGCATGAGATGTGATATCCAACGCCTTCCCTTTCCAAACCTGAGAGCCTACCTATAGCATGAGATGTGATATCCAAGTCCTTCCCATTCCAATCCTTAGACCCTTCCTACAGCATGCAATATGATATCTCAATGATTCTAATAACAAACCTGAGACCCATCCTATAACATGAGATGGGATATCCAACTTCTTCCCATTCCAATCCTGAGACACTTCCGATAGCAGAGATGTGATATCTCAATCCTTATATCAAACCTGAGACGCTTCCTACAACATGAGATGTGATATCCAACTCCTTCCCGTTCCAAACCTGAGACCCTTCCTATACCATATGTGATATCCAACTCCTTCCCATTCCAAACATGAGACCCTTCCTATAGCAAGAATGTAATATCCAACTCCTTCCCATTCCAATCCTGAGACCATTCCTATAGCATGAGATGTGATATCTCAATGCTTCTAATACCAAACCTGAGATCCTTCCTATGACATGAGATGTGATATCCAATTCCTTCCCATTCCAAACCTGAGACCCTTCCTACAACATGCAATGTGATATCTCAATGCTTCTAATACCAAACCTGAGACCAGTCCTATAACATGAGATGGGATATCCAACTCCTTCCCGTTCCAAACCTGAGACCCTTGCTATAGCATGAGATGTGATATCTCAATGCTTCAAATGCCAAACCTGAGATCCTTCCGATAGCATGAGATGTGATATCTCAATGCTTCTAATACCAAACTTGAGATCCTTCCGATAGCATGAGATGTGATATCTCAATGCTTCTAATACCAATCCTGAGATCCTTCCTATAACATGAGATGTGATATCCAAATCCTTCCCCTTCCAAACCTGAGACCCTCCCTTTAGCATGAGTTCTCAGGTTTGGTATTAGAAGCATTGAGATATCACATCTCATGCTATAGGAAGGGTCTCAGGATTGGAATGGGAAGGACTTGGATGTCACATCTCATGCAATAGGGAGGGTCTCAAGTTTGATATTAGAAGCATTGAGATAACAAATCTCATGATATCGGAAGGGTCTCAGGATTGGAATGGGAAGGAGTTGGATATCACATCTCATGATAAAGGAAGGGTCTAAGGTTTGGAAGGGGAAGGATTTGGATATCACATCTCATGTTATAGTACGGGTCTCAGGTTTGGTATTAGAAGCATTGAGATATCAAGTCTCATGGTATAAGAAGGGTCTCAGAATTGGAATGGGAAGGAGTTGGATATCACATCTCAAGCTATAGGAAGCGTCTCAGGATTGGAATGGGAAGGAGTTTGATATCACATCTCATGCCATAGTATGGTTCTCAGGTTTGGTAGAAGCATTGGGATATCACATCTCATGCCATCGGAAGGGTATCAGTATTGGATTTGGAAGGAGTTGGATATCCCATCTCATGCTATAGGAAGGGTCTCAGGTTGGAATGGGAAGGAGTTGGATATCATATCTCATGCTATAGGAAGGTTCTCAGGTTTGGAAAGGGAAGGAGTTGGATATCACATTTCATGTTAGAGGAAGGATCTCAGGTTTGGTATTAGAGGCCTTGAGATATCACATCTCATGCTATCGGAAGGGTCTCAGGATTGGAATGGGAAGGAGTTGGATATCACATCTCAAGCTGTAGGAAGGGTCTCAGGTTTGGTATAAGCATTGAGATATCACATCTCATGCTATAGGAAGGGTCTCTGGATTGGAATGGGAAGAAGTTGGATATCACATCTCATGCTATAGGAAGGGTCTCAGGTTTGGTATAAGCATTGAGATATCACATCTCATGCTATAGGAAGGGTCTCAGGATTGGAATGGGAAGGAGTTGTACATGACATCTCATGCCATAGGAAGGGTCTCAGGTTTGGTATAAGCATTGAGATATCACATCACATGCTATAGGAAGGGTCTCAGGATTGGAATGGGAAGGACTTGGATATCACATCTCATGCTATAGGCAGGGTCTCAGGTTTGGAAAGGGAAGGAGATGGATATCACATTTCATGTTAGAGGTAGGATCTCAGGTTTGGTATTAGAGGCATTGAGATATCACATCTCATGCTATCAGAAGGGTCTCAGGATTGGAATGGGAAGGAGTTGGATATCACATCTCATGCTAAAGGGAGGGTCTCAGGTTTGGAAGGGGAAGGATTTGGAAATCACATCTCATATTATAGGAAGGATCTCAGGTTTGGTATTAGAAGCATTGAGATATCACATCTCATGCTATCGGAAGGATCTCAGGTTTGGTATAAGAGGCATTGAGATATCACATCTCATGCTATCATAAGGGTCTCAGGATTGGAATGGGAAGGAGTTGGATATCACATCTCATGTTATAGGAAGGATCTCAGGTTTGGTATTAGAAGCATTGAGACATCACATCTCATGCTATAGGAAGGGTCTCAGGATTGGAATGGGAAGGAGTTGTATATGACATCTCAGGCCATAGGAAGGGTCTCAGGTTTGATATAAGAATTGAGATATCACATCTCTGCTATCGGAAGGGTCTCAGGATTGGAATGGGAAGGAGTTGGATATCCCATCTGAGTTGGATATCCCATCTCATGTTATAGGAAGGGTCTCAGGTTTGGTATTAGAAGCATTGAGATATCACATCTCATGCTATAGGAAGGGTCTCAGGATTGGAATGGGGAGGACTTGGATGTCACATCTCATGCTATAGGGAGGGTCTCAAGTTTGATATTAGAAGCATTGAGATAACAAATCTCATGATATCGGAAGGGTCTCAGGATTGGAATGGGAAGGAGTTGGATATCACATCTCATGATAAAGGAAGGGTCTAAGGTTTGGAAGGGGAAGGATTTGGATATCACATCTCATGTTATAGGACGGGTCTCAGGTTTGGTATTAGAAGCATTGAGATATCAAGTCTCATGGTATAGGAGGGGTCTCAGAATTGGAATGGGAAGAAATTGGATATCACATCTCAAGCTATAGGAAGGGTCTCAGGATTGGAATGGGAAGGAGTTTGATATCACATCTCATGCCATAGTATGGGTCTCAGATTTGGTAGAAGCATTGGGATATCACATCTCATGCTATCGGAATGGTATCAGTATTGGATTTGGAAGGAGTTGGATATCCCATCTCATGCTATAGGAAAGGTCTCAGGTTGGAATGGGATGGAGTTGGATATCACATTTCATGTTATAGGAAGGGTCTCAGGTTTGGAATGGGAAGGAGTTGGATATCACATTTCATGTTAGAGGAAGGATCTCAGGTTTGGTATTAGAGGCCTTGAGATATCACATTTCATGTTATAGGAAGGGTCTCAGGTTTGGAATGGGAAGGAATTGGATATCACATCTCATGTTATAGGAAGGATCTCAGGTTTGGTATTAGAACCATTGAGATATCACATCTCATGCTATAGGAAGGGTCTCAGGATTGGAATGCGAAGGATTTGGATATCACATCTCATGCTAAAGGAAGGGTCTCAGGTTTGGTAGAAGCGTTGAGATATCACATCTCTGCTATCGGAAGGGTCTCAGGATTGGATTGGGAAGGAGTTGGATATCCCTTCCCATGCTATAAAAGGGTCTCAGGATTTGAATGGCAAAGAGTTGGATATCACATATCATGCCATAGGAAGGGTCTCAGGTTTGGTATAAGCATTGAGATATCACATCTCTGCTATCGGAAGGGTCTCCGGATTGGATTGCGAAGGAGTTGGATATCCCTTCTCATGCTATAGGAAGTGTCTCAGGTTGGAATGGGAATGAGTTGGATATCACATCTCATGTTATAGGAAGGGTCTCAGGATTGGAATGGGAAGGATTTGGATATCACATCTCTTGCTATAGGAAGGGTCTCAGGATTGGAATGGGTAAGAGTTGGATATTACATTCTTGCTATAGGAAGGGTCTCATGTTTGGAATGGAAGGAGTTGGATATCACATATGCTATAGGAAGTGTCTCAGGTTTGGAACGGGAAGGAGTTGGATATCACATCTCATGTTAGAGGAAGGATCTCAGGTTTGGTATTAGAGGCCTTGAGATACACATCTCATGCTATAGGAAGGGTCTCAGGTTTGGTATAAGCATTGAGATATCACATCTCATGCTATAGGAAGGGTCCCAGGATTGGAATGGGAAGGAGTTGTATATGACATCTCATGCCATAAGAAGGGTCTCAGGTTTGGTATAAGCATTGAGATATCACATCACATGCTATAGGAAGGGTCTCAGGATTGGAATGGGAAGGAATTGGATATCACAGCTCATGCTATAGGCAGGGTCTCAGGTTTGGAAAGGGAAGGAGATGGATATCACATTTCATGTTAGAGGTAGGATCTCAGGTTTGGTATTAGAGGCATTGAGATATCACATCTCATGCTATCAGAAGGGTCTCAGGATTGGAATGGGAAGGAGTTGTATATCACATCTCATGCTAAAGGGAGGGTCTCAGGTTTGGAAGGGGAAGGATTTGAATATCACATCACATGTTATAGGAAGGATCTCAGGTTTGGTATTAGAGGCATTGAGATATCACATCTCATGCTATCGGAAGGGTCTCAGGATTGGAATGGGAAGGAGTTGGATATCACATCTCATGCTATAGGAAGGGTCTCAGGTTTGGAACGGGAAGGAGTTGGATATCACATCTCGTGTTATAGGAAGAGTCTCAGGTTTGGTATAAGCATTGAGATATCACATCTCTGCAATTGGAAGTGTCTCAGGATTGGGATGGGAATGATTTGGATATCACATCTCATGCTATAGGAAGGGTCTCAGGTTTGGAACGGGAAGGAGTTGGATATCACATCTCATGTTATAGGAAGAGTCTCAGGTTTGGTATAAGCATTGAGATATCAAATCTCTGCAATCGGAAGTGTCTCAGGATTGGAACGGGAAGGATTTGGATATCCCATCTCATGTTATAGGACTGGTCTCAGGTTTGGTATTAGAAGCATTGCGATATCACATCGCATGCTGTAGGAAGGGTCTCAGGTTTGGAATGGGAAGGAATTGGATATCACATCTCATGTCATAGGAAGGATCTCAGGTTTGGTATTAGAAGCATTGAGATATCACATCTCATGCTATAGGAATGGTCTCAGGATTGGAATGGGAAGGAGTTGGATATTACATTCTTGCTATGGGAAGGGTCTCATGTTTGGAATTGGAAGGAGTTGGATATCACATATGCTATAGGAAGGGTCTCAGGTTTGGAATGGGAAGGAGTTGGATATCACATCTCATGTTATAGGAAGGGTCTCAGGTTGGTATACGCATTGAGATATCACATCTCTGCTATCGGAAGGGTCTCAGGATTGGAATGGGAAGGAGTTGGATATCCCATCTCATGTTATAGGAAGGGTCTCATGTTTGGAATGGAAGGAGTTGGATATCACATATGCTATAGGAAGTGTCTCAGGTTTGGAACGGGAAGGAGTTGGATATCACATCTCATGTTAGAGGAAGGATCTCAGGTTTGGTATTAGAGGCCTTGAGATACACATCTCATGCTATAGGAAGGGTCTCAGGTTTGGTATAAGCATTGAGATATCACATCTCATGCTATAGGAAGGGTCCCAGGATTGGAATGGGAAGGAGTTGTATATGACATCTCATGCCATAAGAAGGGTCTCAGGTTTGGTATAAGCATTGAGATATCACATCACATGCTATAGGAAGGGTCTCAGGATTGGAATGGGAAGGAATTGGATATCACAGCTCATGCTATAGGCAGGGTCTCAGGTTTGGAAAGGGAAGGAGATGGATATCACATTTCATGTTAGAGGTAGGATCTCAGGTTTGGTATTAGAGGCATTGAGATATCACATCTCATGCTATCAGAAGGGTCTCAGGATTGGAATGGGAAGGAGTTGTATATCACATCTCATGCTAAAGGGAGGGTCTCAGGTTTGGAAGGGGAAGGATTTGAATATCATATCACATGTTATAGGAAGGATCTCAGGTTTGGTATTAGAGGCATTGAGATATCACATCTCATGCTATCGGAAGGGTCTCAGGATTGGAATGGGAAGGAGTTGGATATCACATCTCATGCTATAGGAAGGGTCTCAGGTTTGGAACGGGAAGGAGTTGGATATCACATCTCGTGTTATAGGAAGAGTCTCAGGTTTGGTATAAGCATTGAGATATCACATCTCTGCAATTGGAAGTGTCTCAGGATTGGGATGGGAAGGATTTGGATATCACATCTCATGCTATAGGAAGGGTCTCAGGTTTGGAACAGGAAGGAGTTGGATATCACATCTCATGTTATAGGAAGAGTCTCAGGTTTGGTATAAGCATTGAGATATCAAATCTCTGCAATCGGAAGTGTCTCAGGATTGGAACGGGAAGGATTTGGATATCCCATCTCATGTTATAGGACTGGTCTCAGGTTTGGTATTAGAAGCATTGAGATATCACATCGCATGCTGTAGGAAGGGTCTCAGGTTTGGAATGGGAAGGAATTGGATATCACATCTCATGTCATAGGAAGGATCTCAGGTTTGGTATTAGAAGCATTGAGATATCACATCTCATGCTATAGGAATGGTCTCAGGATTGGAATGGGAAGGAGTTGGATATTACATTCTTGCTATGGGAAGGGTCTCATGTTTGGAATTGGAAGGAGTTGGATATCACATATGCTATAGGAAGGGTCTCAGGTTTGGAATGGGAAGGAGTTGGATATCACATCTCATGTTATAGGAAGGGTCTCAGGTTGGTATACGCATTGAGATATCACATCTCTGCTATCGGAAGGGTCTCAGGATTGGAATGGGAAGGAGTTGGATATCCCATCTCATGTTATAGGAAGGGTCTCAGGTTTGGTATTAGAAGCATTGAGATATCACATCTCATGCTATAGGAAGGGTCTCAGGATTGGAATGGGGAGGACTTGGATGTCACATCTCTTGCTATAGGGAGGGTCTCAAGTTTGATATTAGAAGCATTGAGATAACAAATCTCATGATATCGGAAGGGTCTCAGGATTGGAATGGGAAGGAGTTGGATATCACATCTCATGATAAAGGAAGGGTCTAAGGTTTGGAAGGGGAAGGATTTGGATATCACATCTCATGTTATAGGACGGGTCTCAGGTTTGGTATTAGAAGCATTGAGATAGCAGGTGTCATGGTATAGGAAGGGTCTCAGAATTGGAATGGGAAGGAGTTGGATATCACATCTCAAGCTATAGGAAGGGTCTCAGGATTGGAATGGGAAGGCGTTTGATATCACATCTTATGCCATAGTATGGGTCTCAGTTTTGGTAGAAGCATTGGGATATCACATCTCATGCTATTGGAAGGGTATCAGTATTGGATTTGGAAGGAGTTGGATATCCCATCTCATGCTATAGGAAGGGTCTCAGGTTGGAATGGGAAGGAGTTGGATTTCACATTTCATGTTATAGGAAGGGTCTCAGGATTGGAATGGGAAGGACTTGGATATCATATCTCATGCTATAGGAAGGCTCTCAGGTTTGGAAGGGGAAGGAGTTGGATATCACATTTCATGTTAGAGGAAGGATCTCAGGTTTGGTATTAGAGGCCTTGAGATATCACATCTCATGCTATAGGAAGGGTCTCGGGATTGGAATGGGAAGGAGTTCGATATCACATCTCAAGCTATAGGAAGGGTCTCAGGTTTGGTATAAGCATTGAGATATCACATCTCATGCTATAGGAAGGGTCTCAGGATTGGAATGGGAAGGAGTTGGATATCACATCTCATATTATAGGAAAGATCTCAGGTTTGGTATTAGAAGCATTGAGACATCACATCTCATGTTATAGGAAGGGTCTTAGGATTGGAATGGGAAGAAGTTGGATATCACATCTCATGCTATAGGAAGGGTCTCAGGTTTGGTATAAGCATTGAGATATCACATCTCATGCTATAGGAAGGGTCTCAGGATTGGAATGGGAAGGAGTTGTATATGACATCTCATGCCATAGGAAGGGTCTCAGGTTTGGTATAAGTATTGAGATATCACATCACATGCTATAGGAAGGGTCTCAGGATTGGAATGGGAAGGACTTGAATATCACATCTCATGCTATAGGCAGGGTCTCAGGTTTGGAAAGGGAAGGAGATGGATATCACATTTCATGTTAGAGGTAGGATCTCAGGTTTGGTATTAGAGGCATTGAGATATCACATCTCATGCTATCAGAAGGGTCTCAGGATTGGAATGGGAAGGAGTTGGATATCACATCTCATGCTAAAGGGAGGGTCTCAGGTTCGGAAGGGGAAGGATTTGGATATCACATCTCATGTTATAGGAAGGATCTCAGGTTTGGTATTAGAAGCATTGAGATATCACATCTCATGCTATCGAAAGGATCTCAGGTTTGGTATTAGAAGCATTGAGATATCACATCTCATGCTATAGGAAGGGTCTCAGGATTGGAATGGGAAGGAGTTGGATATCACATCTCATGATAAAGGAAGGGTCTAAGGTTTGGAAGGGGAAGGATTTGGATATCACATCTCATGTTATAGGACGGGTCTCAGGTTTGGTATTAGAAGCATTGAGATATCAAGTCTCATGGTATAGGAGGGGTCTCAGAATTGGAATGGGAAGGAGTTGGATATCACATCTCAAGCTATAGGAAGGGTCTCAGGATTGGAATGGGAAGGAGTTTGATGTCACATCTTATGCCATAGTATGGGTCTCAGGTTTGGTAGAAGCATTGGGATATCACATTTCATGCTATTGGAAGGGTATCAGTATTGGATTTGGAAGGAGTTGGATATCCCATCTCATACTATAGGAAGGGTCTCAGGTTGGAATGGGAAGGAGTTGGATATCACATTTCATGTTATAGGAAGGGTCTCAGGATTGGAATGGGAAGGACTTGGATATCATATCTCATGCTATAGGAAGGCTCTCAGGTTTGGAAGGGGAAGGAGTTGGATATCACATTTCATGTTAGAGGAAAGATCTCAGGTTTGGTATTAGAGGCCTTGAGATATCACATCTCATGCTATAGGAAGGGTCTCAGGATTGGAATGGGAAGGAGTTGGATATCACATCTCAAGCTATAGGAAGGGTCTCAGGTTTGGTATAAGCATTGAGATATCACATCTCTACTATCGGAAGGGTCTCAGGATTGGAATGGGAAGGAGTTGGATATTCCCATCTCATGTTATAGGAAGGGTCTCAGGTTTGGTATTAGAAGCATTGAGATATCACATCTCATGTTATAGGAAGGGTCTCGGGATTGGAATGGGAAGACGTTGGATATCACATCTCATGCTATAGGAAGGGTCTCAGGTTTGGTATAAGCATTGAGATATCACATCTCATGCTATAGGAAGGGTCTCAGGATTGGAATGGGAAGGAGTTGTATATGACATCTCATGCCATAGGAAGGGTCTCAGGTTTGGTATAAGCATTGAGATATCACATCACATGCTATAGGAAGGGTCTCAGGATTGGAATGGGAAGGACTTGGATATCACATCTCATGCTATAGGCAGGGTCTCAGGTTTGGAAAGGGAATGAGATGGATATCACATTTCATGTTAGAGGTAGGATCTCAGGTTTGGTATTAGAGGCATTGAGATATCACATCTCATGCTATCAGAAGGGTCTCAGGATTGGAATGGGAAGGAGTTGGATATCACATCTCATGCTAAAGGGAGGGTCTCAGGTTTGGAAGGGGAAGGATTTGGAAATCACATCTCATGTTATAGAAAGGATCTCAGGTTTGGTATTAGAAGCATTGAGATATCACATCTCATGCTTTCATAAGGGTCTCAGGATTGGAATGGGAAGGAGTTGGATATCACATCTCATGTTATAGGAAGGATCTAAGGTTTGGTATTAGAAGCATTGAGACATCACATCTCATGCTATAGGAAGGGTCTCAGGATTGGAATGGGAAGGAGTTGGATATCACATCTCATGCTATAGGAAGGGTCTCAGATTTGGTATAAGCATTGAGATATCACATCTCATGCTATAGGAAGGGTCTCAGGATTGGAATGGGAAGGAGTTGTATATGACATCTCAGGCCATAGGAAGGGTCTCAGGTTTGGTATAAGCATTGAGATATCACATCTCTGCTATCGGAAGGGTCTCAGGATTTGAATGGGAAGGAATTGGATATCACATCTCATGTTATAGGAAGGATCTCAGGTTTGGTATTAGAAGCATTGAGATATCCCTTCTCATGCTATAGGAAGGGTCTCAGGATTGGAATGTGAAGGATTTGGATATCACATCTCATGCTAAAGGAAGGGTCTCAGGTTTGGTAGAAGCATTGAGATATCACGTCTCTGCTATCGGAAGGGTCTCAGGATTGGATTGGGAAGGATTTGGATATCCCTTCTCATGCTATAGGAAGGGTCAAAGGTTTGGTATAAGCATTGAGATATCACATCTCTGCTATCGGAAGGGTCTCAGGATTGGATTGGGAAGGAGTTGGATATCCCTTCTCATGCTATAGGAAGTGTCTCAGGTTGGAATGGGAAGGAGTTGGATATCACATCTCATGTTATAGGAAGGGTCTCAGGATTGGAATGGGAAGGATTTGGATATCACATCTCTTGCTATAGGAAGGGTCTCAGGATTGGAATGGGTAGGAGTTGGATATTACTTTCTTGCTATAGGAAGGGTCTCATGTTTGGAATGGGAAGGAGTTGGATATCACATATGCTATAGTTAGTGTCTCAGGTTTGGAACGGGAAGGAGTTGGATATCACATCTCATGTTATAGGAAGGGTCTCAGGTTTGGTATAAGCATTGAGATATCACATCTCTGCTATCGGAAGTGGCTCAGGATTGGAATGGGAAGGAGTTGGATATCCCATCTCATGTTATAGGACGAGTCTCTGGTTTGGTATTAGAATCATTGAGATATCACATTGCATGCTGTAGGAAGGGTCTAAGGATTGGAATGGGATGGACTTGGATAACACATCTCATGCTATAGATAGGCTCTTAGGTTTGGAAAGGGAAGGAGTTGGATATCACATTTCATGTTAGAGGAAGGATCTCAGGTTTGGTATTAGAAGCATTGAGATATCACGTCTCATGCTATAGGAAGGGTCTCAGGATTGGAATGGGAAGGAGCTGGATATCACATCTCATGCTAAAGGAAGGGTCTCAGGTTTGGAACGGGAAGGATTTGGATATCACATCTCATGTTATAGGAAGGTTCTCAGGTTTGGTATAAGCATTGAGATATCACATCTCTGCTATCGGAAGTGTCTCAGGATTGGAATGGGAAGGAGTTGGATATCCCATCTCATGTTATAGGACGGGTCTCAGGTTTGTTATTAGAATCATTGAGATATCATATTGCATGCTGTAGGAAGGGTCTAAGGGTTGGAATGGGAAGGACTTGGATATCACATCTCATGCTATAGATAGGCTCTTAGGTTTGGAAAGGGAAGGAGTTGGATATCACGTTTCATGTTAGAGGAAGGATCTCAGGTTTGGTATTAGAAGCATTGAGATATCACATCTCATGCTATAGGAAGGGTCTCAGGATTGGAATGGGAAGTAGTTGGATATCACATCTCATGCTATAGGAAGGGTCTCAGGTTTGGTATAAGCATTGAGATATCACATCTCATGCTATAGGACGGGTCTCAGGATTGGAATGGAAGGAGTTGGATATCACATCTCATGTTATAGGAAGGATCTCAGGTTTGGTATTAGAAGCATTGAGACATCACATCTCATGCTATAGGAAGGGTCTCAGGGTTGGAATGGGAAGGAGTTGGATATCACATCTCATCCAATAGGAAGGGTCTCAGGTTTGGAATGGGAAGGAATTGGATATCACATCCCATGTTATAGGAAGGATCTCAGGTTTGGTATTAGAAGCATTGAGATATCACATCTCATGCTATACGAAGGGTCTCAGGATTGGAATGTGAATGATTTGGATATCACATCTCATGCTAAAGGAAGGGTCTCAGGTTTGGTAGAAGCATTGAGATATCACGTCTCTGCTATCGGAAGGGTCTCAGGATTGGATTGGGAAGGAGTTGGATATCCCTTCTCATGCTATAGGAAGGGTCTCAGGATTTGAATGGCAAGGAGTTGGATATCACATCTCATGCCATAGGAAGGGTCTCAGGTTTGGTATAAGCATTGAGATATCACATCTCTGCTATCGGAAGGGTCTCAGGATTGGATTGGGAAGGAGTTGGATATCCCTTCTCATGCTATAGGAAGTGTCTCAGGTTGGAATGGGAAGGAGTTGGATATCACATCTCATGTTATAGGAAGGGTCTCAGGATTGGAATGGGAAGGATTTGGATATCACATCTCTTGCTATAGGAAGGGTCTCAGGATTGGAATGGGTAGGAGTTGGATATTACTTTCTTGCTATAGGAAGGGTCTCATGTTTGGAATGGGAAGGAGTTGGATATCACATATGCTATAGTTAGTGTCTCAGGTTTGGAACGGGAAGGAGTTGGATATCACATCTCATGTTATAGGAAGGGTCTCAGGTTTGGTATAAGCATTGAGATATCACATCTCTGCTATCGGAAGCGGCTCAGGATTGGAATGGGAAGGAGTTGGATATCCCATCTCATGTTATAGGAAGAGTCTCTGGTTTGGTATTAGAATCATTGAGATATCACATCGCATGCCGTAGGAAGGGTCTAAGGATTGGAATGGGATGGACTTGGATATCACATCTCATGCTATAGGTAGGCTCTCAGGTTTGGTATAAGCATTGAGATATCACATCTCATGCTATAGGAAGGGTCTCAGGATTGGAATGGGAATGATTTGGATATCACATCTCATGCTATAGGAAGGGTCTCAGATTTGGTATAAGCATTGGGATATCACATCTCATGCTAAAGGAAGGGTCTCAGGATTGGAATGGGAAGGAGTTGTATATGACATCTCAGGCCATAGGAAGGGTCTCAGGTTTGGTATAAGCATTGAGATATCACATCTCTGCTATCGGAAGGGTCTCAGGATTGGAATGGGAAGGAGTTGGATATCCCATCTCATCTTATAGGAAGGGTCTCAGGTTTGGTATTAGAAGCATAGAGATATCACATCTCATGCTATAGGAAGGGTCTCAGGATTGGAATCTCATGTTATAGGAAAGATCTCAGGTTTGGTATTAGAAGCATTGAGACATCACATCTCATGTTATAGGAAGGGTCTCAGGATTGGAATGGGAAGAATTTGGATATCACATCTCATGCTATAGGAAGGGTCTCAGGTTTGGAAGGGGAAGGAGTTGGATATCCAATCTCATGTTATAGGACTGGTCTCAGGTTTGGTATTAGAAGCATTGAGATATCACATCGCATGCTGTAGGAAGGTTCTCAGGTTTGGTATTAGAAGCATTTTGACATCACATCTCATGCTATAGGAACGGTCTCAGGATTGGAATGGGAAGGAGTTGGATATGACATCTCATGTTATAGGAAGGATCTCAGGTTTGGTATTAGAAGCATTGAGACATCACATCTCATGCTATAGGAAGGGTCTCAGTATTGGAATGGGAAGGAGTTGGATATCACATCTCATGCTATAGGAAGGGTCTCACATTTGGTATAAGCATTGAGATATCACATCTCATGCTATAGGAAGGGTCTCAGGATTGGATTGGGAAGGAGTTGTATATGACATCTCAGGCCTTAGGAAGGGTCTCAGGATTGGTATAAGCATTGAGATATCACATCTCTGCTATCGGAAGGGTCTCAGGATTGGAATGGGGAGGACTTGGATGTCACATCTCATGCTATAGGGAGGGTCTCAAGTTTGATATTAGAAGCATTGAGATAACAAATCTAATGATATCGGAAGGGTCTCAGGATTGGAATGGGAAGGACTTGGATATCACATCTCATGATAAAGGAAGGGTCTAAGGTTTGGAAGGGGAAAGATTTGGATATCACATCTCATGTTATAGGACGGGTCTCAGGTTTGGAATTAGAAGCATTGAGATATCAAGTCTCATGGCATAGGAAGGGTCTCAGAATTGGAATGTGAAGGAGTTAGATATCACATCTCAAGCTATAGGAAGAGTCTCAGGATTGGAATGGGAAGGAGTTTGATATCACATCTCATGCCATAGTATGGGTCTCAGGTTTGGTAGAAGCATTGGGATATCACATCTCGTGCTATTGGAAGGGTATCAGTATTGGATTTGGAAGGAGTTGGATATCCCATCTCATGCTATAGGAAGGGTCTCAGGTTGGAATGGGAAGGAGTTGGATATCACATTTCATGTTATAGGAAGGGTCTCAGGATTGGAATGGGAAGGACTTGGATATCATATCTCATGCTATAGGAAGGCTCTCAGGTTTGGAAGGGGAAGGAGTTGGATATCACATTTCATGTTAGAGGAAGGATCTCAGGTTTGGTATTAGAGGCCTTGAGATATCACATCTCATGCTATAGGAAGGGTCTCAGGATTGGAATGGGAAGGAGTTGGATATCACATCTCAAGCTTTAGGAAGGGTCTCAGGTTTGGTATAAGCATTGAGATAGCACATCTCATGCTATAGGAAGGGTCTCAGGATTGGAATGGGAAGGAGTTGGATATCACATCTCATGTGATAGGAAGGATCTCAGGTTTGGTATTGAAGCATTGAGACATCACATCTCATCCTATAGGAAGGGTCTCAGGATTGGAATGGGAAGGAGTTGGATATCACATCTCATGCTATAGGAAGGGTCTCAGGTTTGGAAGGGGAAGGAGTTGGATATCCAATCTCATGTTATAGGACTGGTCTCAGGTTTGGTATTAGAAGCATTGAGATATCACATTGCATGCTGTAGGAAGGTTCTCAGGTTTGGAATGGGGAGGAATTGGATATCACATCTCATGTCATAGGAAGGATCTCAGGTTTGGTATTAGAAGCATTGAGATATCACATCTTATGCTATAGGAATGGTCTCAGGATTGGAATGGGAAGGAGTTGGATATTACATTCCTGCTATAGGATGTGTCTCATGTTTGGAATGGGAATGTGTTGGATATCACATATGCTATAGGAAGGGTCTCAGGTTTGGAACGGGAAGGATTTGGATATCACATCTCATGTTATAGGAAGGGTCTCAGGTTTGGTATAAGCATTGAGATATCACATCTCTGCTATCGGAAGTGTCTCAGGATTGGAATAAGAAGGTGTTGGATATCCCATCTCATGTTATAGGACGGGTCTCAGGTTTGTTATTAGAATCATAGAGATATCATATTGCATGCTGTAGGAAGGGTCTAAGGATTGGAATGGGAAGGAGTTGGATATCCCATCTCATGTTATAGGAAGAGTCTCAAGTTTGGTATTAGAAGCATTTAGCTATCACATCTCATGCTATAGGAAGTGTCTCAGGATTGGAATGGGAAGGAGTTGGATATCACATTTCATGTTAGAGGAAGGATCTCAGGTTTGGTATTAGAGGCATTGAGATATCACATCTCATGCTATAGGAAGGGTCTCAGGATTGGAATGGGAAGGAGTTGGATATCACATCTCATGTTATAGGAAGGATCTCAGGTTTGGTATAAGCATTGAGATATCACATCTCTACTATCGGAAGGGTCTCAGGATTGGAATGGGAAGGAGTTGGATATTCCCATCTCATGTTATAGGAAGGGTCTCAGGTTTGGTATTAGAAGCATTGCGATATCACATCTCATGCTATAGGAAGGGTCTCAGGATTGGAATGGGAAGGACTTGGATATCACATCTCATGCTATAAGGAGGGTCTCAAGTTTGATATTAGAAGCATTGAGATATCACATCTCATGATATCGGAAGGGTCTCAGGGATGGAATGGGAAGGAGTTGGATATCACATCTCATGATAAAGGAAGTGTCTAAGGTTTGGAAGGGGAAGGAGTTTGATATCACATCTCATGCCATAGTATGGGTCTCAGGTTTGGTAGAAGCATTGGGATATCACATCTCATGCTATCGGAAGGGTATCAGGATTTGATTTGGAAGGAGTTGGATATCCCATCTCATGCTATAGGAAGGGTCTCAGGTTGGAATGGGAAGGAGTTGGATATCACATCTCATGTTATAGGAAGGGTCTCAGGATTGGAATTCGAAGGACTTGGATATCACATCTCATGCTATAGGAAGGCTCTCAGGTTTGGAAGGGGAAAGAGTTGGATATCACATTTCATGTTAGAGGTAGGATCTCAGGTTTGGTATTAGAGGCATTGAGATATCACATCTCATGCTATAAGAAGAGTCTCAGGTTTGGAAGGGGAAGGAGTTGGATATCCAATCTCATGTTATAGGACTGGTCTCAGGTTTGGTATTAGAAGCATTGAGATATCACATTGCATGCTGTAGGAAGGTTCTCAGGTTTGGAATGGGGAGGAATTGGATATCACATCTCATGTCATAGGAAGGATCTCAGGTTTGGTATTAGAAGCATTGAGATATCACATCTCATGCTATAGGAATGGTCTCAGGATTGGAATGGGAAGGAGTTGGATATTACATTCCTGCTATAGGAAGTGTCTCATGTTTGGAATGGGAATGTGTTGGATATCACATATGCTATAGGAAGGGTCTCAGGTTTGGAACGGGAAGGAGTTGGATATCACATCTCATGTTATAGGAAGGGTCTCAGGTTTGGTATAAGCATTGAGATATCACATCTCTGCTATCGGAAGTGTCTCAGGATTGGAATGGGAAGGTGTTGGATATCCCATCTCATGTTATAGGACGGGTCTCAGGTTTGTTATTAGAATCATTGAGATATCATATTGCATGCTGTAGGAAGGGTCTAAGGATTGGAATGGGAAGGAGTTGGATATCCCATCTCATGTTATAGGAAGAGTCTCAAGTTTGGTATTAGAAGCATTTAGCTATCACATCTCATGCTATAGGAAGTGTCTCAGGATTGGAATGGGAAGGAGTTGGATATCACATTTCATGTTAGAGGAAGGATCTCAGGTTTGGTATTAGAGGCATTGAGATATCACATCTCATGCTATAGGAAGGGTCTCAGGATTGGAATGGGAAGGAGTTGGATATCACATCTCATGTTATAGGAAGGATCTCAGGTTTGGTATAAGCATTGAGATATCACATCTCTACTATCGGAAGGGTCTCAGGATTGGAATGGGAAGGAGTTGGATATTCCCATCTCATGTTATAGGAAGGGTCTCAGGTTTGGTATTAGAAGCATTGAGATATCACATCTCATGCTATAGGAAGGGTCTCAGGATTGGAATGGGAAGGACTTGGATATCACATCTCATGCTATAAGGAGGGTCTCAAGTTTGATATTAGAAGCATTGAGATATCACATCTCATGATATCGGAAGGGTCTCAGGGATGGAATGGGAAGGAGTTGGATATCACATCTCATGATAAAGGAAGTGTCTAAGGTTTGGAAGGGGAAGGAGTTTGATATCACATCTCATGCCATAGTATGGGTCTCAGGTTTGGTAGAAGCATTGGGATATCACATCTCATGCTATCGGAAGGGTATCAGGATTTGATTTGGAAGGAGTTGGATATCCCATCTCATGCTATAGGAAGGGTCTCAGGTTGGAATGGGAAGGAGTTGGATATCACATCTCATGTTATAGGAAGGGTCTCAGGATTGGAATTCGAAGGACTTGGATATCACATCTCATGCTATAGGAAGGCTCTCAGGTTTGGAAGGGGAAAGAGTTGGATATCACATTTCATGTTAGAGGTAGGATCTCAGGTTTGGTATTAGAGGCATTGAGATATCACATCTCATGCTATAAGAAGAGTCTCAGGTTTGGAAGGGGAAGGATTTGGATATCACATCTCATGTTATAGGAAGGATCTCAGGTTTGGTATTAGAAGCATTGAGATATCACATCTCATGCTATCGGAAGGATCTCAGGTTTGGTATAGAAGCATTGAGATATCACATCTCATGCTATCAGAAGGTTCTCAGGATTGGAATGGGAAGGAGTTGGATATCACATCTCATGCTAAAGGGAGGGTCTCAGGTTTGGAAGGGGAAGGATTTGGATATCACATCTCATGTTATCGGAAGGATCTCAGGTTTGGTATTAGAAGTATTGAGATATCACATCTCATGCTATGGGAAGGGTCTCAGGATTGGAATGGGAAGGAGTTGGATATCACATCTCAAGCTTTAGGAAGGGTCTCAGGTTTGGTATAAGCATTGAGATAGCACATCTCATGCTATAGGAAGGGTCTCAGGATTGGAATGGGAAGGAGTTGGATATCACATCTCATGTGATAGGAAGGATCTCAGGTTTGGTATTAGAAGCATTGAGACATCACATCTCATCCTATAGGAAGGGTCTCAGGATTGGAATGGGAAGGAGTTGGATATCACATCTCATGCTATAGGAAGGGTCTCAGATTTGGTATAAGCATTGAGATATCACATCTCTGCTATCGGAAGGGTCTCAGGATTGGAATGGGAAGGAGTTGGATATCCCATCTCATGCTATAGGGAGGGTCTCAATTTTGGTATTAGAAGCATTGAGATAACAAATCTCATGATATCGGAAGGGTCTCAGGATTGGAATGGGAAGGAGTTGGATATCACATCTCATGATAAAGGAAGGGTCTAAGGTTTGGAAGGGGAAAGATTTGGATATCACATCTAATGTTATAGGACGGGTCTCAGGTTTGGTATTAGAAGCATTGAGATATCAAGTCTCATGGCATAGGAAGGGTCTCAGAATTGGAATGGGAAGGAGTTGGATATCACATCTCAAGCTATAGGAAGAGTCTCCGGATTGGAATGGGAAGGAGTTTGATATCACATCTCATGCCATAGTATGGTTCTCAGGTTTGATAGAAGCATTGGGATATCACATCTCATGCTAGTGGAAGGGTATCAGTATTGGATTTGGAAGGAGTTGGATATCCCATCTCATGCTATAGGAAGGGTCTCAGGATTGGAATGGGAAGGACTTGGATATCATGTCTCATGCTATAGGAAGGCTCTCAGGTTTGGAAGGAGAAGGAGTTGGATATCACATTTCATGTTAGAGGAAGGATCTCAGGTTTGGTATTAGAGGCCTTGAGATATCACATCTCATCCTATAGGAAGGGTCTCAGGTTGGAATGGGAAGGAGTTGGATATCACATTTCATGTTATAGGAAGGGTCTCAGGATTGGAATGGGAAGGAGTTGGATATCACATCTCAAGCTTTAGGAAGGGTCTCAGGTTTGGTATAAGCATTGAGATAGCACATCTCATGCTATAGGAAGGGTCTCAGGATTGGAATGGGAAGGAGTTGGATATCACATCTCATGTTATAGGAAAGATCTCAGGTTTGGTATTAGAAGCATTGAGACATCACATCTCATGTTATAGGAAGGGTCTCAGGATTGGAATGGGAAGAAGTTGGATATCACATCTCATGCTATAGGAAGGGTCTCAGGTTTGGAAGGGGAAGGAGTTGGATATCCAATCTCATGTTATAGGACTGGTCTCAGGTTTGGTATTAGAAGCATTGAGATATCACATCGCATGCTGTAGGAAGGTTCTCAGGTTTGGAATGGGGAGGAATTGGATATCACATCTCATGTCATAGGAAGGATCTCAGGTTTGGTATTAGAAGCATTGAGATATCACATCTCATGCTATAGGAATGGTCTCAGGATTGGAATGGGAAGGAGTTGGATATTACATTCCTGCTATAGGAAGGGTATCATGTTTGGAATGGGAATGTGTTGGATATCACATATGCTATAGGAAGGGTCTCAGGTTTGGAACGGAAAGGAGTTGGATATCACATCTCATGTTATAGGAAGGGTCTCAGGTTTGGTATAAGCATTGAGATATCACATCTCTGCTATCGGAAGTGTCTCAGGATTGGAATGGGAAGGTGTTGGATATCCCATCTCATGTTATAGGACGGGTCTCAGGTTTGTTATTAGAATCATTGAGATATCATATTGCATGCTGTAGGAAGGGTCTAAGGATTGGAATGGGAAGGAGTTGGATATCCCATCTCATGTTATAGGAAGAGTCTCAAGTTTGGTATTAGAAGCATTTAGCTATCACATCTCATGCTATAGGAAGTGTCTCAGGATTGGAATGGGAAGGAGTTGGATATCACATTTCATGTTAGAGGAAGGAACTCAGGTTTGGTATTAGAGGCATTGAGATATCACATCTCATGCTATAGGAAGGGTCTCAGGATTGGAATGGGAAGGAGTTGGATATCACATCTCGTGCTATAGGAAGGGTCTCAGGTTTGGTATAAGCATTGAGATATCACATCTCATGCTATAGGAAGGGTCTCAGGATTGGAATGGGAAGGAGTTGGATATCACATCTCATGTTATAGGAAGGATCTCAGGTTTGGTATAAGCATTGAGATATCACATCTCTACTATCGGAAGGGTCTCAGGATTGGAATGGGAAGGAGTTGGATATTCCCAACTCATGTTATAGGAAGGGTCTCAGGTTTGGTATTAGAAGCATTGAGATATCACATCTCATGCTATAGGAAGGGTCTCAGGATTGGAATGGGAAGGACTTGGATATCACATCTCATGCTATAAGGAGGGTCTCAAGTTTGATATTAGAAGCATTGAGATATCACATCTCATGATATCGGAAGGGTCTCAGGGATGGAATGGGAAGGAGTTGGATATCACATCTCATGATAAAGGAAGTGTCTAAGGTTTGGAAGGGGAAGGAGTTTGATATCACATCTCATGCCATAGTATGGGTCTCAGGTTTGGTAGAAGCATTGGGATATCACATCTCATGCTATCGGAAGGGTATCAGGATTGGATTTGGAAGGAGTTGGATATCCCATCTCATGCTATAGGAAGGGTCTCAGGTTGGAATGGGAAGGAGTTGGATATCACATCTCATGTTATAGGAAGGGTCTCAGGATTGGAATTTGAAGGACTTGGATATCACATCTCATGCTATAGGAAGGCTCTCAGGTTTGGAAGGGGAAAGAGTTGGATATCACATTTCATGTTAGAGGTAGGATCTCAGGTTTGGTATTAGAGGCATTGATATATCACATCTCATGCTATAAGAAGAGTCTCAGGTTTGGAAGGGGAAGGATTTGGATATCACATCTCATGTTATAGGAAGGATCTCAGGTTTGGTATTAGAAGCATTGAGATATCACATCTCATGCTATCGGAATGATCTCAGGTTTGGTATAGAAGCATTGAGATATCACATCTCATGCTATCAGAAGGTTCTCAGGATTGGAATGGGAAGGAGTTGGATATCACATCTCATGCTAAAGGGAGGGTCTCAGGTTTGGAAGGGGAAGGATTTGGATATCACATCTCATGTTATCGGAAGGATCTCAGGTTTGGTATTAGAAGTATTGAGATATCACATCTCATGCTATAGGAAGGGTCTCAGGATTGGTGTGGGAAGGACTTAGATATCACATATCATGCTATAGGGAGGGTCTCAGTTTTGATATTAGAAGCATTGAGATATCACATCTCATGCTATCAGAAGGGTCTCAGGATTGGAATGGGAAGGAGCTGGATATCACATCTCATGCTAAAGGAAGGGTCTCAGGTTTGGAACGGGAAGGAGTTGGATATCACATCTCATGTTATAGGAAGGGTCTCAGGTATGGTATAAGCATTGAGATATCACATCTCTGCTATCGGAAGTGTCTCAGGATTGGAATGGGAAGGACTTGGATATCACATCTCATGCTATAGATAGGCTCTCAGTTTTGGAAAGGGAACGAGTTGAATATCACATTTCATGTTAGAGGAAGGATCTCAGGTTTGGTATTAGAGGCATTGAGATATCAGATCTCAGGCTATAGGAAAGGTCTCAGGATTGGAATGGGAAGGAGTTGGATATCACATCTCATGCTATAGGAAGGGTCTCAGGATTGGAATGGGAAGGAGTTGGATATCACATCTCATGCTAGAGGAAGGGTCTCAGGTTTGGTATAAGCATTGAGATATCACATCTCGTGCTATAGGAAGGGTCTCAGGATTGGAATGGGAAGGAGTTGTATATGACATCTCATGCCGTAGGAAGGGTCTCAGGTTTGGTATAAGCATTGAGATATCACATCTCTGCTATCGAAAGCGTCTTAGGATTGGAATGGGAAGGAGTTGGATATCCCATCTCATGTTATAGGAAGAGTCTCAGGTTTGCTATAAGAAGCATTTAGATAGCCCATCTCATGATATAGGAAGGGTCTCAGGTTGGAATGGGAAGGAGTTGGATATCACATTTCATGTTATAGGAAGGGTCTCAGGATTGGAATGGGAAGGACTTGGATATCATATCCCATGCTATAGGAAGGCTCTCAGGTTTGGAAGGGGAAGGAGTTGGATATCACATTTCATGTTAGAGGAAGGATCTCAGGTTTGGTATTAGAGGCCTTGAGATATCACATCTCATGCTATAGGAAGGGTCTCAGGATTGGAATGGGAAGGAGTTGGATATCACATCTCATGTTATAGGAAAGATCTCAGGTTTGGTATTAGAAGCATTGAGACATCACATCTCATGTTATAGGAAGGGTCTCAGGATTGGAATGGGAAGAAGTTGGATATCACATCTCATGCTATAGGAAGGGTCTCAGGTTTGGTATAAGCATTGAGATATCACATCTCATGCTATAGGAAGGGTCTCAGGATTGGAATGGGAAGGAGTTGTATATGACATCTCATGCCATAGGAAGGGTCTCAGGTTTGGTCTAAGCATTGAGATATCACATCACATGCTATAGGAAGTTTCTCAGGATTGGAATGGGAAGGACTTGGATATCACATCTCATGCTATAGGCAGGGTCTCAGGTTTGGAAAGGGAATTAGATGGATATCACATTTCATGTTAGAGGTAGGATCTCAGGTTTGGTATTAGAGGCATTGAGATATCACATCTCATGCTATCAGAAGGGTCTCAGGATTGGAATGAGAAGGAGTTGGATATCACATCTCATGCTAAAGGGAGGGTCTCAGGTTTGGAAGGGGAAGGATTTGGAAATCACATCTCATGTTATAGGAAGGATCTCAGGTTTGGTATTAGAAGCATTGAGATATCACATCTCATGCTTTCATAAGGGTCTCAGGATTGGAATGGGAAGGAGTTGGATATCACATCTCATGTTATAGGAAGGATCTCAGGTTTGGTATTAGAAGCATTGAGACATCACATCTCATGCTATAGGAAGGGTCTCAGGATTGGAATGGGAAGGAGTTGGATATCACATCTCATGCTATAGGAAGGGTCTCAGATTTGGTATAAGCATTGAGATATCACATCTCATGCTATAGGAAGGGTCTCAGGATTGGAATGGGAAGGAGTTGTATATGACATCTCAGGCCATAGGAAGGGTCTCAGGTTTGGTATAAGCATTGAGATATCACATCTCTGCTATCGGAAGGGTCTCAGGATTGGAATGGGAAGGAATTGGATATCACATCTCATGTTATAGGAAGGATCTCAGGTTTGGTATTAGAAGCATTGAGATATCCCTTCTCATGCTATAGGAAGGGTCTCAGGATTGGAATGTGAAGGATTTGGATATCACATCTCATGCTAAAGGAAGGGTCTCAGGTTTGGTAGAAGCATTGAGATATCACGTCTCTGCTATCGGAAGGGTCTCAGGATTGGATTGGGAAGGAGTTGGATATCCCTTCTCATGCTATAGGAAGGGTCTCAGGTTTGGTATAAGCATTGAGATATCACATCTCTGCTATCGGAAGGGTCTCAGGATTGGATTGGGAAGGAGTTGGATATCCCTTCTCATGCTATAGGAAGTGTCTCAGGTTGGAATGGGAAGGAGTTGGATATCACATCTCATGTTATAGGAAGGGTCTCAGGATTGGAATGGGAAGGATTTGGATATCACATCTCTTGCTATAGGAAGGGTCTCAGGATTGGAATGGGTAGGAGTTGGATATTACTTTCTTGCTATAGGAAGGGTCTCATGTTTGGAATGGGAAGGAGTTGGATATCACATATGCTATACTTAGTGTCTCAGGTTTGGAACGGGAAGGAGTTGGATATCACATCTCATGTTATAGGAAGGGTCTCAGGTTTGGTATAAGCATTGAGATATCACATCTCTGCTATCGGAAGTGGCTCAGGATTGGAATGGGAAGGAGTTGGATATCCCATCTCATGTTATAGGACGAGTCTCTGGTTTCGTATTAGAATCATTGAGATATCACATCGCATGCTGTAGGAAGGGTCTAAGGATTGGAATGGGATGGACTTGGATAACACATCTCATGCTATAGATAGGCTCTTAGGTTTGGAAAGGGAAGGAGTTGGATATCACATTTCA
Source organism: Ambystoma mexicanum (assembly GCF_040938575.1). NCBI lineage: Eukaryota > Metazoa > Chordata > Amphibia > Caudata > Ambystomatidae > Ambystoma > Ambystoma mexicanum. Next base: position 8,456,376 of record NW_027182433.1, read on the forward strand.
TGTTAGAGGAAGGATCTCAGGTTTGGTATTAGAAGCATTGAGATATCACATCTCATGCTATAGGAAGGGTCTCAGGATTGGAATGGGAAGGAGCTGGATATCACATCTCATGCTAAAGGAAGGGTCTCAGGTTTGGAACGGGAAGGATTTGGATATCACATCTCATGTTATAGGAAGGGTCTCAGGTTTGGTATAAGCATTGAGATATCACATCTCTGCTATCGGAAGTGTCTCAGGATTGGAATGGGAAGGAGTTGGATATCCCATCTCATGTTATGGGATGGGTCTCAGGCTTGTTATTAGAATCATTGAGATATCATATTGCATGCTGTAGGAAGGGTCTAAGGGTTGGAATGGGAAGGACTTGGATATCACATCTCATGCTATAGATAGGCTCTTAGGTTTGGAAAGGGAAGGAGTTGGATATCACATTTCATGTTAGAGGAAGGATCTCAGGTTTGGTATTAGAAGCATTGAGATATCACATCTCATGCTATAGGAAGGGTCTCAGGATTGGAATGGGAAGTAGTTGGATATCACATCTCATGCTATAGGAAGGGTCTCAGGTTTGGTATAAGCATTGAGATATCACATCTCATGCTATGGGACGGGTCTCAGGATTGGAATGGAAGAAGTTGGATATCACATCTCATGTTATAGGAAGGATCTCAGGTTTGGTATTAGAAGCATTGAGACATCACATCTCTGCTATCGGAAGCGGCTCAGGATTGGAATGGGAAGGAGTTGGATATCCCATCTCATGTTATAGGAAGAGACTCTGGTTTGGTATTAGAATCATTCAGATATCACATCGCATGCTGTAGGAAAGGTCTAAGGATTGGAATGGGATGGACTTGGATATCATATCTCATGCTATAGGTAGGCTCTCAGGTTTGGTATAAGCATTGAGATATCACATCTCATGCTATAGGAAGGGTCTCAGGATTGGAATGGGAAGGATTTGGATATCACATCTCATGCTATAGGAAGGGTCTCAGATTTCGTATAAGCATTGAGATATCACATCTCATGCTAAAGGAAGGGTCTCAGGATTGGAATGGGAAGGAGTTGTATATGACATCTCAGGCCATAGGAAGGGTCTCAGGTTTGGTATAAGCATTGAGATATCACATCTCTGCTATCGGAAGGGTCTCAGGATTGGAATGGGAAGGAGTTGGATATCCCATCTCATCTTATAGGAAGGGTCTCTGGTTTCGTATTAGAATCATTGAGATATCACATCGCATGCTGTAGGAAGGGTCTAAGGATTGGAATGGGATGGACTTGGATATCACATCTCATGCTATAGATAGGCTCTTAGGTTTGGAAAGGGAAGGAGTTGGATATCACATCTCATGCTATAGGAAGGGTCTCAGGTTTGGTATAAGCATTGAGATATCACATCTCATGCTATAGGACGGGTCTCAGGATTGGAATGGAAGAAGTTGGATATCACATCTCATGTTATAGGAAGGATCTCAGGTTTGGTATTAGAAGCATTGAGACATCACATCTCTGCTATCGGAAGCGGCTCAGGATTGGAATGGGAAGGAGTTGGATATCCCATCTCATGTTATAGGAAGAGACTCTGGTTTGGTATTAGAATCATTCAGATATCACATCGCATGCTGTAGGAAAGGTCTAAGGATTGGAATGGGATGGACTTGGATATCATATCTCATGCTATAGGTAGGCTCTCAGGTTTGGTATAAGCATTGAGATATCACATCTCATGCTATAGGAAGGGTCTCAGGATTGGAATGGGAAGGATTTGGATATCACATCTCATGCTATAGGAAGGGTCTCAGATTTCGTATAAGCATTGAGATATCACATCTCATGCTAAAGGAAGGGTCTCAGGATTGGAATGGGAAGGAGTTGTATATGACATCTCAGGCCATAGGAAGGGTCTCAGGTTTGGTATAAGCATTGAGATATCACATCTCTGCTATCGGAAGGGTCTCAGGATTGGAATGGGAAGGAGTTGGATATCCCATCTCATCTTATAGGAAGGGTCTCTGGTTTCGTATTAGAATCATTGAGATATCACATCGCATGCTGTAGGAAGGGTCTAAGGATTGGAATGGGATGGACTTGGATATCACATCTCATGCTATAGATAGGCTCTTAGGTTTGGAAAGGGAAGGAGTTGGATATCACATTTCATGTTAGAGGAAGGATCTCAGGTTTGGTATTAGAAGCATTGAGATATCACATCTCATGCTATAGGAAGGGTCTCAGGATTGGAATGGGAAGGAGCTGGATATCACATCTCATGCTAAAGGAAGGGTCTCAGGTTTGGAACGGGAAGGATTTGGATATCACATCTCATGTTATAGGAAGGGTCTCAGGTTTGGTATAAGCATTGAGATATCACATCTCTGCTATCGGAAGTGTCTCAGGATTGGAATGGGAAGGAGTTGGATATCCCATCTCATGTTATGGGACGGGTCTCAGGCTTGTTATTAGAATCATTGAGATATCATATTGCATGCTGTAGGAAGGGTCTAAGGGTTGGAATGGGAAGGACTTGGATATCACATCTCATGCTATAGATAGGCTCTTAGGTTTGGAAAGGGAAGGAGTTGGATATCACATTTCATGTTAGAGGAAGGATCTCAGGTTTGGTATTAGAAGCATTGAGATATCACATCTCATGCTATAGGACGGGTCTCAGGATTGGAATGGAAGAAGTTGGATATCACATCTCATGTTATAGGAAGGATCTCAGGTTTGGTATTAGAAGCATTGAGACATCACATCTCTGCTATCGGAAGCGGCTCAGGATTGGAATGGAAAGGAGTTGGATATCCCATCTCATGTTATAGGAAGAGTCTCTGGTTTGGTATTAGAATCATTCAGATATCACATCGCATGCTGTAGGAAGGGTCTAAGGATTGGAATGGGATGGACTTGGATATCATATCTCATGCTATAGGTAGGCTCTCAGGTTTGGTATAAGCATTAAGATATCACATCTCATGCTATAGGAAGGGTCTCAGGATTGGAATGGGAAGGATTTGGATATCACATCTCATGCTATAGGAAGGGTCTCAGATTTCGTATAAGCATTGAGATATCACATCTCATGCTAAAGGAAGGGTCTCAGGATTGGAATGGGAAGGAGTTGTATATGACATCTCAGGCCATAGGAAGGGTCTCAGGTTTGGTATAAGCATTGAGATATCACATCTCTGCTATCGGAAGGGTCTCAGGATTGGAATGGGAAGGAGTTGGATATCCCATCTCATCTTATAGGAAGGGTCTCAAGTTTGATATTAGAAGCATTGAGATACCAAATCTCATGATATCGGAAGGGTCTCAGGATTGGAATGGGAAGGAGTTGGATACCACATCTCATGATAAAGGAAGGGTCTAAGGTTTGGAAGGGGAAGGATTTGGATATCACATCTCATGTTATAGGACGGTCTCAAGTTTGGTATTAGAAGCATTGAGATATCAAGTCTCATGGTATAAGAAGGGTCTCAGAATTGGAATGGGAAGGAGTTGGATATCACACCTCAAGCTATAGGAAGGGTCTCAGGATTGGAATGGGAAGGAGTTTGATATCACATCTCATGCCATAGTATGGGTCTCAGGTTTGGTAGAAGCATTGGGATATCACATCTCATGCTATCGGAAGGGTATCAGTATTGGATTTGGACGAAGTTGGATATCCCATCTCATGCTATAGGAAGGGTCTCAGGTTGGAATGGGAAGGAGTTGGATATCACATCTCTTGCTATAGGAAGGGTCTCAGGATTGGAATGGGTAGGAGTTGGATATTACTTTCTTGCTATAGGAAGGGTCTCATGTTTGGAATGGGAAGGAGTTGGATATCACATATGCTATAGTTAGTGTCTCAGGTTTGGAACGGGAAGGAGTTGGATATCACATCTCATGTTATAGGAAGGGTCTCAGGTTTGGTATAAGCATTGAGATATCACATCTCTGCTATCGGAAGTGGCTCAGGATTGGAATGGGATGGACTTGGATATCACATCTCATGCTATAGATAGGCTCTTAGGTTTGGAAAGGGAAGGAGTTGGATATCACATTTCATGTTAGAGGAAGGATCTCAGGTTTGGTATAAGCATTGAGATATCACATCTCTGCTATCGGAAGTGTCTCAGGATTGGAATGGGAAGGAGTTGGATATCCCATCTCATGTTATAGGACGGGTCTCAGGCTTGTTATTAGAATCATTGAGATATCATATTGCATGCTGTAGGAAGGGTCTAAGGGTTGGAATGGGAAGGACTTGGATATCACATCTCATGCTATAGATAGGCTCTCAGGTTTGGTATAAGCATTGAGATATCACATCTCATGCTATAGGAAGGGTCTCAGGATTGGAATGGGAAGGATTTGGATATCACATCTCATGCCATAGTATGGGTCTCAGGTTTGGTAGAAGCATTGGGATATCACATCTCATGCTATCGGAAGGGTATCAGTATTGGATTTGGACGAAGTTGGATATCCCATCTCATGCTATAGGAAGGGTCTCAGGTTGGAATGGGAAGGAGTTGGATATCACATCTCTTGCTATAGGAAGGGTCTCAGGATTGGAATGGGTAGGAGTTGGATATTACTTTCTTGCTATAGGAAGGGTCTCATGTTTGGAATGGGAAGGAGTTGGATATCACATATGCTATAGTTAGTGTCTCAGGTTTGGAACGGGAAGGAGTTGGATATCACATCTCATGTTATAGGAAGGGTCTCAGGTTTGGTATAAGCATTGAGATATCACATCTCTGCTATCGGAAGTGGCTCAGGATTGGAATGGGATGGACTTGGATATCACATCTCATGCTATAGATAGGCTCTTAGGTTTGGAAAGGGAAGGAGTTGGATATCACATCTCATGTTATAGGAAGGATCTCAGGTTTGGTATTAGAAGCATTGAGACAACACATCTCTGCTATCGGAAGCGGCTAAGGATTGGAATGGGAAGGAGTTGGATATCCCATCTCATGTTATAGGAAGAGTCTCTGGTTTGGTATTAGAATCATTCAGATATCACATCGCATGCTGTAGGAAGGGTCTAAGGATTGGAATGGGATGGACTTGGATATCATATCTCATGCTATAGGTAGGCTCTCAGGTTTGGTATAAGCATTGAGATATCACATCTCATGCTATAGGAAGGGTCTCAGGATTGGAATGGGAAGGATTTGGATATCACATCTCATGCTATAGGAAGGGTCTCAGATTTCGTATAAGCATTGAGATATCACATCTCATGCTAAAGGAAGGGTCTCAGGATTGGAATGGGAAGGAGTTGTATATGACATCTCAGGCCATAGGAAGGGTCTCAGGTTTGGTATAAGCATTGAGATATCACATCTCTGCTATCGGAAGGGTCTCAGGATTGGAATGGGAAGGAGTTGGATATCCCATCTCATCTTATAGGAAGGGTCTCAGGTTTGGTATTAGAAGCATAGAGATATCACATCTCATGCTATAGGAAGGGTCTCAGGATTGGAATGGGAAGGACTTGGATGTCACATCTCATGCTATCGGGAGGGTCTCAAGTTTGATATTAGAAGCATTGAGATACCAAATCTCATGATATCGGAAGGGTCTCAGGATTGGAATGGGAAGGAGTTGGATACCACATCTCATGATAAAGGAAGGGTCTAAGGTTTGGAAGGGGAAGGATTTGGATATCACATCTCATGTTATAGGACGGTCTCAGGTTTGGTATTAGAAGCATTGAGATATCAAGTCTCATGGTATAAGAAGGGTCTCAGAATTGGAATGGGAAGGAGTTGGATATCACACCTCAAGCTATAGGAAGGGTCTCAGGATTGGAATGGGAAGGAGTTTGATATCACATCTCATGCCATAGTATGGGTCTCAGGTTTGGTAGAAGCATTGGGATATCACATCTCATGCTATCGGAAGGGTATCAGTATTGGATTTGGACGAAGTTGGATATCCCATCTCATGCTATAGGAAGGGTCTCAGGTTGGAATGGGAAGGAGTTGGATATCACATTTCATGTTATAGGATGGGTCTCAGGATTGGAATGGGAAGGACTTGGATATCATATCTCATGCTATAGGACGGGTCTCAGGTTTGTTATTAGAATCATTGAGATATCATATTGCATGCCGTAGGAAGGGTCTAAGGATTGGAATGGGAAGGACTTGGATATCACATCTCATGCTATAGATAGGCTCTTAGGTTTGGAAAGGGAAGGAGTTGGATATCACATTTCATGTCAGAGGAAGGATCTCAGGTTTGGTATTAGAAGCATTGAGATATCACATCTCATGCTATAGGAAGGGTCTCAGGATTGGAATGGGAAGTAGTTGGATATCACATCTCATGCTATAGGAAGGGTCTCAGGTTTGGTATAAGCATTGAGATATCACATCTCATGCTATAGGACGGGTCTCAGGATTGGAATGGAAGGAGTTGGATATCACATCTCATGTTATAGGAAGGATCTCAGGTTTGGTATTAGAAGCATTGAGACATCACATCTCATGCTATAGGAAGGGTCTCAGGATTGGAATGTGAAGGATTTGGATATCACATCTCATGCTAAAGGAAGGGTCTCAGGTTTGGTAGAAGCATTGAGATATCACGTCTCTGCTATCGGAAGGGTCTCAGGATTGGATTGGGAAGGAGTTGGATATCCCTTCTCATGCTATAGGAAGGGTCTCAGGATTTGAATGGGAAGGAGTTGGATATCACATCTCATGTTATAGGAAGGGTCTCAGGATTGGAATGGGAAGGATTTGGATATCACATCTCTTGCTATAGGAAGGGTCTCAGGATTGGAATGGGTAGGAGTTGGATATTACTTTCTTGCTATAGCAAGGGTCTCATATTTGTTATGGGAAGCAGTTGGATATCACATATGCTATAGTTAGTGTCTCAGGTTTGGAACGGGAAGGAGTTGGATATCACATCTCATGTTATAGGAAGGGTCTCAGGTTTGGTATAAGCATTGAGATATCACATCTCTGCTATCGGAAGCGGCTCAGGATTGGAATGGGAAGGAGTTGGATATCCCATCTCATGTTATAGGAAGAGTCTCTGGTTTGGTATTAGAATCATTGAGATATCACATCGCATGCTGTAGGAAGGGTCTAAGGATTGGAATGGGATGGACTTGGATATCACATCTCATGCTATAGGTAGGCTCTCAGATTTGGTATAAGCCTTGAGATATCACATCTCATGCTAAAGAAAGGGTCTCAGGATTGGAATGGGAAGGAGTTGTATATGACATCTCAGGCCATAGGAAGGGTCTCAGGTTTGGTATAAGCATTGAGATATCACATCTCTGCTATCGGAAGGGTCTCAGGATTGGAATGGGAAGGAGTTGGATATCCCATCTCATGTTATAGGAATAATCTCAGGTTTGGTATTAGAAGCATAGAGATATCACATCTCATGCTATAGGAAGGGTCTCAGGATTGGAATGGGAAGGACTTGGATGTCACATCTCATGCTATAGGAAGGGTCTCAGGTTTGGAAGGGGAAGGAGTTGGATATCCAATCTCATGTTATAGGACTGGTCTCAGGTTTGGTATTAGAAGCATTGAGACATCACATCTCATGCTATAGGAAGGGTCTCAGGATTGGAATGGGAAGGAGTTGGATATCACATCTCATGTTATAGGAAGGATCTCAGGTTTGGTATTAGAAGCATTGAGACATCACATCTCATGCTATAGGAAGGGTCTCAGGATTGGAATGGGAAGGAGTTGGATATCACATCTCATGCTATAGGAAGGGTCTCACATTTGGTATAAGCATTGAGATATCACATCTCATACTATAGGAAGGGTCTCAGGATTGGATTGGGAAGGAGTTGTATATGACATCTCAGGCCATAGGAAGGGTCTCAGGATTGGTATAAGCATTGAGATATCACATCTCTGCTATCGGAAGGGTCTCAGGATTGGAATGGGAAGGAGTTGGATATCCCATCTCATGTTATAGGAAGGGTCTCAGGTTTGGTATTAGAAGCATTGAGATATCACATCTCATGCTATAGGAAGGGTCTCAGGATTGGAATGGGGAGGACTTGGATGTCACATCTCATGCTATAGGGAGGGTCTCAAGTTTGATATTAGAAGCATTGAGATAACAAATCTCATGATATCGGAAGGGTCTCAGGATTGGAATGGGAAGGAGTTGGATATCACATCTCATGATAAAGGAAGGGTCTAAGGTTTGGAAGGGGAAAGATTTGGATATCACATCTCATGTTATAGGACGGGTCTCAGGTTTGGTATTAGAAGCATTGAGATATCAAGTCTCAAGGCATAGGAAGGGTCTCAGAATTGGAATGTGAAGGAGTTGGATATCACATCTCAAGCTATAGGAAGAGTCTCAGGATTGGAATGGGAAGGAGTTTGATATCACATCTCATGCCATAGTATGGGTCTCAGGTTTGGTAGAAGCATTGGGATATCACATCTCATGCTATTGGAAGGGTATCAGTATTGGATTTGGAAGGAGTTGGATATCCCATCTCATGCTATAGGAAGGGTCTCAGGTTGGAATGGGAAGGAGTTGGATATCACATTTCATGTTATAGGAAGGGTCTCAGGATTGGAATGGGAAGGACTTGGATATCATATCTCATGCTATAGGAAGGCTCTCAGGTTTGGAAGGGGAAGGAGTTGGATATCACATTTCATGTTAGAGGAAGGATCTCAGGTTTGGTATTAGAGGCCTTGAGATATCACATCTCATGCTATAGGAAGGGTCTCAGGATTGGAATGGGAAGGAGTTGGATATCACATCTCAAGCTTTAGGAAGGGTCTCAGGTTTGGTATAAGCATTGAGATAGCACATCTCATGCTATAGGAAGGGTCTCAGGATTGGAATGGGAAGGAGTTGGATATCACATCTCATGTTATAGGAAGGATCTCAGGTTTGGTATTAGAAGCATTGAGACATCACATCTCATGCTATAGGAAGGGTCTCAGGATTGGAATGGGAAGGAGTTGGATATCACATCTCATGCTATAGGAAGGGTCTCAGATTTGCTATAAGCATTGAGATATCACATCTCTGCTATCGGAAGGGTCTCAGGATTGGAATGGGAAGGAGTTGGATATCCCATCTCATGTTATAGGAAGGGTCTCAGGTTTGGAAGGGGAAAGATTTGGATATCACATCTCATGTTATAGGACGGGTCTCAGGTTTGGTATTAGAAGCATTGAGATATCAAGTCTCATGGTATAGGAAGGGTCTCAGAGTTGGAATGGGAAGGAGTTGGATATCACATCTCAAGCTATAGGAAGAGTCTCAGGATTGGAATGGGAAGGAGTTGGATATCCCATCTCATGCTATAGGGAGGGTCTCAATTTTGATATTAGAAGCATTGAGATAACAAATCTCATGATATCGGAAGGGTCTCAGGATTGGAATGGGAAGGAGTTGGATATCCCATCTCATGCTATAGGGAGGGTCTCAAGTTTGATATTAGAAGCATTGAGATAACAAATCTCATGATATCGGAAGGGTCTCAGGATTGGAATGGGAAGGAGTTGGATATCACATCTCATGATAAAGGAAGGGTCTAAGGTTTGGAAGGGGAAAGATTTGGATATCACATCTCATGTTATAGGACGGGTCTCAGGTTTGGTATTAGAAGCATTGAGATATCAAGTCTCATGGTATAGGAAGGGTCTCAGAGTTGGAATGGGAAGGAGTTGGATATCACATCTCAAGCTATAGGAAGAGTCTCAGGATTGGAATGGGAAGGAGTTGGATATCCCATCTCATGCTATAGGGAGGGTCTCAATTTTGATATTAGAAGCATTGAGATAACAAATCTCATGATATCGGAAGGGTCTCAGGATTGGAATGGGAAGGAGTTGGATATCCCATCTCATGTTATAGGAAGGGTCTCAGGTATGGTATTAAAAGCATTGAGATAACAAATCTCATGATATCGGAAGGGTCTCAGGATTGGAATGGGAAGGAGTTGGATATCACATCTCATGATAAAGGAAGGGTCTAAGGTTTGGAAGGGGAAAGATTTGGATATCACATCTCATGTTATAGGACGGGTCTCAGGTTTGGTATTAGAAGCATTGAGATATCAAGTCTCATGGCATAGGAAGGGTCTCAGAATTGGAATGTGAAGGAGTTTGATATCACATCTCATGCCATAGTATGGGTCTCAGGTTTGGTAGAAGCATTGGGATATCACATCTCATGCTATTGGAAGGGTATCAGTATTGGATTTGGAAGTCTCAGGTTGGAATGGGAAGGAGTTGGATATCACATCTCAAGCTATAGGAAGAGTCTCAGGATTGGAATGGGAAGGAGTTTGATATCACATCTCATGCCATAGTATGGGTCTCAGGTTTGGTAGAAGCATTGGGATATCACATCTCATGCTATTGGAAGGGTATCAGTATTGGATTTGGAAGTCTCAGGTTGGAATGGGAAGGAGTTGGATATCACATTTCATGTTATAGGAAGGGTCTCAGGATTGGAATGGGAAGGACTTGGATATCATATCTCATGCTATAGGAAGGCTCTCAGGTTTGGAAGGGGAAGGAGTTGGATATCACATTTCATGTTAGAGGAAGGATCTCAGGTTTGGTATTAGAGGCCTTGAGATATCACATCTCATGCTATAGGAAGGGTCTCAGGATTGGAATGGGAAGGAGTTGGATATCCCATCTCATGCTATAGGGAGGGTCTCAATTTTGATATTAGAAGCATTGAGATAACAAATCTCATGATATCGGAAGGGTCTCAGGATTGGAATGGGAAGGAGTTGGATATCACATCTCATGATAAAGGAAGGGTCTAAGGTTTGGAAGGGGAAAGATTTGGATATCACATCTCATGTTATAGGACGGGTCTCAGGTTTGGTATTAGAAGCAGTGAGATATCAAGTCTCATGGTATAGGAAGGGTCTCAGAATTGGAATGGGAAGGAGTTGGATATCACATCTCAAGCTATAGGAAGAGTCTCAGGATTGGAATGGGAAGGAGTTTGATGTCACATCTCATGCCATAGTATGGTTCTCAGGTTTGATAGAAGCATTGGGATATCACATCTCATGCTATTGGAGAGGTATCAGTATTGGATTTGGAAGGAGTTGGATATCCCATCTCATGCTATAGGAAGGGTCTCAGGTTGGAATGGGAAGGAGTTGGATATCACATTTCATGTTATAGGAAGGGTCTCAGGATTGGAATGGGAAGGACTTGGATATCACATCTCATGCTATAGGAAGGCTCTCAGGTTTGGAAGGAGAAGGAGTTGGATATCACATTTCATGTTAGAGGAAGGATCTCCGGTTTGGTATTAGAGGCCTTGAGATATCACATCTCATGCTATAGGAAGGGTCTCAGGTTGGAATGGGAAGGAGTTGGATATCACATTTCATGTTATAGGAAGGGTCTCAGGATTGGAATGGGAAGGTCTTGGATATCATATCTCATGCTATAGGAAGGCTCTCAGGTTTGGAAGGGGAAGGAGTTGGATATCACATTTCATGTTAGAGGAAGGATCTCAGGTTTGGTATTAGAGGCCTTGAGATATCACATCTCATGCTATAGGAAGGGTCTCAGGATTGGAATGGGAAGGAGTTGGATATCACATCTCAAGCTTTAGGAAGAGTCTCAGGTTTGGTATAAGCATTGAGATAGCACATCTCATGCTATAGGAAGGGTCTCAGGATTGGAATGGGAAGGAGTTGGATATCACATCTCATGTTATAGGAAGGATCTCAGGTTTGGTATTAGAAGCATTGAGACATCACATCTCATGCTATAGGAAGGGTCTCAGGATTGGAATGGGAAGGAGTTGGATATCACATCTCATGCTATAGGAAGGGTCTCAGATTTGGAATAAGCATTGAGATATCACATCTCTGCTATCGGAAGGGTCTCAGGATTGGAATGGGAAGGAGTTGGATATCCCATCTCATGCTATAGGGAGGGTCTCAATTTTGATATTAGAAGCATTGAGATAACAAATCTCATGATATCGGAAGGGTCTCAGGATTGGAATGGGAAGGAGTTGGATATCACATCTCATGATAAAGGAAGGGTCTCAGGTTTGGTATAAGCATTGAGATAGCACATCTCATGCTATAGGAAGGGTCTCAGGATTGGAATGGGAAGGAGTTGGATATCACATCTCATGTTATAGGAAAGATCTCAGGTTTGGTATTAGAAGCATTGAGACATCACATCTCATGTTATAGGAAGGGTCTCAGGATTGGAATGGGAAGAAGTTGGATATCACATCTCATGCTATAGGAAGGGTCTCAGGTTTGGAAGGGGAAGGAGTTGGATATCCAATCTCATGTTATAGGACTGGTCTCAGGTTTGGTATTAGAAGCATTGAGATATCACATCGCATGCTATAGGAAGGTTCTCAGGTTTGGAATGGGGAGGAATTGGATATCACATCTCATGTCATAGGAAGGATCTCAGGTTTGGTATTAGAAGCATTGACATATCACATCTCATGCTATAGGAATGGTCTCAGGATTGGAATGGGAAGGAGTTGGATATTACATTCCTGCTATAGGAAGGGTCTCATGTTTGGAATGGGAATGTGTTGGATATCACATATGCTATAGGAAGGGTCTCAGGTTTGGAATGGGAAGGAGTTGGATATCACATCTCATGTTATAGGAAGGGTCTCAGGTTTGGTATAAGCATTGAGATATCACATCTCTGCTATCGGAAGTGTCTCAGGATTGGAATGGGAAGGTGTTGGATATCCCATCTCATGTTATAGGACGGGTCTCAGGTTTGTTATTAGAATCATTGAGATATCATATTGCATGCTGTAGGAAGAGTCTAAGGATTGGAATGGGAAGGAGTTGGATATCCCATCTCATGTTATAGGAAGAGTCTCAAGTTTGGTATTAGAAGCATTTAGATATCACATCTCATGCTATAGGAAGTGTCTCAGGATTGGAATGGGAAGGAGTTGGATATCACATTTCATGTTAGAGGAAGGATCTCAGGTTTGGTATTAGAAGCATTGAGATATCACATCTCATGCTATAGGAAGGGTCTCAGGATTGGAATGGGAAGGAGTTGGATATCACATCTCATGCTATAGGAAGGGTCTCAGGTTTGGTATAAGCTTTGAGATATCACATCTCATGCTATAGGAAGGGTCTCAGGATTGGAATGGGAAGGAGTTGGATATCACATCTCATGTTATAGGAAGGATCTCAGGTTTGATATTAGAAGCATTGAGATATCATATCTCATGCTATAGGAAGGGTCTCAGGATTGGAATGGGAAGGAGTTGGATATTCCCATCTCATGTTATAGGAAGGGTCTCAGGTTTGGTATTAGAAGCATTGAGATATCACATCTCATGCTATAGGAAGGGTCTCAGGATTGGAATGGGAAGGACTTGGATATCACATCTCATGCTATAAGGAGGGTCTCAAGTTTGATATTAGAAGCATTGAGATATCACATCTCATGATATCGGAAGGGTCTCAGGGATGGAATGGGAAGGAGTTGGATATCACATCTCTTGATAAAGGAAGTGTCTAAGGTTTGGAAGGGGAAGGAGTTTGATATCACATCTCATGCCATAGTATGGGTCTCAGGTTTGGTAGAAGCATTGGGATATCACATCTCATGCTATCGGAAGGGTATCAGGATTGGATTTGGAAGGAGTTGGATATCCCATCTCATGCTATAGGAAGGGTCTCAGGTTGGAATGGGAAGGAGTTGGATATCACATCTCATGTTATAGGAAGGGTCTCAGGATTGGAATTAGAAGCACTTGGATATCACATCTCATGCTATAGGAAGGCTCTCAGGTTTGGAAGGGGAAAGAGTTGGATATCACATTTCATGTTAGAGGTAGGATCTCAGGTTTGGTATTAGAGGCATTGAGATATCACATCTCATTCTATCAGAAGAGTCTCAGGATTGGAATGGGAAGGAGTTGGATATCACATCTCATGCTAAAGGGAGGGTCTCAGGTTTGGAAGGGGAAGGATTTGGATATCACATCTCATGTTATAGGAAGGATCTCAGGTTTGGTATTAGAAGCATTGAGATATCAAGTCTCATGGTATAGGAAGGGTCTCAGAATTGGAATGGGAAGGAGTTGGATATCACATCTCAAGCTATAGGAAGAGTCTCAGGATTGGAATGGGAAGGAGTTTGATATCACATCTCATGATAAAGGAAGGGTCTAAGGTTTGGAAGGGGAAAGATTTGGATATCACATCTCATGTTATAGGACGGGTCTCAGGTTTGGTATTAGAAGCATTGAGATATCAAGTCTCATGGCATAGGAAGGGTCTCAGAATTGGAATGTGAAGGAGTTTGATATCACATCTCATGCCATAGTATGGGTCTCAGGTTTGGTAGAAGCATTGGGATATCACATCTCATGCTATTGGAAGGGTATCAGTATTGGATTTGGAAGTCTCAGGTTGGAATGGGAAGGAGTTGGATATCACATCTCAAGCTATAGGAAGAGTCTCAGGATTGGAATGGGAAGGAGTTTGATATCACATCTCATGCCATAGTATGGGTCTCAGGTTTGGTAGAAGCATTGGGATATCACATCTCATGCTATTGGAAGGGTATCAGTATTGGATTTGGAAGTCTCAGGTTGGAATGGGAAGGAGTTGGATATCACATTTCATGTTATAGGAAGGGTCTCAGGATTGGAATGGGAAGGACTTGGATATCATATCTCATGCTATAGGAAGGCTCTCAGGTTTGGAAGGGGAAGGAGTTGGATATCACATTTCATGTTAGAGGAAGGATCTCAGGTTTGGTATTAGAGGCCTTGAGATATCACATCTCATGCTATAGGAAGGGTCTCAGGATTGGAATGGGAAGGAGTTGGATATCCCATCTCATGCTATAGGGAGGGTCTCAATTTTGATATTAGAAGCATTGAGATAACAAATCTCATGATATCGGAAGGGTCTCAGGATTGGAATGGGAAGGAGTTGGATATCACATCTCATGATAAAGGAAGGGTCTAAGGTTTGGAAGGGGAAAGATTTGGATATCACATCTCATGTTATAGGACGGGTCTCAGGTTTGGTATTAGAAGCAGTGAGATATCAAGTCTCATGGTATAGGAAGGGTCTCAGAATTGGAATGGGAAGGAGTTGGATATCACATCTCAAGCTATAGGAAGAGTCTCAGGATTGGAATGGGAAGGAGTTTGATATCACATCTCATGCCATAGTATGGTTCTCAGGTTTGATAGAAGCATTGGGATATCACATCTCATGCTATTGGAGAGGTATCAGTATTGGATTTGGAAGGAGTTGGATATCCCATCTCATGCTATAGGAAGGGTCTCAGGTTGGAATGGGAAGGAGTTGGATATCACATTTCATGTTATAGGAAGGGTCTCAGGATTGGAATGGGAAGGACTTGGATATCACATCTCATGCTATAGGAAGGCTCTCAGGTTTGGAAGGAGAAGGAGTTGGATATCACATTTCATGTTAGAGGAAGGATCTCCGGTTTGGTATTAGAGGCCTTGAGATATCACATCTCATGCTATAGGAAGGGTCTCAGGTTGGAATGGGAAGGAGTTGGATATCACATTTCATGTTATAGGAAGGGTCTCAGGATTGGAATGGGAAGGTCTTGGATATCATATCTCATGCTATAGGAAGGCTCTCAGGTTTGGAAGGGGAAGGAGTTGGATATCACATTTCATGTTAGAGGAAGGATCTCAGGTTTGGTATTAGAGGCCTTGAGATATCACATCTCATGCTATAGGAAGGGTCTCAGGATTGGAATGGGAAGGAGTTGGATATCACATCTCAAGCTTTAGGAAGAGTCTCAGGTTTGGTATAAGCATTGAGATAGCACATCTCATGCTATAGGAAGGGTCTCAGGATTGGAATGGGAAGGAGTTGGATATCACATCTCATGTTATAGGAAGGATCTCAGGTTTGGTATTAGAAGCATTGAGACATCACATCTCATGCTATAGGAAGGGTCTCAGGATTGGAATGGGAAGGAGTTGGATATCACATCTCATGCTATAGGAAGGGTCTCAGATTTGGAATAAGCATTGAGATATCACATCTCTGCTATCGGAAGGGTCTCAGGATTGGAATGGGAAGGAGTTGGATATCCCATCTCATGCTATAGGGAGGGTCTCAATTTTGATATTAGAAGCATTGAGATAACAAATCTCATGATATCGGAAGGGTCTCAGGATTGGAATGGGAAGGAGTTGGATATCACATCTCATGATAAAGGAAGGGTCTAAGGTTTGGAAGGGGAAAGATTTCGATATCACATCTCATGTTATAGGACGGGTCTCAGGTTTGGTATTAGAAGCATTGAGATATCAAGTCTCATGGTATAGGAAGGGTCTCAGAATTGGAATGGGAAGGAGTTGGATATCACATCTCAAGCTATAGGAAGAGTCTCAGGATTGGAATGGGAAGGAGTTTGATATCACATCTCATGCCATAGTATGGTTCTCAGGTTTGATAGAAGCATTGGGATATCACATCTCATGCTATTGGAAGGGTATCAGTATTGGATTTGAAAGGAGTTGGATATCCCATCTCATGCTATAGGAAGGGCCTCAGGTTGGAATGGGAAGGAGTTGGATATCACATTTCATGTTATAGGAAGGGTCTCAGGATTGGAATGGGAAGGACTTGGATATCATATCTCATGCTATAGGAAGGCTCTCAGGTTTGGAAGGAGAAAGAGTTGGATATCACATTTCATGTTAGAGGAAGGATCTCAGGTTTGGTATTAGAGGCCTTGAGATATCACATCTCATGCTATAGGAAGGGTCTCAGGTTGGAATGGGAAGGAGTTGGATATCACATTTCATGTTATAGGAAGGGTCTCAGGATTGGAATGGGAAGGAGTTGGATATCACACCTCAAGCTTTAGGAAGGGTCTCAGGTTTGGTATAAGCATTGAGATAGCACATCTCATGCTATAGGAAGGGTCTCAGGATTGGAATGGGAAGGAGTTGGATATCACATCTCATGTTATAGGAAAGATCTCAGGTTTGGTATTAGAAGCATTGAGACATCACATCTCATGTTATAGGAAGGGTCTCAGGATTGGAATGGGAAGAAGTTGGATATCACATCTCATGCTATAGGAAGGTTCTCAGGTTTGGAATGGGGAGGAATTGGATATCACATCTCATGTCATAGGAAGGATCTCAGGTTTGGTATTAGAAGCATTGACATATCACATCTCATGCTATAGGAATGGTCTCAGGATTGGAATGGGAAGGAGTTGGATATTACATTCCTGCTATAGGAAGGGTCTCATGTTTGGAATGGGAATGTGTTGGATATCACATATGCTATAGGAAGGGTCTCAGGTTTGGAATGGGAAGGAGTTGGATATCACATCTCATGTTATAGGAAGGGTCTCAGGTTTGGTATAAGCATTGAGATATCACATCTCTGCTATCGGAAGTGTCTCAGGATTGGAATGGGAAGGTGTTGGATATCCCATCTCATGTTATAGGACGGGTCTCAGGTTTGTTATTAGAATCATTGAGATATCATATTGCATGCTGTAGGAAGGGTCTAAGGATTGGAATGGGAAGGAGTTGGATATCCCATCTCATGTTATAGGAAGAGTCTCAAGTTTGGTATTAGAAGCATTTAGATATCACATCTCATGCTATAGGAAGTGTCTCAGGATTGGAATGGGAAGGAGTTGGATATCACATTTCATGTTAGAGGAAGGATCTCAGGTTTGGTATTAGAAGCATTGAGATATCACATCTCATGCTATAGGAAGGGTCTCAGGATTGGAATGGGAAGGAGTTGGATATCACATCTCATGCTATAGGAAGGGTCTCAGGTTTGGTATAAGCATTGAGATATCACATCTCATGCTATAGGAAGGGTCTCAGGATTGGAATGGGAAGGAGTTGGATATCACATCTCATGTTATAGGAAGGATCTCAGGTTTGATATTAGAAGCATTGAGATATCATATCTCATGCTATAGGAAGGGTCTCAGGATTGGAATGGGAAGGAGTTGGATATTCCCATCTCATGTTATAGGAAGGGTCTCAGGTTTGGTATTAGAAGCATTGAGATATCACATCTCATGCTATAGGAAGGGTCTCAGGATTGGAATGGGAAGGACTTGGATATCACATCTCATGCTATAAGGAGGGTCTCAAGATTGATATTAGAAGCATTGAGATATCACATCTCATGATATCGGAAGGGTCTCAGGGATGGAATGGGAAGGAGTTGGATATCACATCTCATGATAAAGGAAGTGTCTAAGGTTTGGAAGGGGAAGGAGTTTGATATCACATCTCATGTCATAGTATGGGTCTCAGGTTTGGTAGAAGCATTGGGATATCACATCTCATGCTATCGGAAGGGTATCAGGATTGGATTTGGAAGGAGTTGGATATCCCATCTCATGCTATAGGAAGGGTCTCAGGTTGGAATGGGAAGGAGTTGGATATCACATCTCATGTTATAGGAAGGGTCTCAGGATTGGAATTAGAAGCACTTGGATATCACATCTCATGCTATAGGAAGGCTCTCAGGTTTGGAAGGGGAAAGAGTTGGATATCACATTTCATGTTAGAGGTAGGATCTCAGGTTTGGTATTAGAGGCATTGAGATATCACATCTCATTCTATCAGAAGAGTCTCAGGATTGGAATGGGAAGGAGTTGGATATCACATCTCATGCTAAAGGGAGGGTCTCAGGTTTGGAAGGGGAAGGATTTGGATATCACATCTCATGTTATAGGAAGGATCTCAGGTTTGGTATTAGAAGCATTGAGATATCACATCTCATGCTATCGGAAGGATCTCAGGTTTGGTATAGAAGCATTGAGATATCACATCTCATGCTATCAGAAGGTTCTCAGGATTGGAATGGGAAGGAGTTGGATATCACATATCATGCTAAAGGTAGGGTCTGAGGTTTGGAAGGGGAAGGATTTGGATATCACATCTCATGTTATCGGAAGGATCTCAGGTTTGGTATTAGAAGTATTGAGATATCACATCTCATGCTATAGGAAGGGTCTCAGGATTGGAATGGGAAGGAGTTGGTTATCACATCTCATGCTAAAGGAAGGGTCTCACGTTTGGTAGAAGCATTGAGATATCACATCTCATGCTATAGGAAGGGTCTCAGGATTGGAATGGGAAGGACTTAGATATCACATATCATGCTATAGGGAGGGTCTCAGTTTTGATATTAGAAGCATTGAGATATCACATCTCATGCTATCGGAAGTGTCTCAGGATTGGAATGGGAAGGAGCTGGATATCACATCTCATGCTAAAGGAAGGGTCTCAGGTTTGGAACGGGAAGGAGTTGGATATCACATCTCATGTTATAGGAAGGGTCTCAGGTTTGGTATAAGCATTGAGATATCACATCTCGTGCTATCGAAAGTGTCTCAGGATTGGAATGGGAAGGACTTGGATATCACATCTCATGCTATAGATAGGCTCTCAGGTTTGGAAAGGGAAGGAGTTGGATATCACATTTCATGTTAGAGGAAGGATCTCAGGTTTGGTATTAGAGGCATTGAGATATCAGATCTCAGGCTATAGGAAGGGTCTCAGGATTGGAATGGGAAGGAGTTGGATATCACATCTCATGCTATAGGAAGGGTCTCAGGATTGGAATGGGAAGGAGTTGGATATCACATCTCATGCTAGAGGAAGGGTCTCAGGTTTGGTATAAGCATTGAGATATCACATCGCGTGCTATAGGAAGGGTCTCAGGATTGGAATGGGAAGAAGTTGGATATCACATCTCATGCTATCAGAAGGGTCTCAGGATTGGAATGGGAAGGAGTTGTATATGACATCTCAGGCCATAGGAAGGGTCTCAGGATTGGTATAAGCATTGAGATATCACATCTCTGCTATCGGAAGGGTCTCAGGATTGGAATGGGAAGGAGTTGGATATCCCATCTCATGTTATAGGAAGGGTCTCAGGTTTGGTATTAGAAGCATTGAGATATCACATCTCATGCTATAGGAAGGGTCTCAGGATTGGAATGGGGAGGACTTGGATGTCACATCTCATGCTATAGGGAGGGCCTCAAGTTTGATATTAGAAGCATTGAGATAACAAATCTCATGATATCGGAAGGGTCTCAGGATTGGAATGGGAAGGAGTTGGATATCACATCTCATGATAAAGGAAGTGTCTAAGGTTTGGAAGGGGAAAGATTTGGATATCACATCTCATGTTATTGGACGGGTCTCAGGTTTGGTATTAGAAGCATTGAGATATCAAGTCTCATGGCATAGGAAGGGTCTCAGGTTTGGTATAAGCATTGAGATAGCACATCTCATGCTATAGGAAGGGTCTCGGGATTGGAATGGGAAGGAGTTGGATATCACATCTCATGTTATAGGAAGGATCTCAGGTTTGGTATTAGAAGCATTGAGACATCACATCTCATGCTATAGGAAGGGTCTCAGGATTGGAATGGGAAGGAGTTGGATATCACATCTCATGCTATAGGAAGGGTCTCAGATTTGGAATAAGCATTGAGATATCACATCTCTGCTATCGGAAGGGTGTCAGGATTGGAATGGGAAGGAGTTGGATATCCCATCTCATGCTATAGGGAGGGTCTCAATTTTGATATTAGAAGCATTGAGATAACAAATCTCATGATATCGGAAGGGTCTCAGGATTGGAATGGGAAGGAGTTGGATATCACATCTCATGATAAAGAAAGGGTCTAAGGTTTGGAAGGGGAAAGATTTGGATATCACATCTCATGTTATTGGACGGGTCTCAGGTTTGGTATTAGAAGCATTGAGATATCAAGTCTCATGGCATAGGAAGGGTCTCAGGTTTGGTATAAGCATTGAGATAGCACATCTCATGCTATAGGAAGGGGCTCAGGATTGGAATGGGAAGGAGTTGGATATCACATCTCATGTTATAGGAAGGATCTCAGGTTTGGTATTAGAAGCATTGAGACATCACATCTCATGCTATAGGAAGGGTCTCAGGATTGGAATGGGAAGGAGTTGGATATCACATCTCATGCTATAGGAAGGGTCTCAGATTTGGAATAAGCATTGAGATATCACATCTCTGCTATCGGAAGGGTCTCAGGATTGGAATGGGAAGGAGTTGGATATCCCATCTCATGCTATAGGGAGGGTCTCAATTTTGATATTAGAAGCATTGAGATAACAAATCTCATGATATCGGAAGGGTCTCAGGATTGGAATGGGAAGGAGTTGGATATCACATCTCATGATAAAGGAAGGGTCTAAGGTTTGGAAGGGGAAAGATTTGGATATCACATCTCATGTTATAGGACGGGTCTCAGGTTTGGTATTAGAAGCATTGAGATATCAAGTCTCATGGTATAGGAAGGGTCTCAGAATTGGAATGGGAAGGAGTTGGATATCACATCTCAAGCTATAGGAAGAGTCTCAGGATTGGAATGGGAAGGAGTTTGATATCACATCTCATGCCATAGTATGGTTCTCAGGTTTGATAGAAGCATTGGGATATCACATCTCATGCTATTGGAAGGGTATCAGTATTGGATTTGAAAGGAGTTGGATATCCCATCTCATGCTATAGGAAGGGCCTCAGGTTGGAATGGGAAGGAGTTGGATATCACATTTCATGTTATAGGAAGGGTCTCAGGATTGGAATGGGAAGGACTTGGATATCATATCTCATGCTATAGGAAGGCTCTCAGGTTTGGAAGGAGAAAGAGTTGGATATCACATTTCATGTTAGAGGAAGGATCTCAGGTTTGGTATTAGAGGCCTTGAGATATCACATCTCATGCTATAGGAAGGGTCTCAGGTTGGAATGGGAAGGAGTTGGATATCACATTTCATGTTATAGGAAGGGTCTCAGGATTGGAATGGGAAGGAGTTGGATATCACATCTCAAGCTTTAGGAAGGGTCTCAGGTTTGGTATAAGCATTGAGATAGCACATCTCATGCTATAGGAAGGGTCTCAGGATTGGAATGGGAAGGAGTTGGATATCACATCTCATGTTATAGGAAAGATCTCAGGTTTGGTATTAGAAGCATTGAGACATCACATCTCATGTTATAGGAAGGGTCTCAGGATTGGAATGGGAAGAAGTTGGATATCACATCTCATGCTATAGGAAGGGTCTCAGGTTTGGAAGGGGAAGGAGTTGGATATCCAATCTCATGTTATAGGACTGGTCTCAGGTTTGGTATTAGAAGCATTGAGATATCACATCGCATGCTATAGGAAGGTTCTCAGGTTTGGAATGGGGAGGAATTGGATATCACATCTCATGTCATAGGAAGGATCTCAGGTTTGGTATTAGAAGCATTGAGATATCACATCTCATGCTATAGGAATGGTCTCAGGATTGGAATGGGAAGGAGTTGGATATTACATTCCTGCTATAGGAAGGGTCTCATGTTTGGAATGGGAATGTGTTGGATATCACATATGCTATAGGAAGGGTCTCAGGTTTGGAATGGGAAGGAGTTGGATATCACATCTCATGTTATAGGAAGGGTCTCAGGTTTGGTATAAGCATTGAGATATCACATCTCTGCTATCGGAAGTGTCTCAGGATTGGAATGGGAAGGTGTTGGATATCCCATCTCATGTTATAGGACGGGTCTCAGGTTTGTTATTAGAATCATTGAGATATCATATTGCATGCTGTAGGAAGGGTCTAAGGATTGGAATGGGAAGGAGTTGGATATCCCATCTCATGTTATAGGAAGAGTCTCAAGTTTGGTATTAGAAGCATTTAGATATCACATCTCATGCTATAGGAAGTGTCTCAGGATTGGAATGGGAAGGAGTTGGATATCACATTTCATGTTAGAGGAAGGATCTCAGGTTTGGTATTAGAAGCATTGAGATATCACATCTCATGCTATAGGAAGGGTCTCAGGATTGGAATGGGAAGGAGTTGGATATCACATCTCATGCTATAGGAAGGGTCTCAGGTTTGGTATAAGCATTGAGATATCACATCTCATGCTATAGGAAGGGTCTCAGGATTGGAATGGGAAGGAGTTGGATATCACATCTCATGTTATAGGAAGGATCTCAGGTTTGATATTAGAAGCATTGAGATATCATATCTCATGTTATAGGAAGGGTCTCAGGATTGGAATGGGAAGGAGTTGGATATTCCCATCTCATGTTATAGGAAGGGTCTCAGGTTTGGTATTAGAAGCATTGAGATATCACATCTCATGCTATAGGAAGGGTCTCAGGATTAGAATGGGAAGGACTTGGATATCACATCTCATGCTATAAGGAGGGTCTCAAGTTTGATATTAGAAGCATTGAGATATCACATCTCATGATATCGGAAGGGTCTCAGGGATGGAATGGGAAGGAGTTGGATATCACATCTCATGATAAAGGAAGTGTCTAAGGTTTGGAAGGGGAAGGAGTTTGATATCACATCTCATGCCATAGTATGGGTCTCAGGTTTGGTAGAAGCATTGGGATATCACATCTCATGCTATCGGAAGGGTATCAGGATTGGATTTGGAAGGAGTTGGATATCCCATCTCATGCTATAGGAAGGGTCTCAGGTTGGAATGGGAAGGAGTTGGATATCACATCTCATGTTATAGGAAGGGTCTCAGGATTGGAATTAGAAGGACTTGGATATCACATCTCATGCTATAGGAAGGCTCTCAGGTTTGGAAGGGGAAAGAGTTGGATATCACATTTCATGTTAGAGGTAGGATCTCAGGTTTGGTATTAGAGGCATTGAGATATCACATCTCATTCTATCAGAAGAGTCTCAGGATTGGAATGGGAAGGAGTTGGATATCACATCTCATGCTAAAGGGAGGGTCTCAGGTTTGGAAGGGGAAGGATTTGGATATCACATCTCATGTTATAGGAAGGATCTCAGGTTTGGTATTAGAAGCATTGAGATATCACATCTCATGCTATCGGAAGGATCTCAGGTTTGGTATAGAAGCATTGAGATATCACATCTCATGCTATCAGAAGGTTCTCAGGATTGGAATGGGAAGGAGTTGGATATCACATCTCATGCTAAAGGTAGGGTCTGAGGTTTGGAAGGGGAAGGATTTGGATATCACATCTCATGTTATCGGAAGGATCTCAGGTTTGGTATTAGAAGTATTGAGATATCACATCTCATGCTATAGGAAGGGTCTCAGGATTGGAATGGGAAGGAGTTGGTTATCACATCTCATGCTAAAGGAAGGGTCTCAGGTTTGGTAGAAGCATTGAGATATCACATCTCATGCTATAGGAAGGGTCTCAGGATTGGAATGGGAAGGACTTAGATATCACATATCATGCTATAAGGAGGGTCTCAGTTTTGATATTAGAAGCATTGAGATATCACATCTCATGCTATCGGAAGTGTCTCAGGATTGGAATGGGAAGGAGCTGGATATCACATCTCATGCTAAAGGAAGGGTCTCAGGTTTGGAACGGGAAGGAGTTGGATATCACATCTCATGTTATAGGAAGGGTCTCAGGTTTGGTATAAGCATTGAGATATCACATCTCGTGCTATCGAAAGTGTCTCAGGATTGGAATGGGAAGGACTTGGATATCACATCTCATGCTATAGATAGGCTCTCAGGTTTGGAAAGGGAAGGAGTTGGATATCACATTTCATGTTAGAGGAAGGATCTCAGGTTTGGTATTAGAGGCATTGAGATATCAGATCTCAGGCTATAGGAAGGGTCTCAGGATTGGAATGGGAAGGAGTTGGATATCACATCTCATGCTATAGGAAGGGTCTCAGGATTGGAATGGGAAGGAGTTGGATATCACATCTCATGCTAGAGGAAGGGTCTCAGGTTTGGTATAAGCATTGAGATATCACATCTCGCGCTATAGGAAGGGTCTCAGGATTGGAATGGGAAGAAGTTGGATATCACATCTCATGCTATCAGAAGGGTCTCAGGATTGGAATGGGAAGGAGTTGTATATGACATCTCAGGCCATAGGAAGGGTCTCAGGATTGGTATAAGCATTGAGATATCACATCTCTGCTATCGGAAGGGTCTCAGGATTGGAATGGGAAGGAGTTGGATATCCCATCTCATGTTATAGGAAGGGTCTCAGGTTTGGTATTAGAAGCATTGAGATATCACATCTCATGCTATAGGAAGGGTCTCAGGATTGGAATGGGGAGGACTTGGATGTCACATCTCATGCTATAGGGAGGGCCTCAAGTTTGATATTAGAAGCATTGAGATAACAAATCTCATGATATCGGAAGGGTCTCAGGATTGGAATGGGAAGGAGTTGGATATCACATCTCATGATAAAGGAAGGGTCTAAGGTTTGGAAGGGGAAAGATTTGGATATCACATCTCATGTTATTGGACGGGTCTCAGGTTTGGTATTAGAAGCATTGAGATATCAAGTCTCATGGCATAGGAAGGGTCTCAGAATTGGAATGTGAAGGAGTTGGATATCACATCTCAAGCTATAGGAAGAGTCTCAGGATTGGAATGGGAAGGAGTTTGATATCACATCTCATGCCATAGTATGGGTCTCAGGTTTGGTAGAAGCATTGGGATATCACATCTCATGCTATTGGAAGGGTATCCGTATTGGATTTGGAAGGAGTTGGATATCCCATCTCATGCTATAGGAAGGGTCTCAGGTTGGAATGGGAAGGAGTTGGATATCACATTTCATGTTATAGGAAGGGTCTCAGGATTGGAATGGGAAGGACTTGGATATCATATCTCATGCTATAGGAAGGCTCTCAGGTTTGGAAGGAGAAGGAGTTGGATATCACATTTCATGTTAGAGGAAGGATCTCAGGTTTGGTATTAGAGGCCTCGAGATATCACATCTCATGCTATAGGAAGGGTCTCAGGATTGGAATGGGAAGGAGTTGGATATCACATCTCAAGCTTTAGGAAGGGTCTCAGGTTTGGTATAAGCATTTAGATAGCACATCTCATGCTATAGGAAGGGTCTCAGGATTGGAATGGGAAGGAGTTGGATATCACATCTCATGTTATAGAAAGGATCTCAGGTTTGGTATTAGAAGCATTGAGACATGACATCTCATGCTATAGGAAGGGTCTCAGGATTGGAATGGGAAGGAGTTGGATATCACATCTCATGCGATAGGAAGGGTCTCAGATTTGGTATAAGCATTGAGATATCACATCACTGCTATCGGAAGGGTCTCAGGATTGGAATGGGAAGGAGTTGGATATCCCATCTCATGCTATAGGGAGGGTCTCAATTTTGATATTAGAAGCATTGAGATAACAAATCTCATGATATCGGAAGGGTCTCAGCATTGGAATGGGAAGGAGTTGGATATCACATCTCATGATAAAGGAAGGGTCTAAGGTTTGGAAGGGGAAAGATTTGGATATCACATCTCATGTTATAGGACGGGTCTCAGGTTTGGTATTAGAAGCATTGAGATATCAAGTCTCATGGTATAGGAAGGGTCTCAGAATTGGAATGGGAAGGAGTTGGATATCACATCTCAAGCTATAGGAAGAGTCTCAGGATTGGAATGGGAAGGAGTTTGATATCACATCTCATGCCATAGTATGGTTCTCAGGTTTGATAGAAGCATTGGGATATCACATCTCATGCTATTGGAAGGGTATCAGTATTGGATTTGGAAGGAGTTGGATATCCCATCTCATGCTATAGGAAGGGTCTCAGGTTGGAATGGGAAGGAGTTGGATATCGCATTTCATGTTATAGGAAGGGTCTCAGGATTGGAATGGGAAGGACTTGGGTATCATATCTCATGCTATAGGAAGGCTCTCAGGTTTGGAAGGAGAAGGAGTTGGATATCACATTTCATGTTAGAGGAAGGATCTCAGGTTTGGTATTAGAGGCCTTGAGATATCACATCTCATGCTATAGGAAGGGTCTCAGGTTGGAATGGGAAGGAATTGGATATCACATTTCATGTTATATGAAGGGTCTCAGGATTGGAATGGGAAGGAGTTGGATATCACATCTCAAGCTTTAGGAAGGGTCTCAGGTTTGGTATAAGCATTGAGATAGCACATCTCATGCTATAGGAAGGGCCTCAGGATTGGAATGGGAAGAAGTTGGATATCACATCTCATGCTATAGGAAGGGTCTCAGGTTTGGAAGGGGAAAGAGTTGGATATCCAATCTCATGTTATAGGACTGGTCTCCGGTTTGGTATTAGAAGCATTGAGACATCACATCTCATGCTATAGGAAGGGTCTCAGGATTGGAATGGGAAGGAGTTGGATACCACATCTCATGCTATAGGAAGGGTCTCCATTTGGTATAAGCATTGAGATATCACATCTCATGCTATAGGAAGGATCTCAGGTTTGGTATTAGAAGCATTGAGACATCACATCTCATGCTATAGGAAGGGTCTCAGGGTTGGAATGGGAAGGAGTTGGATATCGCATCTCATCCAATAGGAAGGGTCTCAGGTTTGGAATGGGAAGGAATTGGATATCACATCTCATGTTATAGGAAGGATCTCAGGTTTGGTATTAGAAGCATTGAGATATCACATCTCATGCTATAGGAAGAGTCTCAGGATTGGAATGTGAAGGATTTGGATATCACATCTCATGCTAAAGGAAGGGTCTCAGGTTTGGTAGAAGCATTGAGATATCACGTCTCTGCTATCGGAAGGGTCTCGGGATTGGATTGGGAAGGAGTTGGATATCCCTTCTCATGCTATAGGAAGGGTCTCAGGATTTGAATGGCAAGGAGTTGGATATCACATCTCATGCCATAGGAAGGGTCTCAGGTTTGGTATAAGCATTGAGATATCACATCTCTGCTATCGGAAGGGTCTCAGGATTGGATTGGGAAGGAGTTGGATATCCCTTCTCATGCTATAGGAAGTGTCTCAGGTTGGAATGGGAAGGAGTTGGATATCACATCTCATGTTATAGGAAGGGTCTCAGGATTGGAATGGGAAGGATTTGGATATCACATCTCTTGCTATAGGAAGGGTCTCAGGATTGGAATGGGTAGGAGTTGGATATTACGTTCTTGCTATAGGAAGGGTCTTATGTTTGGAATGGGAAGGAGTTGGATATCACATATGCTATAGTTAGTGTCTCAGGTTTGGAACGGGAAGGAGTTGGATATCACATCTCATGTTATAGGAAGGGTCTCAGGTTTGGTATAAGCATTGAGATATCACATCTCTGCTATCGGAAGCGGCTCAGGATTGGAATGGGAAGGAGTTGGATATCCCATCTCATG
Source organism: Ambystoma mexicanum (assembly GCF_040938575.1). Lineage (NCBI taxonomy): Eukaryota > Metazoa > Chordata > Amphibia > Caudata > Ambystomatidae > Ambystoma > Ambystoma mexicanum. Next base: position 8,484,575 of record NW_027182433.1, read on the forward strand.
TTATAGTAAGAGTCTCTGGTTTGGTATTAGAATCATTGAGATATCACATCGCATGCTGTAGGAAGGGTCTAAGGATTGGAATGGGATGGACTTGGATATCACATCTCATGCTATAGGTAGGCTCTCAGGTTTGGTATAAGCATTGAGATATCACATCTCATGCTATAGGAAGGGTCTCAGGATTGGAATGGGAAGGAGTTGGATATCCCTTCTCATGCTATAGGAAGGGTCTCAGGATTTGAATGGCAAGGAGTTGGATATCACATCTCATGCTATCGGAAGTGTCTCAGGATTGGAATGGGAAGGAGCTGGATATCACTTCTCATGCTAAAGGAAGGGTCTCAGGTTTGGAACGGGAAGGAGTTGGATAGCCGATCTCATGTTATAGGAAGGGTCTCAGGTTTGGTATAAGCATTGAGATATCACATCTCTGCTATCGGAAGTGTCTCAGGATTGGAATGGGAAGGAGTTGGATATCCCATCTCATGTTATAGGACAGGTCTCAGGATTGTTATTAGAATCATTGAGATATCATATTGCATGCTGTAGGAAGGGTCTAAGGATTGGAATGGGAAGGACTTGGATATCACATCTCATGCTATGGATAGGCTCTCAGGTTTGGAAAGGGAAGGAGTTGGATATCACATTTCATATTAGAGGAAGGATCTCAGGTTTGGTATTAGAGGCATTGAGATATCACATCTCATGCTATAGGAAGCGTCTCAGGATTGGAATGGAAGGAGTTGGACATCACATCTCATGTTATAGGAAGGATCTCAGGTTTGGTATTAGAAGCATTGAGACATCACATCTCATGCTATAGGAAGGGTCTCAGGATTGGAATGGGAAGGAGTTGGATATCACATCTCATGCTATAGGAAGGGTCTCTGGTTTGGTATAAGCATTGAGCTATCACATCTCATGCTATAGGAAGGGTCTCAGGATTGGAATGGGAAGGAGTTGTATATGACATCTCATGCCGTAGGAAGTGTCTCAGGTTTGGTATAAGCATTGAGATATCACATCTCTGCTATCGGAAAGGTCTCAGGATTGGAATGGGAAGGAGTTGGATATCCCATCTCATGTTATAGGGAGGGTCTCAAGTTTGATATTAGAAGCATTGAGATGTCTCAGGTTTGGTATAAGCATTGAGATATCACATCTCTGCTATCGGAAGGGTCTCAGGATTGGAATGGGAAGGACTAGGATATCACATCTCATGCTATAGGAAGGGTCTCAGGATTGGAATGGGAAGGACTTGGATATCACATCTCATGTTATAGGAAGGGTCTAAGGTTTGGAAGGGGAAGGATTTGGATATCACATCTCATGTTATAGGATGGGTCTCAGGAATGGAATGGGAAGGACTTGGATATCACATCTCATGATAAAGGAAGGGTCTAAGGTTTGGAAGGGGAAGGATTTGGATATCACATCTCATGTTATAGGACGGGTTTCAGGTTTGGTATTAGAAGCATTGTGATATCACATCTCATGCTATAGGAAGTGTCTCAGGATTGGAATGGGAAGGAGTTGGATATCACATCTCATGCTATAGGAAGGGTTTCAGGTTTGGTAGAAGCATTGAGATATCACATCTCATGCTATAGGAAGAGTCTCAGGTTTGGGAAGGGAAGGATTTGGATTTCACATCTCATGTTATAGGATGGTTCTCATGTTTGGTTTTTGAAGCATTGAGATACCACATCTCATGCTATCGGAAGGGTCTCAGGTTTGGAATGGGAAGGAGTTGGATATCACATCTCATGTTATAGGAAGGATCTCATGTTTGGTATTAGAAGCATTGAGATATCACATCTCATGCTATAGGAAGGGTCTCCGGATTGGAATGTGAAGGATTTGGATATTACATCTCATTCTAAAGGAAGGGTCTCAGGTTTGGAATGGGAAGGAGTTGGATATGACATCTCTTGTTATAGGGTGGGTCTCAGGATTTGAATGGCAAGGAGTTGGATATCACATCTCATGCCATGGGAAGGGTCTCAGGTTTGGTATAAGCATTGAGATATCACATCTCTGCTATCGGAAGGGTCTCAGGATTGGATTGGGAATGAGTTGGATATCACTTCTCATGCTATAGGAAGGGTCTCAGGTTGGAATGGGAAGGAGTTGGATATCACATCTCATGTTATAGTAAGGGTCTCAGGATTGGAATGGGAAGGATTTGGATATCGCATCTCTTGCTATAGGAAGGGTCTCAGGATTTTTATTAGAAACATTGAGATATCACATCTCATGCTATAGGACTGGTCTCAGGATTGGAATGGAAAGGAGTTGGATATCACTTCTCATGCTAAAGGAAGGGTCTCAGTTTTGGTAGAAGCATTGAGATTTCACATATCATGCTATAGGAAGGATCTCAGGATTGGAATGGGAAGGAGTTGGATATCATATCTCATGCTATAGGAAGGGTCTCAGGTTTGGTATAAGCATTGAGATATCACATCTCTGCTATCGGAAGGGTCTCAGGATTGGAATGGGAAGGACTTAGATATCACATCTCATGCTATAGGGAGGGTCTCAGTATTGATATTAGAAGCATTGAGATATGACATCTCAAGCTATCAGAAGGGTCTCAGGTTAGGAAGGGAAAGGAGTTGGATATCACATTTCATGTTAGAGGAAGGATCTCAGGTTTGGTATTAGAGGCCTTGAGATATCACATCTCATGCTATAGGAAGGGTCTCAGGATTGGAATGGGAAGGAGTTGGATATCACATCTCATGTTATAGGAAAGATCTCAGGTTTGGTATTAGAAGCATTGAGACATCACATCTCATGTTATAGGAAGGGTCTTAGGATTGGAATGGGAAGGAGTTGTATATGACATCTCATGCCATAGGAAGGGTCTCAGGTTTGCTATACGCATTGAGATATCACATCACATGCTATAGGAAGGGTCTCAGGATTGGAATGAGAAGGACTTGAATATCACATCTCATGCTATAGGCAGGGTCTCAGGTTTGGAAAGGGAAGGAGATGGATATCACATTTCATGTTATAGGACGGGTCTCAGGTTTGGTATTAGAAGCATTGAGATATCACATCTCATGCTATAGGAAGAGTCTCAGGTTTGGGAAGGGAAGGATTTGGATTTCACATCTCATGTTTTAGGATGGTTCTCATGTTTGGTTTTTGAAGCATTGAGATATCACATCTCATGCTATCGGAAGGGTCTCAGGTTTGGAATGGGAAGGAGTTGGATATCACATCTCATGTTATAGGAAGGATCTCATGTTTGGTATTAGAAATATTGAGATATCACATCTCATGCTATAGGAAGGGTCTCCGGATTGGAATGTGAAGGATTTGGATATTACATCTCATGCTAAAGGAAGGGTCTCAGGTTTGGAATGAGAAGGAGTTGGATATGACATCTCTTGTTATAGGGAGGGTCTCAGGATTTGAATGGCAAGGAGTTGGATATCCCATCTCATGCCATAGGAAGGGTCTCAGGTTTGGCATAAGAAGGAGTTGGATATCCCATCTCATGCTATAGGAAGGGTCTCAGGTTGGAATGGGAAGGAGTTGGATATGACATCTCATGTTATAGGAAGGGTCTCAGGATTGGAATGGGAAGGACTTGGATATCACATCTCATGCTGTAGGAAGGCTCTCAGGTTTGGAAAGGGAAGGAGTTGGATATCACATTTCATGTTAGAGGTAGGATCTCAGGTTTGGTATTAGAGGCATTGATATATCACATCTCATTCTATCAGAAGGGTATCAGGATTGGAATGGGAAGGAGTTGGATATCACATCTCATGCTAAACGGAGGGTCTCAGGTTCGGAAGGGGAAGGATTTGGATATCACATCTCATGTTATAGGAAGGATCTCAGGTTTGGTATTAGAAGCATTGAGATATCACATCTCATGCTATCAGAAGGATCTCAGGTTTGGTATTAGAAGCATTGAGATATCACATGTCATGCTATAGGAAGGGTCTCCGGATTGGAATGTGAAGGATTTGGATATTACATCTCATTCTAAAGGAAGGGTCTCAGGTTTGGAATGGGAAGGAGTTGGATATGACATCTCTTGTTATAGGGTGGGTCTCAGGATTTGAATGGCAAGGAGTTGGATATCACATCTCATGGGAAGGGTCTCAGGTTTGGTATAAGCATTGAGATATCACATCTCTGCTATCGGAAGGGTCTCAGGATTGGATTGGGAACGAGTTGGATATCACTTCTCATGCTATAGGAAGGGTCTCAGGTTTGGTATAAGCATTGAGATATCACATCTCTGCTATCGGAAGGGTCTCAGGATTGGAATGGGAAGGACTTAGATATCACATCTCATGCTATAGGGAGGGTCTCAGTATTGATATTAGAAGCATTGAGATATGACATCTCAAGCTATCAGAAGGGTCTCAGGATTGGAATGGGAAGGAGTTGGATATCACATCTCATGCTATAGAAAGGGTCTCAGGTTAGGAAGGGAAAGGAGTTGGATATCACATTTCATGTTAGAGGAAGGATCTCAGGTTTGGTATTAGAGGCCTTGAGATATCACATCTCATGCTATAGGAAGGGTCTCAGGATTGGAATGGGAAGGAGTTGGATATCACATCTCATGTTATAGGAAAGATCTCAGGTTTGGTATTAGAAGCATTGAGACATCACATCTCATGTTATAGGAAGGGTCTTAGGATTGGAATGGGAAGGAGTTGTATATGACATCTCATGCCATAGGAAGGGTCTCAGGTTTGCTATACGCATTGAGATATCACATCACATGCTATAGGAAGGGTCTCAGGATTGGAATGAGAAGGACTTGAATATCACATCTCATGCTATAGGCAGGGTCTCAGGTTTGGAAAGGGAAGGAGATGGATATCACATTTCATGTTATAGGACGGGTCTCAGGTTTGGTATTAGAAGCATTGAGATATCACATCTCATGCTATAGGAAGAGTCTCAGGTTTGGGAAGGGAAGGATTTGGATTTCACATCTCATGTTTTAGGATGGTTCTCATGTTTGGTTTTTGAAGCATTGAGATATCACATCTCATGCTATCGGAAGGGTCTCAGGTTTGGAATGGGAAGGAGTTGGATATCACATCTCATGTTATAGGAAGGATCTCATGTTTGGTATTAGAAATATTGAGATATCACATCTCATGCTATAGGAAGGGTCTCCGGATTGGAATGTGAAGGATTTGGATATTACATCTCATGCTAAAGGAAGGGTCTCAGGTTTGGAATGGGAAGGAGTTGGATATGACATCTCTTGTTATAGGGAGGGTCTCAGGATTTGAATGGCAAGGAGTTGGATATCCCATCTCATGCCATAGGAAGGGTCTCAGGTTTGGCATAAGAAGGAGTTGGATATCCCATCTCATGCTATAGGAAGGGTCTCAGGTTGGAATGGGAAGGAGTTGGATATGACATCTCATGTTATAGGAAGGGTCTCAGGATTGGAATGGGAAGGACTTGGATATCACATCTCATGCTGTAGGAAGGCTCTCAGGTTTGGAAAGGGAAGGAGTTGGATATCACATTTCATGTTAGAGGTAGGATCTCAGGTTTGGTATTAGAGGCATTGATATATCACATCTCATTCTATCAGAAGGGTATCAGGATTGGAATGGGAAGGAGTTGGATATCACATCTCATGCTAAACGGAGGGTCTCAGGTTCGGAAGGGGAAGGATTTGGATATCACATCTCATGTTATAGGAAGGATCTCAGGTTTGGTATTAGAAGCATTGAGATATCACATCTCATGCTATCAGAAGGATCTCAGGTTTGGTATTAGAAGCATTGAGATATCACATGTCATGCTATAGGAAGGGTCTCAGGATTGGAATGGGAAGGAGTTGGATATCACATCTCATGTTATAGGAAGGATCTCAGGTTTGGTATTAGAAGCATTGAGATATCACATCTCATGCTATAGGACTGGTCTCAGGATTGGAATGGGAAGGAGTTGGATATCACATCTCATGCTAAAGGAAGGGTCTCAGTTTTGGTAGAAGCATTGAGATTTCACATATCATGCTATAGGAAGGGTCTCAGGATTGGAATGGGAAGGAGTTGGATATCATATCTCATGCTATAGGAAGGGTCTCAGGTTTGGTATAAGCATTGAGATATCACATCTCTGCTATCGGAAGGGTCTCAGGATTGGAATGGGAAGGACTTAGATATCACATCTCATGCTATAGGGAGGGTCTCAGTATTGATATTAGAAGCATTGAGATATCACATCTCAAGCTATCGGAAGGGTCTCAGGATTGGAATGGGAAGGAGTTGGATATCACATCTCATGTTAGAGGAAGGATCTCAGGTTTGGTATTAGAGGCCTTAAGATATCACATCTCATGCTATAGGAAGGGTCTCAGGATTGGAATGGGAAGGAGTTGGATATCACATCTCATGTTATAGGAAAGATCTCAGGTTTGGTATTAGAAGCATTGAGACATCACATCTCATGTTATAGGAAGGGTCTTAGGATTGGAATGGGAAGGTGTTGTATATGACATCTCATGCCATAGGAAGGGTCTCAGGTTTGGTATACGCATTGAGATATCACATCACATGCTATAGGAAGGGTCTCAGGATTGGAATGGGAAGGACTTGAATATCACATCTCATGCTATAGGCAGGGTCTCAGGTTTGGAAAGGGAAGGAGATGGATATCACATTTCATGTTAGAGGTAGGATCTCAGGTTTGGTATTAGAGGCATTGAGATATCACATCTCATGCTATCAGAAGGGTCTCAGGATTGGAATGGGATGGAGTTGTATATCACATCTCATGCTAAAGGGAGGGTCTCAGGTTTGGAAGGGGAAGGATTTGGAAATCACATCTCATGTTATAGGAAGGATCTCAGGTTTGGTATTAAAAGCATTGAGATATCACATCTCATGCTATCGGAAGTATCTCAGGTTTGGTATTAGAGGCATTGAGATATCACATCTCATGCTATCATAAGGGTCTCAGGATTGGAATGGGAAGGAGTTGGATATCACATCTCATGTTATAGGAAGGATCTCAGGTTTGGTATTAGAAGCATTGAGATATCACATCTCATGCTATAGGAGGGGTCTCAGGATTGGAATGGGAAGGAGTTGGATATCACATCTCATGCTATAGGAAGGGTCTCAGGTTTGGAACGGGAAGGAGTTAGATATCACATCTCATGTTATAGGAAGAGTCTCAGGTTTGGTATAAGCATTGAGATATCACATCTCTGCTATCGGAGGTGTCTCAGGATTGGGATGGGAAGGAATTGGATATCACATCTCATGCTATAGGAAGGGTATCAGGTTTGGAACGGGAAGGAGTTGGATATCCCATCTCATGTTATAGGACAGGTCTCAGGTTTGATATTAGAAGCATTGAGATATCACATCTCTGCTATTGGAAGGGTCTCAGGATTGGAATGGGAAGGACTTGGATATCAGAATTCATGTTATAGGAAGGGTCTCAGGTTTGGTATTAGAAGCATTGAGATATCACATCTCATGCTATAGGAAGGGTCTCAGGATTGAAATGGGAAGGACTTGGATATCACATCTCATGTTATAGGAAGGGTCTCAGGTTTGGTATTAGAAGCATTGAGATATCACATCTCATGCTATAGGAAGGGTCTCAGGAATGGAATGGGAAGGACTTGGATATCACATCTCATGATAAAGGAAGGGTCTAAGGTTTGGAAGGGGAAGGATTTGGATATCACATCTCATGTTATTGGACCGGTCTCAGGTTTGGTATTAGAAGCATTGAGATATCAAGTCTCATGGTATAGGACGGGAGTTTGATATCACATCTCATGCCATGGTATGGGTCTCAGGTTTTATAGAAGCATTGGGATATCACATATATCACATCTCATGCTATCGGAAGGGTATCAGGATTGGATTTGGAAGGAGTTGGATATCCCATCTCATGCTATAGGAAGGGTCTCAGGTTGGAATGGGAAGGAGTTGGATATGACATCTCATGTTATAGGAAGGGTCTCAGGATTGGAATGGGAAGGACTTGGATATCACATCTCATGCTGTAGGAAGGCTCTCAGGTTTGGAAAGGGAAGGAGTTGGATATCACATTTCATGTTAGAGGTAGGATCTCAGGTTTGCTATTCGAGGCATTGAGATATCACATCTCATGCTATCAGAAGGGTATCAGGATTGGAATGGGAAGGAGTTGGATATCACATCTCATGCTAAAGGGAAGGTCTCAGGTTCGGAAGGGGAAGGATTTGGATATCACATCTCATGTTATAGGAAGGATCTCAGGTTTGGTATTAGAAGCATTGAGATATCATATCTCATGCTATCTGAAGGATCTCAGGTTTGGTATTAGAAGCATTGACATATCACATCTCATGCTATAGGAAGGGTCTCAGGATTGGAATGGGAAGGAGTTAGATATCACATCTCATGTTATAGGAAGGATCTCAGGTTTCGTATTAGAAGCATTGAGATAGCACATCTCATGCTATAGGACTGGTCTCAGGATTGGAATGGGAAGGAGTTGGATATCACATCTCATGCTAAAGGAAGGGTCTCAGTTTTGGTAGAAGCATTGAGATTTCACATATCATGCTATAGGAAGGGTCTCAGGATTGGAATGGGAAGGAGTTGGATATCACATCTCATGCTATAGGAAGGGTCTCAGGTTTGGTATAAGCATTGAGATATCACATCTCTGCTATCGGAAGGGTCTCAGGATTGGAATGGGAAGGACTTAGATATCACATCTCATGCTATAGGGAGGGTCTCAGTATTGATATTAGAAGCATTGAGATATCACATCTCAAGCTATCGGAAGGGTCTCAGGATTGGAATGGGAAGGAGTCGGATATCACATCTCATGTTATAGGAAGAGTCTCATGCTAAGACCTGATAGACCCTTCCTATAACATGAGATGGGAATATCCAACTCCTTCCCATTCCAATCCTGAGACCCTTCCGATAGCAGAGATGTGATATCTCAATGCTTATACCAAACCTGAGACCCTTCCTATAGCATGAGATGTGATATCCAACTCCTTCCCATTCCAATACTGAGACCCTTCCTATAGCATGAGATGTGATATCTCAATGCTTCTAATATCAAACTTGAGACCCTCCCTATAGCATGAGATGTGATATCCAAGTCCTTCCCATTCCAATCCTGAGACACTTCCTATAGCATGAGATGTGATATCTCAATGCTTCTAATACCAAACCTGAGATTCTTCCTATAACATGAGATGGGATATCCAACTCCTTCCCATTCCAATCCTGAGACCCTTCCGAAAGCAGAGATGTGATATCTCAATGCTTATACCAAACCTGAGACCCTTCCTATGGCATGAGATGTCATATACAGATCCTTCCCATTCCAATCCTGAGACCCTTCCTATAGCATGAGATGTGATATCTCAATGCTTATACCAAACCTAAAACCCTTCCTATAGCATGAGATGTGATATCCAACTCCTTCCCATTCCAATCCTGAGACCCTTCCTATAGCATGAGATGTGATATCCAATGGCTCTAATACCAAACCTGAGATCCTTCCTCTAACATGAAATGTGATATCCAACTCCTTCCCTTTCCAAACCTGAGAGCCTACCTATAGCATGAGATGTGATATCCAAGTCCTTCCCATTCCAATCCTTAGACCCTTCCTACAGCATGCAATATGATATCTCAATGATTCTAATAACAAACCTGAGACCCGTCCTATAACATGAGATGTGATATCCAACTCCTTCCCATTCCAATCCTGAGACACTTCCGATAGCAGAGATGTGATATCTCAATGCTTATACCAAACCTGAGACCCTTCCTATAACATGAGATGTGATATCCAATTCCTTCCCATTCCAAACCTGAGACCCTTCCTACAGCATGTGATGTGATATCTCAATGCTTCTAATACCAAACCTGAGACCAGTCCTATAACATGAGATGGGATATCCAACTCCTTCCCGTTCCAAACCTGAGACCCTTCCTATAGCATGAGATGTGATATCCAACTCCTTCCCATCCCAATCCTGAGACACTTCCGATTGCAGAGATGTGATATCTCAATGCTTATACCAAATGTGAGACTCTTCCTATAACATGAGATGTGATATCCAACTCCTTCCCGTTCCAAACCTGAGATCCTTCCTATAGCATGAGATGTGATATCCAACTCCTTCCCATTCCAATCCTGAGACCCTTATGATAGCATGAGATGTGATATCTCAATGCCTCTAATACCAAATCTGAGATTCTTCCGATAGCATATGTGATATCTCAATGCTTCTTATACCAAACATGAGATCCTTCCTATAACATGAGATGTGATTTCCAAATCCTTCCCCTTCCAAACCTGAGACCCTCCCTTTAGCATGAGATGTGATATCCAAGTCCTTCCCATTCCAATCCTGAGACCCTTCCTATAGCATGTGATGTGATATCTCAATGCTTATACCAAACCTGAGACCCTTCCTATGGCATGAGATGTCATATACAACTCCTTCCCATTCCAATCCTGAGCCCTTCCTATATCATGAGATGTGATATCTCAATGCTTATACCAAACCTGAGACTCTTCCTATAGCATGAGATGTGATATCCAACTTCTTCCCATTCCAATCCTGAGACCCTTCCAATAACATGAGATGTGTTGTCTCAATGCTTCTAATACCAAACCTGAGATCTTTCCTATAACATGAGGTGTGATATCCAACTCCTTCCCATTCCAATCCTGAGGCCCTTCCTATAGCATGTGATGTGATATCCCAATGCTTATACCAAACCTGAGACCCTTCCTATAGCTTGAGATGTGATATCCAACTCCTTCCCATTCCAATCCTGAGACCCTTCCTATATCATGAGATGTGATATCTCAATACTTCTAATACCAAACCTGAGATCCTTCTGATAACATGAGATGTGATATCCAAATCCTTCCCCTTCCAAACCTGAGACCCTCCCTTTAGCATGAGATGTGATATCCAACTCCTTCCGATTCCAATCCTGGACCATTCTGATAGCATGAGATGTGATATCTCAATGCTTCTAATACCAAAGCTGAGATCCTTCCGATAGCATGAGATGTGATATCTCAATGCTTCTAATACCAAACCTAAGATCCTTCTTATAACATGAGATGTGATATCCAAATCCTTCCCCTTCCAAACCTGAGACCCTCCCTTTAGCATGAGATGGGATATCCAGCTCCTTCCAAATCCAATCCTGATACCCTTCCGATAGCATGAGATGTGATATCCCAATGCTTATACCAAACCTGAGACCCATACTATTGCATGAGATGTGATATCAAACTCCTTCCCATTCCAATCCTGAGACCCTTCCTATAGCTTGAGATGTGATATCCAACTCCTTCTCATTCCAATTCTGAGACCCTTCCTATACCATAAGACTTGATATCTCAGTGCTTCTAATACCAAACCTGAGACCCGTCCTATAACATGAGATGTGATATCCAAATCCTTCCCCTTCCAAACCTTAGACCCTTCCTTTATCATGAGATGTGATATCCAACTCCTTCCCATTCCAATCCTGAGACCCTTCCGATATCGTGAGATGTGATATCTCAATGCTTCTAATATCAAACTTGAGACCCTCCCTATAGCATGAGATGGATTATCCAAGTCCTTCCCATTCCAATCCTGAGACACTTCCTATAGCATGAGATGTGATATCTCAATGCTTCTAATACCAAACCTGAGACCCTTCCTATAACATGAGATGGGAATATCCAACTCCTTCCCATTCCAATCCTGAGACCCTTCCGATAGAAGAGATGTGATATCTCAATGCTTATACCAAACCTGAGATCCTTCCTATAGCATGAGATGTGATATCCTACTCCTTCCCATACCAATCCTGAGACCCTTCCTATAGCATAAGATGTGATATCTCAATGATTCTAATATCAAACTTGAGACCCTCCCTATAGCATGAGATGTGATATCCAAGTCATTCCCATTCCAATCCTGAGACACTTCCTATAGCATGAGATGTGATATCTCAATGCTTCTAATACCAAACCTGAGACTCTTCCTATAACATGAGATGGGATATCCAACTCCTTCCCATTCCAATCCTGAGACCCTTCCGATAGCAGAGATGTGATATCTCAAAGCTTATACCAAACCTGAGACCCTTCCTATGACTTGAGATCTCATAGACAACTCCTTCCGATTCCAATCCTGAGACCCTTCCGATAGCATGAGATGTGATATCTCAATGCTTATACCAAACCTGAGACCCTTCGTATAGCATGAGATGTGATATCCAACTCCTTCCCATTCCAATCCTGAGACCCTTCCTATAGCATGAGATGTGATATCTCAATGCTTCTAATACCAAACCTGAGATCCTTCGTTTAACATGAGATGTGATATCCAACTCCTTCCATTCCAATCCTGAGACCCTTCCTATAGCATGAGATGTGATATCTCAATGCTTATACCAAACCTGAGACCCTTCCTATAGCATGAGATGTGATATCCAACTCCTTCCCATTCCAATCCTGAGACCCTTCCTATAGCATGAGATGTGATATCTCAATGCCTCTAATACCAAACCTGAGATCCTTCCTCTAACATGAAATGTGATATCCAACTCCTTCCCTTTCCAAACCTGAGAGCCTATCCATAGCATGAGATGTGATATCCAAGTCCTTCCCATTCCAATCCTGAGACCCTTCCAATAACATGAGATGTGATGTCTCAATGCTTCTAATACCAAACCTGAGATCTTTCCTATAACATGAGATGTGATATCCAACTCCTTCCCATTCCAATCCTGAGGCCCTTCCTATAGCATGTGATGTGATATCTCAATGCTTATACCAAACCTGAGACCCTTCCTATAGTTTGAGATGTGATATCCAACTCCTTCCCATTCCAATCCTGAGACCCTTCCTATAGCATGATGTGATATCTCAATACTTCTAATACCAAACCTGAGATCCTTCTGATAACATGAGATGTGATATCCAAATCCTTCCCCTTCCAAACCTGAGACCCTCCCTTTAGCATGAGATGGAATATCCAACTCCTTCCGATTCCAATCCTGAGACCATTCTGATAGCATGAGATGTGATATCTCAATGCTTCTAATACCAAACCTGAGATCCTTCCGATAGCATGAGATGTGATATCTCAATGCTTCTAATACCAAACCTGAGATCCTTCCTATAACATGAGATGTGATATCCAAATCCTTCCCCTTCCAAACCTCTGACCCTCCCTTTAGCATGAGATGTGATATCCAACTCCTTCCCATTCCAATCCTGAGACCCTTCTGATAGCATGAAATGTGATATCTCAATGCCTCTAATACCAAACCTGAGATCCTACCTCTAACATGAAATGTGATATCCAACTCTTTCCCCTTCCAAACCTGAGAGCCTTCCTATAGCATGAGATGTGATATCCAAGTCCTTCCCATTCCAATCCTGAGACCCTTCCTATAACATGAGATGTGATATCCAACTCCTTCCCATTCCAACCTGAGACCCTTCCTATAGCATGAGATGGGATATCCAGCTCCTTCCAAATCCAATCCTGATACCCTTCCGATAGCATGAGATGTGATATCCCAATGCTTATACCAAACCTGAGACCCATACTATTGCATGAGATGTGATATCAAACTCCTTCCCATTCCAATCCTGAGACCCTTCCTATAGCTTGAGATGTGATATCCAACTCCTTCTCATTCCAATTCTGAGACCCTTCCTATACCATAAGACTTGATATCTCAGTGCTTCTAATACCAAACCTGAGACCCGTCCTATAACATGAGATGTGATATCCAAATCCTTCCCCTTCCAAACCTTAGACCCTTCCTTTATCATGAGATGTGATATCCAACTCCTTCCCATTCCAATCCTGAGACCCTTCCGATATTGTGAGATGTGATATCTCAATGCTTCTATCAAACTTGAGACTCTCCCTATAGCATGAGATGGATTATCCAAGTCCTTCCCATTCCAATCCTGAGACCCTTCCTATAGCATGAGATGTGATATCTCAATGCTTCTAATACCAAACCTGAGACCCTTCCTATAACATGAGATGGGAATATCCAACTCCTTCCCATTCCAATCCTGAGACCCTTCCGATAGAAGAGATGTGATATCTCAGTGCTTATACCAAACCTGAGATCCTTCCTATAGCATGAGATGTGATATCCTACTCCTTCCCATTCCAATCCTGAGACCCTTCCTATAGCATGAGATGTGATATCTCAATGCTTCTACCAAACCTGAGACCCTTCCTTTAGCATGAGATGTGATATCCAACTCCTTCCCATTCCAATCCTGAGACCCTTCCTATAGCATGAGATGTGATATCTCAATACTTCTAATACCAAACCTGAGATCCTTCCGATAACATGAGATGTGATATCTCAATACTTCTAATACCAAACCTGAGATCCATCCTATAACATGAGATGTGATATCCAAATCCTTCCCCTTCCAAACCTGAGACCCTCCCTTTAGCATGAGATGTGATATCCAACTCCTTCCCATTCCAATCCTGAGACCCTTCTGATAGCATAAGATATATCTCAATGCTTCTATACCAAACCTGAGATCCTTCTGATAGCATGAGATGTGATATCTCAATGCTTCTAATACCAAACCTGAGATCCTACCTCTAACATGAAATGTGATATCCAACTCTTTCCCCTTGCAAACCTGAGAGCCTTCCTATAGCATGAGATGTGATATCCAAGTCCTTCCCATTACAGTCCTCAGACCCTTCCTATAACATGAGATGTGATATCCAACTCCTTCCCATTCCAACCTGAGACCCTTCCTATAGCATGAGATGGGATATCCAACTCCTTCCAAATCCAATCCCGATACCCTTCCGATAGCATGAGATATGATATCCCAATGCTTCTACCAAACCTGAGACCCATATTATGGCATGAGATGTGATATCAAACTCCTTCCCATTCTAATCCTGAGACCCTTCCTATACCATGAGACTTGTTATCTCAATGCTTCTAATACCAAACCTGAGACCCGTCCTATAACATGAGATGTGATATCCAAATCCTTCCCCTTCCAAACCTTAGACCCTTCCTTTATCATGAGATGTGATATCCAACTCCTTCCCATTCCAATCTTGAGACCCCTCCGATATCATGAAATGTGATATCTCAATGCTTCTATCAAACTTGAGACCCTCCCTATAGCATGAGATGTGATATCCAAGTCCTTCCCATTCCAATCCTGAGACCCTTCCTATAGCATGAGATGTGTTATCTCAATGCTTCTAATACCAAACCTGAGACCCTTCCTATAACATGAGATGGGAATATCCAACTCCTTCCCATTCCAATCCTTAGACCCTTCCTACAGCATGCAATATGATATCTCAATGATTTTAATAAAAAACCTGAGACCCGTCCTATAACATGAGATGGGATATCCAACTCCTTCCCATTCCAATCCTGAGACACTTCCGATGGTAGAGATGTGATATCTCAATGTTTATACCAAACCTGAGACCCTTCCTATAACATGAGATGTGATATCCAACTCCTTCCCATTCCAATCCTGAGACCCTTCCTATAGCATGAGATGTGATATCCAACTCCATCCCATTCCAATCCTGAGACCCTTCTGATAGCATAAGATATGATATCTCAATGCTTCTATACCAAACCTGAGATCCTTCTGATAGCATGAGATGTGATATCTCAATGCTTCTAATACCAAACCTGAGATCCTACCTCTAACATGAAATGTGATATCCAACTCTTTCCCCTTGCAAACCTGAGAGCCTTCCTATAGCATGAGATGTGATATCCAAGTCCTTCCCATTCCAATCCTGAGACCCTTCCTATAACATGAGATGTGATATCCAACTCCTTCCCATTCCAACCTGAGACCCTTCCTATAGCATGAGATGGGATATCCAACTCCTTCCAAATCCAATCCCGATACCCTTCCGATAGCATGAGATGTGATATCCCAATGCTTCTACCAAACCTGAGACCCATATTATGGCATGAGATGTGATATCAAACTCCTTCCCATTCTAATCCTGAGACCCTTCCTATACCATGAGACTTGATATCTCAATGCTTCTAATACCAAACCTGAGACCCGTCCTATAACATGAGATGTGATATCCAAATCCTTCCCCTTCCAAACCTTAGACCCTTCCTTTATCATGAGATGTGATATCCAACTCCTTCCCATTCCAATCTTGAGACCCTTCCGATATCATGAAATGTGATATCTCAATGCTTCTATCAAACTTGAGACCCTCCCTATAGCATGAGATGTGATATCCAAGTCCTTCCCATTCCAATCCTGAGACCCGTCCTATAACATGAGATGGGATATCCAACTCCTTCCCATTCCAATCCTGAGACCCTTCCTATAGCATGAGATGTGATATCCAACTCCATCCCATTCCAATCCTGAGACCCTTCCTATAGCATGAGATGTGATATCCAACTCCATCCCATTCCAATCCTGAGACCCTTCCTATAGCATGAGATGTGATGTCTCAATGCTTCTAATACCAAACCTGAGATCCTTCCTTTAACATGAGATGTGATATCCAACTCCTTCCCATTCCAATCTTGAGACCCTTCCGATATCATGAAATGTGATATCTCAATGCTTCTATCAAACTTGAGACCCTCCCTATAGCATGAGATGTGATATCCAAGTCCTTCCCATTCCAATCCTGAGACCCGTCCTATAACATGAGATGGGATATCCAACTCCTTCCCATTCCAATCCTGAGACACTTCCGATGGTAGAGATGTGATATCTCAATGTTTATACCAAACCTGAGACCCTTCCTATAACATGAGATGTGATATCCAACTCCTTCCCATTCCAATCCTGAGACCCTTCCTATAGCATGAGATGTGATAACCAACTCCATCCCATTCCAATCCTGAGACCCTTCCTATAGCATGAGATGTGATGTCTCAATGCTTCTAATACCAAACCTGAGATCCTTCCTTTAACATGAGATGTGATATCCAACTCCTTCCATTCCAATCCTTAGACCCTTCCTACAGCATGCAATATGATATCTCAATGATTTTAATAAAAAACCTGAGACCCGTCCTATAACATGAGATGGGATATCCAACTCCTTCCCATTCCAATCCTGAGACACTTCCGATAGCAGAGATGTGATATCTCAATGTTTATACCAAACCCGAGACCCTTCCTATAACATGAGATGTGATATCCAACTCCTTCCCGTTCCAAACCTGAGACCCTTCCTTTAGCATGAGATGTGATATCCAGCTCCTTCCCATTCCAATCCTGAGACACTTCCGATAGCATGAGATGTGATATCTCAAGGCTTCTAATATCAAAACTGAGACCCTCTCTATAGCATGATATGTGATATCTAAGTCCTTCCCATTCCAATCCTGAGACCCTATAGCATGAGATGTGATATCTCAATGCTTATCCTTGATTCCTGTAGTAAATTGATTTCCTTTGCAGGCCGACTCCTGTCACGAATGCCTTGTCTGCATGCATTCTCCCCTGGCCATTCGCTCACCGTGGCTATTTGCCAACCCCCTTCCTCTCTCAGTGGATGGACTTCTCCATCCTTGCCTCCTACCACTCAACTCCGCCTACTTGGAGAATTCAACATGAACCTGTATGCTTCCTGACCTGGACTTTTACGAGATCTGCAACTCTTCATGTCGCTGGCCCTACACACTGCAGGGAATACTCGGGATTTTCTGATCTCAGACCTCCCCCTCTGTAACCCTCTCAACAATCCTCTCCCGTGGTGATCAAGTTCTCATCTCCAAAGAAGGCTAACTGCCAGCTATTCCTCCTCAGAGGAGTTCTCCCTTTCTGTCCCTGCTCCCTGCACAGTTTCGCGTTGCAAACACTCGCTTTCCTGCTCTCTGGTTTAGAGGCTTTTCCTTCTCAGAGGCCTTCTTCCTTTCTGCCCTTTTCGCGTTGCAAGTACTCGCTTCCCAGCTCTCTGGTTTAGACGCGTGTTCCCTGCCTTCTCTCCTCTTCCCGCTGCCTTCAAATCAAAAAATGAGCTCCAAAAGATACACAGTGCTCAGAATGCTCTATAACACCCATTATTCAACATATAGCCGTAATCCGCTAGACGTATTGAAACGTGCTGTAAACTAGCAAAAACAGCTAGAAAATGTACTTTCCTCGCGTTTTTGTAAATGCTAATTCTGATGGGTTCCCATGTATGTACTGTCCGTGCGTTTGTTGTCGAATCCTGATGTTTTTAACCACTGTTCTCCCATACAAGGGGGGGGGGGGGGGGGTCAACGTCTACTGCTGTTCACAGGCTGAATGTATACGGCTGAAATCTTCAAGGCATTATCAGCTTTCCTGACTGTTTTGGAACGTGTATTTGCCATCTGTTAATGCAGTCGCCCTGTGTTCATCGTCCCTTCTACTTCACAGGCTGCACTCCCCTGGTGATCACATTCTCCTCTCCAGAGCAGGCTGACTACCAGCTGCTCCTCCTCATAGGCGTTCATCCTTTCTGTCCCTGCTCCCTGCACCGTTCCGCGTTGCATGTACTCGCTTCCCAGCTCTCTGATTTAGATGCGTGTTCCCTGCCTTCTCTCCTCTTCCTACAGCCTTCCAATGAGCTCCACAAGATAGTGTTCAGAATGCTTTATAACCCCATTATTCAACATATAGCTGTAACCCGCTAGACGTATTGAAACGTGCTAAAAAACGAGCAGAAACAGCTCGAAAATGTACTTTTCTCGCGTTTTGGTAAATGCGAATTCTGGTGGATTCCCGTTTTGTACTCTGTTCGTGCGTTTGTTCAGTCGAATCCTGGTCTTTTGAACCACTCTTCTCCCATACAAAGGACGGTCAAAATGTGTTCACAGGCTGAATTTATACTGCTGAAATGCTCGCTTCCCTGCTCTCTGGTTTAGATGCGTGTTCCCTGCCTTCTCTCCTCTTCCTACAGCCTTCCAATGAGCTCCACTAGATAGTGTTCAGAATGCTTTATAACCCCATTATTCAACATATAGCTGTAACCCGCTAGACGTATTGAAACGTGCTAAAAACGAGCAGAAACAGCTCGAAAATGTACTTTTCTCGCGTTTTGGTAAATGCGTATTCTGGTGGATTCCCATTTTGTACTCTGTTCGTGCGTTTGTTCAGTCGAATCCTGCCTGGTCTTTTGAACCACTCTTCTCCCATACAAAGGAGGGTCAAAATGTGTTGTTCACAGGCTGAATTTATACTGCTGAAATGCTCGCTTCCCTGCTCTCTGGTTTAGACGCGTGTACCCTGCATTTACCAAAACGCGAGGGAAGTACATTTTCTAGCTGTTTTTGCTAGTTTTTAGCACGTTTCAATACGTCTAGCGGGTTACAGCTATATGTTGAATAATGGGGTTATAAAGCATTCTGAACACTATCTTGTGGAGCTCATTGGAAGGCTGTAGGAAGAGGAGAGAAGGCAGGGAACACGCATCTAAACCAGAGAGCTGGGAAGCGAGTACATGCAACGCGGAACGGTGCAGGGAGCAGGGACAGAAAGGATGAACGCCTATGAGGAGGAGCAGCTGGTAGTCAGCCTGCTCTGGAGAGGAGAATGTGATCACCAGGGGAGTGCAGCCTGTGAAGTAGAAGGGACGATGAACACAGGGCGACTGCATTAACAGATGGCAAATACACGTTCCAAAACAGTCAGGAAAGCTGATAATGGCTTGAAGATTTCAGCCGTATACATTCAGCCTGTGAACAGCAGTAGACGTTGACCCCCCCCCCCCTTGTATGGGAGAACAGTGGTTAAAAACATCAGGATTCGACAACAAACGCACGAACAGTACATACATGGGAACCCATCAGAATTAGCATTTACAAAAACGCGAGGAAAGTACATTTTCTAGCTGTTTTTGCTAGTTTACAGCACGTTTCAATACGTCTAGCGGATTACGGCTATATGTTGAATAATGGGTGTTATAGAGCATTCTGAGCACTGTGTATCTTTTGGAGCTCATTTTTTGATTTGAAGGCAGCGGGAAGAGGAGAGAAGGCAGGGAACACGCGTCTAAACCAGAGAGCTGGGAAGCGAGTACTTGCAACGCGAAAAGGGCAGAAAGGAAGAAGACCTCTGAGAAGGAAAAGCGTCTAAACCAGAGAGCAGGAAAGCGAGTGTTTGCAACGCGAAACTGTGCAGGGAGCAGGGACAGAAAGGGAGAACTCCTCTGAGGAGGAATAGCTGGCAGTTAGCCTTCTTTGGAGATGAGAACTTGATCATCACGGGAGAGGATTGTTGAGAGGGTTACAGAGGGGGAGGTCTGAGATCAGAAAATCCCGAGTATTCCCTGCAGTGTGTAGGGCAAGCGACATGAAGAGTTGCAGATCTCGTAAAAGTCCAGGTCAGGAAGCATACAGGTTCATGTTGAATTCTCCAAGTAGGCGGAGTTGAGTGGTAGGAGGCAAGGATGGAGAAGTCCATCCACTGAGAGAGGAAGGGGGTAGGCAAATAGCCACGGTGAGCGAATGGCCAGGGGAGAATGCATGCACACAAGGCATTCGTGACAGGAGTCGGCCTGCAAAGGAAATCAATTTACTACAGGAATCAAGGATAAGCATTGAGATATCACATCTCATGCTATAGGGTCTCAGGATAGGAATGGGAAGGACTTAGATATCACATATGCTATAGAGAGGGTCTCAGTTTTGATATTAGAAGCCTTGAGATATCACATCTCATGCTATCGGAAGTGTCTCAGGATTGGAATGGGAAGGAGCTGGATATCACATCTCATGCTAAAGGAAGGGTCTCAGGTTTGGAACGGGAAGGAGTTGGATATCACATCTCATGTTATAGGAAGGGTCTCGGGTTTGGTATAAACATTGAGATATCACATCTCTGCTATCGGAAGTGTCTCAGGATTGGAATGGGAAGGAGTTGGATATCCCATCTCATGTTATAGGACGGGTCTCAGGTTTTTTATTAAAATCATTGAGATATCATATTGCATGCTGTAGGAAGGGTCTAAGGATTGGAATGGAAGGAGTTGGATATCACATCTCATGTTAAAGGAAGGATCTCAGGTTTGGTATTAGAAGCATTGAGACATCACATCTCATGCTATAGGAAGGGTCTCAGCATTGGAATGGGATGGAGTTGGATATCACATCTCATGCTATAGGAAGGGTCTCAGGATTGGAATGGGAAGGAGTTGGATATCACATCTCATGTTATAGGAAGGGTCTCAGGTTTGGTATAAACATTGGGATATCACATCTCTACCATCGGAAGTGTCTCAGGATTGGAATGGGAAGGAGTTGGATATCCCATCTCATGTTATAGGACGGGTCTCAGGTTTTTTATTAAAATCATTGAGATATCATATTGCATGCTGTAGGAAGGGTCTAAGGATTGGAATGGGAAGGAGTTGGATATTCCCATCTCATGTTATAGGAAGGGTCTCAGGTTTGGTATTAGAAGCATTGAGATATCACATCTCATGCTATAGGAAGGGTCTCAGGATTGGAATGGGAAGGACTTGGATATCACATCTCATGCTATAGGGAGGGTCTCAAGTTTGATAGAAGCATTGAGATATCACATTTCATGATATCGGAAGGGTCTCAAGATTGGAATGGGAAGGAGTTGGATATCACATCTCATGATAAAGGAAGGGTCTAAGGTTTGGAAGGGGAAGGATTTGGATATCACATCTCATGTTATAGGACGGGTCTCAGGTTTGGTATTAGAAGCATTGAGATATCAAGTCTCATGGTATAGGAAGGGTCTCAGGATTAGAATGGGAAGGAGTTTGATATCACATCTCATGCCATAATATGGGTCTCAGGTTTGGTAGAAGCATTGGGATATCACATCTCATGCTATCGGAAGGGTATCGGGATTGGATTTGGAAGGAGTTGGATATCCCATCTCATGCTATAGGAAGGGTCTCAGGTTGGAATGGGAAGGAGTTGGATATCACATCTCATGTTATAGGAAGGGTCTCAGGATTGGAATGGGAAGGACTTGGATATCACATCTCATGCTATAGGAAGGCTCTCAGGTTTGCAAGGGGAAAGAGTTGGATATCACATTTCATGTTAGAGGTAGGATCTCAGGTTTGGTATTAGAAGCATTGAGATATCACATCTCATGCTATCAGAAGGATCTCATGTTTGGTATAGAAGCATTGAGATATCATATCTTATGCTATGAGAAGGGTCTCAGGATTGGAATGGGATGGAGTTGGATATCACATCTCATGTTATAGGAAGGGTCTCAGGTTTGGTATAAACATTGAGATATCACATCTCTACCATCGGAAGTGTCTCAGGATTGGAATGGGGAGGAGTTGGATATCCCATCTCATGTTATAGGACGGGTCTCAGGTTTTTTATTAAAATCATTGAGATATCATATTGCATGCTGTAGGAAGGGTCTAAGGATTGGAATGGGAAGGAGTTGGATATTCCCATCTCATGTTATAGGAAGGGTCTCAGGTTTGGTATTAGAAGCATTGAGATATCACATCTCATGCTATAGGAAGGGTCTCAGGATTGGAATGGGAAGGACTTGGATATCACATCTCATGCTATAGGGAGGGTCTCAAGTTTGATAGAAGCATTGAGATATCACATTTCATGATATCGGAAGGGTCTCAAGATTGGAATGGGAAGGAGTTGGATATCACATCTCATGATAAAGGAAGGGTCTAAGGTTTGGAAGGGGAAGGATTTGGATATCACATCTCATGTTATAGGACGGGTCTCAGGTTTGGTATTAGAAGCATTGAGATATCAAGTCTCATGGTATAGGAAGGGTCTCAGGATTAGAATGGGAAGGAGTTTGATATCACATCTCATGCCATAATATGGGTCTCAGGTTTGGTAGAAGCATTGGGATATCACATCTCATGCTATCGGAAGGGTATCGGGATTGGATTTGGAAGGAGTTGGATATCCCATCTCATGCTATAGGAAGGGTCTCAGGTTGGAATGGGAAGGAGTTGGATATCACATCTCATGTTATAGGAAGGGTCTCAGGATTGGAATGGGAAGGACTTGGATATCACATCTCATGCTATAGGAAGGCTCTCAGGTTTGCAAGGGGAAAGAGTTGGATATCACATTTCATGTTATAGGATGGATCTCAGGTTTGGTATTAGAAGTATTGAGATATCACATCTCATGCTATCAGAAGGATCTCAGGTTTGGTATAGAAGCATTGAGATATCATATCTTATGCTATCAGAAGGGTCTCAGGATTGGAATGGGAAGGAGTTGGATATCACATCTCATGCTAAAGGGAGGGTCTCAGGTTTGGAAGGGGAAGGATTTGGATATCACATCTCATGTTATAGGATGGATCTCAGGTTTGGTATTAGAAGTATTGAGATATCACATCTCATGTTATCGGAAGGATCTCAGGTTTGGTATTAGAAGTATTGAGATATCACATCTCATGCTGTAGGAAGGGTCTCAGGATTGGAATGGGAAGGAGTTGGATATCACATCTCATGCTAAAGGAAGGGTCTCAGGTTTGGTAGAAGCATTGAGATATCACATCTCATGCTATAGGAAGGGTCTCAGGATTGGAATGGGAAGGACTTAGATATCACATATGCTATAGGGAGGGTCTCAGTTTTGATATTAGAAGCATTGAGATATCACATCGTATGCTATCAGAAGTGTCTCAGGATTGGAATGGGAAGGAGTTGGATATCACATCTCATGCTAAAGGAAGGGTCTCAGGTTTGGAACGGGAAGGAGTTGGATATCACATCTCATGTTATAGGAAGGGTCTCAGGTTTGGTATAAACATTGAGATATCACATCTCTGCTATCGGACGTGTCTCAGGATTGGAATGGGAAGGAGTTGGATATCCCATCTCATGTTATAGGACGGGTCTCAGGTTTTTTATTAGAATCATTGAGATATCATATTGCATGCTGTAGGAAGGGTCTAAGGATTGGAATGGGAAGGACTTGGATATCACATCTCATGCTATAGATAGGCTCTCAGGTTTGGAAAGTGAAGGAGTTGGATATCACATTTCATGTTAGAGGAAGGATCTCAGGTTTGGTATTAGAGGCATTGAGATATCACATCTCATGCTATAGGAAGGGTCTCAGGATTGGAATGGGAAGGAGTTGGATATCACATCTCATGCTATAGGAAGGGTCTCAGGTTTGGTATAAGCATTGAGATATCACATCTCATGCTATAGGAAGGGTCTCAGGATTGGAATGGAAGGAGTTGGATATCACATCTCATGTTATAGGAAGGATCTCAGGTTTGGTATTAGAAGCATTGAGACATCACATCTCATGCTATAGGAAGGGTCTCAGGATTGGAATGGGAAGGAGTTGAATATGACATCTCATGCCGTAGGAAGGGTCTCAGGTTTGGTATTAGAAGCATTGAGACATCACATCTCATGCTATAGGAAGGGTCTGAGGATTGGAATGGGAAGGATTTGGATATCACATCTCCTGCTATGGGAAGGGTCTCAGGTTTGGTATAAGCAGTGAGATATCACATCTCATGCTATAGGAAGTGTCTCAGGATTGGAATGGGAAGGAGTTGGATATCACATCTCATGTTATAGGAAGGATCTCAGGTGTGGTATAAGCATTGAGATATCACATCTCTGCTATCGGAAGGGTCTCAAGATTGGAATGGGAAGGAGTTGGATATTCCCATCTCATGTTATAGGAAGGGTCTCAGGTTTGGTATTAGAAGCATTGAGATATCACATCTCATGCTATAGGAAGGGTCTCAGGATTGGAATGGAAGGAGTTGGATATCACATCTCATGTTATAGGAAGGATCTCAGGTTTGGTATTAGAAGCATTGAGACATCACATCTCATGCTATAGGAAGGGTCTAAGGATTGGAATGGGAAGGACTTGGATATCACATCTCATGCTATAGATAGGCTCTCAGGTTTGGAAAGTGAAGGAGTTGGATATCACATTTCATGTTAGAGGAAGGATCTCAGGTTTGGTATTAGAGGCATTGAGATATCATCTCATGCTATAGGAAGGGTCTCAGGATTGGAATGGGAAGGAGTTGGATATCACATCTCATGCTATAGGAAGGGTCTCAGGTTTGGTATAAGCATTGAGATATCACATCTCATGCTATAGGAAGGGTCTCAGGATTGGAATGGAAGGAGTTGGATATCACATCTCATGTTATAGGAAGGATCTCAGGTTTGGTATTAGAAGCATTGAGACATCACATCTCATGCTATAGGAAGGGTCTCAGGATTGGAATGGGAAGGAGTTGAATATGACATCTCATGCCGTAGGAAGGGTCTCAGGTTTGGTATAAGCAGTGAGATATCACATCTCATGCTATAGGAAGTGTCTCAGGATTGGAATGGGAAGGAGTTGGATATCACATCTCATGTTATAGGAAGGATCTCAGGTGTGGTATAAGCATTGAGATATCACATCTCTGCTATCGGAAGGGTCTCAAGATTGGAATGGGAAGGAGTTGGATATTCCCATCTCATGTTATAGGAAGGGTCTCAGGTTTGGTATTAGAAGCATTGAGATATCACATCTCATGCTATAGGAAGGGTCTCAGGATTGGAATGGGAAGGACTTGGATATCACATCTCATGCTATAGGGAGGGTCTCAAGTTTGATATTAGAAGCTTTGAGATATCACATCTCATGATATCGGAAGGGTCTCAGGATTGGAATGGGAAGGAGTTGGATATCACATCTCATGATAAAGGAAGGGTCTAAGGTTTGGAAGGGGAAGGATTTGGACATCACATCTCATGTTATATTACGGGTCTCAGGTTTGGTATTAGAAGCATTGAGATATCAAGTCTCATAGTATAGGAAGGGTCTCATAATTGGAATGGGAAGGAGTTGGATATCCCATCTCATGTTATAGGAAGAGTCTCTGGTTTGGTATTAGAATCATTGAGATATTCACATCGCATGCTGTAGGAAGGGTCTAAGGATTGGAATGGGATGGACTTGGATATCACATCTCATGCTATAGGTAGGCTCTCAGGTTTGGTATAAGCATTGAGATATCACATCTCATGCTATAGGAAGGGTCTCAGAATTGGAATGGGAAGGAGTTGGATATCACATCTCAAGCTATAGGAAGGGTCTCAGTATTGGAATGGGAAGGACTTGGATATCACATCTCATGCTATAGGAAGGCTCTCAGGTTTGGAAGGGGAAAGAGTTGGATATCTCATTTCATGTTAGAGGTAGGATCTCAGGTTTGGTATTAGAGGCATTGAGATATCACATCTCATGCTATCAGAAGGGTCTCAGGAATGGAATGGGAAGGAGTTAGATATCACATCTCATGCTAAAGGGAGGGTCTCAGGTTTGGAAGGGGAAGGATTTGGATATCACATCTCATGTTATAGGAAGGATCTCAGGTTTGGTATTAGAAGCATTGAGATATCACATCTCATGCTATCGGAAGGATCTCAGGTTTGGTATTAGAAGCATTGAGATATCACATCTCATGCTATCAGAAGAGTCTCAGGATTGGAATAGGAAGGAGTTGGATATTACATTTCATGCTAAAGGGAGGGTCTCAGGTTTGGAAGGGGAAGGATTTGGATATCACATCTCATGTTATCGGAAGGATCTCACGTTTGGTATTAGAAGTATTGAGATATCATATCTCATGCTATAGGAAGGGTCTCAGGATTGGAATGGGAAGGAGTTGGATATCACATCTCATGCTATAGGGAGGGTCTCAGGATTGGAATGGGAAGGACTTAGATATCACATATCATGCTATAGGGAGGGTCTCAGTTTTGATATTAGAAGCATTGAGATATCACATCTCATGCTATCGGAAGTGTCTCAGGATTGGAATGGGAAGGAGCTGGATATCACATCTCATGCTAAAGGAAGGGTCTCAGGTTTGGAACGAGAAGGATTTGGATATCACATCTCATGTTATAGGAAGGGTCTCAGGTTTGGTATAAGCATTGAGATATCACATCTCTGCTATCGGAAGTGTCTCAGGATTGGAATGGGAAGGAGTTGGATATCCCATCTCATGTTATAGGACGGGTCTCAGGTTTGTTATTAGAATCATTGAGATATCATATTGCAGGCTGTAGGAAGGGTCTAAGGGTTGGAATGTGAAGGACTTGGATATCACATCTCATGCTATAGATAGGCTCTTAGGTTTGGAAAGGGAAGGAGTTGGATATCACATTTCATGTTAGAGGAAGGATCTCAGGTTTGGTATTAGAAGCATTGAGATATCACATCTTATGCTATAGGAAGGGTCTCAGGATTGGAATGGGAAGCAGTTGGATATGACATATGCTATAGGAAGGGTCTCAGGTTTGGTATAAGCATTGAGATATCACATCTCATGCTAAAGGGAGGGTCTCAGGTTTGGAAGGGGAAGGATTTGGATATCACATCTCATGTTATAGGAAGGATCTCAGGTTTGGTATTAGAAGCATTGAGATATCACATCTCATGCTATCGGAAGGATCTCAGGTTTGGTATTAGAAGCATTGAGATATCGCATCTCATGCTATCAGAAGAGTCTCAGGATTGGAATAGGAAGGAGTTGGATATCACATTTCATGCTAAAGGGAGGGTCTCAGGTTTGGAAGGGGAAGGATTTGGATATCACATCTCATGTTATCGGAAGGATCTCACGTTTGGTATTAGAAGTATTGAGATATCATATCTCATGCTATAGGAAGGGTCTCAGGATTGGAATGGGAAGGAGTTGGATATCACATCTCATGCTATAGGGAGGGTCTCAGGATTGGAATGGGAAGGACTTAGATATCACATATCATGCTATAGGGAGGGTCTCAGTTTTGATATTAGAAGCATTGAGATATCACATCTCATGCTATCGGAAGTGTCTCAGGATTGGAATGGGAAGGAGCTAGATATCACATCTCATGCTAAAGGAAGGGTCTCAGGTTTGGAACGAGAAGGATTTGGATATCACATCTCATGTTATAGGAAGGGTCTCAGGTTTGGTATAAGCATTGAGATATCACATCTCTGCTATCGGAAGTGTCTCAGGATTGGAATGGGAAGGAGTTGGATATCCCATCTCATGTTATAGGACGGGTCTCAGGTTTGTGATTAGAATCATTGAGATATCATATTGCATGCTGTAGGAAGGGTCTAAGGGTTGGAATGTGAAGGACTTGGATATCACATCTCATGCTATAGATAGGCTCTTAGGTTTGGAAAGGGAAGGAGTTGGATATCACATTTCATGTTAGAGGAAGGATCTCAGGTTTGGTATTAGAAGCATTGAGATATCACATCTCATGCTATAGGAAGGGTCTCAGGATTGGAATGGGAAGCAGTTGGATATGACATCTCATGCTATAGGAAGGGTCTCAGGTTTGGTATAAGCATTGAGATATCACATCTCATGCTATAGGACGGGTCTCAGGATTGGAATGGAAGGAGTTGGATATCACATCTCATGTTATAGGAAGGATCTCAGGTTTGGTATTAGAAGCATTGAGACATCACATCTCATGCTATAGGAAGGGTGTCAGGGTTGGAATAGGAAGGAGTTGGATATCACATCTCATCCAATAGGAAGGGTCTCAGGTTTGGAATGGGAAGGAATTGGATATCACATCTCATGTTATAGGAAGGATCTCAGGTTTGGTATTAGAAGCATTGAGATATCACATCTCATGCTATAGGAAGGGTCTCAGGATTGGAATGTGAAGGATTTGGATATCACATCTCATGCTAAAGGAAGGGTCTCAGGTTTGGTAGAAGCATTGAGATATCACGTCGCTGCTATCGGAAGGGTCTCAGGATTGGATTGGGAAGGAGTTGGATATCCCTTCTCATGCTATAGGAAGGGTCTCAGGATTTGAATGGCAAGGAGTTGGATATCACATCTCATGCCATAGGAAGGGTCTCAGGTTTGGTATAAGCATTGAGATATCACATCTCTGCTATCGGAAGGGTCTCAGGATTGGATTGGGAAGGAGTTGGATATCCCTTCTCATGCTATAGGAAGTGTCTCAGGTTGGAATGGGAAGGAGTTGGATATCACATCTCATGTTATAGGAAGGGTCTCAGGATTGGGATGGGAAGGATTTGGATATCACATCTCTTGCTATAGGAAGGGTCTCAGGATTGGAATGGGTAGGAGTTGGATATTACTTTCTTGCTATAGGAAGGGTCTCATGTTTGGAATGGGAAGGAGTTGGATATCACATATGCTATAGTTAGTGTCTCAGGTTTGGAACGGGAAGGAGTTGGATATCACATCTCATGTTATAGGAAGGGTCTCAGGTTTGGTATAAGCATTGAGATATCACATCTCTGCTATCGGAAGCGGCTCAGGATTGGAATGGGAAGGAGTTGGATATCCCATCTCATGTTATAGGAAGAGTCTCTGGTTTGGTATTAGAATCATTGAGATATCACATCGCATGCTGTAGGAAGGGTCTAAGGATTGGAATGGGATGGACTTGGATATCACATCTCATGTTATAGGTAGGCTCTCAGGTTTGGTATAAGCATTGAGATATCACATCTCATGCTATAGGAAGGGTCTCAGGATTGGAATGGGAAGGAATTGGATATCACATCTCAGGCTATAGGAAGGGTCTCAGGATTGGAATGGGAAGGAGTTGGATATCACATCTCATGCTATAGGAAGGGTCTCAGGTTTGGTATAAGCATTGAGATATCACATCTCATGCTATAGGAAGGGTCTCAGGATTGGAATGGAAGGAGTTGGATATCACATCTCATGTTATAGGAAGGATCTCAGGTTTGGTATTAGAAGCATTGAGACATCACATCTCATGCTATAGGAAGGGTCTCAGGATTGGAATGGGAAGGAGTTGGATATCAAATCTCATGCTATAGGAAGGGTCTCAGGATTGGAATGGGAAGGAGTTGAATATGACATCTCATGCCGTAGGAAGGGTCTCAGGTTTGGTATAAACATTGAGATATCACATCTCTGCTATCAAAAGGGTCTCAGGATTGGAATTGGAAGGAGTTGGATATCCCATCTCATGTTATAGGAAGAGTCTCAGGTTTGGTATTAGAAGCATTGAGATATCACATCTCATGCTATAGGAAGTGTCTCAGGATTGGAATGGGAAGGACTTGGATATCACATCTCATGCTATAGGTAGGGTCTCAAGTTTGACATTAGAAGCATTGAGATATCACATCTCATGCTATAGGAAGGGTCTGAGGATTGGAATGGGAAGGAGTTGGATATCATATCTCCTGCTATGGGAAGGGTCTCAGGTTTGGTATAAGCAGTGAGATATCACATCTCATGCTATAGGAAGTGTCTCAGGATTGGAATGGGAAGGAGTTGGATATCACATCTCATGCTATAGATAGGCTCTCAGGTTTGGAAAGTGAAGGAGTTGGATATCACATTTCATGTTAGAGGAAGGATCTCAGGTTTGGTATTAGAGGCATTGAGATATCATCTCATGCTATAGGAAGGGTCTCAGGATTGGAATGGGAAGGAGTTGGATATCACATCTCATGCTATAGGAAGGGTCTCAGGTTTGGTATAAGCATTGAGATATCACATCTCATGCTATAGGAAGGGTCTCAGGATTGGAATGGAAGGAGTTGGATATCACATCTCATGTTATAGGAAGGATCTCAGGTTTGGTATTAGAAGCATTGAGACATCACATCTCATGCTATAGGAAGGGTCTCAGGATTGGAATGGGAAGGAGTTGAATATGACATCTCATGCCGTAGGAAGGGTCTCAGGTTTGGTATTAGAAGCATTGAGACATCACATCTCATGCTATAGGAAGGGTCTGAGGATTGGAATGGGAAGGATTTGGATATCACATCTCCTGCTATGGGAAGGGTCTCAGGTTTGGTATAAGCAGTGAGATATCACATCTCATGCTATAGGAAGTGTCTCAGGATTGGAATGGGAAGGAGTTGGATATCACATCTCATGTTATAGGAAGGATCTCAGGTGTGGTATAAGCATTGAGATATCACATCTCTGCTATCGGAAGGGTCTCAAGATTGGAATGGGAAGGAGTTGGATATTCCCATCTCATGTTATAGGAAGGGTCTCAGGTTTGGTATTAGAAGCATTGAGATATCACATCTCATGCTATAGGAAGGGTCTCAGGATTGGAATGGGAAGGACTTGGATATCACATCTCATGCTATAGGGAGGGTCTCAAGTTTGATATTAGAAGCTTTGAGATATCACATCTCATGATATCGGAAGGGTCTCAGGATTGGAATGGGAAGGAGTTGGATATCACATCTCATGATAAAGGAAGGGTCTAAGGTTTGGAAGGGGAAGGATTTGGACATCACATCTCATGTTATATTACGGGTCTCAGGTTTGGTATTAGAAGCATTGAGATATCAAGTCTCATAGTATAGGAAGGGTCTCATAATTGGAATGGGAAGGAGTTGGATATCCCATCTCATGTTATAGGAAGAGTCTCTGGTTTGGTATTAGAATCATTGAGATATTCACATCGCATGCTGTAGGAAGGGTCTAAGGATTGGAATGGGATGGACTTGGATATCACATCTCATGCTATAGGTAGGCTCTCAGGTTTGGTATAAGCATTGAGATATCACATCTCATGCTATAGGAAGGGTCTCAGAATTGGAATGGGAAGGAGTTGGATATCACATCTCAAGCTATAGGAAGGGTCTCAGTATTGGAATGGGAAGGACTTGGATATCACATCTCATGCTATAGGAAGGCTCTCAGGTTTGGAAGGGGAAAGAGTTGGATATCTCATTTCATGTTAGAGGTAGGATCTCAGGTTTGGTATTAGAGGCATTGAGATATCACATCTCATGCTATCAGAAGGGTCTCAGGAATGGAATGGGAAGGAGTTAGATATCACATCTCATGCTAAAGGGAGGGTCTCAGGTTTGGAAGGGGAAGGATTTGGATATCACATCTCATGTTATAGGAAGGATCTCAGGTTTGGTATTAGAAGCATTGAGATATCACATCTCATGCTATCGGAAGGATCTCAGGTTTGGTATTAGAAGCATTGAGATATCACATCTCATGCTATCAGAAGAGTCTCAGGATTGGAATAGGAAGGAGTTGGATATTACATTTCATGCTAAAGGGAGGGTCTCAGGTTTGGAAGGGGAAGGATTTGGATATCACATCTCATGTTATCGGAAGGATCTCACGTTTGGTATTAGAAGTATTGAGATATCATATCTCATGCTATAGGAAGGGTCTCAGGATTGGAATGGGAAGGAGTTGGATATCACATCTCATGCTATAGGGAGGGTCTCAGGATTGGAATGGGAAGGACTTAGATATCACATATCATGCTATAGGGAGGGTCTCAGTTTTGATATTAGAAGCATTGAGATATCACATCTCATGCTATCGGAAGTGTCTCAGGATTGGAATGGGAAGGAGCTGGATATCACATCTCATGCTAAAGGAAGGGTCTCAGGTTTGGAACGAGAAGGATTTGGATATCACATCTCATGTTATAGGAAGGGTCTCAGGTTTGGTATAAGCATTGAGATATCACATCTCTGCTATCGGAAGTGTCTCAGGATTGGAATGGGAAGGAGTTGGATATCCCATCTCATGTTATAGGACGGGTCTCAGGTTTGTTATTAGAATCATTGAGATATCATATTGCAGGCTGTAGGAAGGGTCTAAGGGTTGGAATGTGAAGGACTTGGATATCACATCTCATGCTATAGATAGGCTCTTAGGTTTGGAAAGGGAAGGAGTTGGATATCACATTTCATGTTAGAGGAAGGATCTCAGGTTTGGTATTAGAAGCATTGAGATATCACATCTTATGCTATAGGAAGGGTCTCAGGATTGGAATGGGAAGCAGTTGGATATGACATATGCTATAGGAAGGGTCTCAGGTTTGGTATAAGCATTGAGATATCACATCTCATGCTAAAGGGAGGGTCTCAGGTTTGGAAGGGGAAGGATTTGGATATCACATCTCATGTTATAGGAAGGATCTCAGGTTTGGTATTAGAAGCATTGAGATATCACATCTCATGCTATCGGAAGGATCTCAGGTTTGGTATTAGAAGCATTGAGATATCGCATCTCATGCTATCAGAAGAGTCTCAGGATTGGAATAGGAAGGAGTTGGATATCACATTTCATGCTAAAGGGAGGGTCTCAGGTTTGGAAGGGGAAGGATTTGGATATCACATCTCATGTTATCGGAAGGATCTCACGTTTGGTATTAGAAGTATTGAGATATCATATCTCATGCTATAGGAAGGGTCTCAGGATTGGAATGGGAAGGAGTTGGATATCACATCTCATGCTATAGGGAGGGTCTCAGGATTGGAATGGGAAGGACTTAGATATCACATATCATGCTATAGGGAGGGTCTCAGTTTTGATATTAGAAGCATTGAGATATCACATCTCATGCTATCGGAAGTGTCTCAGGATTGGAATGGGAAGGAGCTAGATATCACATCTCATGCTAAAGGAAGGGTCTCAGGTTTGGAACGAGAAGGATTTGGATATCACATCTCATGTTATAGGAAGGGTCTCAGGTTTGGTATAAGCATTGAGATATCACATCTCTGCTATCGGAAGTGTCTCAGGATTGGAATGGGAAGGAGTTGGATATCCCATCTCATGTTATAGGACGGGTCTCAGGTTTGTGATTAGAATCATTGAGATATCATATTGCATGCTGTAGGAAGGGTCTAAGGGTTGGAATGTGAAGGACTTGGATATCACATCTCATGCTATAGATAGGCTCTTAGGTTTGGAAAGGGAAGGAGTTGGATATCACATTTCATGTTAGAGGAAGGATCTCAGGTTTGGTATTAGAAGCATTGAGATATCACATCTCATGCTATAGGAAGGGTCTCAGGATTGGAATGGGAAGCAGTTGGATATGACATCTCATGCTATAGGAAGGGTCTCAGGTTTGGTATAAGCATTGAGATATCACATCTCATGCTATAGGACGGGTCTCAGGATTGGAATGGAAGGAGTTGGATATCACATCTCATGTTATAGGAAGGATCTCAGGTTTGGTATTAGAAGCATTGAGACATCACATCTCATGCTATAGGAAGGGTGTCAGGGTTGGAATAGGAAGGAGTTGGATATCACATCTCATCCAATAGGAAGGGTCTCAGGTTTGGAATGGGAAGGAATTGGATATCACATCTCATGTTATAGGAAGGATCTCAGGTTTGGTATTAGAAGCATTGAGATATCACATCTCATGCTATAGGAAGGGTCTCAGGATTGGAATGTGAAGGATTTGGATATCACATCTCATGCTAAAGGAAGGGTCTCAGGTTTGGTAGAAGCATTGAGATATCACGTCGCTGCTATCGGAAGGGTCTCAGGATTGGATTGGGAAGGAGTTGGATATCCCTTCTCATGCTATAGGAAGGGTCTCAGGATTTGAATGGCAAGGAGTTGGATATCACATCTCATGCCATAGGAAGGGTCTCAGGTTTGGTATAAGCATTGAGATATCACATCTCTGCTATCGGAAGGGTCTCAGGATTGGATTGGGAAGGAGTTGGATATCCCTTCTCATGCTATAGGAAGTGTCTCAGGTTGGAATGGGAAGGAGTTGGATATCACATCTCATGTTATAGGAAGGGTCTCAGGATTGGGATGGGAAGGATTTGGATATCACATCTCTTGCTATAGGAAGGGTCTCAGGATTGGAATGGGTAGGAGTTGGATATTACTTTCTTGCTATAGGAAGGGTCTCATGTTTGGAATGGGAAGGAGTTGGATATCACATATG
This sequence comes from Ambystoma mexicanum, assembly GCF_040938575.1. Classification (NCBI taxonomy): domain Eukaryota; kingdom Metazoa; phylum Chordata; class Amphibia; order Caudata; family Ambystomatidae; genus Ambystoma; species Ambystoma mexicanum. The sequence goes on from NW_027182433.1 coordinate 8,519,322, forward strand.
CTATAGTTAGTGTCTCAGGTTTGGAACGGGAAGGAGTTGGATATCACATCTCATGTTATAGGAAGGGTCTCAGGTTTGGTATAAGCATTGAGATATCACATCTCTGCTATCGGAAGCGGCTCAGGATTGGAATGGGAAGGAGTTGGATATCCCATCTCATGTTATAGGAAGAGTCTCTGGTTTGGTATTAGAATCATTGAGATATCACATCGCATGCTGTAGGAAGGGTCTAAGGATTGGAATGGGATGGACTTGGATATCACATCTCATGTTATAGGTAGGCTCTCAGGTTTGGTATAAGCATTGAGATATCACATCTCATGCTATAGGAAGGGTCTCAGGATTGGAATGGGAAGGAATTGGATATCACATCTCAGGCTATAGGAAGGGTCTCAGGATTGGAATGGGAAGGAGTTGGATATCACATCTCATGCTATAGGAAGGGTCTCAGGTTTGGTATAAGCATTGAGATATCACATCTCATGCTATAGGAAGGGTCTCAGGATTGGAATGGAAGGAGTTGGATATCACATCTCATGTTATAGGAAGGATCTCAGGTTTGGTATTAGAAGCATTGAGACATCACATCTCATGCTATAGGAAGGGTCTCAGGATTGGAATGGGAAGGAGTTGGATATCAAATCTCATGCTATAGGAAGGGTCTCAGGATTGGAATGGGAAGGAGTTGAATATGACATCTCATGCCGTAGGAAGGGTCTCAGGTTTGGTATAAACATTGAGATATCACATCTCTGCTATCAAAAGGGTCTCAGGATTGGAATTGGAAGGAGTTGGATATCCCATCTCATGTTATAGGAAGAGTCTCAGGTTTGGTATTAGAAGCATTGAGATATCACATCTCATGCTATAGGAAGTGTCTCAGGATTGGAATGGGAAGGACTTGGATATCACATCTCATGCTATAGGTAGGGTCTCAAGTTTGACATTAGAAGCATTGAGATATCACATCTCATGCTATAGGAAGGGTCTGAGGATTGGAATGGGAAGGAGTTGGATATCATATCTCCTGCTATGGGAAGGGTCTCAGGTTTGGTATAAGCAGTGAGATATCACATCTCATGCTATAGGAAGTGTCTCAGGATTGGAATGGGAAGGAGTTGGATATCACATCTCATGTTATAGGAAGGATCTCAGGTGTGGTATAAGCATTGAGATATCACATCTCTGCTATCGGAAGGGTCTCAAGATTGGAATGGGAAGGAGTTGGATATTCCCATCTCATGTTATAGGAAGGGTCTCAGGTTTGGTATTAGAAGCATTGAGATATCACATCTCATGCTATAGGAAGGGTCTCAGGATTGGAATGGGAAGGACTTGGATATCACATCTCATGCTATAGGGAGGGTCTCAAGTTTGATATTAGAAGCTTTGAGATATCACATCTCATGATATCGGAAGGGTCTCAGGATTGGAATGGGAAGGAGTTGGATATCACATCTCATGATAAAGGACGGGTCTAAGGTTTGGAAGGGGAAGGATTTGGATATCACATCTCATGTTATATTACGGGTCTCAGGTTTGGTATTAGAAGCATTGAGATATCAAGTCTCAGTATAGGAAGGGTCTCAGAATTGGAATGGGAAGGAGTTGGATATCCCATCTCATGTTATAGGAAGAGTCTCTGGTTTGGTATTAGAATCATTGAGATATTCACATCGCATGCTGTAGGAAGGGTCTAAGGATTGGAATGGGATGGACTTGGATATCACATCTCATGCTATAGGTAGGCTCTCAGGTTTGGTATAAGCATTGAGATATCACATCTCATGCTATAGGAAGGGTCTCAGAATTGGAATGGGAAGGAGTTGGATATCACATCTCAAGCTATAGGAAGGGTCTCAGTATTGGAATGGGAAGGACTTGGATATCACATCTCATGCTATAGGAAGGCTCTCAGGTTTGGAAGGGGAAAGAGTTGGATATCTCATTTCATGTTAGAGGTAGGATCTCAGGTTTGGTATTAGAGGCATTGAGATATCACATCTCATGCTATCAGAAGGGTCTCAGGAATGGAATGGGAAGGAGTTAGATATCACATCTCATGCTAAAGGGAGGGTCTCAGGTTTGGAAGGGGAAGGATTTGGATATCACATCTCATGTTATAGGAAGGATCTCAGGTTTGGTATTAGAAGCATTGAGATATCACATCTCATGCTATCGGAAGGATCTCAGGTTTGGTATTAGAAGCATTGAGATATCACATCTCATGCTATCAGAAGAGTCTCACGATTGGAATAGGAAGGAGTTGGATATCACATTTCATGCTAAAGGGAGGGTCTCAGGTTTGGAAGGGGAAGGATTTGGATATCACATCTCATGTTATCGGAAGGATCTCACGTTTGGTATTAGAAGTATTGAGATATCATATCTCATGCTATAGGAAGGGTCTCAGGATTGGAATGGGAAGGAGTTGGATATCACATCTCATGATATAGGGAGGGTCTCAGGATTGGAATGGGAAGGACTTAGATATCACATATCATGTTATAGGAAGGGTCTCAGGTTTGGTATAAGCATTGAGATATCACATCTCTGCTATCGGAAGTGTCTCAGGATTGGAATGGGAAGGAGCTGGATATCACATCTCATGCTAAAGGAAGGGTCTCAGGTTTGGAACGAGAAGGATTTGGATATCACATCTCATGTTATAGGAAGGGTCTCAGGTTTGGTATAAGCATTGAGATATCACATCTCTGCTATCGGAAGTGTCTCAGGATTGGAATGGGAAGGAGTTGGATATCCCATCTCATGTTATAGGACTGGTCTCAGGTTTGTTATTAGAATCATTGAGATATCATATTGCATGCTGTAGGAAGGGTCTAAGGGTTGGAATGTGAAGGACTTGGATATCACATCTCATGCTATAGATAGGCTCTTAGGTTTGGAAAGGGAAGGAGTTGGATATCACATTTCATGTTAGAGGAAGGATCTCAGGTTTGGTATTAGAAGCATTGAGATATCACATCTCATGCTATAGGAAGGGTCTCAGGATTGGAATGGGAAGCAGTTGGATATCACATCTCATGCTATAGGAAGGGTCTCAGGTTTGGTATAAGCATTGAGATATCACATCTCATGCTATAGGACAGGTCTCAGGATTGGAATGGAAGGAGTTGGATATCACATCTCATGTTATAGGAAGGATCTCAGGTTTGGTATTAGAAGCATTGAGACATCACATCTCATGCTATAGGAAGGGTCTCAGGGTTGGAATGGGAAGGAGTTGGATATCACATCTCATCCAATAGGAAGGGTCTCAGGTTTGGAATGGGAAGGAATTGGATATCACATCTCATGTTATAGGAAGGATCTCAGGTTTGGTATTAGAAGCATTGAGATATCACATCTCATGCTATAGGAAGGGTCTCAGGATTGGAATGTGAAGGATTTGGATATCACATCTCATGCTAAAGGAAGGGTCTCAGGTTTGGTAGAAGCATTGAGATATCACGTCGCTGCTATCGGAAGGGTCTCAGGTTTGGATTGGGAAGGAGTTGGATATCCCTTCTCATGCTATAGGAAGGGTCTCAGGATTTGAATGGCAAGGAGTTGGATATCACATCTCATGCCATACAAAGGGTCTCAGGTTTGGATTGGGAAGGAGTTGGATATCCCTTCTCATGCTATAGGAAGTGTCTCAGGTTGGAATGGGAAGAAGTTGGATATCACATCTCATGTTATAGGAAGGGTCTCAGGATTGGAATGGGAAGGATTTGGATATCACATCTCTTGCTATAGGAAGGGTCTCAGGATTGGAATGGGTAGGAGTTATATATTACTTTCTTGCTATAGGAAGGGTCTCATGTTTGGAATGGGAAGGAGTTGGATATCACATATGCTATAGTTAGTGTCTCAGGTTTGGAACGGGAAGGAGTTGGATATCACATCTCATGTTATAGGAAGGGTCTCAGGTTTGGTATAAGCATTGAGATATCACATCTCTGCTATCGGAAGCGGCTCAGGATTGGAATGGGAAGGAGTTGGATATCCCATCTCATGTTATAGGAAGAGTCTCTGGTTTGGTATTAGAATCATTGAGATATCACATCGCATGCTGTAGGAAGGGTCTAAGGATTGGAATGGGATGGACTTGGATATCACATCTCATGTTATAGGTAGGCTCTCAGGTTTGGTATAAGCATTGAGATATCACATCTCATGCTATAGGGAGGGTCTCAGTTTTGATATTAGAAGTATTGAGATATCACATCTCATGCTATCGGAAGTGTCTCAGGATTGGAATGGGAAGGAGCTGGATATCACATCTCATGCTAAAGGAAGGGTCTCAGGTTTGGAACGAGAAGGATTTGGATATCACATCTCATGTTATAGGAAGGGTCTCAGGTTTGGTATAAGCATTGAGATATCACATCTCTGCTATCGGAAGTGTCTCAGGATTGGAATGGGAAGGAGTTGGATATCCCATCTCATGTTATAGGACGGGTCTCAGGTTTGTTATTAGAATCATTGAGATATCATATTGCATGCTGTAGGAAGGGTCTAAGGGTTGGAATGTGAAGGACTTGGATATCACATCTCATGCTATAGATAGGCTCTTAGGTTTGGAAAGGGAAGGAGTTGGATATCACATTTCATGTTAGAGGAAGGATCTCAGGTTTGGTATTAGAAGCATTGAGATATCACATCTCATGCTATAGGAAGGGTCTCAGGATTGGAATGGGAAGCAGTTGGATATCACATCTCATGCTATAGGAAGGGTCTCAGGTTTGGTATAAGCATTGAGATATCACATCTCATGCTATAGGACAGGTCTCAGGATTGGAATGGAAGGAGTTGGATGTCACATCTCATGTTATAGGAAGGATCTCAGGTTTGGTATTAGAAGCATTGAGACATCACATCTCATGCTATAGGAAGGGTCTCAGGGTTGGAATGGGAAGGAGTTGGATATCACATCTCATCCAATAGGAAGGGTCTCAGGTTTGGAATGGGAAGGAATTGGATATCACATCTCATGTTATAGGAAGGATCTCAGGTTTGGTATTAGAAGCATTGAGATATCACATCTCATGCTATAGGAAGGGTCTCAGGATTGGAATGTGAAGGATTTGGATATCACATCTCATGCTAAAGGAAGGGTCTCAGGTTTGGTAGAAGCATTGAGATATCACGTCGCTGCTATCGGAAGGGTCTCAGGATTGGATTGGGAAGGAGTTGGATATCCCTTCTCATGCTATAGGAAGGGTCTCAGGATTTGAATGGCAAGGAGTTGGATATCACATCTCATGCCATACAAAGGGTCTCAGGTTTGCATTGGGAAGGAGTTGGATATCCCTTCTCATGCTATAGGAAGTGTCTCAGGTTGGAATGGGAAGAAGTTGGATATCACATCTCATGTTATAGGAAGGGTCTCAGGATTGGAATGGGAAGGATTTGGATATCACATCTCTTGCTATAGGAAGGGTCTCAGGATTGGAATGGGTAGGAGTTGGATATTACTTTCTTGCTATAGGAAGGGTCTCATGTTTGGAATGGGAAGGAGTTGGATATCACATATGCTATAGTTAGTGTCTCAGGTTTGGAACGGGAAGGAGTTGGATATCACATCTCAGGTTATAGGAAGGGTCTCAGGTTTGGTATAAGCATTGAGATATCACATCTCTGCTATCGGAAGCGGCTCAGGATTGGAATGGGAAGGAGTTGGATATCCCATCTCATGTTATAGGAAGAGTCTCTGGTTTGGTATTAGAATCATTGAGATATCACATCGCATGCTGTAGGAAGGGTCTAAGGATTGGAATGGGATGGACTTGGATATCACATCTCATGTTATAGGTAGGCTCTCAGGTTTGGTATAAGCATTGAGATATCACATCTCATGCTATAGGAAGGGTCTCAGGATTGGAATGGGAAGGAATTGGATATCACATCTCAGGCTATAGGAAGGGTCTCAGGATTGGAATGGGAAGGAGTTGGATATCACATCTCATGCTATAGGAAGGGTCTCAGGTTTGGTATAAGCATTGATATATCACATCTCATGCTATAGGAAGGATCTCAGGATTGGAATGGAAGGAGTTGGATATCACATCTCATGTTATAGGAAGGATCTCAGGTTTGGTATTAGAAGCATTGAGACATCACATCTCATGCTATAGGAAGGGTCTCAGGATTGGAATGGGAAGGATTTGGATATCACATCTCTTGCTATAGGAAGGGTCTCAGGATTGGAATGGGTAGGAGTTGGATATTACTTTCTTGCTATAGGAAGGGTCTCATGTTTGGAATGGGAAGGAGTTGGATATCACATATGCTATAGTTAGTGTCTCAGGTTTGGAACGGGAAGGAGTTGGATATCACATCTCATGTTATAGGAAGGGTCTCAGGTTTGGTATAAGCATTGAGATATCACATCTCTGCTATCGGAAGCGGCTCAGGATTGGAATGGGAAGGAGTTGGATATCCCATCTCATGTTATAGGAAGAGTCTCTGGTTTGGTAGAATCATTGAGATATCACATTGCATGCTGTAGGAAGGGTCAAAGGATTGGAATGGGATGGACTTGGATATCACATCTCATGCTATAGGTAGGCTCTCAGGTTTTGTATAAGCATTGAGATATCACATCTCATGCTATAGGAAGGGTCTCAGGATTGGAATGGGAAGGAATTGGATATCACATCTCATGCTATAGGAAGGGTCTCAGATTTGGTATAAGCATTGAGATATCACATCTCATGCTAAAGGAAGGGTCTCAGGATTGGAATGTGAAGGATTTGGATATCACATCTCATGCTAAAGGAAGGGTCTCAGGTTTGGTAGAAGCATTGAGATATCACGTCGCTGCTATCGGAAGGGTCTCAGGATTGGATTGGGAAGGAGTTGGATATCCCTTCTCATGCTATAGGAAGGGTCTCAGGATTTGAATGGCAAGGAGTTGGATATCACATCTCATGCCATAGGAAGGGTCTCAGGTTTGGTATAAGCATTGAGATATCACATATCTGCTATCGGAAGGGTCTCAGGATTGGATTGGGAAGGAGTTGAATATCCCTTCTCATGCTATAGGAAGTGTCTCAGGTTGGAATGGGAAGGACTTAGATATCACATATCATGCTATAGGGAGGGTCTCAGTTTTGATATTAGAAGCATTGAGATATCACATCTCATGCTATCGGAAGTGTCTCAGGATTGGAATGGGAAGGAGCTGGATATCACATCTCATGCTAAAGGAAGGGTCTCAGGTTTGGAACGGGAAGGAGTTGGATATCACATCTCATGTTATAGGAAGGGTCTCAGGTTTGGTATAAACATTGAGATATCACATCTCTGCTATCGGAAGTGTCTCAGGATTGGAATGGGAAGGAGTTGGATATCCCATCTCATGTTATAGGAAGAGTCTCTGGTTTGGTATTAGAATCATTGAGATATCACATCGCATGCTGTAGGAAGGGTCTAAGGATTGGAATGGGATGGACTTGGATATCACATCTCATGTTATAGGTAGGCTCTCAGGTTTGGTATAAGCATTGAGATATCACATCTCATGCTATAGGAAGGGTCTCAGGATTGGAATGGGAAGGAGTTGGATATCACATCTCATGCTATAGGAAGGGTCTCAGGTTTGGTATAAGCATTGATATATCACATCTCATGCTATAGGAAGGATCTCAGGATTGGAATGGAAGGAGTTGGATATCACATCTCATGTTATAGGAAGGATCTCAGGTTTGGTATTAGAAGCATTGAGACATCACATCTCATGCTATAGGAAGGGTCTCAGGATTGGAATGGGAAGGATTTGGATATCACATCTCTTGCTATAGGAAGGGTCTCAGGATTGGAATGGGTAGGAGTTGGATATTACTTTCTTGCTATAGGAAGGGTCTCATGTTTGGAATGGGAAGGAGTTGGATATCACATATGCTATAGTTAGTGTCTCAGGTTTGGAACGGGAAGGAGTTGGATATCACATCTCATGTTATAGGAAGGGTCTCAGGTTTGGTATAAGCATTGAGATATCACATCTCTGCTATCGGAAGCGGCTCAGGATTGGAATGGGAAGGAGTTGGATATCCCATCTCATGTTATAGGAAGAGTCTCTGGTTTGGTAGAATCATTGAGATATCACATTGCATGCTGTAGGAAGGGTCAAAGGATTGGAATGGGATGGACTTGGATATCACATCTCATGCTATAGGTAGGCTCTCAGGTTTGGTATAAGCATTGAGATATCACATCTCATGCTATAGGAAGGGTCTCAGGATTGGAATGGGAAGGAATTGGATATCACATCTCATGCTATAGGAAGGGTCTCAGGATTGGAATGTGAAGGATTTGGATATCACATCTCATGCTAAAGGAAGGGTCTCAGGTTTGGTAGAAGCATTGAGATATCACGTCGCTGCTATCGGAAGGGTCTCAGGATTGGATTGGGAAGGAGTTGGATATCCCTTCTCATGCTATAGGAAGGGTCTCAGGATTTGAATGGCAAGGAGTTGGATATCACATCTCATGCCATAGGAAGGGTCTCAGGTTTGGTATAAGCATTGAGATATCACATATCTGCTATCGGAAGGGTCTCAGGATTGGATTGGGAAGGAGTTGAATATCCCTTCTCATGCTATAGGAAGTGTCTCAGGTTGGAATGGGAAGGAGTTGGATATCACATCTCATGTTATAGGAAGGGTCTCAGGATTGGAATGGGAAGGATTTGGATATCACATCTCTTGCTATAGGAAGGGTCTCAGGATTGGAATGGGTAGGAGTTGGATATTACTTTCTTGCTATAGGAAGGGTCTCATGTTTGGAATGGGAAGGAGTTGGATATCACATATGCTATAGTTAGTGTCTCAGGTTTGGAACGGGAAGGAGTTGGATATCACATCTCATGTTATAGGAAGGGTCTCAGGTTTGGTATAAGCATTGAGATATCACATCTCTGCTATCGGAAGCGGCTCAGGATTGGAATGGGAAGGAGTTGGATATCCCATCTCATGTTATAGGAAGAGTCTCTGGTTTGGTATTAGAATCATTGAGATATCACATCGCATGCTGTAGGAAGGGTCTAAGGATTGGAATGGGATGGACTTGGATATCACATCTCATGTTATAGGTAGGCTCTCAGGTTTGGTATAAGCATTGAGATATCACATCTCATGCTATAGGAAGGGTCTCAGGATTGGAATGGGAAGGAATTGGATATCACATCTCATGCTATAGGAAGGGTCTCAGATTTTGTATAAGCATTGAGATATCACATCTCATGCTAAAGGAAGGGTCTCAGGATTGGAATGGGAAGGAGATGTATATGACATCTCAGGCCATAGGAAGGTTCTCAGGTTTGGTATAAGCATTGAGATATCACATCTCTGCTATCGGAAAGTTCTCAGGATTGGAATGGGAAGGAGTTGGATATCCCATCTCATGTTATAGGAAGGGTCTCAGGTTTGGTATTAGAAGCATAGAGATATCACATCTCATGCTATAGGAAGGGTCTCAGGATTGGAATGGGAAGGACTTGGATGTCACATCTCATGCTATAGGGAGGGTCTCAAGTTTGATATTAGAAGCATTGAGATAACAAATTTCATGATATCGGAAGGGTCTCAGGATTGGAATGGGAAGGAGTTGGATATCACATCTCATGATAAAGGAAGGGTCTAAGGTTTGGAAGGGGAAGGATTTGGATATCACATCTCATGTTATAGGACGGGTCTCAGGTTTGGTATTAGAAGCATTGAGATATCAAGTCTCATGGTATAAGAAGGGTCTCAGAATTGGAATGGGAAGGAGTTGGATATCACACCTCAAGCTATAGGAAGGGTCTCAGGATTGGAATGGGAAGGAGTTTGATATCACATCTCATGCCATAGTATGGGTCTCAGGTTTGGTAGAAGCATTGGGATATCACATCTCATGCTATCGGAAGGGTATCAGTATTGGATTTGGAAGAAGTTGGATATCCCATCTCATGCTATAGGAAGGGTCTCAGGTTGGAATGGGAAGGAGTTGGATATCACATTTCATGTTATAGGAAGGGTCTCAGGATTGGAATGGAAAGGACTTGGATATCATATCTCATGCTATAGGACGGGTCTCAGGTTTGTTATTAGAATCATTGAGATATCATATTGCATGCTGTAGGAAGGGTCTAAGGATTGGAATGGGAAGGACCTGGATATCACATCTCATGCTATAGATAGGCTCTCAGGTTTGGAAAGGGAAGGAGTTGGATATCACATCTCATGTTATAGGATGGATCTCAGGTTTGGTATTAGAAGTATTGAGATATCACATCTCATGTTATCGGAAGGATCTCAGGTTTGGTATTAGAAGTATTGAGATATCACATCTCATGCTATAGGAAGGGTCTCAGGATTGGAATGGGAAGGAGTTGGATATCACATCTCATGCTAAAGGAAGGGTCTCAGGTTTGGTAGAAGCATTGAGATATCACATCTCATGCTATAGGAAGGGTCTCAGGATTGGAATGGGAAGGACTTAGATATCACATATCATGCTATAGGGAGGGTCTCAGTTTTGATATTAGAAGCATTGAGATATCACATCTCATGCTATCGGAAGTGTCTCAGGATTGGAATGGGAAGGAGCTGGATATCACATCTCTTGCTATAGGAAGGGTCTCAGGATTGGAATGGGTAGGAGTTGGATATCACATCTCTTGCTATAGGAAGGGTCTCAGGATTGGAATGGGTAGGAGTTGGATATTACTTTCTTGCTATAGGAAGGGTCTCATGTTTGGAATGGGAAGGAGTTGGATATCACATATGCTATAGTTAGTGTCTCAGGTTTGGAACGGGAAGGAGTTGGATATCACATCTCATGTTATAGGAAGGGTCTCAGGTTTGGTATAAGCATTGAGATATCACATCTCTGCTATCGGAAGCGGCTCAGGATTGGAATGGGAAGGAGTTGGATATCCCATCTCATGTTATAGGAAGAGTCTCTGGTTTGGTATTAGAATCATTGAGATATCACATCGCATGCTGTAGGAAGGGTCTAAGGATTGGAATGGGATGGACTTGGATATCACATCTCATGTTATAGGTAGGCTCTCAGGTTTGGTATAAGCATTGAGATATCACATCTCATGCTATAGGAAGGGTCTCAGGATTGGAATGGGAAGGAATTGGATATCACATCTCATGCTATAGGAAGGGTCTCAGCTTTTGTATAAGCATTGAGATATCACATCTCATGCTAAAGGAAGGGTCTCAGGATTGGAATGGGAAGGAGTTGTATATGACATCTCAGGCCATAGGAAGGTTCTCAGGTTTGGTATAAGCATTGAGATATCACATCTCTGCTATCGGAAAGGTCTCAGGATTGGAATGGGAAGGAGTTGGATATCCCATCTCATGTTATAGGAAGGGTCTCAGGTTTGGTATTAGAAGCATAGAGATATCACATCTCATGCTATAGGAAGGGTCTCAGGATTGGAATGGGAAGGACTTGGATGTCACATCTCATGCTATAGGGAGGGTCTCAAGTTTGATATTAGAAGCATTGAGATAACAAATCTCATGATATCGGAAGGGTCTCAGGATTGGAATGGGAAGGAGTTGGATATCACATCTCATGATAAAGGAAGGGTCTAAGGTTTGGAAGGGGAAGGATTTGGATATCACATCTCATGTTATAGGACGGGTCTCAGGTTTGGTATTAGAAGCATTGAGATATCAAGTCTCATGGTATAAGAAGGGTCTCAGAATTGGAATGGGAAGGAGTTGGATATCACACCTCAAGCTACAGGAAGGGTCTCAGGATTGGAATGGGAAGGAGTTTGATATCACATCTCATGCCATAGTATGGGTCTCAGGTTTGGTAGAAGCATTGGGATATCACATCTCATGCTATCGGAAGGGTATCAGTATTGGATTTGGAAGAAGTTGGATATCCCATCTCATGCTATAGGAAGGATCTCAGGTTGGAATGGGAAGGAGTTGGATATCACATTTCATGTTATAGGAAGGGTCTCAGGATTGGAATGGGAAGGACTTGGATATCATATCTCATGCTATAGGACGGGTCTCAGGTTTGTTATTAGAATCATTGAGATATCATATTGCATGCTGTAGGAAGGGTCTAAGGATTGGAATGGGAAGGACCTGGATATCACATCTCATGCTATAGATAGGCTCTCAGGTTTGGAAAGGGAAGGAGTTGGATATCACATCTCATGTTATAGGATGGATCTCAGGTTTGGTATTAGAAGCATTGAGATATCAAGTCTCATGTTATCGGAAGGATCTCAGGTTTGGTATTAGAAGTATTGAGATATCACATCTCATGCTATAGGAAGGGTCTCAGGATTGGAATGGGAAGGAGTTGGATATCACATCTCATGCTAAAGGAAGGGTCTCAGGTTTGGTAGAAGCATTGAGATATCACATCTCATGCTATAGGAAGGGTCTCAGGATTGGAATGGGAAGGACTTAGATATCACATATCATGCTATAGGGAGGGTCTCAGTTTTGATATTAGAAGCATTGAGATATCACATCTCATGCTATCGGAAGTGTCTCAGGATTGGAATGGGAAGGAGCTGGATATCACATCTCTTGCTATAGGAAGGGTCTCAGGATTGGAATGGGTAGGAGTTGGATATCACATCTCTTGCTATAGGAAGGGTCTCAGGATTGGAATGGGTAGGAGTTGGATATTACTTTCTTGCTATAGGAAGGGTCTCATGTTTGGAATGGGAAGGAGTTGGATATCACATATGCTATAGTTAGTGTCTCAGGTTTGGAACGGGAAGGAGTTGGATATCACATCTCATGTTATAGGAAGGGTCTCAGGTTTGGTATAAGCATTGAGATATCACATCTCTGCTATCGGAAGCGGCTCAGGATTGGAATGGGAAGGAGTTGGATATCCCATCTCATGTTATAGGAAGAGTCTCTGGTTTGGTATTAGAATCATTGAGATATCACATCGCATGCTGTAGGAAGGGTCTAAGGATTGGAATGGGATGGACTTGGATATCACATCTCATGTTATAGGTAGGCTCTCAGGTTTGGTATAAGCATTGAGATATCACATCTCATGCTAAAGGAAGGGTCTCAGGATTGGAATGGGAAGGAGTTGTATATGACATCTCAGGCCATAGGAAGGTTCTCAGGTTTGGTATAAGCATTGAGATATCACATCTCTGCTATCGGAAAGGTCTCAGGATTGGAATGGGAAGGAGTTGGATATCCCATCTCATGTTATAGGAAGGGTCTCAGGTTTGGTATTAGAAGCATAGAGATATCACATCTCATGCTATAGGAAGGGTCTCAGGATTGGAATGGGAAGGACTTGGATGTCACATCTCATGCTATAGGGAGGGTCTCAAGTTTGATATTAGAAGCATTGAGATAACAAATCTCATGATATCGGAAGGGTCTCAGGATTGGAATGGGAAGGAGTTGGATATCACATCTCATGATAAAGGAAGGGTCTAAGGTTTGGAAGGGGAAGGATTTGGATATCACATCTCATGTTATAGGACGGGTCTCAGGTTTGGTATTAGAAGCATTGAGATATCAAGTCTCATGGTATAATAAGGGTCTCAGAATTGGAATGGGAAGGAGTTGGATATCACACCTCAAGCTATAGGAAGGGTCTCAGGATTGGAATGGGAAGGAGTTTGATATCACATCTCATGCCATAGTATGGGTCTCAGGTTTGGTAGAAGCATTGGGATATCACATCTCATGCTATCGGAAGGGTATCAGTATTGGATTTGGAAGAAGTTGGATATCCCATCTCATGCTATAGGAAGGATCTCAGGTTGGAATGGGAAGGAGTTGGATATCACATTTCATGTTATAGGAAGGGTCTCAGGATTGGAATGGGAAGGACTTGGATATCATATCTCATGCTATAGGACGGGTCTCAGGTTTGTTATTAGAATCATTGAGATATCACATCTCATGCTATAGGAAGGGTCTCAGGATTGGAATGGGAAGGAGTTGGATATCACATCTCATGCTAAAGGAAGGGTCTCAGGTTTGGTAGAAGCATTGAGATATCACATCTCATGCTATAGGAAGGGTCTCAGGATTGGAATGGGAAGGACTTAGATATCACATATCATGCTATAGGGAGGGTCTCAGTTTTGATATTAGAAGCATTGAGATATCACATCTCATGCTATCGGAAGTGTCTCAGGATTGGAATGGGAAGGAGCTGGATATCACATCTCATGCTAAAGGAAGGGTCTCAGGTTTGGAACGGGAAGGAGTTGGATATCACATCTCATGTTATAGGAAGGGTCTCAGGTTTGGTATAAACATTGAGATATCACATCTCTGCTATCGGAAGTGTCTCAGGATTGGAATGGGAAGGAGTTGGATATCCCATCTCATGTTATAGGACGGGTCTCAGGTTTGTTATTAGAATCATTGAGATATCATATTGCATGCTGTAGGAAGGGTCTAAGGGTTGGAATGTGAAGGACTTGGATATCACATCTCATGCTATAGATAGGCTCTTAGGTTTGGAAAGGGAAGGAGTTGGATATCACATTTCATGTTAGAGGAAGAATCTCAGGTTTGGTATTAGAAGCATTGAGATATCACATCTCATGCTAGTGGAAGGGTCTCAGGATTGGAATGGGGAGGAGTTGGATATCACATCTCATGCTATAGGAAGGGTCTCAGGTTTGGTATAAGCATTGAGATATCACATCTCATGCTATAGGACGGGTCTCAGGATTGGAATGGAAGGAGTTGGATATCACATCTCATGTTATAGGAAGGATCTCAGGTTTGGTATTAGAAGCATTGAGACATCACATCTCATGCTATAGGAAGGGTCTCAGGGTTGGAATGGGAAGGAGTTGGATATCACATCTCATCCAATAGGAAGGGTCTCAGGTTTGGAATGGGAAGGAATTGGATATCACATCTCATGTTATAGGAAGGATCTCAGGTTTGGTATTAGAAGCATTGAGATATCACATCTCATGCTATAGGAAGGGTCTCAGGATTGGAATGTGAAGGATTTGGATATCACATCTCATGCTAAAGGAAGGGTCTCAGGTTTGGTAGAAGCATTGAGATATCACGTCTCTGCTATCGGAAGGGTCTCAGGATTGGATTGGGAAGGAGTTGGATATCCCTTTTCATGCTATAGGAAGGGTCTCAGGATTTGAATGGCAAGGAGTTGGATATCACATCTCATGCCATAGGAAGGGTCTCAGGTTTGGTATAAGCATTGAGATATCACATCTCTGCTATCGGAAGGGTCTCAGGATTGGATTGGGAAGGAGTTGGATATCCCTTCTCATGCTATAGGAAGTGTCTCAGGTTGGAATGGGAAGGAGTTGGATATCACATCTCATGTTATAGGAAGGGTCTCAGGATTCGAATTGGAAGGAGTTGGATACCACATCTCATGATAAAGGAAGAGTCTAAGGTTTGGAAGGGGAAGGATTTGGATATCACATCTCATGTTATAGGACGGTCTCAGGTTTGGTATTAGAAGCATTGAGATATCAAGTCTCATGGTATAAGAAGGGTCTCAGAATTGGAATGGGAAGGAGTTGGATATCACACCTCAAGCTATAGGAAGGGTCTCAGGATTGGAATGGGAAGGAGTTTGATATCACATCTCATGCCATAGTATGGGTCTCAGGTTTGGTAGAAGCATTGGGATATCACATCTCATGCTATCGGAAGGGTATCAGTATTGGATTTGGAAGAAGTTGGATATCCCATCTCATGCTATAGGAAGGGTCTCAGGTTGGAATGGGAAGGAGTTGGATATCACATTTCATGTTATAGGAAGGGTCTCAGGATTGGAATGGGAAGGACTTGGATATCATATCTCATGCTATAGGACGGGTCTCAGGTTTGTTATTAGAATCATTGAGATATCATATTGCATGCTGTAGGAAGGGTCTAAGGATTGGAATGGGAAGGACCTGGATATCACATCTCATGCTATAGATAGGCTCTCAGGTTTGGAAAGGGAAGGAGTTGGATATCACATCTCATGTTATAGGATGGATCTCAGGTTTGGTATTAGAAGTATTGAGATATCACATCTCATGATATAGGAAGGGTCTCAGGATTGGAATGGGAAGGAGTTGGATATCACATCTCATGCTAAAGGAAGGGTCTCAGGTTTGGTAGAAGCATTGAGATATCACATCTCATGCTATAGGAAGGGTCTCAGGATTGGAATGGGAAGGACTTAGATATCACATATCATGCTATAGGGAGGGTCTCAGTTTTGATATTAGAAGCATTGAGATATCACATTTCATGCTATCGGAAGTGTCTCAGGATTGGAATGGGAAGGAGCTGGATATCACATCTCATGCTAAAGGAAGGGTCTCAGGTTTGGAACGGGAAGGAGTTGGATATCACATCTCATGTTATAGGAAGGGTCTCAGGTTTGGTATAAACATTGAGATATCACATCTCTGCTATCGGAAGTGTCTCAGGATTGGAATGGGAAGGAGTTGGATATCCCATCTCATGTTATAGGACGGGTCTCAGGTTTGTTATTAGAATCATTGAGATATCATATTGCATGCTGTAGGAAGGGTCTAAGGGTTGGAATGTGAAGGACTTGGATATCACATCTCATGCTATAGATAGGCTCTTAGGTTTGGAAAGGGAAGGAGTTGGATATCACATTTCATGTTAGAGGAAGAATCTCAGGTTTGGTATTAGAAGCATTGAGATATCACATCTCATGCTAGTGGAAGGGTCTCAGGATTGGAATGGGGAGGAGTTGGATATCACATCTCATGCTATAGGAAGGGTCTCAGGTTTGGTATAAGCATTGAGATATCACATCTCATGCTATAGGACGGGTCTCAGGATTGGAATGGAAGGAGTTGGATATCACATCTCATGTTATAGGAAGGATCTCAGGTTTGGTATTAGAAGCATTGAGACATCACATCTCATGCTATAGGAAGGGTCTCAGGGTTGGAATGGGAAGGAGTTGATTATCACATCTCATCCAATAGGAAGGGTCTCAGGTTTGGAATGGGAAGGAATTGGATATCACATCTCATGTTATAGGAAGGATCTCAGGTTTGGTATTAGAAGCATTGAGATATCACATCTCATTCTATAGGAAGGGTCTCAGGATTGGAATGTGAAGGATTTGGATATCACATCTCATGCTAAAGGAAGGGTCTCAGGTTTGGTAGAAGCATTGAGATATCACGTCTCTGCTATCGGAAGGGTCTCAGGATTGGATTGGGAAGGAGTTGGATATCCCTTTTCATGCTATAGGAAGGGTCTCAGGATTTGAATGGCAAGGAGTTGGATATCACATCTCATGCCATAGGAAGGGTCTCAGGTTTGGTATAAGCATTGAGATATCACATCTCTGCTATCGGAAGGGTCTCAGGATTGGATTGGGAAGGAGTTGGATATCCCTTCTCATGCTATAGGAAGTGTCTCAGGTTGGAATGGGAAGGAGTTGGATATCACATCTCATGTTATAGGAAGGGTCTCAGGATTCGAATGGGAAGGAGTTGGATACCACATCTCATGATAAAGGAAGGGTCTAAGGTTTGGAAGGGGAAGGATTTGGATATCACATCTCATGTTATAGGACGGTCTCAGGTTTGGTATTAGAAGCATTGAGATATCAAGTCTCATGGTATAAGAAGGGTCTCAGAATTGGAATGGGAAGGAGTTGGATATCACACCTCAAGCTATAGGAAGGGTCTCAGGATTGGAATGGGAAGGAGTTTGATATCATATCTCATGCCATAGTATGGGTCTCAGGTTTGGTAGAAGCATTGGGATATCACATCTCATGCTATCGGAAGGGTATCAGTATTGGATTTGGACGAAGTTGGATATCCCATCTCATGCTATAGGAAGGGTCTCAGGTTGGAATGGGAAGGAGTTGGATATCACATTTCATGTTATAGGAAGGGTCTCAGGATTGGAATGGGAAGGACTTGGATATCATATCTCATGCTATAGGACGGGTCTCAGGTTTGTTATTAGAATCATTGAGATATCATATTGCATGCTGTAGGAAGGGTCTAAGGATTGGAATGGGAAGGACTTGGATATCACATCTCATGCTATAGGTAGGCTCTCAGGTTTGGAAAGGGAAGGAGTTCGATATCACATTTCATGTTAGAGGAAGGATCTCAGGTTTGGTATTAGAAGCATTGAGATATCACATCTCATGCTATAGGAAGGGTCTCAGGATTGGAATGCGAAGTAGTTGGATATCACATCTCATGCTATAGGAAGGGTCTCAGGTTTGTTATTAGAATCATTGAGATATCATATTGCATGCTGTAGGAAGGGTCTAAGGATTGGAATGGGAAGGACTTGGATATCACATCTCATGCTATAGGTAGGCTCTCAGGTTTGGAAAGGGAAGGAGTTCGATATCACATTTCATGTTAGAGGAAGGATCTCAGGTTTGGTATTAGAAGCATTGAGATATCACATCTCATGCTATAGGACGGGTCTCAGGATTGGAATGGAAGGAGTTGGATATCACATCTCATGTTATAGGAAGGATCTCAGGTTTGGTATTAGAAGCATTGAGACATCACATCTCATGCTATAGGAAGGGTCTCAGGGTTGGAATGGGAAGGAGTTGGATATCACATCTCATCCAATAGGAAGGGTCTCAGGTTTGGAATGGGAAGGAATTGGATATCACATCTCATGTTATAGGAAGTATCTCAGGTTTGATATTAGAAGCATTGAGATATCACATCTCATGCTATAGGAAGGGTCTCAGGATTGGAATGTGAAGGATTTGGATATCACATCTCATGCTAAAGGAAGGGTCTCAGGTTTGGTAGAAGCATTGAGATATCACGTCTCTGCTATCGGAAGGGTCTCAATACTTCTAATACCAAACCTGAGATCCTTCCGATAACATGAGATGTGATATCTCAATACTTCTAATACCAAACCTGAGATCCATCCTATAACATGAGATGTGATATCCAACTCCTTCCCTTTCCAAACCTAAGAGCCTATCTATAGCATGAGATGTGATATCCAGGTCCTTCCCATTCCAATCCTTAGACCCTTCCTACAGCATGCAATATGATATCTCAATGATTCTAATAACAAACCTGAGACCCGTCCTATTGCATGAGATATGATATCCAAGTACTTCCCATTCCAATCCTGAGACCCTTCCTATAACATGAAATGTGATATCCAACTCCTTCCCATTCCAACCTGAGACCCTTCCTATAGCATGAGATGGGATATCCAACTTCTTCCAAATCCAATACTGATACCCTTCCGATAGCATGAGATGTGATATCCCAATGCTTCTACCAAACCTGAGACCCATACTCTGGCATGAGATGTGATATCAAACTCCTTCCCATTCCAATCCTGAGACCCTTCGTATAGCTTGAGGTGTGATATCCAACTCCTTCCCATTCCAATTCTGAGACCCTTCTTATACCATGAGACTTGATATCTCAATGCTTCTAATACCAAACCTGAGACCCGTCCTATAACATGAGATGTGATATCCAAATCCTTCCCCTTCCAAACCTTAGGCCCTTCCTTTATCATGAGATGTGATATCCAACTCCTTCCCATTCCAATCCTGAGACCCTTCCGATATCATGAGATTTGTTATCTCAATGCTTCTAATATCAAACTTGAGACCCTCCCTATAGCATGAGATGTGACCTCCAAGTCCTTCCCATTCCAATCCTGAGACCCTTCCTATAACATGAGATGGGATATCCAACTCCTTCCCATTCCAATCCTGAGACCTTTCCGATAGCAGAGATGTGATATCTCAATGCTTTTACCAAACCTGAGAACCTTCCTATGGCCTGAGATGTTATATACAACTCCTTCCCATTCCAATCCTGAGACCCTTCCTTTAGCATGAGATGTGATATCTCAATGCTTATACCAAATCTGAGACCCTTCCTATAGCATGAGATGTGATATCTCAATGCTTATACCAGACCTGAGAGCCTACCTATAACATGAGATGTGATATCCAAGTCCATCCCATTCCAATCCTTAGACCCTTCCTACAGCATGCAATGTGATATCTCAATGATTCTAATACCAAACCAGAGACTCTTCCTATAACATGAGATGGGATATCCAACTCCTTCCCATTCCAATCCTGAGCCGCTTCCGATAGCAGAGATGTGATATCTCAATGCTTATACCAAACCTGAGACCCTTCCTATAACATGAGATGTGATATCCAACTCCTTCCCGTTCCAAACCTGAGACACTAACTATAGCATATGTGATACCCACCTCCTTCCCATTCCAAACATGAGACCCTTCCTATAGCAAGAAAGTAATATCCAACTCCTACCCATTCCAATCCTGAGACCCTTCCTATAGCAAGAGATGTGATATCCAAATCCTTCCCATTCCAATCCTGAGACCCTTCCTATAACATGAGATGTGATATCCAACTCCTTCCCATTCCAACCTGAGACACTTCCTATAGCATGAGAAGGGATATCCAACTCCTTCCCAATCCAATCCTGAGACCCTTCCGAAAGCAGAGACGTGATATCTCAATGCTTCTACCAAACCTGAGACCCTTCCTTTAGCATGAGATGTGATATCCAAATCCTTCACATTCCAATCCTGAGACCCTTCCTATAGCATGAGATGTGATATCTCAATGCTTCTAATACGAAACCTGAGATCCTTCCTATAACATGAGATGTGATATCCAATTCCTTCCCATTCCAAACCTGAGACCCTTCCTATTGGATGAGATGTGATATCCAACTCCTTCCCATTCCAACCCTGAGACCCTTCCTATAGCATGAGATGTGATGTCTCAATGCTTCTAATACCAAACCTGAGATCCTTCCTATAACATGAGATGTGATATCCAACTCCTTCCATTCCAATCCTGAGACCCGTCCTATAGCATGAGATGTGATATCTCAATGCTTATACCAAACCTGAGACCCTTCCTATAGCATGAGATGTGATATCCAACTGCTTCCCATTCCAATCCTGAGACCCTTCCTATAGCATGAGATGTGATATCTCAATGCTTCTAATACCAAACCTGAGATCCTTCCTCTAACATGAAATGTGATATCCAACTCCTTCCCTTTCCAAACCTAATAGCCTATCTATAGCATAAGATGTGATATCCAAGTCCTTCATATTCCAACCCTTAGACCCTTCCTACAGCATGCAATATGATATCTCAATGATTCTAATAACAAACCTGAGACCCGTCCTATAACATGAGATGGGATATCCAACTCCTTCCCATTCCAATCCTGAGACACTTCCGATAGCAGAGATGTGATATCTCAATGCTTATACCAAACCTGAGACCCTTCCTATAACATGAGATGTGATATCCAAATCCTTCCCGTTCCAAACCTGAGACCCTTCCTTTAGCATGAGATGTGATATCCAGCTCCTTCCCATTCCAATCCTGAGACACTTCCGATAGCATGAGATGTGATATCTCAATGCTTCTAATATCAAAACTGAGACCCTCCCTATAGCATGATATGTGATATCTAAGTCCTTCCCATTCCAATCCTGAGACCCTCCCTATAGCATGAGATGTGATATCCAACTCCTTCCCATTCCAATCCTGAGACCCTTCCTATAGCATGAGATATGATATCTCAATACTTCTAATACCAAACGTGAGATCCTTCCGATAACATGAGATGTGATATCCAAATCCTTCCCCTTCCAAACCTGAGACCCTCCCTTTAGCATGAGATGTGATATCCAACTCCTGCCCATTCCATTCCTGAGACCCTTCTGATAGCATGAGATGTGATATCTCAATGCCTCTAATACCAAACCTGAGATCCTACCTCTAACATGAAATGTGATATCCAACTCTTTCCCCTTCCAAACCTGAGAGCCTTCCTATAGCATGAGATGTGATATCCAAGTCCTTCCCATTCCAATCCTGAGACCCTTCCTATAGCTTGAGATGTGATATCCAACTCCTTCCCATTCCAATTCTGAGACCCTTCCTATACTATGAGACTTGATATCTCAATGCTTCTAATACCAAAGGTGAGACCCGTAATATAACATGAGATGTGATATCCAAATCCTTCCCCTTCCAAACCTTAGACCCTTCCTTTATCATGAGATGTGATATCCAACTCCTTCCCATTCCAATCCTGAGACCCTTCCGATATCATGAGATGTGATATCTCAAATCTTCTAATATCAAACTTGAGACCCTCCCTATAGCATGAGATGTGATATCCAAGTCCTTCCCATTCCAATCCTGAGACCCTTCCTATAGCATGAGATGTGATATCTCAATGCTTCTAATACCAAACCTGAGACCCTTCCTATAACATGAGATGGGAATATCCAACTCCTTCCCATTCCAATCCTGAGACCCTTCCGATAGCAGAGATGTGATATCTCAATGCTTATACCAAACCTGAGATCCTTCCTATAACATGAGATGTGATATCCAACTCCTTCCCATTCCAATCCTGAGACACTTCCTATAGCATGAGATGTGATATCTCACTGCTTATACCACACCTGAGACCCTTCCAATAGCATGATATGTGATAGCCAACTCCTTCCCATTCCAATCCTCAGACCCTTCCTATAGCATGAGATGTGATATCTCAATGCTTCTAATATCAAACTTGAGACCCTACCTATAGCATGAGATGTGATATCCAAGTCCTTCCCATTACAATCCTGAGACACTTCCTATAGCATGAGATGTGATATCCAACTCCTTCCCATTCCAATCCTGAGACCCTTCCTATAGCATGAGATATGATATCTCAATACTTCTAATACCAAACGTGAGATCCTTCCGATAACATGAGATGTGATATCCAAATCCTTCCCCTTCCAAACCTGAGACCCTCCTCCCAGGGAAACTAAAACTACCTCAGCCTCTATCCCGCTGGGAAATGAGTCTGAGGAGAAGGATGCTCCTGTAATCTCTTCTTCCTCGTAGGAGGAGAAGGCCAGATTAGCGGAGTGGACCCCCAAAGGTCTAACCTTACACCGGGGATCCCCCTTCACGTGGTCAGTTGCTCCACAAGCAAAACAAGATCCATTGGGTCTGTTTACATAGGGAGGCTTATTGTAAGACAGTGTGCTGATCAATGGAGTAGATACTCCAGCTCTTAGGGATAGTGGGTGCAGTCGAACTGTAGTGGATTCTACCTTGGTAGACTCAGAGGAAGTTGCCAGAGCTACTCTGATGCCCACTAAGTTGGCTGACGGCCCACTCCGTATGTTCCCAGTAATACCTGTAAATCTTACTTTAAATGGTACAGCAGTCAGGATTCCAGTGAGCATTCAGAGAAACGTCCCGGGAAAGGTCTTGTTAGGTAATGATCTCAGAGCTTTAGGGCTCATAGGAGACACTGCCGAAAGACCCTACACACGGTCTCAAGCACGGGCAGCATTGGCCAAGACCAATACGCCGCCCCAGCCGAAGGGGAAACCCAAGGCGAAAGGAGTCAACAAGTCAAGACGAGGGAAAGAGAATATTCCCCCGAGCTCGCCTACCACTGCGGTGGATGAAGTTGGTCAATCGCCCGGGCCTGAGGAGGAGGTGGCGATGCCTGAAGTATTTGACCCCAACGACCATCCTGAACTAAAAGACTTGTTAGTTGAAGGAGGTCCTGATAGGGACGAATTCAGTAAAGGCCAACGTGAGTGCCCATCTCTGGAAGGCCTAAGGAGACAGGCCTGCTCCCAGCTTGAGGGTGAACCTCCTGGGACGCATAGGATTTATTGGGAAGGTGGACTCCTGTATAGTGAGCCCACAGAGTCTACAGAAGGAGACCATAGGAGGTTGGTGGTTCCCCTTGCTGTTAGGCCCTTCCTCCTGCAGTTGGCGCATGAAGTGCTCCTTGCTGGTCACCTTGGTATTAAGAGGACCAAGCAAAGGTTATCCATGCACTTCTACTGGCCCAAGATGGGTGTGCAAGTAGAAAGTCACTGCAGGAGTTGTGCCTCCTGCCAGTTATCTGGTAAGGTTGGCTCGACAATCCAAGCTCCGTTGGTACCGCTCCCAGTTGTGGGGGTACCATTTGAAAGGGTAGGGATCGACATCGTTGGTCTCCTTGACCCGCAAACATCCTCGGGCAATAGGTTTATCCTGGTGCTGGTCGACCATGCAACCAGATATCCTGAGGCCATCCCATTGAAAACTGTAACTGCCAAGTCAGTTGCAAAAGCTTTACTTGGCATATTTACTAGGGTTGGCTTCCCTAAAGAAGTTGTGTCAGATCGTGGCAGCAACTTTATGTCGAAGTATATGCAGGCTATGTGGAAAGAATGTGGGGTCACCTACAAGTTCTCTTCTGCATACCACCCCCAGACCAATGGTCTGGTGGAACGTTTCAACAGAACGTTAAAAAGCATGATTGGGGCTCTGGAGAAGCTTCAGAGAAGACAATGGGATCTTCTTTTACCATGCTTACTGTTTGCCTACCGAGAGGTACCACAGGAGGGTGTTGGCTTCAGCCCCTTCAAACTTCTGTTTGGTCATCCTGTACGGGGACCCTTAGCCATAGTCAAAGAGGGATGGGAGATGTCCACTCCCCCTGTTACTACCAACGTAGTTGATTATGTGCTAGGGCTCAGAAAACGGATGGTACTTCTGATGGGCTTGGCTAGTGATAAATTGAAGGCAGTACAAGCGCTGGTGAAACATTGGTACGACCAGAAAGCTTCCCTCATCAACTTTACACCTGGTCAGCAAGTCCTGATCATGAATCCCATAAGGCCTTGAGCTTTACAGGACAAATGGTCAGGCCCTTACACAGTGGTGGAGCCCCTGGGTGAGGTTAACTATTTAGTGGACCTTGGAAGGCCTGGACAGGCTCCAAAAGTGTTTCACGTGAATAGGCTGAAGGCTTTCGTCCCAAGAGTCGAAATCGCAGCACTGTTACTGGCTTCAGATGTTGAGGAAGAGGAGTCTGAACCTCTCCCCGACCTGTTCCAAAGCGGTCCTTCAGATATCTCCTTTGAGGGTGTCCGAGTGGCCCCTCACCTGACTTCTGATCAGCAGGCTGAGGTAAAAAGTTTGCTTAGGCAGTTTTCCCCCGTTTTCACAGTCGCCTGGTTTGACACCTTGGTGCAAACATAACATAGACACAGGAGACAGTGTACCTACCAAAAGTAGGGGATACAGGATGTCAGACAAAGTAAGGTCTTATATTAAGACCGAGGTCAACAAGATGTTAGACCTTGGGGTGATTGAACCCTCTAGTAGTCCTTGGTCCAGCCCTGTGGTTTTCGTTCCAAAGGCAGGCACTTCTGAATTGAGGTTCTGTGTGGATTACAGGGCTCTGAATGCTGTCACCAAGACAGATGCACACCCCTTGCCTCGAACAGATGAGCTGGTGGATACTTTGGGTGCCTCCAAGTACCTCAGCACGTTTGACCTCACTGCTGGCTATTGGCAAATAGCTTTAGCAGAACATGCCAAGGAGAAGACAGCATTTTCTACTCCAGATGGCCTTTACCAATTCCGGGTAATGCCGTTCGGGTTGAAGAATGCACCTGCCACTTTCCAGAGGCTTGTGCATCATGTTTTGAATGGGTTGGACGAATTCTGTCTTGCATATCTGGACGATATAGCAGTTTTCAGTGCCACCTGACCATGTGAAACACCTCGGGATTGTGCTCCAGGCTCTTCAGAAAGCACACTTGACCATAAAGGCTAGTAAATGCCAGATTGGACAAGGCTCAGTGTTTTACCTTGGACATGAAGTAGGTGGAGGGAGGATACAGCCTCTACCCAGTAAAGTACAAGCAGTACAAGACTGGCCTACCCCCACTACACAAACCCAAGTGAGAGCCTTCTTAGGACTCACGGGGTATTACCGCAATTTTGTGGCAGACTATGGCACCATAGCTGCCCCTCTGACTGCCCTCACAACTCTGAAGAAACCCAAGAAGGTAACTTGGACCGACGAGTGTGAGAAGGCCTTCAATGGCTTAAAAGACTCCTTGTGCCAGGCCCCTGTCCTCAGGGCCCCTGATTATCAAAGACCTTTTATCGTGCAGACGGACGCCTCTGACACTGGGATAGGAGCTGTACTATCGCAAGTAGATGAGAAGGGTAAGGAACACCCTATTGGTTTTATTAGTCGCCAGTTTAAGGACAGAGAGCTCAGATGGTCCACGGTAGAGAAAGAATGTTTCTCTGTTGTGTGGGCCCTAAGGAAGCTGAGGCCCTACCTCTATGGGACCCACTTCACTGTGCAAACTGACCATAAGCCCTTAAAGTGGCTAATAAACATGAAGGGGGAGAATCCAAAGTTGCTTAGGTGGTCCATAAGTCTACAAGGCTTCGACTTCACTATTGAGCATAGGCCAGGTGTCCAACATAGCAATGCTGATGGGTTGTGGAGAATGTTTAACCGACCTGAACAAGAGACTCATCCAGGGGTGGATTAGTTCCCCCTGTCCATAGTCTGGGAGGGGCGAGTGTTAGGAAAGATTTCGGAATTGTAGGTAATTTTCCTTCCATGTGGCAACCCCTAAACTTTTTGCTGTTGTTTTTCACCTTGTTCTCGACTTTGCCCGAGAAGTGCAGCCTTCTGCCGCACTCCTCTGGGCTTTCGCTCCTTTCTTAAGGGGAAACGGTCATGCCCTTAAGACATTCAGTACCGGGGAACGCTGTTTCCCGTAGTTTCGTTTATCATGTTGCGGCTTTAGTGCAACATGACACAAGAGGGCACTGTAAGCTAAGTTACAGCTCTCTTGGGTCTCTAGCCTTCTACGGGCCCTAGATACTCTTTTAGGATGGTATTTGATCGGTGCAAGTCATTCAGGGACTGGAATGGTGGCAGCGATCGTTATTGTTTATTTTGAGCTCCTTTTGGCGTTCTGAGCACGTTTTTCGCACTGAACCCAAAATGGTGGCCTGGCTCCCAAAATGGCCAGTCCACAAGGCTCCTTTGTCCTGTCCACTGACCGTCTTGCTCCCTTCACCTTCCCCAGGTCGGGCGACCCGGGGCCTTCCTTATTTGGGCATGTACTTTCCCGCGAAACGTGGTTGCTTTCGCGGGCTTCTACATGTCGTTTGTGTGCCTCCAGGGTGTGGGCTGGGATGTCTGGTCCCAATACACATCCTGGGTGCCAGAGAGTCTGGGGTGGTGTGAATGCCTGGGACCACCGTGGTCCGTGATTGGTCCACGTATGGTATGTGTGTTGATGTGCGGATCTCCCATTGGCTCCCCTCCGTTTTGGCGCGAAGGGAACCGTGGATAAGAGGGAGCTGGAAACACCACTACCATGTCGATCTCCTGAGTTCTCACGAACGAAGGAATACAGGAGCCAAGTATCCTGCAACCAAGAGGCTGGACTGAGGAATTGCTGGTGACCCGCTGAAGGAATCCTCCTTTGCACTGCTGTCGTCCTGTGAAACCCTTTCCTCCTTGGATCGAACCAGAAGTGTCTGTACTGGTGCTTCGACCTTTGGAATAGCAGGAACAGCTATTCCCGGCGACTTCATCACCCCCTCCAAGTAAGCCTTCGGAAGTGTCTCTGGGCCATCCAGTTGACTGACCAGCTTACAAGGGAGTCCTGCTCTGTAACTGCCGCCAGGTTGTGTTGTATTTCGAGTCCTTGTCACTCTCCCACGCTTCGTACACTTGGCGTTCCCAAGTCTGAAGGGAGGAGTGTACATTTGGCTTGAATACACACGGCCGCTCCGTTGTCCTGCTGTGGCAACAAACTGTGCTGGTTTCGTCGATTGGGACGTGTTTTTGCTCTACACGACTTCGAGGCGTTCCCTGCTCTTCTGAACCTGCCAGCTGCTGAAACTAACGTGGAGAAGCCTGGGTCTGCTTGCTTCGGGGACCGGTGAGTAGTTTAGCTAGGATCTGGTCGCCCTCCTGCAGTATCCCATTGCTTTCCCTGCTGTGTAAAAACAGCACCCTTTTGGCCGTACTCGCGCTCTGCTTCTGCCCGCTGTGGAGGCTGCGCTTGAGTTGCGGAACCTGTTCTCCTTCTGCTGTGCACTAACCCGAACTGCCTGACTTCCTCCGAAGAGCTTCCCCTTTTGCCCGTTGGCACCGGCGTGGCAAGTACTTTGAGCACAAGGCTCCACTCTTCGCAGGGCTCGGACTTCCATCTAGTTAGGTGCCTCTGAAGGCGAACTGAGTCTAAAGCGTTATCGCACTGCCTGTTTTCCTTTCCTTTCAGGTGGACTACATATTTCGTGCTTTAAACGCTTGCGACTGTGTATTTGTATATATATTGTGTTGATATGGTATGTGTTGGTTTAATATTGTGATATTGTGATTTTCTCGCTACGGTCATTATTTTAAAGGCCTTAAAATAAATGTGTATCTATTTTTGATATAACAACTGTTTGGAGTAGTTTGTAAGCGCTCTTGCTTTGTGTGCTCATTGCGGGCTTTCAGTCACCCTCACCCCTCTTGAGACCTAGTCTTGACCGCCGCGATCGCTACCTTGATTGGTCTGGCTCGTCCAGAGGTTACCCTGTTCCAAGTAATTAGGTTGGCCTTCTGAACTTCTGCGCCACCAGGACAGAGTTCAGAAATCCGTCTTAACACATCTCATGCTGTAGGAAGGGTCTCAGGTTTGGAAAAGGAAGGAGTTGGATATCACATTTCATGTTAGAGGTAGGATCTCAGGTTTGGTATTAGAGGCATTGAGATATCACATCTCATGCTATCAGAAGGGTATCAGGATTGGAATGGGAAGGAGTTGGATATCACATCTCATGCTAAAGGGAGGGTCTCAGGTTTGGAATGGGAAGGATTTGGATATCACATCTCATGTTATAGGAAGGACCTTAGGTTTGGTATTAGAAGCATTGAGATATCACATCTCATGCTATAGGAAGGGTCTCGGGATTGGAATGGGAAGGAGTTGGATATCACATCTCATGTTATAGGAAGGATCTCAGGTTTGGTATTAGAAACATTGAGATATAACATCTCATCCTATAGGAAGGGTCTCAGGATTGGAATGGGAAGGAGTTGGATATCACATCTCATGCTATGGGAAGGATGGGAAGGGTCTCAGGTTTGGTATTAGAAGCATTGTGATATCACATCTCATGCTATAGGAAGGGTTTCCGGTTTGGTAGAAGCATTGAGATATCACATCTCATGCTATAGGAAGAGTCTCAGGTTTGGGAAGGGAAGGATTTGGATTTCACATCTCATGTTATAGGATGGTTCTCATGTTTGGTTTTTGAAGCATTGAGATATCACATCTCATGCTATCGGAAGGGTCTCAGGTTTGGAATGGGAAGGAGTTGGATATCACATCTCATGTTATAGGAAGGGTCTCAGGTTTGGAATGGGAAGGAGTTGGATATGACATCTCTTGTTATAGGGAGGGTCTCAGGATTTGAATGGTAAGGAGTTGGATATCACATCTCATGCTATAGGAAGGGTCTCAGGCTGGAATGGGAAGGAGTTGGATATCACATCTCATGTTATATACAGGAAGGGTCTCAGGATTGGAATGGGAAGGATTTGGATATCACATCTCTTGCTATAGGAAGGGTCTCAGGTTTTTTATTAGAAACATTGAGATATCACATCTCATGCTATAGGAAGGGTTTTAGGATTGGAATGGGAAGTATTTGGATATCACATCTCATGCTAAAGGAAGGGTCTCAGGTCTGGAATGGGAAGGAATTGGATATCACATCTCATGTTATAGGAACGGTCTCAGGTTTTTTATTAGAAACATTGAGATATCACATCTCATGTTATAGGACGGTTCCCAGGTTTGGTATTAGATGCATTGAGATATCACATCTCATGGTATAGGAAGGGTCTCAGGGTTGGAATGGGAAGGAGTTGGATATCACATCTCATCCAATAGGAAGGGTCTCAGGTTTGGAATGGGAAGGAATTGGATATCACATCTCATGTTATAGGAAGGGTCTCAGGTTTGGTATTAGAAGCATTGAGATATCACATCTCATGCTATAGGAAGGGTATCAGGATTGGAATGTGAAGGATTTGGATATCACATCTCATGCTAAAGGAAGGGTCTCAGGTTTGGTAGAAGCATTGAGATATCACATCTCATGCTATAGGAAGGGTCTCAGGATTTGAATGGCAAGGAGTTGGATATCACATCTCATGCCATAGGAAGGGTCTCAGGTTTGGTATAAGCATTGAGATATCACATCTCTGCTATCGGAAGGTTCTCAGGATTGGATTGGGAAGGAGTTGGATATCCCTTCTTATGCTATAGGAAGTGTCTCAGGTTGGAATGGGAAGGAGTTGAATATCACATCTCATGTTATAGGAAGGGTCTCAGGATTGGAATGGGAAGGATTTGGATATCACATCTCTTGCTATAGGAAGGGTCTCAGGATTGGAATGGGAAGGATTTGGATATTTCCCATTCCAATCCTGAGACCCTTCCTATAACATGAGATGTGATATCCAACTCCTTCCCATTCCAACCTGAGACACTTCCTATAGCATGAGAAGGGATATCCAACTCCTTCCCAATCCAATCCTGAGACCCTTCCGATAGCAGAGATGTGATATCTCAATGCTTATACCAAACCTGAGACCCTTCCTATGGCATGAGATGTGATATCCAACTCCTTGCCATTCAAATCCTGAGACCCTTCCTATAGCATGAAAAGGGATATCCAACTCCTTCCCAATCCAATCCTGAGACCCTTCCGATAGCAGAGACGTGAAATCTCAATGCTTCTACCAAACCTGAGACCCTTCCTTTAGCATGAGATGTGATATCCAAATCCTTCACATTCCAATCCTGAGACCCTTCCTATAGCATGAGATTTGATATCTCAATGCTTCTAATACCAAACGTGAGATCCTTCCTATAATATGAGATGTGATATCCAAATCCTCCCCTTCCAAACCTGAGACCCTCCCTTTAGCATGAAATGTGATATCCAACTCCTTCCTATTCCAATCCTGAGACTCTTCTGATAGCATGAGATGTGATATCTCAATGCTTCTAATACCAAACCTGAGATCCTTCCGATAGCATGAGATGTGATATCTCAATGCTTCTAATACCAAACCTGAGATCCTTCCTATAACATGAGATGTGATATCCAAATCCTTCCCCTTCCAAACCTGAGACCCTCCCTTTAGCATGAGATGTGATATCTAACTCCTTCCCATTCCATTCCTGAGACCCTTCTGATAGCATGAGATGTGATATCTCAATGCCTCTAATACCAAACCTGAGATCCTACCTCTAACATGAAATGAGATATCCAACTCTTTCCCCTTCCAAACCTGAGAGCCTTCCTATAGCATGAGATGTGATATCCAAGTCCTTCCCATTTCAATACTGAGACCCTTCCTATAGCTTGAGATGTGATATCCAACTCCTTCCCATTCCAATTCTGAGACCCTTCCTATAGCATGAGATGTGATATCTCAATGCTTATACCAAACCTGAGAGCCTACCTATAACATGAGATGTGATATCCAAGTCCATCCCATTCCAATCCTTAGACCCTCCCTACAGCATGCGATGTGATATCTCAATGATTCTAATACCAAACCAGAGACTCTTCCTATAACATGAGATGGGATATCCAACTCCTTCCCATTCCAATTCTGAGACCCTTCCTATACTATGAGACTTGATATCTCAATGCTTCTAATACCAAACCTGAGACCCGTAATATAACATGAGATGTGATATCAAAATCCTTCCCCTTCCAAACCTTAGACCCTTCCTTTATCATGAGATGTGATATCCAACTCATTCCCATTCCAATCCTGAGACCCTTCCGATATCATGAGATGTGATATCTCAAAGCTTCTAATATCAAACTTGAGACCCTCCCTATAGCATGAGATGTGATATCCAAGTCCTTCCCATTCCAATCCTGAGACCCTTCCTATAGCATGAGATGTGATATCTCAATGCTTCTAATACCAAACCTGAGACCCTTCCTATAACATGAGATGGGAATATCCAACTCCTTCCCATTCCAATCTTGAGACCCTTCCGATAGCAGAGATGTGATATCTCAATGCTTATACCAAACCTGAGATCCTTCCTATAACATGAGATGTGATATCCAACTCCTTCCCATTCCAATCCTGAGACACTTCCTATAGCATGAGATGTGATATCTCACTGCTTATACCAAACCTGAGACCCTTCCCATAGCAGGAGATGTGATATCCAACTCCTTCCCATTCCAATCCTCAGACCCTTCCTATAGCATGAGATGTGATATCTCAATGCTTCTAATGTCAAACTTGA
Organism: Ambystoma mexicanum; assembly: GCF_040938575.1. Classification (NCBI taxonomy): domain Eukaryota; kingdom Metazoa; phylum Chordata; class Amphibia; order Caudata; family Ambystomatidae; genus Ambystoma; species Ambystoma mexicanum. Next base: position 8,551,526 of record NW_027182433.1, read on the forward strand.
GACCCTACCTATAGCATGAGATGTGATATCCAAGTCCTTCCCATTCCAATCCTGAGACACTTCCTATAGCATGAGATGTGATATCTCAATGCTTCTAATACCAAACCTGAGACTCTTCCTATAACATGAGATGGGATATCCAACTCCTTCCCATTCCAATCCTGAGACCCTTTTGATAGCAGAGATGTGATATCTCAATGTTTATACCAAACCTGAGACCCTTCCTACGGCATGTGATGTCATATTCAACTCCTTCCCTTCCAATCCTGAGACCCTTCCTATAGCATGAGATTTGATATCCAACTCCTTCCCATTCCAATCCTGAGACCCTTCCTATAGCATGAGATGTGATGTCTCAATGCTTCTAATACCAAACCTGAGATCCTTCCTATAACATGAGATGTGATATCCAACTCCTTCCATTCCAATCCTGAGACCCTTCCTATAGCATGAGATGTGATATCTCAATGCTTATACCAAACCTGAGACCCTTCCTATAGCATGAGATGTGATATCCAACTCCTTCCCATTCCAATCATGAGACCCTTCCTATAGCATGAGATGTGATATCTCAATGCTTCTAATACCAAACCTGAGATCCTTCCTATAACATGAGATGTGATATCCAAATCCTTCCCCTTCCAAACCTGAGACCCTCCCTTTAGCATGAGATGTGATATCTAACTCCTTCCCATTCCATTCCTGAGACCCTTCTGATAGCATGAGATGTGATTTCTCAATGCCTCTAATACCAAACCTGAGATCCTACCTCTAACATGAAATGAGATATCCAACTCTTTCCCCTTCCAAACCTGAGAGCCTTCCTATAGCATGAGATGTGATATCCAAGTCCTTCCCATTTCAATACTGAGACCCTTCCTATAGCTTGAGATGTGATATCCAACTCCTTCCCATTCCAATTCTGAGACCCTTCCTATAGCATGAGATGTGATATCTCAATGCTTATACCAAACCTGAGAGCCTACCTATAACATGAGATGTGATATCCAAGTCCATCCAATTCCAATCCTTAGACCCTTCCTATAGCATGAGATGTGATATCTCAATGCTTCTACCAAACCTGAGACCCTTCCTATAGCATGAGATGTGATATCCAACTCCTTCCCATTCCAATCATGACACCCTTCCTATAGCATGAGATGTGATATCTCAATGCTTCTAATACCAAACCTGAGATCCTTCCTCTAACATGAAATGTGAGATCCAACTCCTTCCCTTTCCAAACCTAAGAGCCTATCTATAGCATGAGATGTGATATCCAAGTCCTTCACATTCCAACCCTTAGACCCTTCGTACAGCATGCAATATGATATCTCAATGATTCTAATAACAAACCTGAGACCCTTCCTATAACATGAGATGGGATATCCAACTCCTTCCCATTCCAATCCTGAGACACTTCCGATAGCAGAGATGTGATATCTCAATGTTTATACCAAACCTGAGACCCTTCCTATAACATGAGATGTGATATCCAGCTCCTTCCCATTCCAATCCTGAGACACTTCCGATAGCATGAGATGTGATATCTCAATGCTTCTAATATCAAAACTGAGACCCTCCCTATAGCATGATATGTGATATCTAAGTCCTTCCCATTCCAATCCTGAGACCCTTCCTATAGCATGAGATGTGATATCTCAATGCTTCTACCAAACCTGAGACCCTTCCTTTAGCATGAGATGTAATATCCAACTCCTTCCCATTCCAATCCTGAGACCCTTCCTATAGCATGAGATGTGATATCTCAATACTTCTAATACCAAACCTGAGATCCATCCTATAACATGAGATGTGATATCCAACTCCTTCCCTTTCCAAACCTGAGAGCCGTTCTATAGCATGAGATGTGATATCCAGGTCCTTCCCATTCCAATCCTTAGACCCTTCCTACAGCATGCAATATGATATCTCAATGATTCTAATAACAAACCTGAGACCCGTCCTATAGCATGAGATATGATATCCAAGTCCTTCCCATTCCAATCCTGAGACCCTTCCTATAACATGAAATGTGATATCCAACTCCTTCCCATTCCAACCTGAGACCCTTCCTATAGCATGAGATGGGATATCCAACTTCTTCCAAATCCAATACTGATACCCTTCCGATAGCATGAGATGTGATATCCCAATGCTTCTACCAAACCTGAGACCCATACTATGGCATGAGATGTGATATCAAACTCCTTCCCATTCCAATCCTGAGACCCTTCCTATAGCTTGAGGTGTGATATCCAACTCCTTCCCATTCCAATTCTGAGACCCTTCTTATACCATGAGACTTGATATCTCAATGCTTCTAATATTAAACCTGAGACCCGTCCTATAACATGAGATGTGATATCCAAATCCTTCCCCTTCCAAACCTTAGACCCTTCCTTTATCATGAGATGTGATATCCAACTCCTTCCCATTCCAATCCTGAGACCCTTCCGATATCATGAGATTTGTTATCTCAATGCTTCTAATATCAAACTTGAGACCCTCCCTATAGCATGAGATGTGACATCCAAGTCCTTCCCATTCCAATCCTGAGACCCTTCCTATAGCATGAGATGTGATATTTCTATGCTTCTAATACCAAACCTGAGACCCTTCCTATAACATGAGATGGGATATCCAACTCCTTCCCATTCCAATCCTGAGACCTTTCTGATAGCAGAGATGTGATATCTCAATGCTTATACCAAACCTGAGAACCTTCCTATGGCCTGAGATGTCATATACAACTCCTTCCCATTCCAATCCTGAGACCCTTCCTTTAGCATGAGATGTGATATCTCAATGCTTATACCAAATCTGAGACCCTTCCTATAGCATGAGATGTGATATCCAATTCCTTCCCATTCCAATCCTGAGACCCTTCCTATAGCATGAGATGTGATATCTCAATGCTTATACCAAACCTGAGAGCCTACCTATAACATGAGATGTGATATCCAAGTCCATCCCATTCCAATCCTTAGACCCTTCCTACAGCATGCGATGTGATATCTCAATGATTCTAATACCAAACCAGAGACTCTTCCTATAACATGAGATGGGATATCCAACTCCTTCCCATTCCAATCCTGAGCCGCTTCCGATAGCAGAGATGTGATATCTCAATGCTTATACCAAACCTGAGACCCTTCCTATAACATGAGATGTGATATCCAACTCCTTCCCGTTCCAAACCTGAGACACTAACTATAGCATATGTGATATCCAACTCCTTCCCATTCCAAACATGAGACCCTTCCTATAGCAAGAAAGTAATATCCAACTCCTACCCATTCCAATCCTGAGACCCTTCCTATAGCAAGAGATGTGATATCCAAATCCTTCCCATTCCAATCCTGAGACCCTTCCTATAACATGAGATGTGATATCCAACTCCTTCCCATTCCAATCCTGAGACACTTCCTATAGCATGAGATGTGATATCTCAATGCTTCTAATACCAAACCTGAGACTCTTCCTATAACATGAGATGGGATATCCAACTCCTTCCCATTCCAATCCTGAGACCCTTTTGATAGCAGAGATGTGATATCTCAATGTTTATACCAAACCTGAGACCCTTCCTATGGCATGAGATGTCATATTCAACTCCTTCCCATTCCAATCCTGAGACGCTTCCTATAGCATGAGATTTGATATCCAACTCCTTCCCATTCCAATCCTGAGACCCTTCCTATAGCATGAGATGTGATGTCTCAATGCTTCTAATACCAAACCTGAGATCCTTCCTATAACATGAGATGTGATATCCAACTCCTTCCATTCCAATCCTGAGACCCTTCCTATAGCATGAGATGTGATATCTCAATGCTTATACCAAACCTGAGACCCTTCCTATAGCATGAGATGTGATATCCAACTCCTTCCCATTCCAATCCTGAGACCCTTCCTATAGCTTGAGATGTGATATCTCAATGCTTCTAATACCAAACCTGAGATCCTTCCTCTAACATGAAATGTGAGATCCAACTCCTTCCCTTTCCAAACCTAAGAGCCTATCTATAGCATGAGATGTGATATCCAAGTCCTTCACATTCCAACCCTTAGACCCTTCCTACAGCATGCAATATGATATCTCAATGATTCTAATAACAAACCTGAGACCCGTCCTATAACATGAGATGGGATATCCAACTCCTTCCCATTCCAATCCTGAGACACTTCCGATAGCAGAGATGTGATATCTCAATGTTTATACCAAACCTGAGACCCTTCCTATAACATGAGATGTGATATCCAACTCCTTCCCGTTCCAAACCTGACACCCTTCCTTTAGCATGAGATGTGATATCCAGCTCCTTCCCATTCCAATCCTGAGACACTTCCGATAGCATGAGATGTGATATCTCAATGCTTCTAATATCAAAACTGAGACCCTCCCTATAGCATGATATGTGATATCTAAGTCCTTCCCATTCCAATCCTGAGACCCTTCCTATAGCATGAGATGTGATATCTCAATGCTTCTACCAAACCTGAGACCCTTCCTTTAGCATGAGATGTGATATCCAACTCCTTCCCATTCCAATCCTGAAACCCTTCCTATAGCATGAGATGTGATATCTCAATACTTCTAATACCAAACCTGAGATCCATCCTATAACATGAGATGTGATATCCAACTCCTTCCCTTTCCAAACCTGAGAGCCGTTCTATAGCATGAGATGTGATATCCAGGTCCTTCCCATTCCAATCCTTAACCCTTCCTACAGCATGCAATATGATATCTCAATGATTCTAATAACAAACCTGAGACCCGTCCTATAGCATGAGATATGATATCCAAGTCCTTCCCATTCCAATCCTGAGACCCTTCCTATAACATGAAATGTGATATCCAACTCCTTCCCATTCCAACCTGAGACCCTTCCTATAGCATGAGATGGGATATCCAACTTCTTCCAAATCCAATACTGATACCCTTCCGATAGCATGATATGTGATATCCCAATGCTTCTACCAAACCTGAGACCCATACTATGGCATGAGATGTGATATCAAACTCCTTCCCATTCCAATCCTGAGACCCTTCCTATAGCTTGAGGTGTGATATCCAACTCCTTCCCATTCCAATTCTGAGACCCTTCTTATACCATGAGACTTGATATCTCAATGCTTCTAATATTAAACCTGAGACCCGTCCTATAACATGAGATGTGATATCCAAATCCTTCCCCTTCCAAACCTTAGACCCTTCCTTTATCATGAGATGTGATATCCAACTCCTTCCCATTCCAATCCTGAGACCCTTCCGATATCATGAGATTTGTTATCTCAATGCTTCTAATATCAAACTTGAGACCCTCCCTATAGCATGAGATGTGACATCCAAGTCCTTCCCATTCCAATCCTGAGACCCTTCCTATAGCATGAGATGTGATATCTCTATGCTTCTAATACCAAACCTGAGACCCTTCCTATAACATGTGATGGGATATCCAACTCCTTCCCATTCCAATCCTGAGACCTTTCCGATAGCAGAGATGTGATATCTCAATGCTTATACCAAACCTGAGAACCTTCCTATGGCCTGAGATGTCATATACAACTCCTTCCCATTCCAATCCTGAGACCCTTCCTTTAGCATGAGATGTGATATCTCAATGCTTATACCAAATCTGAGACCCTTCCTATAGCATGAGATGTGATATCCAATTCCTTCCCATTCCAATCCTGAGACCCTTCCTATAGCATGAGATGTGATATCTCAATGCTTATACCAAACCTGAGAGCCTACCTATAACATGAGATGTGATATCCAAGTCTATCCCATTCCAATCCTTAGACCCTTCCTACAGCATGCGATGTGATATCTCAATAATTCTAATACCAAACCAGAGACTCTTCCTATAACATGAGATGGGATATCCAACTCCTTCCCATTCCAATCCTGAGCCGCTTCCGATAGCAGAGATGTGATATCTCAATGCTTATACCAAACCTGAGACCCTTCCTATAACATGAGATGTGATATCCAACTCCTTCCCGTTCCAAACCTGAGACACTAACTATAGCATATGTGATATCCAACTCCTTCCCATTCCAAACATGAGACCCTTCCTATAGCAAGAAAGTAATATCCAACTCCTACCCATTCCAATCCTGAGACCCTTCCTATAGCAAGAGATGTGATATCCAAATCCTTCCCATTCCAATCCTGAGACCCTTCCTATAACATGAGATGTGATATCCAACTCCTTCCCATTCCAACCTGAGACACTTCATATAGCATGAGAAGGGATATCCAACTCCTTCCCAATCCAATCCTGAGACCCTTCCGATAGCAGAGATGTGATATCTCAATGCTTATACCAAACCTGAGACCCTTCCTATGGCATGAGATGTGATATCCAACTCCTTGCCATTCAAATCCTGAGACCCTTCCTATAGCATGAGAAGGGATATCCAACTCCTTCCCAATCCAATCCTGAGACCCTTCCGATAGCAGCGACGTGATATCTCAATGCTTCTACCAAACCTGAGACCCTTCCTTTAGCATGAGATGTGATATCCAAATCCTTCACATTCCAATCCTGAGACCCTTCCTATAGCATGAGATGTGATATCTCAATGCTTCTAATACCAAACCTGAGATCCTTCCTATAACATGAGATGTGATATCCAATTCCTTCCCATTCCAAACCTGAGACCCTTCCTATTGGATGAGATGTGATATCCAACTCCTTCCCATTCCAACCTTGAGACCCTTCCCATAGCATGAGATGTGATGTCTCAATGCTTCTAATACCAAACCTGAGATCCTTCCTATAACATGAGATGTGATATCCAACTCCTTCTATTCCAATCCTGAGACCCGTCCTATAGCATGAGATGTGATATCTCAAGGCTTATACCAAACCTGAGACCCTTCCTATAGCATGAGATGTGATATCCAACTGCTTCCCATTCCAATCCTGAGACCCTTCCTATAGCATGCAATATGATATCTCAATGATTCTAATAACAAACCTGAGACCCGTCCTATAGCATGAGATATGATATCCAAGTCCTTCGCATTCCAATCCTGAGACCCTTCCTATAACATGAAATGTGATATCCAACTCCTTCCCATTCCAACCTGAGACCATTCCTATAGCATGAGATGGGATATCCAACTTCTTCCAAATCCAATACTGATACCCTTCCGATAGCATGAGATGTGATATCCCAATGCTTCTACCAAACCTGAGACCCATACTATGGCATGAGATGTGATATCAAACTCCTTCCCATTCCAATCCTGAGACCCTTCCTATAGCTTGAGGTGTGATATCCAACTCCTTCCCATTCCAATTCTGAGACCCTTCTTATACCATGAGACTTGATATCTCAATGCTTCTAATATTAAACCTGAGACCCGTCCTATAACATGAGATGTGATATCCAAATCCTTCCCCTTCCAAACCTTAGACCCTTCCTTTATCATGAGATGTGATATCCAACTCCTTCCCATTCCAATCCTGAGACCCTTCCGATATCATGAGATTTGTTATCTCAATGCTTCTAATATCAAACTTGAGACCCTCCCTATAGCATGAGATGTGACATCCAAGTCCTTCCCATTCCAATCCTGAGACCCTTCTTATAGCATGAGATGTGATATCTCTATGCTTCTAATACCAAACCTGAGACCCTTCCTATAACATGAGATGGGATATCCAACTCCTTCCCATTCCAATCCTGAGACCTTTCCGATAGCAGAGATGTGATATCTCAATGCTTATACCAAACCTGAGAACCTTCCTATGGCCTGAGATGTCATATACAACTCCTTCCCATTCCAATCCTGAGACCCTTCCTTTAGCATGAGATGTGATATCTCAATGCTTATACCAAATCTGAGACCCTTCCTATAGCATGAGATGTGATATCCAATTCCTTCCCATTCCAATCCTGAGACCCTTCCTATAGCATGAGATGTGATATCTCAATGCTTATACCAAACCTGAGAGCCTACCTATAACATGAGATGTGATATCCAAGTCTATCCCATTCCAATCCTTAGACCCTTCCTACAGCATGCGATGTGATATCTCAATAATTCTAATACCAAACCAGAGACTCTTCCTATAACATGAGATGGGATATCCAACTCCTTCCCATTCCAATCCTGAGCCGCTTCCGATAGCAGAGATGTGATATCTCAATGCTTATACCAAACCTGAGACCCTTCCTATAACATGAGATGTGATATCCAACTCCTTCCCGTTCCAAACCTGAGACACTAACTATAGCATATGTGATATCCAACTCCTTCCCATTCCAAACATGAGACCCTTCCTATAGCAAGAAAGTAATATCCAACTCCTACCCATTCCAATCCTGAGACCCTTCCTATAGCAAGAGATGTGATATCCAACTCCTTCCCATTCCAACCTGAGACACTTCCTATAGCATGAGAAGGGATATCCAACTCCTTCCCAATCCAATCCTGAGACCCTTCCGATAGCAGAGATGTGATATCTCAATGCTTATACCAAACCTGAGTCCCTTCCTATGGCATGAGATGTGATATCCAACTCCTTGCCATTCAAATCCTGAGACCCTTCCTATAGCATGAGAAGGGATATCCAACTCCTTCCCAATCCAACCTGAGACACTTCCTATAGCATGAGAAGGGATATCCAACTCCTTCCCAATCCAATCCTGAGACCCTTCCGATAGCAGCGACGTGATATCTCAATGCTTCTACCAAACCTGAGACCCTTCCTTTAGCATGAGATGTGATATCCAAATCCTTCACATTCCAATCCTGAGACCCTTCCTATAGCATGAGATGTGATATCTCAATGCTTCTAATACCAAACCTGAGATCCTTCCTATAACATGAGATGTGATATCCAATTCCTTCCCATTCCAAACCTGAGACCCTTCCTATTGGATGAGATGTGATATCCAACTCCTTCCCATTCCAACCTTGAGACCCTTCCTATAGCATGAGATGTGATGTCTCAATGCTTCTAATACCAAACCTGAGATCCTTCCTATAACATGAGATGTGATATCCAACTCCTTCCATTCCAATCCTGAGGCCCGTCCTATAGCATGAGATGTGATATCTCAAGGCTTATACCAAACCTGAGACCCTTCCTATAGCATGAGATGTGATATCCAACTGCTTCCCATTCCAATCCTGAGACCCTTCCTATAGCATGAGATGTGATATCTCAATGCTTCTAATACCAAACCTGAGATCCTTCCTCTAACATGAAATGTGATATCCAACTCCTTCCCTTTCCAAACCTAAGAGCCTATCTATAGCATGAGATGTGATATCCAAGTCCTTCACATTCCAACCCTTAGACCCTTCCTACAGCATGCAATATGATATCTCAATGATTCTAATAACAAACCTGAGACCCGTCCTATAACATGAGATGGGATATCCAACTCCTTCCCATTCCAATCCTGAGACACTTCCGATAGCAGAGATGTGATATCTCAATGCTTATACCAAACCTGAGACCCTTCCTATAACATGAGATGTGATATCCAAATCCTTCCCGTTCCAAACCTGAGACCCTTCCTTTAGCATGAGATGTGATATCCAGCTCCTTCCCATTCCAATCCTGAGACACTTCCGATAGCATGAGATGTGATATCTCAATGCTTCTAATATCAAAACTGAGACCCTCCCTATAGCATGATATGTGATATCTAAGTCCTTCCCATTCCAATCCTGAGACCCTCCCTATAGCATGAGATGTGATATCCAACTCCTTCCCATTCCAATCCTGAGACCCTTCCTATAGCATGAGATATGATATCTCAATACTTCTAATACCAAACGTGAGATCCTTCCGATAACATGAGATGTGATATCCAAATCCTTCCCCTTCCAAACCTGAGACCCTCCCTTTAGCATGAAATGTGATATCCAACTCCTTCCTATTCCAATCCTGAGACTCTTCTGATAGCATGAGATGTGATATCTCAATGCTTCTAATACCAAACCTGAGATCCTTCCGATAGCATGAGATGTGAAATCTCAATGCTTCTAATACCAAACCTGAGATCCTTCCTATAACATGAGATGTGATATCCAAATCCTTCCCCTTCCAAACCTGAGACCCTCCCTTTAGCATGAGATGTGATATCTAACTCCTTCCCATTCCATTCCTGAGACCCTTCTGATAGCATGAGATGTGATATCTCAATGCCTCTAATACCAAACCTGAGATCCTACCTCTAACATGAAATGAGATATCCAACTCTTTCCCCTTCCAAACCTGAGAGCCTTCCTATAGCATGAGATGTGATATCCAAGTCCTTCCCATTCCAATACTGAGACCCTTCCTATAGCTTGAGATGTGATATCCAACTCCTTCCCATTCCAATTCTGAGACCCTTCCTATAGCATGAGATGTGATATCTCAATGCTTATACCAAACCTGAGAGCCTACCTATAACATGAGATGTGATATCCAAGTCCATCCCATTCCAATCCTTAGACCCTTCCTACAGCATGCGATGTGATATCTCAATGATTCTAATACCAAACCAGAGACTCTTCCTATAACATGAGATGGGATATCCAACTCCTTCCCATTCCAATTCTGAGACCCTTCCTATACTATGAGACTTGATATCTCAATGCTTCTAAAACCAAACCTGAGACCCGTAATATAACATGAGATGTGATATCCAAATCCTTCCCCTTCCAAACCTTAGACCCTTCCTTTATCATGAGATGTGATATCCAACTCCTTCCCATTCCAATCCTGAGACCCTTCCGATATCATGAGATGTGATATCTCAAAGCTTCTAATATCAAACTTGAGACCCTCCCTATAGCATGAGATGTGATATCCAAGTCCTTCCCATTCCAATCCTGAGACCCTTCCTATAGCATGAGATGTGATATCTCAATGCTTCTAATACCAAACCTGAGACCCTTCCTATGACATGAGATGGGAATATCCAACTCCTTCCCATTCCAATCTTGAGACCCTTCCGATAGCAGAGATGTGATATCTCAATGCTTATACCAAACCTGAGATCCTTCCTATAACATGAGATGTGATATCCAACTCCTTCCCATTCCAATCCTGAGACACTTCCTAGAGCATGAGATGTGATATCTCACTGCTTATACCAAACCTGAGACCCTTCCCATAGCAGGAGATGTGATATCCAACTCCTTCCCATTCCAATCCTCAGACCCTTCCTATAGCATGAGATGTGATATCTCAATGCTTCTAATGTCAAACTTGAGACCATACCTATAGCATGAGATGTGATATCCAAATCCTTCCCATTCCAATCCTGAGACACTTCCTATAGCATGAGATGTGATATCTCAATGCTTCTAATACCAAACGTGAGACTCTTCCTATAACATGAGATGGGATATCCAACTCCTTCCCATTCCAATCCTGAGACCCTTTTGATAGCAGAGATGTGATATCTCAATGTTTATACCAAACCTGAGACCCTTCCTACGGCATGAGATGTCATATTCAACTCCTTCCCATTCCAATCCTGAGACCCTTCCTATAGCATGAGATTTGATATCCAACTCCTTCCCATTCCAATCCTGAGACCCTTCCTATAGCATGAGATGTGATGTCTCAATGCTTCTAATACCAAACCTGAGATCCTTCCTATAACATGAGATCTGATATCCAACTCCTTCCATTCCAATCCTGAGACCCTTCCTATAGCATGAGATGTGATATCTCAATGCTTATACCAAACCTGAGACCCTTCCTATAGCATGAGATGTGATATCCAACTCCTTCCCATTCCAATCCTGAGACCCTTCCTATAGCATGAGATGTGATATCTCAATGCTTCTAATACCAAACCTGAGATCCTTCCTCTAACATGAAATGTGAGATCCAACTCCTTCCCTTTCCAAACCTAAGAGCCTATCTATAGCATGAGATGTGATATCCAAGTCCTTCACATTCCAACCCTTAGACCCTTCCTACAGCATGCAATATGATATCTCAATGATTCCAATAACAAACCTGAGACCCGTCCTATAACATGAGATGGGATATCCAACTCCTTCCCATTCCAATCCTGAGACACTTCCGATAGCAGAGATGTGATATCTCAATGTTTATACCAAACCTGAGACCCTTCCTATAACATGAGATGTGATATCCAACTCCTTCCCGTTCCAAACCTGAGACCCTTCCTTTAGCATGAGATGTGATATCCAGCTCCTTCCCATTCCAATCCTGAGACACTTCCGATAGCATGAGATGTGATATCTCAATGCTTCTAATATCAAAACTGAGACCCTCCCTATAGCATGATATGTGATATCTAAGTCCTTCCCATTCCAATCCTGAGACCCTTCCTATAGCATGAGATGTGATATCTCAATGCTTCTACCAAACCTGAGACCCTTCCTTTAGCATGAGATGTGATATCCAACTCCTTCCCATTCCAATCCTTAGACCCTTCCTACAGCATGCGATGTGATATCTCAATGATTCTAATACCAAACCAGAGACTCTTCCTATAACATGAGATGGGATATCCAACTCCTTCCCATTCCAATCCTGAGCCGCTTCCGATAGCAGAGATGTGATATCTCAATGCTTATACCAAACCTGAGACCCTTCCTATAACATGAGATGTGATATCCAACTCCTTCCCGTTCCAAACCTGAGACACTAACTATAGCATATGTGATATCCAACTCCTTCCCATTCCAAACATGAGACCCTTCCTATAGCAAGAAAGTAATATCCAACTCCTACCCATTCCAATCCTGAGACCCTTCCTATAGCAAGAGATGTGATATCCAAATCCTTCCCATTCCAATCCTGAGACCCTTCCTATAACATGAGATGTGATATCCAACTCCTTCCCATTCCAATCCTGAGACACTTCCTATAGCATGAGATGTGATATCTCAATGCTTCTAATACCAAACCTGAGACTCTTCCTATAACATGAGATGGGATATCCAACGCCTTCCCATTCCAATCCTGAGACCCTTTTGATAGCAGAGATGTGATATCTCAATGTTTATACCAAACCTGAGACCCTTCCTATGGCATGAGATGTCATATTCAACTCCTTCCCATTCCAATCCTGAGACGCTTCCTATAGCATGAGATTTGATATCCAACTCCTTCCCATTCCAATCCTGAGACCCTTCCTATAGCATGAGATGTGATGTCTCAATGCTTCTAATACCAAACCTGAGATCCTTCCTATAACATGAGATGTGATATCCAACTCCTTCCATTCCAATCCTGAGACCCTTCCTATAGCATGAGATGTGATATCTCAATGCTTATACCAAACCTGAGACCCTTCCTATAGCATGAGATGTGATATCCAACTCCTTCCCATTCCAATCCTGAGACCCTTCCTATAGCTTGAGATGTGATATCTCAATGCTTCTAATACCAAACCTGAGATCCTTCCTCTAACATGAAATGTGAGATCCAACTCCTTCCCTTTCCAAACCTAAGAGCCTATCTATAGCATGAGATGTGATATCCAAGTCCTTCACATTCCAACCCTTAGACCCTTCCTACAGCATGCAATATGATATCTCAATGATTCTAATAACAAACCTGAGACCCGTCCTATAACATGAGATGGGATATCCAACTCCTTCCCATTCCAATCCTGAGACACTTCCGATAGCAGAGATGTGATATCTCAATGTTTATACCAAACCTGAGACCCTTCCTATAACATGAGATGTGATATCCAACTCCTTCCCGTTCCAAACCTGACACCCTTCCTTTAGCATGAGATGTGATATCCAGCTCCTTCCCATTCCAATCCTGAGACACTTCCGATAGCATGAGATGTGATATCTCAATGCTTCTAATATCAAAACTGAGACCCTCCCTATAGCATGATATGTGATATCTAAGTCCTTCCCATTCCAATCCTGAGACCCTTCCTATAGCATGAGATGTGATATCTCAATGCTTCTACCAAACCTGAGACCCTTCCTTTAGCATGAGATGTGATATCCAACTCCTTCCCATTCCAATCCTGAAACCCTTCCTATAGCATGAGATGTGATATCTCAATACTTCTAATACCAAACCTGAGATCCATCCTATAACATGAGATGTGATATCTGTTAAGACGGATTTCTGAACTCTGTCCTGGTGGCGCAGAGGTTCAGAAGGCCAACCTAATTACTTGGAACAGGGTAACCTCTGGACAAGCCAGACCAATCAAGGTAGCGATCGCGGCGGTCAAGACTAGGTCTCAAGAGGGGTGAGGGTGACTGAAAGCCCGCAATGAGCACACAAAGCAAGAGCGCTTACAAACTACTCCAAACAGTTGTTTATATCAAAAATAGATACACATTTATTATAAGGCCTTGAAACTAATAACTACAGTAAAAGCAGCAATATACAACGATATTAAACCAACACATACACTATCCACCCAATATATATACAGAATACACAGTTTCACAGCATTAGCAGCACGAAATATGTTATCCACCTGCAGGGGAAGGAAAACAGGCAGTGCGAACCAATGCGAGTGATATGTCCGCCTTCTGAGGCCCCTAACTGGATGGTAGTCCAATCCCTACGAAGAGTGGAGCCTAGCGCTCAAAAGTACCTGCACACGCCGGTGCCAATGGGCAGAAGGTGAAGCTCTTCGGAGGACGTTGAACAGCTCTGTAGGGAGCTCTAATGAAGGAGAACACGGTCCGCGACTCTAGCGCAGCCTCCACTGTGAGGCAGAAGCAGGGCGCGAGTACGGACAAGGGGTGCTGTATTCACAGCGGGGAAAAGCAAGGGGCACTGCAGGAGGGCGACCAGATCCTAGCTAATCTACTCACCGGTCCCCGAAGCAAGCAGGCCCGAGCTTCTCCTCGATAGATGCAGCTTCTGGCAGGTTCTGAAGAGCAGGGAACGTCTCGTCGTCGTGCAGAGTAAAAAGACGTCCCGATCGAAGAAACAAGCACAGTTTTGTCGCCACAGCAGGGCAACGGAACGGCCGGGTGTATTCAAGCCAAACGAGCACCGCTCACCTCTAGCTTAGGACTGCTAAGCAAACGAAGCGTGTGAGCGTGCCCCGGACTCAGAATACCACCCAACCTGTCGGCGATTACAGAGCAGGCCTCCTTAGTAAGCTGGTCAGTCAACTGGATGGCCCAGAGACACTTCCGAAGGCTTACAGCAGGAGTTGATGAAGGTGCCGGGAATAGCTGGTCCTGCTATTCCAATAGGTCGAAGCGCCAGTACAGGCCTTCTTGTTCGATCTTAGGTGGAAAGGGCTTCACCGGACGACAGCAATGAGGAGCAGAAGTTCTTCAGGGGGTCACCAGTGATTCCTCGGTCCAGCCTCGTGTTCGCAGGATACTTGGCTCCTGTATCCCTGGGTTCGTAAGAACTCAGGAGATCGACATGGTAGTGGTGTTTCCAGCTCCCTCTTATCCACGGTTCCCTTCGCGCCAAAACGGAGGGGAGCCAATGGGAGATCCGCTCATCAACACACATACCATACGTGGACCAATCACGGACCACGGTGGTCCCAGGCATTCACACCACCCTAGACTCTCTGGCACCCAGGATGTGTATTGGGACCAGACAGCCCAGCCCACATCCTGGGGGCACTCAGACGACATGTAGAAGCCCGCGAAAGCAACCGTGTTTCGCGGGAAACTACATGCCCAAATAAGGAAGGCCCCGGGTCGCCTGACCCGGGGGAAGGTAAAGGGAGCAAGACGGACAGTGGACGAGACAAAGGAGCCTCGTGGTCCGGCCATTTTGGGTAGCCGGGCCACCCTTTTGTGTTCGCGGCAAAAAGGTGCTCAGAACGGCAAAAGGAGCTCAAAATAAACCAAATGATCGCTGCCACCAGCCCAGTCCCTGAATGACTTGCACCGATCCAAAAACCATCCTATAAGAGTGTCTAGGGTCTGTAGAAGGCTAGAGACCCAAGAGAGCTGTAACTTAGCTTACAGTGCCCTCTTGTGTCGTGTTGCACTAAAATGGCGACACGATAAAAGAAACTACGGGAAACAGCGTTCCCCGGTACTGACTGTCTTAAGGGCATGTCAGTTTCCCCGTAAGAAAGGAGCGAAAGCCCAGAGGAGTACAGCAGAAGGCTGCACTTCTCTGGCAAAGTCAAGAAAACAGGTTGAAAACAATAGCAAAAAGTTTAGGGGTTGCCACATGGAAGGAAAGTTCCCTACAATAACGAAATCTTTCCTAACACTCGCCCCTCCCAGACTATGGACAGGGGGAACTAATCCACCCCTGGATGAGTCTCTTGTTCAGGTCGGTAAAACATTCTGGACAACCCATCAGCATTGCTATGTTGGACACCTGGCCTATGCTCAATAGTGAAGTCGAAGCCTTGTAGACTTATGGACCACCTAAGCAACTTTGGATTCTCCCCCTTCATGTTCATTAGCCACTTTAACGGCTTATGGTCAGTCTGCACAGTGAAGTGGGTCCCATAGAGGTAGGGCCGCAGCTTCCTTAGGGCCCACACAACAGAGAAACATTCTTTCTCTACCGTGGACCATCTGAGCTCTCTATCCTTAAGCTGGCGACTAATAAAACCGATAGGGTGTTCCTTACCCTTCTCATCTACTTGTGATAGTACAGCTCCTATCCCAGTGTCAGAGGCATCCGTCTGCACGATAAAAGGTCTTTGATAATCAGGGGCCCTGAGCACAGGGGCCTGGCACAAGGAGTCTTTCAAGCCATTGAAGGCCTTCTCACACTCGTCAGTCCAAGTTACCTTCTTGGGTTTCTTCGGAGTTGTGAGGGCAGTCAGAGGAGCAGCTATGGTGCCATAGTCTGCCACAAAATTGCGGTAATAACCCGTGAGTCCTAAGAAGGCTCTCACTTGGGTTTGCGTAGTGGGGGTAGGCCAGTCTTGTACGGCTTGTACCTGACTGAGTAGAGGCTGTCTCCTCCCTCCAACTACTTCATGTCCAAGGTAAACCACTGAGCCTTGTCCATTTTGGTGAGGGGCCACTCGGACACCCTCAAAAGAGCTAACTGAAGGACTGCTTGGGAACAGGTCGGGGAGAGGTTCAGACTCCTCTTCCTCAACATCTGAAGCCAGGAGCAGTGCTACGATTTCGACGCTTGGGCCGAAAGCCTTCAGCCTATTCACGGGAAGCACTTTGGGAGCCTGTCCAGGCCTTCCAAGGTCCACTGAATAGTTAACCTCACCCAGGGGCTCCACCACTGGGTAAGGGCCTGACCATTTGTCCTGTAAAGCTCGAGGCCTTATGAGATTCATGATCAGGACTTGCTGACCAAGTGTAAAGTTGATGAGGGAAGCTTTCTGGTCGTACCAAGGTTTCACCAGCGCTTGCCCTGCCTTCAATTTATCACTAGTCAAGCCTATCAGAAGTACCATCCGTTTTCTGAGCCCTAGCACATAATCAACTACATTGGTAGTAACAGGGGGAGTGGGCATCTCCCATCCCTCTTTGATGATGGCTAAGGGTCCCCGTACGGGATGACCGAACAGAAGTTCGAAGGGGCTGAAGCCAACACCCTCCTGCGGTACCTCTCGGTAGGCAAACAGCAAGCATGAAACAAGAAGATCCCATTTTCTTCTCTGAGGCTCCTCCAGAGCCCCAATCATGCTTTTTAACGTCCTGTTAAGACGCCCCCCCAGACCATCGGTCTGGGGGCGGTATGCAGAAGAGAACCTGTAGGTGACCCCACATTCTTTCCACATAGCCTGCCTATACTTCGACATAAAGTTGCTGCCATCACCCGGCACAACTTCTTTAGGGAAGCCAACCCTAGTAAACATGCCGAGTAAAGCTTCTGCAACTGGCTTGGCAGTTACAGTTGTAAATGGGACGGCCTCAGGATACCTGGTTGCATGGTCGACCAGCACCAGGATAAACCTATTGCCTGAGGATGTTTGCGGGTCAAGGGGACCAACGATGTCGATCCCTACCCTTTCAAATGGTACCCCCACAACTGGGAGCGGTACCAACGGAGCTTGGATTGTCGCGCCAACCTTACCAGACAACTGGCAGGCGGCACAACTCCTGCAGTGACTTTCTACTTGCACCCCCATCTTGGGCCAGTAGAAGTGCATGGATAACCTTTGCTTGGTCCTCCTCATACCAAGGTGACCAGCAAGGTGAACGACATGCGCCAACTGCAGGAGGAAGGGCCTAACAGCAAGGGAAACCACCAACCTCCTATGGTCTCCTTCTGTAGACTCTGTGGGCTCACTGTACAGGAGTCCACCTTCCCAATAAATCCGATGCTTCCCAGGAGGTTCACCCTCAAGCTGGGAGCAGGCCTGTCTCCTTAGGCCTTCCAGAGATGGGCACTCACGTTGGCCCTTACTGAAGTCGTCCCTATCAGGACCTCCTTCAACTAACAAGTCTTTTAGTTCAGGATGGTCGTTGGGGTCGAACACTTCAGGCATCGCCACCTCCTCGTCAGGCTCGGGCGATTGACCAACTCCCTCCACCGCAGTGGTAGGCGAGTTCGGGGGAATATTCTCTTTCCCCCGTCGGGACTTGTTGACTCCTTTCGCCTTGGGTTTCCCCTTCGGCTGGGGCGGCGTATTGGACTTGGCCAATGCTGCCCGTGCTTGAGACCGTGTGTAGGGTCTTTCGGCAGTGTCTCCTACGAGCCCTAGAGCTCTGAGATCATTGCCCAACAAGACCTTTCCCGGGACGTTTCTCTGAATGCTCACTGGAATCCTAACTGCTGTACCATTTAAAGTTAGATTAACAGGGATCACGGGAAACATACGGAGGGGGCCGTCAGCCAACTTAGTGGGCATCAGAGGAGCTCTGGCAACTTCCTCTGAGTCTACCAAGGTAGAATCCACTACAGTTCGACTGCACCCACTATCCCTAAGAGCTGGAGTATCCACTCCATTGATCAGCACACTGTCTTTAAAGTAGTGCTTGGTATTATCCGGAATCCTAGCATACGCCTCTGCGACTTTAGGCTCCCAGGAACCCAGGGACACTAAAACTACCTCAGCCTCTATTCCGCTGGGAAATGAGTCTGAGGAGAAGGATGCTCCTGTAATCTCTTCTTCCTCGTAGGAGGAGAAGGCCAGATTAGCGGAGTGGACCCCCAAAGGTCTAACCTTACAACGGGGATCCCCCTTCACATGGTCAGTTGCTCCACAAGAAAAACAAGCCCCATTGGGTCTGTTTACGTAGGGAGGCTTATTATAACCAGAGTTCTGTTTCGGAGGCGCACCTCCACTACCCTGTGAGTTCTCGGATGGCTTACCCTTATTTTTCTTTTTGTGGCCCTTATGGGAAGAAGATTTAGCAGATTCCCCACCCTCCACATCTTTGGACTTTTTCCCTTCCTCCTGCTTACCAGGATGAGTTTTGTCCTTATGGGACACTCGATGTGACACCCATAAATCTGCTGCAATGGCCAGCTTCTTAGGATCTATCTCCTTCGAATCGGCCAAATGCTGCTTAAGCTCCGGGGAAGAAGAAGCAAAAATGTGTTCCAGCATGACCAGATTGATCATGCCTTCGAAGGTAGAAACCTTATAACCTTCAACCCAGCCAGTCAAGTTTTTCAGGGACTCAGCTACATACGACACCCAAGTACCACCTTCCTTTTTCTTATACTCTCTAAACCTTTTCAAATATTGGGTCGGAGTCTTCCCAAACTTTAAAATGAGAGTCTGCTTCAACATTGCAAAATCAGCGCGCTCAGCCTTCGACATTTCCATAATGGCACTGCAACCAGAATGGGGCAGTCGGCTGAGTAACCATGCAATCTTATCCGCATTATCAACCTCTTGAACCTCGCATGCATACTCAAACGCATTTAACCAGTCCATAATGTCATTTCGTTCCTCATACACACTGAGCAGATCTTTTGGAAACCGTGGATGAGAGGAAGCCCCAGAACCATGTCCAGGACCCTTGGACCCATTTGCGAACTGAAGCTTGGCCAGTTCCAACTGGTGATCCCTGTCTTTTTGTTTTTCTGCCTGGTCGATTTTTAGTTTGGCTATGCTGAATTCAAGCTCCTGCTGCCTAAACCGCAGCTCTTGCTTCTTGAATTCAAGCATAGCCTCCCCATCAATACTGGCAGAGGAAACATTAGACATTACATCCTCCCTGTCCTCGTGGTCGTGATGGATCAGTGCAGCGGCAGAACCGTCGGTTCTGCCAGTGAGAGCAGCCCCACCACCTTCTGCACTGTCCTCGGAAGTTATAGCGTCAAGCTGCGCTTCTTGCCACGCCACGATTCTCTGGATCATTTCCAATTTAGTGCCTTGAGAGGAAACCCCTCTCTCCGCACACATCTTCTTCAATGTTTCAGATTTCGAAGCATTTAAGGTTAACAAAGTATTCGTTTCCATACTGTTGATAGGACTATGGCCTTTTTAACGTTATATTCAATACTTTACTGCGTGTCCTGGTTGGAATAACCTGAAAACGCCTTAGCTCGTGCGCAACACTGGATACCTTCAGTCGTATCCCACCGCTGTACACCAATTTGTTAAGACGGATTTCTGAACTCTGTCCTGGTGGCGCAGAGGTTCAGAAGGCCAACCTAATTACTTGGAACAGGGTAACCTCTGGACAAGCCAGACCAATCAAGGTAGCGATCGCGGCGGTCAAGACTAGGTCTCAAGAGGGGTGAGGGTGACTGAAAGCCCGCAATGAGCACACAAAGCAAGAGCGCTTACAAACTACTCCAAACAGTTGTTTATATCAAAAATAGATACACATTTATTATAAGGCCTTGAAACTAATAACTACAGTAAAAGCAGCAATATACAACGATATTAAACCAACACATACACTATCCACCCAATATATATACAGAATACACAGTTTCACAGCATTAGCAGCACGAAATATGTTATCCACCTGCAGGGGAAGGAAAACAGGCAGTGCGAACCAATGCGAGTGATATGTCCGCCTTCTGAGGCCCCTAACTGGATGGTAGTCCAATCCCTACGAAGAGTGGAGCCTAGCGCTCAAAAGTACCTGCACACGCCGGTGCCAATGGGCAGAAGGTGAAGCTCTTCGGAGGACGTTGAACAGCTCTGTAGGGAGCTCTAATGAAGGAGAACACGGTCCGCGACTCTAGCGCAGCCTCCACTGTGAGGCAGAAGCAGGGCGCGAGTACGGACAAGGGGTGCTGTATTCACAGCGGGGAAAAGCAAGGGGCACTGCAGGAGGGCGACCAGATCCTAGCTAATCTACTCACCGGTCCCCGAAGCAAGCAGGCCCGAGCTTCTCCTCGATAGATGCAGCTTCTGGCAGGTTCTGAAGAGCAGGGAACGTCTCGTCGTCGTGCAGAGTAAAAAGACGTCCCGATCGAAGAAACAAGCACAGTTTTGTCGCCACAGCAGGGCAACGGAACGGCCGGGTGTATTCAAGCCAAACGAGCACCGCTCACCTCTAGCTTAGGACTGCTAAGCAAACGAAGCGTGTGAGCGTGCCCCGGACTCAGAATACCACCCAACCTGTCGGCGATTACAGAGCAGGCCTCCTTAGTAAGCTGGTCAGTCAACTGGATGGCCCAGAGACACTTCCGAAGGCTTACAGCAGGAGTTGATGAAGGTGCCGGGAATAGCTGGTCCTGCTATTCCAATAGGTCGAAGCGCCAGTACAGGCCTTCTTGTTCGATCTTAGGTGGAAAGGGCTTCACCGGACGACAGCAATGAGGAGCAGAAGTTCTTCAGGGGGTCACCAGTGATTCCTCGGTCCAGCCTCGTGTTCGCAGGATACTTGGCTCCTGTATCCCTGGGTTCGTAAGAACTCAGGAGATCGACATGGTAGTGGTGTTTCCAGCTCCCTCTTATCCACGGTTCCCTTTGCGCCAAAACGGAGGGGAGCCAATGGGAGATCCGCTCATCAACACACATACCATACGTGGACCAATCACGGACCACGGTGGTCCCAGGCATTCACACCACCCTAGACTCTCTGGCACCCAGGATGTGTATTGGGACCAGACAGCCCAGCCCACATCCTGGGGGCACTCAGACGACATGTAGAAGCCCGCGAAAGCAACCGTGTTTCGCGGGAAACTACATGCCCAAATAAGGAAGGCCCCGGGTCGCCTGACCCGGGGGAAGGTAAAGGGAGCAAGACGGACAGTGGACGAGACAAAGGAGCCTCGTGGTCCGGCCATTTTGGGTAGCCGGGCCACCCTTTTGTGTTCGCGGCAAAAAGGTGCTCAGAACGGCAAAAGGAGCTCAAAATAAACCAAATGATCGCTGCCACCAGCCCAGTCCCTGAATGACTTGCACCGATCCAAAAACCATCCTATAAGAGTGTCTAGGGTCTGTAGAAGGCTAGAGACCCAAGAGAGCTGTAACTTAGCTTACAGTGCCCTCTTGTGTCGTGTTGCACTAAAATGGCGACACGATAAAAGAAACTACGGGAAACAGCGTTCCCCGGTACTGACTGTCTTAAGGGCATGTCAGTTTCCCCGTAAGAAAGGAGCGAAAGCCCAGAGGAGTACAGCAGAAGGCTGCACTTCTCTGGCAAAGTCAAGAAAACAGGTTGAAAACAATAGCAAAAAGTTTAGGGGTTGCCACATGGAAGGAAAGTTCCCTACAATAACGAAATCTTTCCTAACAATATCCAACTCCTTCCCTTTCCAAACCTGAGAGCCGTTCTATAGCATGAGATGTGATATCCAGGTCCTTCCCATTCCAATCCTTAACCCTTCCTACAGCATGCAATATGATATCTCAATGATTCTAATAACAAACCTGAGACCCGTCCTATAGCATGAGATATGATATCCAAGTCCTTCCCATTCCAATCCTGAGACCCTTCCTATAACATGAAATGTGATATCCAACTCCTTCCCATTCCAACCTGAGACCCTTCCTATAGCATGAGATGGGATATCCAACTTCTTCCAAATCCAATACTGATACCCTTCCGATAGCATGAGATGTGATATCCCAATGCTTCTACCAAACCTGAGACCCATACTATGGCATGAGATGTGATATCAAACTCCTTCCCATTCCAATCCTGAGACCCTTCCTATAGCTTGAGGTGTGATATCCAACTCCTTCCCATTCCAATTCTGAGACCCTTCTTATACCATGAGACTTGATATCTCAATGCTTCTAATATTAAACCTGAGACCCGTCCTATAACATGAGATGTGATATCCAAATCCTTCCCCTTCCAAACCTTAGACCCTTCCTTTATCATGAGATGTGATATCCAACTCCTTCCCATTCCAATCCTGAGACCCTTCCGATATCATGAGATTTGTTATCTCAATGCTTCTAATATCAAACTTGAGACCCTCCC
The DNA here is from genome assembly GCF_040938575.1 of Ambystoma mexicanum. Classification (NCBI taxonomy): domain Eukaryota; kingdom Metazoa; phylum Chordata; class Amphibia; order Caudata; family Ambystomatidae; genus Ambystoma; species Ambystoma mexicanum. The sequence goes on from NW_027182433.1 coordinate 8,574,777, forward strand.
TATAGCATGAGATGTGACATCCAAGTCCTTCCCATTCCAATCCTGAGACCCTTCCTATAGCATGAGATGTGATATCTCTATGCTTCTAATACCAAACCTGAGACCCTTCCTATAACATGAGATGGGATATCCAACTCCTTCCCATTCCAATCCTGAGACCTTTCCGATAGCAGAGATGTGATATCTCAATGCTTATACCAAACCTGAGAACCTTCCTATGGCCTGAGATGTCATATACAACTCCTTCCCATTCCAATCCTGAGACCCTTCCTTTAGCATGAGATGTGATATCTCAATGCTTATACCAAATCTGAGACCCTTCCTATAGCATGAGATGTGATATCCAATTCCTTCCCATTCCAATCCTGAGACCCTTCCTATAGCATGAGATGTGATATCTCAATGCTTATACCAAACCTGAGAGCCTACCTATAACATGAGATGTGATATCCAAGTCTATCCCATTCCAATCCTTAGACCCTTCCTACAGCATGCAATGTGATATCTCAATAATTCTAATACCAAACCAGAGACTCTTCCTATAACATGAGATGGGATATCCAACTCCTTCCCATTCCAATCCTGAGCCGCTTCCGATAGCAGAGATGTGATATCTCAATGCTTATACCAAACCTGAGACCCTTCCTATAACATGAGATGTGATATCCAACTCCTTCCCGTTCCAAACCTGAGACACTAACTATAGCATATGTGATATCCAACTCCTTCCCATTCCAAACATGAGACCCTTCCTATAGCAAGAAAGTAATATCCAACTCCTACCCATTCCAATCCTGAGACCCTTCCTATAGCAAGAGATGTGATATCCAAATCCTTCCCATTCCAATCCTGAGACCCTTCCTATAACATGAGATGTGATATCCAACTCCTTCCCATTCCAACCTGAGACACTTCATATAGCATGAGAAGGGATATCCAACTCCTTCCCAATCCAATCCTGAGACCCTTCCGATAGCAGAGATGTGATATCTCAATGCTTATACCAAACCTGAGACCCTTCCTATGGCATGAGATGTGATATCCAACTCCTTGCCATTCAAATCCTGAGACCCTTCCTATAGCATGAGAAGGGATATCCAACTCCTTCCCAATCCAATCCTGAGACCCTTCCGATAGCAGCGACGTGATATCTCAATGCTTCTACCAAACCTGAGACCCTTCCTTTAGCATGAGATGTGATATCCAAATCCTTCACATTCCAATCCTGAGACCCTTCCTATAGCATGAGATGTGATATCTCAATGCTTCTAATACCAAACCTGAGATCCTTCCTATAACATGAGATGTGATATCCAATTCCTTCCCATTCCAAACCTGAGACCCTTCCTATTGGATGAGATGTGATATCCAACTCCTTCCCATTCCAACCTTGAGACCCTTCCTATAGCATGAGATGTGATGTCTCAATGCTTCTAATACCAAACCTGAGATCCTTCCTATAACATGAGATGTGATATCCAACTCCTTCTATTCCAATCCTGAGACCCGTCCTATAGCATGAGATGTGATATCTCAAGGCTTATACCAAACCTGAGACCCTTCCTATAGCATGAGATGTGATATCCAACTGCTTCCCATTCCAATCCTGAGACCCTTCCTATAGCATGCAATATGATATCTCAATGATTCTAATAACAAACCTGAGACCCGTCCTATAGCATGAGATATGATATCCAAGTCCTTCGCATTCCAATCCTGAGACCCTTCCTATAACATGAAATGTGATATCCAACTCCTTCCCATTCCAACCTGAGACCATTCCTATAGCATGAGATGGGATATCCAACTTCTTCCAAATCCAATACTGATACCCTTCCGATAGCATGAGATGTGATATCCCAATGCTTCTACCAAACCTGAGACCCATACTATGGCATGAGATGTGATATCAAACTCCTTCCCATTCCAATCCTGAGACCCTTCCTATAGCTTGAGGTGTGATATCCAACTCCTTCCCATTCCAATTCTGAGACCCTTCTTATACCATGAGACTTGATATCTCAATGCTTCTAATATTAAACCTGAGACCCGTCCTATAACATGAGATGTGATATCCAAATCCTTCCCCTTCCAAACCTTAGACCCTTCCTTTATCATGAGATGTGATATCCAACTCCTTCCCATTCCAATCCTGAGACCCTTCCGATATCATGAGATTTGTTATCTCAATGCTTCTAATATCAAACTTGAGACCCTCCCTATAGCATGAGATGTGACATCCAAGTCCTTCCCATTCCAATCCTGAGACCCTTCCTATAGCATGAGATGTGATATCTCTATGCTTCTAATACCAAACCTGAGACCCTTCCTATAACATGAGATGGGATATCCAACTCCTTCCCATTCCAATCCTGAGACCTTTCCGATAGCAGAGATGTGATATCTCAATGCTTATACCAAACCTGAGAACCTTCCTATGGCCTGAGATGTCATATACAACTCCTTCCCATTCCAATCCTGAGACCCTTCCTTTAGCATGAGATGTGATATCTCAATGCTTATACCAAATCTGAGACCCTTCCTATAGCATGAGATGTGATATCCAATTCCTTCCCATTCCAATCCTGAGACCCTTCCTATAGCATGAGATGTGATATCTCAATGCTTATACCAAACCTGAGAGCCTACCTATAACATGAGATGTGATATCCAAGTCTATCCCATTCCAATCCTTAGACCCTTCCTACAGCATGCGATGTGATATCTCAATAATTCTAATACCAAACCAGAGACTCTTCCTATAACATGAGATGGGATATCCAACTCCTTCCCATTCCAATCCTGAGCCGCTTCCGATAGCAGAGATGTGATATCTCAATGCTTATACCAAACCTGAGTCCCTTCCTATGGCATGAGATGTGATATCCAACTCCTTGCCATTCAAATCCTGAGACCCTTCCTATAGCATGAGAAGGGATATCCAACTCCTTCCCAATCCAACCTGAGACACTTCCTATAGCAAGAAAGTAATATCCAACTCCTACCCATTCCAATCCTGAGACCCTTCCTATAGCAAGAGATGTGATATCCAACTCCTTCCCATTCCAACCTGAGACACTTCCTATAGCATGAGAAGGGATATCCAACTCCTTCCCAATCCAATCCTGAGACCCTTCCGATAGCAGAGATGTGATATCTCAATGCTTATACCAAACCTGAGTCCCTTCCTATGGCATGAGATGTGATATCCAACTCCTTGCCATTCAAATCCTGAGACCCTTCCTATAGCATGAGAAGGGATATCCAACTCCTTCCCAATCCAACCTGAGACACTTCCTATAGCATGAGAAGGGATATCCAACTCCTTCCCAATCCAATCCTGAGACCCTTCCGATAGCAGCGACGTGATATCTCAATGCTTCTACCAAACCTGAGACCCTTCCTTTAGCATGAGATGTGATATCCAAATCCTTCACATTCCAATCCTGAGACCCTTCCTATAGCATGAGATGTGATATCTCAATGCTTCTAATACCAAACCTGAGATCCTTCCTATAACATGAGATGTGATATCCAATTCCTTCCCATTCCAAACCTGAGACCCTTCCTATTGGATGAGATGTGATATCCAACTCCTTCCCATTCCAACCTTGAGACCCTTCCTATAGCATGAGATGTGATGTCTCAATGCTTCTAATACCAAACCTGAGATCCTTCCTATAACATGAGATGTGATATCCAACTCCTTCCATTCCAATCCTGAGACCCGTCCTATAGCATGAGATGTGATATCTCAAGGCTTATACCAAACCTGAGACCCTTCCTATAGCATGAGATGTGATATCCAACTGCTTCCCATTCCAATCCTGAGACCCTTCCTATAGCATGAGATGTGATATCTCAATGCTTCTAATACCAAACCTGAGATCCTTCCTCTAACATGAAATGTGATATCCAACTCCTTCCCTTTCCAAACCTAAGAGCCTATCTATAGCATGAGATGTGATATCCAAGTCCTTCACATTCCAACCCTTAGACCCTTCCTACAGCATGCAATATGATATCTCAATGATTCTAATAACAAACCTGAGACCCGTCCTATAACATGAGATGGGATATCCAACTCCTTCCCATTCCAATCCTGAGACACTTCCGATAGCAGAGATGTGATATCTCAATGCTTATACCAAACCTGAGACCCTTCCTATAACATGAGATGTGATATCCAAATCCTTCCCGTTCCAAACCTGAGACCCTTCCTTTAGCATGAGATGTGATATCCAGCTCCTTCCCATTCAAATCCTGAGACACTTCCGATAGCATGAGATGTGATATCTCAATGCTTCTAATATCAAAACTGAGACCCTCCCTATAGCATGATATGTGATATCTAAGTCCTTCCCATTCCAATCCTGAGACCCTCCCTATAGCATGAGATGTGATATCCAACTCCTTCCCATTCCAATCCTGAGACCCTTCCTATAGCATGAGATATGATATCTCAATACTTCTAATACCAAACGTGAGATCCTTCCGATAACATGAGATGTGATATCCAAATCCTTCCCCTTCCAAACCTGAGACCCTCCCTTTAGCATGAAATGTGATATCCAACTCCTTCCTATTCCAATCCTGAGACTCTTCTGATAGCATGAGATGTGATATCTCAATGCTTCTAATACCAAACCTGAGATCCTTCCGATAGCATGAGATGTGATATCTCAATGCTTCTAATACCAAACCTGAGATCCTTCCTATAACATGAGATGTGATATCCAAATCCTTCCCCTTCCAAACCTGAGACCCTCCCTTTAGCATGAGATGTGATATCTAACTCCTTCCCATTCCATTCCTGAGACCCTTCTGATAGCATGAGATGTGATATCTCAATGCCTCTAATACCAAACCTGAGATCCTACCTCTAACATGAAATGAGATATCCAACTCTTTCCCCTTCCAAACCTGAGAGCCTTCCTATAGCATGAGATGTGATATCCAAGTCCTTCCCATTCCAATACTGAGACCCTTCCTGTAGCTTGAGATGTGATATCCAACTCCTTCCCATTCCAATTCTGAGACCCTTCCTATAGCATGAGATGTGATATCTCAATGCTTATACCAAACCTGAGAGCCTACCTATAACATGAGATGTGATATCCAAGTCCATCCCATTCCAATCCTTAGACCCTTCCTACAGCATGCGATGTGATATCTCAATGATTCTAATACCAAACCAGAGACTCTTCCTATAACATGAGATGGGATATCCAACTCCTTCCCATTCCAATTCTGAGACCCTTCCTATACTATGAGACTTGATATCTCAATGCTTCTAAAACCAAACCTGAGACCCGTAATATAACATGAGATGTGATATCCAAATCCTTCCCCTTCCAAACCTTAGACCCTTCCTTTATCATGAGATGTGATATCCAACTCCTTCCCATTCCAATCCTGAGACCCTTCCGATATCATGAGATGTGATATCTCAAAGCTTCTAATATCAAACTTGAGACCCTCCCTATAGCATGAGATGTGATATCCAAGTCCTTCCCATTCCAATCCTGAGACCCTTCCTATAGCATGAGATGTGATATCTCAATGCTTCTAATACCAAACCTGAGACCCTTCCTATAACATGAGATGGGAATATCCAACTCCTTCCCATTCCAATCTTGAGACCCTTCCGATAGCAGAGATGTGATATCTCAATGCTTATACCAAACCTGAGATCCTTCCTATAACATGAGATGTGATATCCAACTCCTTCCCATTCCAATCCTGAGACACTTCCTATAGCATGAGATGTGATATCTCACTGCTTATACCAAACCTGAGACCCTTCCCATAGCAGGAGATGTGATATCCAACTCCTTCCCATTCCAATCCTCAGACACTTCCAACAGCATGAGATGTGATATCTCAATGCTTCTAATGTCAAACTTGAGACCATACCTATAGCATGAGATGTGATATCCAAATCCTTCCCATTCCAATCCTGAGACACTTCCTATAGCATGAGATGTGATATCTCAATGCTTCTAATACCAAACGTGAGACTCTTCCTATAACATGAGATGGGATATCCAACTCCTTCCCATTCCAATCCTGAGACCCTTTTGATAGCAGAGATGTGATATCTCAATGTTTATACCAAACCTGAGACCCTTCCTACGGCATGAGATGTCATATTCAACTCCTTCCCATTCCAATCCTGAGACCCTTCCTATAGCATGAGATTTGATATCCAACTCCTTCCCATTCCAATCCTGAGACCCTTCCTATAGCATGAGATGTGATGTCTCAATGCTTCTAATACCAAACCTGAGATCCTTCCTATAACATGAGATCTGATATCCAACTCCTTCCATTCCAATCCTGAGACCCTTCCTATAGCATGAGATGTGATATCTCAATGCTTATACCAAACCTGAGACCCTTCCTATAGCATGAGATGTGATATCCAACTCCTTCCCATTCCAATCCTGAGACCCTTCCTATAGCATGAGATGTGATATCTCAATGCTTCTAATACCAAACCTGAGATCCTTCCTCTAACATGAAATGTGAGATCCAACTCCTTCCCTTTCCAAACCTAAGAGCCTATCTATAGCATGAGATGTGATATCCAGGTCCTTCACATTCCAACCCTTAGACCCTTCCTACAGCATGCAATATGATATCTCAATGATTCCAATAACAAACCTGAGACCCGTCCTATAACATGAGATGGGATATCCAACTCCTTCCCATTCCAATCCTGAGACACTTCCGATAGCAGAGATGTGATATCTCAATGTTTATACCAAACCTGAGACCCTTCCTATAACATGAGATGTGATATCCAACTCCTTCCCGTTCCAAACCTGAGACCCTTCCTTTAGCATGAGATGTGATATCCAGCTCCTTCCCATTCCAATCCTGAGACACTTCCGATAGCATGAGATGTGATATCTCAATGCTTCTACCAAACCTGAGACCCTTCCTTTAGCATGAGATGTGATATCCAACTACTTCCCATTCCAATCCTGAGACCCTTCCTATAGCATGAGATGTGATATCTCAATACTTCTAATACCAAACCTGAGATCCTTCCGATAACATGAGATGTGATATCTCAATACTTCTAATACCAAACCTGAGATCCATCCTATAACATGAGATGTGATATCCAACTCCTTCCCTTTCCAAACCTGAGAGCCGTTCTATAGCATGAGATGTGATAACCAGGTCCTTCCCATTCCAATCCTTAGACCCTTCCTACAGCATGCAATATGATATCTCAATGATTCTAATAACAAACCTGAGACCCGTCCTATAGCATGAGATATGATATCCAACTCCTTCCCATTCCAACCTGAGACCCTTCCTATAGCATGAGATGGGATATCCAAATTCTTCCAAATCCAATACTGATACCCTTCCGATAGCATGAGATGTGATATCCCAATGCTTCTACCAAACCTGAGACCCATACTATGGCATGAGATGTGATATCAAACTCCTTCCCATTCCAATCCTGAGACCCTTCCTATAGCTTGAGGTGTGATATCCAACTCCTTCCCATTCCAATTCTGAGACCCTTCTTATACCATGAGACTTGATATCTCAATGCTTCTAATATTAAACCTGAGACCCGTCCTATAACATGAGATGTGATATCCAAATCCTTCCCCTTCCAAACCTTAGACCCTTCCTTTATCATGAGATGTGATATCCAACTCCTTCCCATTCCAATCCTGAGACCCTTCCGATATCATGAGATTTGTTATCTCAATGCTTCTAATATCAAACTTGAGACCCTACCTATAACATGAGATGGGATATCCAACTCCTTCCCATTCCAATTCTGAGACCCTTCCTATACTATGAGACTTGATATCTCAATGCTTCTAAAACCAAACCTGAGACCCGTAATATAACATGAGATGTGATATCCAAATCCTTCCCCTTCCAAACCTTAGACCCTTCCTTTATCATGAGATGTGATATCCAACTCCTTCCCATTCCAATCCTGAGACCCTTCCGATATCATGAGATGTGATATCTCAAAGCTTCTAATATCAAACTTGAGACCCTCCCTATAGCATGAGATGTGATATCCAAGTCCTTCCCATTCCAATCCTGAGACCCTTCCTATAGCATGAGATGTGATATCTCAATGCTTCTAATACCAAACCTGAGACCCTTCCTATGACATGAGATGGGAATATCCAACTCCTTCCCATTCCAATCTTGAGACCCTTCCGATAGCAGAGATGTGATATCTCAATGCTTATACCAAACCTGAGATCCTTCCTATAACATGAGATGTGATATCCAACTCCTTCCCATTCCAATCCTGAGACACTTCCTATAGCATGAGATGTGATATCTCACTGCTTATACCAAACCTGAGACCCTTCCCATAGCAGGAGATGTGATATCCAACTCCTTCCCATTCCAATCCTCAGACCCTTCCTATAGCATGAGATGTGATATCTCAATGCTTCTAATGTCAAACTTGAGACCATACCTATAGCATGAGATGTGATATCCAAATCCTTCCCATTCCAATCCTGAGACACTTCCTATAGCATGAGATGTGATATCTCAATGCTTCTAATACCAAACGTGAGACTCTTCCTATAACATGAGATGGGATATCCAACTCCTTCCCATTCCAATCCTGAGACCCTTTTGATAGCAGAGATGTGATATCTCAATGTTTATACCAAACCTGAGACCCTTCCTACGGCATGAGATGTCATATTCAACTCCTTCCCATTCCAATCCTGAGACCCTTCCTATAGCATGAGATTTGATATCCAACTCCTTCCCATTCCAATCCTGAGACCCTTCCTATAGCATGAGATGTGATGTCTCAATGCTTCTAATACCAAACCTGAGATCCTTCCTATAACATGAGATCTGATATCCAACTCCTTCCATTCCAATCCTGAGACCCTTCCTATAGCATGAGATGTGATATCTCAATGCTTATACCAAACCTGAGACCCTTCCTATAGCATGAGATGTGATATCCAACTCCTTCCCATTCCAATCCTGAGACCCTTCCTATAGCATGAGATGTGATATCTCAATGCTTCTAATACCAAACCTGAGATCCTTCCTCTAACATGAAATGTGAGATCCAACTCCTTCCCTTTCCAAACCTAAGAGCCTATCTATAGCATGAGATGTGATATCCAAGTCCTTCACATTCCAACCCTTAGACCCTTCCTACAGCATGCAATATGATATCTCAATGATTCCAATAACAAACCTGAGACCCGTCCTATAACATGAGATGGGATATCCAACTCCTTCCCATTCCAATCCTGAGACACTTCCGATAGCAGAGATGTGATATCTCAATGTTTATACCAAACCTGAGACCCTTCCTATAACATGAGATGTGATATCCAACTCCTTCCCGTTCCAAACCTGAGACCCTTCCTTTAGCATGAGATGTGATATCCAGCTCCTTCCCATTCCAATCCTGAGACACTTCCGATAGCATGAGATGTGATATCTCAATGCTTCTAATATCAAAACTGAGACCCTCCCTATAGCATGATATGTGATATCTAAGTCCTTCCCATTCCAATCCTGAGACCCTTCCTATAGCATGAGATGTGATATCTCAATGCTTCTACCAAACCTGAGACCCTTCCTTTAGCATGAGATGTGATATCCAACTCCTTCCCATTCCAATCCTTAGACCCTTCCTACAGCATGCGATGTGATATCTCAATGATTCTAATACCAAACCAGAGACTCTTCCTATAACATGAGATGGGATATCCAACTCCTTCCCATTCCAATCCTGAGCCGCTTCCGATAGCAGAGATGTGATATCTCAATGCTTATACCAAACCTGAGACCCTTCCTATAACATGAGATGTGATATCCAACTCCTTCCCGTTCCAAACCTGAGACACTAACTATAGCATATGTGATATCCAACTCCTTCCCATTCCAAACATGAGACCCTTCCTATAGCAAGAAAGTAATATCCAACTCCTACCCATTCCAATCCTGATACCCTTCCTATAGCAAGAGATGTGATATCCAAATCCTTCCCATTCCAATCCTGAGACCCTTCCTATAACATGAGATGTGATATCCAACTCCTTCCCATTCCAATCCTGAGACACTTCCTATAGCATGAGATGTGATATCTCAATGCTTCTAATACCAAACCTGAGACTCTTCCTATAACATGAGATGGGATATCCAACTCCTTCCCATTCCAATCCTGAGACCCTTTTGATAGCAGAGATGTGATATCTCAATGTTTATACCAAACCTGAGACCCTTCCTATGGCATGAGATGTCATATTCAACTCCTTCCCATTCCAATCCTGAGACGCTTCCTATAGCATGAGATTTGATATCCAACTCCTTCCCATTCCAATCCTGAGACCCTTCCTATAGCATGAGATGTGATGTCTCAATGCTTCTAATACCAAACCTGAGATCCTTCCTATAACATGAGATGTGATATCCAACTCCTTCCATTCCAATCCTGAGACCCTTCCTATAGCATGAGATGTGATATCTCAATGCTTATACCAAACCTGAGACCCTTCCTATAGCATGAGATGTGATATCCAACTCCTTCCCATTCCAATCCTGAGACCCTTCCTATAGCTTGAGATGTGATATCTCAATGCTTCTAATACCAAACCTGAGATCCTTCCTCTAACATGAAATGTGAGATCCAACTCCTTCCCTTTCCAAACCTAAGAGCCTATCTATAGCATGAGATGTGATATCCAAGTCCTTCACATTCCAACCCTTAGACCCTTCCTACAGCATGCAATATGATATCTCAATGATTCTAATAACAAACCTGAGACCCGTCCTATAACATGAGATGGGATATCCAACTCCTTCCCATTCCAATCCTGAGACACTTCCGATAGCAGAGATGTGATATCTCAATGTTTATACCAAACCTGAGACCCTTCCTATAACATGAGATGTGATATCCAACTCCTTCCCGTTCCAAACCTGACACCCTTCCTTTAGCATGAGATGTGATATCCAGCTCCTTCCCATTCCAATCCTGAGACACTTCCGATAGCATGAGATGTGATATCTCAATGCTTCTAATATCAAAACTGAGACCCTCCCTATAGCATGATATGTGATATCTAAGTCCTTCCCATTCCAATCCTGAGACCCTTCCTATAGCATGAGATGTGATATCTCAATGCTTCTACCAAACCTGAGACCCTTCCTTTAGCATGAGATGTGATATCCAACTCCTTCCCATTCCAATCCTGAAACCCTTCCTATAGCATGAGATGTGATATCTCAATACTTCTAATACCAAACCTGAGATCCATCCTATAACATGAGATGTGATATCCAACTCCTTCCCTTTCCAAACCTGAGAGCCGTTCTATAGCATGAGATGTGATATCCAGGTCCTTCCCATTCCAATCCTTAACCCTTCCTACAGCATGCAATATGATATCTCAATGATTCTAATAACAAACCTGAGACCCGTCCTATAGCATGAGATATGATATCCAAGTCCTTCCCATTCCAATCCTGAGACCCTTCCTATAACATGAAATGTGATATCCAACTCCTTCCCATTCCAACCTGAGACCCTTCCTATAGCATGAGATGGGATATCCAACTTCTTCCAAATCCAATACTGATACCCTTCCGATAGCATGAGATGTGATATCCCAATGCTTCTACCAAACCTGAGACCCATACTATGGCATGAGATGTGATATCAAACTCCTTCCCATTCCAATCCTGAGACCCTTCCTATAGCTTGAGGTGTGATATCCAACTCCTTCCCATTCCAATTCTGAGACCCTTCTTATACCATGAGACTTGATATCTCAATGCTTCTAATATTAAACCTGAGACCCGTCCTATAACATGAGATGTGATATCCAAATCCTTCCCCTTCCAAACCTTAGACCCTTCCTTTATCATGAGATGTGATATCCAACTCCTTCCCATTCCAATCCTGAGACCCTTCCGATATCATGAGATTTGTTATCTCAATGCTTCTAATATCAAACTTGAGACCCTCCCTATAGCATGAGATGTGACATCCAAGTCCTTCCCATTCCAATCCTGAGACCCTTCCTATAGCATGAGATGTGATATCTCTATGCTTCTAATACCAAACCTGAGACCCTTCCTATAACATGAGATGGGATATCCAACTCCTTCCCATTCCAATCCTGAGACCTTTCCGATAGCAGAGATGTGATATCTCAATGCTTATACCAAACCTGAGAACCTTCCTATGGCCTGAGATGTCATATACAACTCCTTCCCATTCCAATCCTGAGACCCTTCCTTTAGCATGAGATGTGATATCTCAATGCTTATACCAAATCTGAGACCCTTCCTATAGCATGAGATGTGATATCCAATTCCTTCCCATTCCAATCCTGAGACCCTTCCTATAGCATGAGATGTGATATCTCAATGCTTATACCAAACCTGAGAGCCTACCTATAACATGAGATGTGATATCCAAGTCTATCCCATTCCAATCCTTAGACCCTTCCTACAGCATGCAATGTGATATCTCAATAATTCTAATACCAAACCAGAGACTCTTCCTATAACATGAGATGGGATATCCAACTCCTTCCCATTCCAATCCTGAGCCGCTTCCGATAGCAGAGATGTGATATCTCAATGCTTATACCAAACCTGAGACCCTTCCTATAACATGAGATGTGATATCCAACTCCTTCCCGTTCCAAACCTGAGACACTAACTATAGCATATGTGATATCCAACTCCTTCCCATTCCAAACATGAGACCCTTCCTATAGCAAGAAAGTAATATCCAACTCCTACCCATTCCAATCCTGAGACCCTTCCTATAGCAAGAGATGTGATATCCAAATCCTTCCCATTCCAATCCTGAGACCCTTCCTATAACATGAGATGTGATATCCAACTCCTTCCCATTCCAACCTGAGACACTTCATATAGCATGAGAAGGGATATCCAACTCCTTCCCAATCCAATCCTGAGACCCTTCCGATAGCAGAGATGTGATATCTCAATGCTTATACCAAACCTGAGACCCTTCCTATGGCATGAGATGTGATATCCAACTCCTTGCCATTCAAATCCTGAGACCCTTCCTATAGCATGAGAAGGGATATCCAACTCCTTCCCAATCCAATCCTGAGACCCTTCCGATAGCAGCGACGTGATATCTCAATGCTTCTACCAAACCTGAGACCCTTCCTTTAGCATGAGATGTGATATCCAAATCCTTCACATTCCAATCCTGAGACCCTTCCTATAGCATGAGATGTGATATCTCAATGCTTCTAATACCAAACCTGAGATCCTTCCTATAACATGAGATGTGATATCCAATTCCTTCCCATTCCAAACCTGAGACCCTTCCTATTGGATGAGATGTGATATCCAACTCCTTCCCATTCCAACCTTGAGACCCTTCCTATAGCATGAGATGTGATGTCTCAATGCTTCTAATACCAAACCTGAGATCCTTCCTATAACATGAGATGTGATATCCAACTCCTTCTATTCCAATCCTGAGACCCGTCCTATAGCATGAGATGTGATATCTCAAGGCTTATACCAAACCTGAGACCCTTCCTATAGCATGAGATGTGATATCCAACTGCTTCCCATTCCAATCCTGAGACCCTTCCTATAGCATGCAATATGATATCTCAATGATTCTAATAACAAACCTGAGACCCGTCCTATAGCATGAGATATGATATCCAAGTCCTTCGCATTCCAATCCTGAGACCCTTCCTATAACATGAAATGTGATATCCAACTCCTTCCCATTCCAACCTGAGACCATTCCTATAGCATGAGATGGGATATCCAACTTCTTCCAAATCCAATACTGATACCCTTCCGATAGCATGAGATGTGATATCCCAATGCTTCTACCAAACCTGAGACCCATACTATGGCATGAGATGTGATATCAAACTCCTTCCCATTCCAATCCTGAGACCCTTCCTATAGCTTGAGGTGTGATATCCAACTCCTTCCCATTCCAATTCTGAGACCCTTCTTATACCATGAGACTTGATATCTCAATGCTTCTAATATTAAACCTGAGACCCGTCCTATAACATGAGATGTGATATCCAAATCCTTCCCCTTCCAAACCTTAGACCCTTCCTTTATCATGAGATGTGATATCCAACTCCTTCCCATTCCAATCCTGAGACCCTTCCGATATCATGAGATTTGTTATCTCAATGCTTCTAATATCAAACTTGAGACCCTCCCTATAGCATGAGATGTGACATCCAAGTCCTTCCCATTCCAATCCTGAGACCCTTCCTATAGCATGAGATGTGATATCTCTATGCTTCTAATACCAAACCTGAGACCCTTCCTATAACATGAGATGGGATATCCAACTCCTTCCCATTCCAATCCTGAGACCTTTCCGATAGCAGAGATGTGATATCTCAATGCTTATACCAAACCTGAGAACCTTCCTATGGCCTGAGATGTCATATACAACTCCTTCCCATTCCAATCCTGAGACCCTTCCTTTAGCATGAGATGTGATATCTCAATGCTTATACCAAATCTGAGACCCTTCCTATAGCATGAGATGTGATATCCAATTCCTTCCCATTCCAATCCTGAGACCCTTCCTATAGCATGAGATGTGATATCTCAATGCTTATACCAAACCTGAGAGCCTACCTATAACATGAGATGTGATATCCAAGTCTATCCCATTCCAATCCTTAGACCCTTCCTACAGCATGCGATGTGATATCTCAATAATTCTAATATCAAACCAGAGACTCTTCCTATAACATGAGATGGGATATCCAACTCCTTCCCATTCCAATCCTGAGCCGCTTCCGATAGCAGAGATGTGATATCTCAATGCTTATACCAAACCTGAGTCCCTTCCTATGGCATGAGATGTGATATCCAACTCCTTGCCATTCAAATCCTGAGACCCTTCCTATAGCATGAGAAGGGATATCCAACTCCTTCCCAATCCAACCTGAGACACTTCCTATAGCAAGAAAGTAATATCCAACTCCTACCCATTCCAATCCTGAGACCCTTCCTATAGCAAGAGATGTGATATCCAACTCCTTCCCATTCCAACCTGAGACACTTCCTATAGCATGAGAAGGGATATCCAACTCCTTCCCAATCCAATCCTGAGACCCTTCCGATAGCAGAGATGTGATATCTCAATGCTTATACCAAACCTGAGTCCCTTCCTATGGCATGAGATGTGATATCCAACTCCTTGCCATTCAAATCCTGAGACCCTTCCTATAGCATGAGAAGGGATATCCAACTCCTTCCCAATCCAACCTGAGACACTTCCTATAGCATGAGAAGGGATATCCAACTCCTTCCCAATCCAATCCTGAGACCCTTCCGATAGCAGCGACGTGATATCTCAATGCTTCTACCAAACCTGAGACCCTTCCTTTAGCATGAGATGTGATATCCAAATCCTTCACATTCCAATCCTGAGACCCTTCCTATAGCATGAGATGTGATATCTCAATGCTTCTAATACCAAACCTCAGATCCTTCCTATAACATGAGATGTGATATCCAATTCCTTCCCATTCCAAACCTGAGACCCTTCCTATTGGATGAGATGTGATATCCAACTCCTTCCCATTCCAACCTTGAGACCCTTCCTATAGCATGAGATGTGATGTCTCAATGCTTCTAATACCAAACCTGAGATCCTTCCTATAACATGAGATGTGATATCCAACTCCTTCCATTCCAATCCTGAGACCCGTCCTATAGCATGAGATGTGATATCTCAAGGCTTATACCAAACCTGAGACCCTTCCTATAGCATGAGATGTGATATCCAACTGCTTCCCATTCCAATCCTGAGACCCTTCCTATAGCATGAGATGTGATATCTCAATGCTTCTAATACCAAACCTGAGATCCTTCCTCTAACATGAAATGTGATATCCAACTCCTTCCCTTTCCAAACCTAAGAGCCTATCTATAGCATGAGATGTGATATCCAAGTCCTTCACATTCCAACCCTTAGACCCTTCCTACAGCATGCAATATGATATCTCAATGATTCTAATAACAAACCTGAGACCCGTCCTATAACATGAGATGGGATATCCAACTCCTTCCCATTCCAATCCTGAGACACTTCCGATAGCAGAGATGTGATATCTCAATGCTTATACCAAACCTGAGACCCTTCCTATAACATGAGATGTGATATCCAAATCCTTCCCGTTCCAAACCTGAGACCCTTCCTTTAGCATGAGATGTGATATCCAGCTCCTTCCCATTCAAATCCTGAGACACTTCCGATAGCATGAGATGTGATATCTCAATGCTTCTAATATCAAAACTGAGACCCTCCCTATAGCATGATATGTGATATCTAAGTCCTTCCCATTCCAATCCTGAGACCCTCCCTATAGCATGAGATGTGATATCCAACTCCTTCCCATTCCAATCCTGAGACCCTTCCTATAGCATGAGATATGATATCTCAATACTTCTAATACCAAACGTGAGATCCTTCCGATAACATGAGATGTGATATCCAAATCCTTCCCCTTCCAAACCTGAGACCCTCCCTTTAGCATGAAATGTGATATCCAACTCCTTCCTATTCCAATCCTGAGACTCTTCTGATAGCATGAGATGTGATATCTCAATGCTTCTAATACCAAACCTGAGATCCTTCCGATAGCATGAGATGTGATATCTCAATGCTTCTAATACCAAACCTGAGATCCTTCCTATAACATGAGATGTGATATCCAAATCCTTCCCCTTCCAAACCTGAGACCCTCCCTTTAGCATGAGATGTGATATCTAACTCCTTCCCATTCCATTCCTGAGACCCTTCTGATAGCATGAGATGTGATATCTCAATGCCTCTAATACCAAACCTGAGATCCTACCTCTAACATGAAATGAGATATCCAACTCTTTCCCCTTCCAAACCTGAGAGCCTTCCTATAGCATGAGATGTGATATCCAAGTCCTTCCCATTCCAATACTGAGACCCTTCCTGTAGCTTGAGATGTGATATCCAACTCCTTCCCATTCCAATTCTGAGACCCTTCCTATAGCATGAGATGTGATATCTCAATGCTTATACCAAACCTGAGAGCCTACCTATAACATGAGATGTGATATCCAAGTCCATCCCATTCCAATCCTTAGACCCTTCCTACAGCATGCGATGTGATATCTCAATGATTCTAATACCAAACCAGAGACTCTTCCTATAACATGAGATGGGATATCCAACTCCTTCCCATTCCAATTCTGAGACCCTTCCTATACTATGAGACTTGATATCTCAATGCTTCTAAAACCAAACCTGAGACCCGTAATATAACATGAGATGTGATATCCAAATCCTTCCCCTTCCAAACCTTAGACCCTTCCTTTATCATGAGATGTGATATCCAACTCCTTCCCATTCCAATCCTGAGACCCTTCCGATATCATGAGATGTGATATCTCAAAGCTTCTAATATCAAACTTGAGACCCTCCCTATAGCATGAGATGTGATATCCAAGTCCTTCCCATTCCAATCCTGAGACCCTTCCTATAGCATGAGATGTGATATCTCAATGCTTCTAATACCAAACCTGAGACCCTTCCTATAACATGAGATGGGAATATCCAACTCCTTCCCATTCCAATCTTGAGACCCTTCCGATAGCAGAGATGTGATATCTCAATGCTTATACCAAACCTGAGATCCTTCCTATAACATGAGATGTGATATCCAACTCCTTCCCATTCCAATCCTGAGACACTTCCTATAGCATGAGATGTGATATCTCACTGCTTATACCAAACCTGAGACCCTTCCCATAGCAGGAGATGTGATATCCAACTCCTTCCCATTCCAATCCTCAGACACTTCCAACAGCATGAGATGTGATATCTCAATGCTTCTAATGTCAAACTTGAGACCATACCTATAGCATGAGATGTGATATCCAAATCCTTCCCATTCCAATCCTGAGACACTTCCTATAGCATGAGATGTGATATCTCAATGCTTCTAATACCAAACGTGAGACTCTTCCTATAACATGAGATGGGATATCCAACTCCTTCCCATTCCAATCCTGAGACCCTTTTGATAGCAGAGATGTGATATCTCAATGTTTATACCAAACCTGAGACCCTTCCTACGGCATGAGATGTCATATTCAACTCCTTCCCATTCCAATCCTGAGACCCTTCCTATAGCATGAGATTTGATATCCAACTCCTTCCCATTCCAATCCTGAGACCCTTCCTATAGCATGAGATGTGATGTCTCAATGCTTCTAATACCAAACCTGAGATCCTTCCTATAACATGAGATCTGATATCCAACTCCTTCCATTCCAATCCTGAGACCCTTCCTATAGCATGAGATGTGATATCTCAATGCTTATACCAAACCTGAGACCCTTCCTATAGCATGAGATGTGATATCCAACTCCTTCCCATTCCAATCCTGAGACCCTTCCTATAGCATGAGATGTGATATCTCAATGCTTCTAATACCAAACCTGAGATCCTTCCTCTAACATGAAATGTGAGATCCAACTCCTTCCCTTTCCAAACCTAAGAGCCTATCTATAGCATGAGATGTGATATCCAGGTCCTTCACATTCCAACCCTTAGACCCTTCCTACAGCATGCAATATGATATCTCAATGATTCCAATAACAAACCTGAGACCCGTCCTATAACATGAGATGGGATATCCAACTCCTTCCCATTCCAATCCTGAGACACTTCCGATAGCAGAGATGTGATATCTCAATGTTTATACCAAACCTGAGACCCTTCCTATAACATGAGATGTGATATCCAACTCCTTCCCGTTCCAAACCTGAGACCCTTCCTTTAGCATGAGATGTGATATCCAGCTCCTTCCCATTCCAATCCTGAGACACTTCCGATAGCATGAGATGTGATATCTCAATGCTTCTACCAAACCTGAGACCCTTCCTTTAGCATGAGATGTGATATCCAACTACTTCCCATTCCAATCCTGAGACCCTTCCTATAGCATGAGATGTGATATCTCAATACTTCTAATACCAAACCTGAGATCCTTCCGATAACATGAGATGTGATATCTCAATACTTCTAATACCAAACCTGAGATCCATCCTATAACATGAGATGTGATATCCAACTCCTTCCCTTTCCAAACCTGAGAGCCGTTCTATAGCATGAGATGTGATAACCAGGTCCTTCCCATTCCAATCCTTAGACCCTTCCTACAGCATGCAATATGATATCTCAATGATTCTAATAACAAACCTGAGACCCGTCCTATAGCATGAGATATGATATCCAACTCCTTCCCATTCCAACCTGAGACCCTTCCTATAGCATGAGATGGGATATCCAAATTCTTCCAAATCCAATACTGATACCCTTCCGATAGCATGAGATGTGATATCCCAATGCTTCTACCAAACCTGAGACCCATACTATGGCATGAGATGTGATATCAAACTCCTTCCCATTCCAATCCTGAGACCCTTCCTATAGCTTGAGGTGTGATATCCAACTCCTTCCCATTCCAATTCTGAGACCCTTCTTATACCATGAGACTTGATATCTCAATGCTTCTAATATTAAACCTGAGACCCGTCCTATAACATGAGATGTGATATCCAAATCCTTCCCCTTCCAAACCTTAGACCCTTCCTTTATCATGAGATGTGATATCCAACTCCTTCCCATTCCAATCCTGAGACCCTTCCGATATCATGAGATTTGTTATCTCAATGCTTCTAATATCAAACTTGAGACCCTACCTATAGCATGAGATGTGACATCCAAGTCCTTCCCATTCCAATCCTGAGACCCTTCCTATAGCATGAGATGTGATATCTCTATGCTTCTAATACCAAACCTGAGACCCTTCCTATAACATGAGATGGGATATCCAACTCCTTCCCATTCCAATCCTGAGACCTTTCCGATAGCAGAGATGTGATATCTCAATGCTTATACCAAACCTGAGAACCTTCCTATGGCCTGAGATGTCATATACAACTCCTTCCCATTCCAATCCTGAGACCCTTCCTTTAGCATGAGATGTGATATCTCAATGCTTATACCAAATCTGAGACCCTTCCTATAGCATGAGATGTGATATCCAATTCCTTCCCATTCCAATCCTGTGACCCTTCCTATAGCATGAGATGTGATATCTCAATGCTTATAGCAAACCTGAGAGCCTACCTATAACATGAGATGTGATATCCAAGTCCATCCCATTCCAATCCTTAGACCCTTCCTACAGCATGCGATGTGATATCTCAATGATTCTAATACCAAACCAGAGACTCTTCCTATAACATGAGATGGGATATCCAACTCCTTCCCATTCCAATCCTGAGCCGCTTCCGATAGCAGAGATGTGATATCTCAATGCTTATACCAAACCTGAGACCCTTCCTATAACATGAGATGTGATATCCAACTCCTTCCCGTTCCAAACCTGAGACACTAACTATAGCATATGTGATATCCAACTCCTTCCCATTCCAAACATGAGACCCTTCCTATAGCAAGAAAGTAATATCCAACTCCTACCCATTCCAATCCTGAGACCCTTCCTATAGCAAGAGATGTGATATCCAAATCCTTCCCATTCCAATCCTGAGACCCTTCCTATAACATGAGATGTGATATCCAACTCCTTCCCATTCCAACCTGAGACACTTCCTATAGCATGAGAAGGGATATCCAACTCATTCCCAATCCAATCCTGAGAACCTTCCGATAGCAGAGATGTGATATCTCAATGCTTATACCAAACCTGAGACCCTTCCTATGGCATGAGATGTGATATCCAACTCCTTGCCATTCAAATCCTGAGACCCTTCCTATAGCATGAGAAGGGATATCCAACTCCTTCCCAATCCAATCCTGAGACCCTTCCGATAGCAGCGACGTGATATCTCAATGCTTCTACCAAACCTGAGACCCTTCCTTTAGCATGAGATGTGATATCCAAATCCTTCACATTCCAATCCTGAGACCCTTCCTATAGCATGAGATGTGATATCTCAATGCTTCTAATACCAAACCTGAGATCCTTCCTATAACATGAGATGTGATATCCAATTCCTTCCCATTCCAAACCTGAGACCCTTCCTATTGGATGAGATGTGATATCCAACTCCTTCCCATTCCAACCCTGAGACCCTTCCTATAGCATGAGATGTGATGTCTCAATGCTTCTAATACCAAACCTGAGATCCTTCCTATAACATGAGATGTGATATCCAACTCCTTCCATTCCAATCCTGAGACCCGTCCTATAGCATGAGATGTGATATCTCAATGCTTATACCAAACCTGAGACCCTTCCTATAGCATGAGATGTGATATCCAACTGCTTCCCATTCCAATCCTGAGACCCTTCCTATAGCATGAGATGTGATATCTCAATGCTTCTAATACCAAACCTGAGATCCTTCCTCTAACATGAAATGTGATATCCAACTCCTTCCCTTTCCAAACCTAAGAGCCTATCTATAGCATGAGATGTGATATCCAAGTCCTTCACATTCCAACCCTTAGACCCTTCCTACAGCATGCAATATGATATCTCAATGATTCTAATAACAAACCTGAGACCCGTCCTATAACATGAGATGGGATATCCAACTCCTTCCCATTCCAATCCTGAGACACTTCCGATAGCAGAGATGTGATATCTCAATGCTTATACCAAACCTGAGACCCTTCCTATAACATGAGATGTGATATCCAAATCCTTCCCGTTCCAAACCTGAGACCCTTCCTTTAGCATGAGATGTGATATCCAGCTCCTTCCCATTCCAATCCTGAGACACTTCCGATAGCATGAGATGTGATATCTCAATGCTTCTAATATCAAAACTGAGACCCTCCCTATAGCATGATATGTGATATCTAAGTCCTTCCCATTCCAATCCTGAGACCCTCCCTATAGCATGAGATGTGATATCCAACTCCTTCCCATTCCAATCCTGAGACCCTTCCTATAGCATGAGATATGATATCTCAATACTTCTAATACCAAACGTGAGATCCTTCCGATAACATGAGATGTGATATCCAAATCCTTCCCCTTCCAAACCTGAGACCCTCCCTTTAGCATGAAATGTGATATCCAACTCCTTCCTATTCCAATCCTGAGACTCTTCTGATAGCATGAGATGTGATATCTCAATGCTTCTAATACCAAACCTGAGATCCTTCCGATAGCATGAGATGTGATATCTCAATGCTTCTAATACCAAACCTGAGATCCTTCCTATAACATGAGATGTGATATCCAAATCCTTCCCCTTCCAAACCTGAGACCCTCCCTTTAGCATGAGATGTGATATCTAACTCCTTCCCATTCCATTCCTGAGACCCTTCTGATAGCATGAGATGTGATATCTCAATGCCTCTAATACCAAACCTGAGATCCTACCTCTAACATGAAATGAGATATCCAACTCTTTCCCCTTCCAAACCTGAGAGCCTTCCTATAGCATGAGATGTGATATCCAAGTCCTTCCCATTCCAATACTGAGACCCTTCCTATAGCTTGAGATGTGATATCCAACTCCTTCCCATTCCAATTCTGAGACCCTTCCTATAGCATGAGATGTGATATCTCAATGTTTATACCAAACCTGAGAGCCTACCTATAGCATGAGATGTGATATCCAAGTCCATCCCATTCCAATCCTTAGACCCTTCCTACAGCATGCGATGTGATATCTCAATGATTCTAATACCAAACCAGAGACTCTTCCTATAACATGAGATGGGATATCCAACTCCTTCCCATTCCAATTCTGAGACCCTTCCTATACTATGAGACTTGATATCTCAATGCTTCTAATACCAAACCTGAGACCCGTAATATAACATGAGATCTGATATCCAAATCCTTCCCCTTCCAAACCTTAGACCCTTCCTTTATCATGAGATGTGATATCCAACTCCTTCCCATTCCAATCCTGAGACCCTTCCGATATCATTAGATGTGATATCTCAAAGCTTCTAATATCAAACTTGAGACCCTCCCTATAGCATGAGATGTGATATCCAAGTCCTTCCCATTCCAATCCTGAGACCCTTCCTATAGCATGAGATGTGATATCTCAATGCTTCTAATACCAAACCTGAGACCCTTCCTATAACATGAGATGGGAATATCCAACTCCTTCCCATTCCAATCTTCAGACCCTTCCGATAGCAGAGATGTGATATCTCAATGCTTATACCATACCTGAGATCCTTCCTATAACATGAGATGTGATATCCAACTCCTTCCCATTCCAATCCTGAGACACTTCCTATAGCATGAGATGTGATATCTCACTGCTTATACCATACCTGAGACCCTTCCCATAGCAGATGTGATATCCAACTCCTTCCCATTCCAATCCTCAGACCCTTCCTATAGCATGAGATGTGATATCTCAATGCTTCTAATGTCAAACTTGAGACCCTACCTATAGCAGGAGATGTGATATCCAAGTCCTTCCCATTCCAATCCTGAGACACTTCCTATAGCATGAGATGTGATATCTCAATGCTTCTAATACCAAACCTGAGACTCTTCCTATAACATGAGATGGGATATCCAACTCCTTCCAATTCCAATCCTGAGACCCTTTTGATAGCAGAGATGTGATATCTCAGTGTTTATACCAAACCTGAGACCCTTCCTACGGCATGAGATGTCATATTCAACTCCTACCCATTCCAATCCTGAGACCCTTCCTATAGCATGAGATTTGATATCCAACTCCTTCCCATTCCAATCCTGAGACCCTTCCTATAGCATGAGATGTGATGTCTCAATGCTTCTAATACCAAACCTGAGATCCTTCCTATAACATGAGATGTGATATCCAACTCCTTCCATTCCAATCCTGAGACCCTTCCTATAGCCTGAGATGTGATATCCAATTCCTTCCCATTCCAATCCTGAGACCCTTCCTATAGCATGAGATGTGATATATCAATGCTTATACCAAACCTGAGACCCTTCCTATAGCATGAGATGTGATATCCAACTCCTTCCCATTCCAATCCTGAGACCCTTCCTATAGCCTGAGATGTGATATCCAATTCCTTCCCATTCCAATCCTGAGACCCTTCCTATAGCATGAGATGTGATATCTCAATGCTTATACCAAACCTGAGAGCCTACCTATAACATGAGATGTGATATCCAAGTCCATCCCATTCCAATCCTTAGACCCTTCCTACAGCATGCGATGTGATATCTCAATGATTCTAATACCAAACCAGAGACTCTTCCTATAACATGAGATGGGATATCCAACTCCTTCCCATTCCAATCCTGAGCCGCTTCCGATAGCAGAGATGTGATATCTCAATGCTTATACCAAACCTGAAACCCTTCCTATAACATGAGATGTGATATCCAACTCCTTCCCGTTCCAAACCTGAGACACTAACTATAGCATATGTGATATCCAACTCCTTCCCATTCCAAACATGAGACCCTTCCTATAGCAAGAAAGTAATATCCAACTCCTACCCATTCCAATCCTGAGACACTTCCTATAGCAAGAGATGTGATATCCAAATCCTTCCCATTCCAATCCTGAGACCCTTCCTATAACATGAGATGTGATATCCAACTCCTTCCCATTCCAACCTGAGACACTTCCTATAGCATGAGAAGGGATATCCAACTCCTTCCCAATCCAATCCTGAGACCCTTCCGATAGCAGAGATGTGATATCTCAATGCTTATACCAAACCTGAGACCCTTCCTATGGCATGAGATGTGATATCCAACTCCTTGCCATTCAAATCCTGAGACCCTTCCTATAGCATGAGAAGGGATATCCAACTCCTTCCCAATCCAATCCTGAGACCCTTCCGATAGCAGCGACGTGATATCTCAATGCTTCTACCAAACCTGAGACCCTTCCTTTAGCATGAGATGTGATATCCAAATCCTTCACATTCCAATCCTGAGACCCTTCCTATAGAATGAGATGTGATATCTCAATGCTTCTAATACCAAACCTGAGATCCTTCCTATAACATGAGATGTGATATCCAATTCCTTCCCATTCCAAACCTGAGACCCTTCCTATTGGATGAGATGTGATATCCAACTCCTTCCCATTCCAACCCTGAGACCCTTCCTATAGCATGAGATGTGATGTCTCAATGCTTCTAATACCAAACCTGAGATCCTTCCTATAACATGAGATGTGATATCCAACTCCTTCCATTCCAATCCTGAGACCCGTCCTATAGCATGAGATGTGATATCTCAATGCTTATACCAAACCTGAGACCCTTCCTATAGCATGAGATGTGATATCCAACTGCTTCCCATTCCAATCCTGAGACCCTTCCTATAGCATGAGATGTGATATCTCAATGCTTCTAATACCAAACCTGAGATCCTTCCTCTAACATGAAATATGATATCCAACTCCTTCCCTTTCCAAACCTAAGAGCCTATCTATAGCATGAGATGTGATATCCAAGTCCTTCACATTCCAACCCTTAGACCCTTCCTACAGCATGCAATATGATATCTCAATGATTCTAATAACAAACCTGAGACCCGTCCTATAACATGAGATGGGATATCCAACTCCTTCCCATTCCAATCCTGAGACACTTCCGATAGCAGAGATGTGATATCTCAATGCTTATACCAAACCTGAGACCCTTCCTATAACATGAGATGTGATATCCAAATCCTTCTCGTTCCAAACCTGAGACCCTTCCTTTAGCATGAGATGTGATATCCAGCTCCTTCCCATTCCAATCCTGAGACACTTCCGATAGCATGAGATGTGATATCTCAATGCTTCTAATATCAAAACTGAGACCCTCCCTATAGCATGATATGTGATATCTAAGTCCTTCCCATTACAATCCTGAGACCCTCCCTATATCATGAGATGTGATATCCAACTCCTTCCCATTCCAATCCTGAGACCCTTCCTATAGCATGAGATATGATATCTCAATACTTCTAATACCAAACGTGAGATCCTTCCGATAACATGAGATGTGATATCCAAATCCTTCCCCTTCCAAACCTGAGACCCTCCCTTTAGCATGAAATGTGATATCCAACTCCTTTCTATTCCAATCCTGAGACTCTTCTGATGGCATGAGATGTGATATCTCAATGCTTCTAATACCAAACCTGAGATCCTTCCGATAGCATGAGATGTGATATCTCAATGCTTCTAATACCAAACCTGAGATCCATCCTATAACATGAGATGTGATATCCAAATCCTTCCCCTTCCAAACCTGAGACCCTCCCTTTAGCATGAGATGTGATATCTAACTCCTTCCCATTCCATTCCTGAGACCCTTCTGATAGCATGAGATGTGATATCTCAATGCCTCTAATACCAAACCTGAGATCCTACCTCTAACATGAAATGAGATATCCAACTCTTTCCCCTTCCAAACCTGAGAGCCTTCCTATAGCATGAGATGTGATATCCAAGTCCTTCCCATTCCAATACTGAGACCCTTCCTATAGCTTGAGATGTGATATCCAACTCCTTCCCATTCCAATTCTGAGACCCTTCCTACAGCATGCGATGTGAATATCTCAATGATTCTAATACCAAACCAGAGACTCTTCCTATAACATGAGATGGGATATCCAACTCCTTCCCATTCCAATTCTGAGACCCTTCCTATACTATGAGACTTGATATCTCAATGCTTCTAATACCAAACCTGAGACCCGTAATATAACATGAGATGTGATATCCAAATCCTCCCCCTTCCAAACCTTAGACCCGTCCTTTATCATGAGATGTGATATCCAACTCCTTCCCATTCCAATCCTGAGACCCTTCCGATATCATGAGATGTGATATCTCAAAGCTTCTAATATCAAACTTGAGACCCTCCCTATAGCATGAGATGTGATAACCAAGTCCTTCCCATTCCAATCCTGAGACCCTTCCTATAGCATGAGATGTGATATCTCAATGCTTCTAATACCAAACCTGAGACCCTTCCTATAACATGAGATGGGAATATCCAACTCCTTCCTATTCCAATCTTGAGACCCTTCCGATAGCAGAGATGTGATATCTCAATGCTTATACCACACCTGAGATCCTTCCTATAACATGAGATGTGATATCCAACTCCTTCCCATTCCAATCCTGAGACACTTCCTATAGCATGAGATGTGATATCTCACTGCTTATACCAAACCTGAGACCCTTCCCATAGCAGGAGATGTGATATCCAACTCCTTCCCATTCCAATCCTCAGACCCTTCCTATAGCATGAGATGTGATATCTCAATGCTTCTAATGTCAAACTTGAGACCCTACCTATAGGATGAGATGTGATATCCAAGTCCTTCCCATTCCAATCCTGAGACACTTCCTATAGCATGAGATGTGATATCTCAATGCTTCTAATACCAAACCTGAGACTCTTCCTATAACATGAGATGGGATATCCAACTCCTTCCAATTCCAATCCTGAGACCCTTTTGATAGCAGAGATGTGATATCTCAATGTTTATACCAAACCTGAGACCCTTCCTACGGCATGAGATGTCATATTCAACTCCTTCCCATTCCAATCCTGAGACCCTTCCTATAGCATGAGATTTGATATCCAACTCCTTCCCATTCCAATCCTGAGACCCTTCCTATAGCATGAGATGTGATGTCTCAATGCTTCTAATACCAAACCTGAGATCCTTCCTATAACATGAGATGTGATATCCAACTCCTTCCATTCCAATCCTGAGACCCTTCCTATAGCATGAGATGTGATATCTCAATGCTTATACCAAACCTGAGACCCTTCCTATAGCATGAGATGTGATATCCAACTCCTTCCCATTCCAATCCTGAGACCCTTCCTATAGCCTGAGATGTGATATCCAATTCCTTCCCATTCCAATCCTGAGACCCTTCCTATAGCATGAGATGTGATATCTCAATGCTTATACCAAACCTGAGAGCCTACCTATAACATGAGATGTGATATCCAAGTCCATCCCATTCCAATCCTTAGACCCTTCCTACAGCATGCGATGTGATATCTCAATGATTCTAATACCAAACCAGAGACTCTTCCTATAACCTGAGATGGGATATCCAACTCCTTCCCATTCCAATCCTGAGCCGCTTCTGATAGCAGAGATGTGATATCTCAATGCTTATACCAAACCTGAGACCCTTCCTATAACATGAGATGTGATATCCAACTCCTTCCCGTTCCAAACCTGAGACACTAACTATAGCATATGTGATATCCAACTCCTTCCCATTCCAAACATGAGACCCTTCCTATAGCAAGAAAATAATATCCAACTCCTACCCATTCCAATCCTGAGACCCTTCCTATAGCAAGAGATGTGATATCCAAATCCTTCCCATTCCAATCCTGAGACCCTTCCTATAACATGAGATGTGATATCCAACTCCTTCCCATTCCAACCTGAGACACTTCCTATAGCATGAGAAGGGATATCCAACTCCTTCCCAATCCAATCCTGAGACCCTTCCGATAGCAGAGATGTGATATGTCAATGCTTATACCAAACCTGAGACCCTTCCTATGGCATGAGATGTGATATCCAACTCCTTGCCATTCAAATCCTGAGACCCTTCCTATAGCATGAGAAGGGATATCCAACTCCTTCCCAATCCAATCCTGAGACCCTTCCGATAGCAGCGACGTGATATCTCAATGCTTCTACCAAACCTGAGACCCTTCCTTTAGCATGAGATGTGATATCCAAATCCTTCACATTCCAATCCTGAGACCCTTCCTATAGCATGAGATGTGATATCTCAATGCTTCTAATACCAAACCTGAGATCCTTCCTATAACATGAGATGTGATATCCAATTCCTTCCCATTCCAAACCTGAGACCCTTCCTATTGGATGAGATGTGATAACCAACTCCTTCCCATTCCAACCCTGAGACCCTTCCTATAGCATGAGATGTGATGTCTCAATGCTTCTAATACCAAACCTGAGATCCTTCCTATAACATGAGATGTGATATCCAACTCCTTCCATTCCAATCCTGAGACCCGTCCTATAGCATGAGATGTGATATCTCAATGCTTATACCAAACCTGAGACCCTTCCTATAGCATGAGATGTCATATCCAACTGCTTCCCATTCCAATCCTGAGACCCTTCCTATAGCATGAGATGTGATATCTCAATGCTTCTAATACCAAACCTGAGATCCTTCCTCTAACATGAAATGTGATATCCAACTCCTTCCCTTTCCAAACCTAAGAGCCTATCTATAGCATGAGATGTGATATCCAAGTCCTTCACATTCCAACCCTTAGACCCTTCCTACAGCATGCAATATGATATCTCAATGATTCTAATAACAAACCTGAGACCCGTCCTATAACATGAGATGGGATATCCAACTCCTTCCCATTCCAATCCTGAGACACTTCCGATAGCAGAGATGTGATATCTCAATGCTTATACCAAACCTGAGACCCTTCCTATAACATGAGATGTGATATCCAAATCCTTCTCGTTCCAAACCTGAGACCCTTCCTTTAGCATGAGATGTGATATCCAGCTCCTTCCCATTCCAATCCTGAGACACTTCCGATAGCATGAGATGTGATATCTCAATGCTTCTAATATCAAAACTGAGACCCTCCCTATAGCATGATATGTGATATCTAAGTCCTTCCCATTCCAATCCTGAGACCCTCCCTATAGCATGAGATGTGATATCCAACTCCTTCCCATTCCAATCCTGAGACCCTCCCTTTAGCATGAAATGTGATATCCAACTCCTTCCTATTCCAATCCTGAGACTCTTCTGATAGCATGAGATGTGATATCTCAATACTTCTAATACCAAACGTGAGATCCTTCCGATAACATGAGATGTGATATCCAAATCCTTCCCCTTCCAAACCTGAGACCCTCCCTTTAGCATGAAATGTGATATCCAACTCCTTCCTATTCCAATCCTGAGACTCTTCTGATAGCATGAGATGTGATATCTCAATGCTTCTAATACCAAACCTGAGATCCTTCCGATAGCATGAGATGTGATATCTCAATGCTTCTAATACCAAACCTGAGATCCTTCCTATAACATGAGATGTGATATCCAAATCCTTCCCCTTCCAAACCTGAGACCCTCCCTTTAGCATGAGATGTGATATCTAACTCCTTCCCATTCCATTCCTGAGACCCTTCTGATAGCATGAGATGTGATATCTCAATGCCTCTAATACCAAACCTGAGATCCTACCTCTAACATGAAATGAGATATCCAACTCTTTCCCCTTCCAAACCTGAGAGCCTTCCTATAGCATGAGATGTGATATCCAAGTCCTTCCCATTCCAATACTGAGACCCTTCCTATAGCTTGAGATGTGATATCCAACTCCTTCCCATTCCAATTCTGAGACCCTTCCTGTAGCATGAGATGTGATATCTCAATGCTTATACCAAACCTGAGAGCCTACCTATAGCATGAGATGTGATATCCAAGTCCATCCCATTCCAATCCTTAGACCCTTCCTACAGCATGCGATGTGAATATCTCAATGATTCTAATACCAAACCAGAGACTCTTCCTATAACATGAGATGGGATATCCAACTCCTTCCCATTCCAATTCTGAGACCCTTCCTATACTATGAGACTTGATATCTCAATGCTTCTAATACCAAACCTGAGACCCGTAAAATAACATGAGATGTGATATCCAAATCCTTCCCCTTCCAAACCTTAGACCCTTCCTTTATCATGAGATGTGATATCCAACTCCTTCCCATTCCAATCCTGAGACCCTTCCGATATCATGAGATGTGATATCTCAAAGCTTCTAATATCAAACTTGAGACCCTCCCTATAGCATGAGATGTGATATCCAAGTCCTTCCCATTCCAATCCTGAGACCCTTCCTATAGCATGAGATGTGATATCTCAATGCTTCTAATACCAAACCTGAGACCCTTCCTATAACATGAGATGGGAATATCCAACTCCTTCCCATTCCAATCTTGAGACCCTTCCGATAGCAGAGATGTGATATCTCAATGCTTATACCACACCTGAGATCCTTCCTATAACATGAGATGTGATATCCAACTCCTTCCCATTCCAATCCTGAGACACTTCCTATAGCATGAGATGTGATATCTCACTGCTTATACCAAACCTGAGACCCTTCCCATAGCAGGAGATGTGATATCCAACTCCTTCCCATTCCAATCCTCAGACCCTTCCTATAGCATGAGATGTGATATCTCAATGCTTCTAATGTCAAACTTGAGACCCTACATATAGCATGAGATGTGATATCCAAGTCCTTCCCATTCCAATCCTGAGACACTTCCTATAGCATGAGATGTGATATCTCAATGCTTCTAATACCAAACCTGAGACTCTTCCTATAACATGAGATGGGATATCCAACAATTTCCAATTCCAATCCTGAGACCCTTTTGATAGCAGAGATGTGATATCTCAATGTTTATACCAAACCTGAGACCCTTCCTACGGCATGAGATGTCATATTCAACTCCTTCCCATTCCAATCCTGAGACCCTTCCTATAGCATGAGATTTGATATCCAACTCCTTCCCATTCCAATCCTGAGACCCTTCCTATAGCATGAGATGTGATGTCTCAATGCTTCTAATACCAAACCTGAGATCCTTCCTATAACATGAGATGTGATATCCAACTCCTTCCATTCCAATCCTGAGATCCTTCCTATAGCATGAGATGTGATATATCAATGCTTATACCAAACCTGAGACCCTTCCTATAGCATGAGATGTGATATCCAACTCCTTCCCATTCCAATCCTGAGACCCTTCCTATAGCCTGAGATGTGATATCCAATTCCTTCCCATTCCAATCCTGAGACCCTTCCTATAGCATGAGATGTGATATCTCAATGCTTATACCAAACCTGGGAGCCTACCTATAACATGAGATGTGATATCCAAGTCCATCCCATTCCAATCCTTAGACCCTTCCTACAGCATGCGATGTGATATCTCAATGATTCTAATACCAATCCAGAGACTCTTCCTATAACATGAGATGGGATATCCAACTCCTTCCCATTCCAATCCTGAGCCGCTTCCGATAGCAGAGATGTGATATCTCAATGCTTATACCAAACCTGAGACCCTTCCTATAACATGAGATGTGATATCCAACTCCTTCCCGTTCCAAACCTGAGACACTAACTATAGCATATGTGATATCCAACTCCTTCCCATTCCAAACATGAGACCCTTCCTATAGCAAGAAAGTAATATCCAACTCCTACCCATTCCAATCCTGAGACCCTTCCTATAGCAAGAGATGTGATATCCAAATCCTTCCCATTCCAATCCTGAGACCCTTCCTATAACATGAGATGTGATATCCAACTTCTTCCCATTCCAACCTGAGACACTTCCTATAGCATGAGAAGGGATATCCAACTCCTTCCCAATCCAAACCTGAGACCCTTCCTATGGCATGAGATGTGATATCCAACTCCTTGCCATTCAAATCCTGAGACCCTTCCTATAGCATGAGAAGGGATATCCAACTCCTTCCCAATCCAATCCTGAGACCCTTCCGATAGCAGCGACGTGATATCTCAATGCTTCTACCAAACCTGAGACCCTTCCTTTAGCATGAGATGTGATATCCAAATCCTTCACATTCCAATCCTGAGACCCTTCCTATAGCATGAGATGTGATATCTCAATGCTTCTAATACCAAACCTGAGATCCTTCCTATAACATGAGATGTGATATCCAATTCCTTCCCATTCCAAACCTGAGACCCTTCCTATTGGATGAGATGTGATATCCAACTCCTTCCCATTCCAACCCTGAGACCCTTCCTATAGCATGAGATGTGATGTCTCAATGCTTCTAATACCAAACCTGAGATCCTTCCTATAACATGAGATGTGATATCCAACTCCTTCCATTCCAATCCTGAGACCCGTCCTATAGCATGAGATGTGATATCTCAATGCTTATACCAAACCTGAGACCCTTCCTATAGCATGAGATGTGATATCCAACTGCTTCCCATTCCAATCCTGAGACCCTTCCTATAGCATGAGATGTGATATCTCAATGCTTCTAATACCAAACCTGAGATCCTTCCTCTAACATGAAATGTGATATCCAACTCCTTCCCTTTCCAAACCTAAGAGCCTATCTATAGCATGAGATGTGATATCCAAGTCCTTCACATTCCAACCCTTAGACCCTTCCTACAGCATGCAATATGATATCTCAATGATTCTAATAACAAACCTGAGACCCGTCCTATAACATGAGATGGGATATCCAACTCCTTCCCATTCCAATCCTGAGACACTTCCGATAGCAGAGATGTGATATCTCAATGCTTATACCAAACCTGAGACCCTTCCTATAACATGAGATGTGATATCCAAATCCTTCTCGTTCCAAACCTGAGACCCTTCCTTTAGCATGAGATGTGATATCCAGCTCCTTCCCATTCCAATCCTGAGACACTTCCGATAGCATGAGATGTGATATCTCAATGCTTCTAATATCAAAACTGAGACCCTCCCTATAGCATGATATGTGATATCTAAGTCCTTCCCATTCCAATCCTGAGACCCTCCCTATATCATGAGATGTGATATCCAACTCCTTCCCATTCCAATCCTGAGACCCTTCCTATAGCATGAGATATGATATCTCAATACTTCTAATACCAAACGTGAGATCCTTCCGATAACATGAGATGTGATATCCAAATCCTTCCCCTTCCAAACCTGAGACCCTCCCTTTAGCATGAAATGTGATATCCAACTCCTTCCTATTCCAATCCTGAGACTCTTCTGATAGCATGAGATGTGATATCTCAATGCCTCTAATACCAAACCTGAGATCCTACCTCTAACATGAAATGAGATATCCAACTCTTTCCCCTTCCAAACCTGAGAGCCTTCCTATAGCATGAGATGTGATATCCAAGTCCTTCCCATTCCAATACTGAGACCCTTCCTATAGCTTGAGATGTGATATCCAACTCCTTCCCATTCCAATTCTGAGACCCTTCCTATAGCATGAGATGTGATATCTCAATGCTTATACCAAACCTGAGAGCCTACCTATAGCATGAGATGTGATATCCAAGTCCATCCCATTCCAATCCTTAGACCCTTCCTACAGCATGCGATGTGAATATCTCAATGATTCTAATACCAAACCAGAGACTCTTCCTATAACATGAGATGGGATATCCAACTCCTTCCCATTCCAATTCTGAGACCCTTCCTATACTATGAGACTTGATATCTCAATGCTTCTAATACCAAACCTGAGACCCGTAATATAACATGAGATGTGATATCCAAATCCTTCCCCTTCCAAACCTTAGACCCTTCCTTTATCATGAGATGTGATATCCAACTCCTTCCCATTCCAATCCTGAGACCCTTCCGATATCATGAGATGTGATATCTCAAAGCTTCTAATATCAAACTTGAGACCCTCCCTATAGCATGAGATGTGATATCCAAGTCCTTCCCATTCCAATCCTGAGACCCTTCCTATAGCATGAGATGTGATATCTCAATGCTTCTAATACCAAACCTGAGACCGTTCCTATAACATGAGATGGGAATATCCAACTCCTTCCCATTCCAATATTGAGACCCTTCCGATAGCAGAGATGTGATATCTCAATGCTTATACCACACCTGAGATCCTTCCTATAACATGAGATGTGATATCCAACTCCTTCCCATTCCAATCCTGAGACACTTCCTATAGCATGAGATGTGATATCTCACTGCTTATACCAAACCCGAGACCCTTCCCATAGCAGGAGATGTGATATCCAACTCCTTCCCATTCCAATCCTTAGACCCTTCCTATAGCATGAGATGTGATATCTCAATGCTTCTAATGTCAAACTTGAGACCCTACCTATAGCATGAGATGTGATATCCAAGTCCTTCCCATTCCAATCCTGAGACACTTCCTATAGCATGAGATGTGATATCTCAATGCTTCTAATACCAAACCTGAGACTCTTCCTATAACATGAGATGGGATATCCAACTCCTTCCAATTCCAATCCTGAGACCCTTTTGATAGCAGAGATGTGATATCTCAATGTTTATACCAAACCTGAGACCCTTCCTACGGCATGAGATATCATATTCAACTCCTTCCCATTCCAATCCTGAGACCCTTCCTATAGCATGAGATTTGATATCCAACTCCTTCCCATTCCAATCCTGAGACCCTTCCTATGGCATGAGATGTGATGTCTCAATGCTTCTAATACCAAACCTGAGATTCTTCCTATAACATGAGATGTGATATCCAACTCCTTCCATTCCAATCCTGAGACCCTTCCTATAGCATGAGATGTGATATCTCAATGCTTATACCAAACCTGAGACCCTTCCTATAGCATGAGATGTGATATCCAACTCCTTCCCATTCCAATCCTGAGACCCTTCCTATAGCCTGAGATGTGATATCCAATTCCTTCCCATTCCAATCCTGAGACCCTTCCTATAGCATGAGATGTGATATCTCAATGCTTATACCAAACCTGAGAGCCTACCTATAATATGAGATGTGATATCCAAGTCCATCCCATTCCAATCCTTAGACCCTTCCTACAGCATGCGATGTGATATCTCAATGATTCTAATACCAAACCAGAGACTCTTCCTATAACATGAGATGGGATATCCAACTCCTTCCCGTTCCAATCCTGAGCCGCTTCCGATAGCAGAGATGTGATATCTCAATGCTTATACCAAACCTGAGACCCTTCCTATAACATGAGATGTGATATCCAACTCCTTCCCGTTCCAAACCTGAGACACTAACTATAGCATATGTGATATCCAACTCCTTCCCATTCCAAACATGAGACCCTTCCTATAGCAAGAAAGTAATATCCAACTCCTACCCATTCCAATCCTGAGACCCTTCCTATAGCAAGAGATGTGATATCCAAATCCTTCCCATTCCAATCCTGAGACCCTTCCTATAACATGAGATGTGATATCCAACTCCTTCCCATTCCAACCTGAGACACTTCCTATAGCATGAGAAGGGATATCCAACTCCTTCCCAATCCAATCCTGAGACCCTTCCGATAGCAGAGATGTGATATGTCAATGCTTATACCAAACCTGAGACCCTTCCTATGGCATGAGATGTGATATCCAACTCCTTGCCATTCAAATCCTGAGACCCTTCCTATAGCATGAGAAGGGATATCCAACTCCTTCCCAATCCAATCCTGAGACCCTTCCGATAGCAGCGACGTGATATCTCAATGCTTCTACCAAACCTGAGACCCTTCCTTTAGCATGAGATGTGATATCCAAATCCTTCACATTCCAATCCTGAGACCCTTCCTATAGCATGAGATGTGATATCTCAATGCTTCTAATACCAAACCTGAGATCCTTCCTATAACATGAGATGTGATATCCAATTCCTTCCCATTCCAAACCTGAGACCCTTCCTATTGGATGAGATGTGATATCCAACTCCTTCCCATTCCAACCCTGAGACCCTTCCTATAGCATGAGATGTGATGTCTCAATGCTTCTAATACCAAACCTGAGATCCTTCCTATAACATGAGATGTGATATCCAACTCCTTCCATTCCAATCCTGAGACCCGTCCTATAGCATGAGATGTGATATCTCAATGCTTATACCAAACCTGAG
This sequence comes from Ambystoma mexicanum, assembly GCF_040938575.1. NCBI lineage: Eukaryota > Metazoa > Chordata > Amphibia > Caudata > Ambystomatidae > Ambystoma > Ambystoma mexicanum. The sequence goes on from NW_027182433.1 coordinate 8,611,502, forward strand.
ACCCTTCCTATAGCATATGTCATATCCAACTGCTTCCCATTCCAATCCTGAGACCCTTCCTATAGCATAAGATGTGATATCTCAATGCTTCTAATACCAAACCTGAGATCCTTCCTCTAACATGAAATGTGATATCCAACTCCTTCCCTTTCCAAACCTAAGAGCCTATCTATAGCATGAGATGTGATATCCAAGTCCTTCACATTCCAACCCTTAGACCCTTCCTACAGCATGCAATATGATATCTCAATGATTCTAATAACACACCTGAGACCCGTCCTATAACATGAGATGGGATATCCAACTCCTTCCCATTCCAATCCTGAGACACTTCCGATAGCAGAGATGTGATATCTCAATGCTTATACCAAACCTGAGACCCTTCCTATAACATGAGATGTGATATCCAAATCCTTCTCGTTCCAAACCTGAGACCCTTCCTTTAGCATGAGATGTGATATCCAGCTCCTTCCCATTCCAATCCTGAGACACTTCCGATAGCATAAGATGTGATATCTCAATGCTTCTAATATCAAAACTGAGACCCTCCCTATAGCATGATATGTGATATCTAAGTCCTTCCCATTCCAATCCTGAGACCCTCCCTATAGCATGAGATGTGATATCCAACTCCTTCCCATTCCAATCCTGAGACCCTTCCTATAGCATGAGATATGATATCTCAATACTTCTAATACCAAACGTGAGATCCTTCCGATAACATGAGATGTGATATCCAAATCCTTCCCCTTCCAAACCTGAGACCCTCCCTTTAGCATGAAATGTGATATCCAACTCCTTCCTATTCCAATCCTGAGACTCTTCTGATAGCATGAGATGTGATATCTCAATGCTTCTAATACCAAACCTGAGATCCTTCCGATAGCATGAGATGTGATATCTCAATGCTTCTAATACCAAACCTGAGATCCTTCCTATAACATGAGATGTGATATCCAAATCCTTCCCCTTCCAAACCTGAGACCCCCCCTTTAGCATGAGATGTGATATCTAACTCCTTCCCATTCCATTCCTGAGACCCTTCTGATAGCATGAGATGTGATATCTCAATGCCTCTAATACCAAACCTGAGATCCTACCTCTAACATGAAATGAGATATCCAACTCTTTCCCCTTCCAAACCTGAGAGCCTTCCTATAGCATGAGATGTGATATCCAAGTCCTTCCCATTCCAATACTGAGACCCTTCCGATAGCTTGAGATGTGATATCCAACTCCTTCCCATTCCAATTCTGAGACCCTTCCTATAGCATGAGATGTGATATCTCAATGCTTATACCAAACCTGAGAGCCTACCTATAGCATGAGATGTGATATCCAAGTCCATCCCATTCCAATCCTTAGACCCTTCCTACAGCATGCGATGTGAATATCTCAATGATTCTAATACCAAACCAGAGACTCTTCCTATAACATGAGATGGGATATCCAACTCCTTCCCATTCCAATTATGAGACCCTTCCTATACTATGAGATTTGATATCTCAATGCTTCTAATACCAAACCTGAGACCCGTAATATAACATGAGATGTGATATCCAAATCCTTCCCCTTTCAAACCTTAGACCCTTCCTTTATCATGAGATGTGATATCCAACTCCTTCCCATTCCAATCCTGAGACCCTTCCGATATCATGAGATGTGATATCTCAAAGCTTCTAATATCAAACTTGAGACCCTCCCTATAGCATGAGATGTGATATCCAAGTCCTTCCCATTCCAATCCTGAGACCCTTCCTATAGCATGAGATGTGATATCTCAATGCTTCTAATACCAAACCTGAGACCCTTCCTATAGCATGAGATGGGAATATCCAACTCCTTCCCATTCCAATCTTGAGACCCTTCCGATAGCAGAGATGTGATATCTCAATGCTTATACCACACCTGAGATCCTTCCTATAACATGAGATGTGATATCCAACTCCTTCCCATTCCAATCCTGAGACACTTCCTATAGCATGAGATGTGATATCTCACTGCTTATACCAAACCTGAGACCCTTCCCATAGCAGGAGATGTGATATCCAACTCCTTCCCATTCCAATCCTCAGACCCTTCCTATAGCATGAGATGTGATATCTCAATGCTTCTAATGTCAAACTTGAGACCCTACCTATAGCATGAGATGTGATATCCAAGTCCTTCCCATTCCAATCCTGAGACACTTCCTATAGCATGAGATGTGATATCTCAATGCTTCTAATACCAAACCTGAGACTCTTCCTATAACATGAGATGGGATATCCAACTCCTTCCAATTCCAATCCTGAGACCCTTTTGATAGCAGAGATGTGATATCTCAATGTTTATACCAAACCTGAGACCCTTCCTACGGCATGAGATGTCATATTCAACTCCTTCCATTCCAATCCTGAGACCCTTCCTATAGCATGAGATGTGATATCTCAATGCTTATACCAAACCTGAGACCCTTCCTATAGCATGAGATGTGATATCCAACTCCTTCCCATTCCAATCCTGAGACCCTTCCTATAGCATGAGATGTGATATCTCAATGCCTCTAATACCAAACCTGAGATCCTTCCTCTAACATGAAATGTGATATCCAACTCCTTCACTTTCCAAACCTGAGAGCCTATCTATAGCATGAGATGTGATATCCAAGTCCTTCCCATTCCAATCCTTAGACCCTTCCTACAGCATGCAATATGATATCTCAATGATTCTAATAAAAAACCTGAGACCCGTCCTATAACATGAGATGGGATATCCAACTCCTTCCCATTCCAATCCTGAGACACGTCCGATAGCAGAGATGTGATATCTCAATGTTTATACCAAACCTGAGACCCTTCCTATAACATGAGATGTGATATCCAACTCCTTCCCGTTCCAAACCTGAGACCCTTCCTTTAGCATGAGATGTGATATCCAGCTCCTTCCCATTCCAATCCTGAGACACTTCTGATAGCATAAGATGTGATATCTCAATGCTTCTAATATCAAAACTGAGACCCTCCCTATAGCATATGTGATATCTAAGTCCTTCCCATTCCAATCCTGAGACCCTTCCTATAGCATGAGATGTGATATCTCAATGCTTCTACCAAACCTGAGGCCCTTCCTTTAGCATGAGATGTGATATCCAACTCCTTCCCATTCCAATCCTGAGACCCTTCCTATAGCATGAGATGTGATATCTCAATACTTCTAATACCAAACCTGAGATCCTTCCGATAACATGAGATGTGATATCTCAATACTTCTAATACCAAACCTGAGATCCATCCTATAACATGAGATGTGATATCCAAATCCTTCCCCTTCCAAACCTGAGACCCTCCCTTTAGCATGAGATGTGATATCCAACTCCTTCCCATTCCAATCCTGAGACCCTTCTGATAGCATAAGATATGATATCTCAATGCTTCTATACCAAACCTGAGATCCTTCTGATAGCATGAGATGTGATATCTCAATGCTTCTAATACCAAACCTGAGATCCTACCTCTAACATGAAATGTGATATCCAACTCTTTCCCCTTGCAAACCTGAGAGCCTTCCTATAGCATGAGATGTGATATCCAAGTCCTTCCCATTCCAATCCTGAGACCCTTCCTATAACATGAGATGTGATATCCAACTCCTTCCCATTCCAACCTGAGACCCTTCCTATAGCATGAGATGGGATATCCAACTCCTTCCAAATCCAATCCCGATACCCTTCCGATAGCATGAGATGTGATATCCCAATGCTTCTACCAAACCTGAGACCCATATTATGGCATGAGATGTGATATCAAACTCCTTCCCATTCTAATCCTGAGACCCTTCCTATACCATGAGACTTGATATCTCAATGCTTCTAATACCAAACCTGAGACCCGTCCTATAACATGAGATGTGATATCCAAATCCTTCCCCTTCCAAACCTTAGACCCTTCCTTTATCATGAGATGTGATATCCAACTCCTTCCCATTCCAATCTTGAGACCCTTCCGATATCATGAAATGTGATATCTCAATGCTTCTATCAAACTTGAGACCCTCCCTATAGCATGAGATGTGATATCCAAGTCCTTCCCATTCCAATCCTGAGACCCTTCCTATAGCATGAGATGTGATATCTCAATGCTTCTAATACCAAACTTGAGACCCTTCCTATAACATGAGATGGGAATATCCAACTCCTTCCCATTCCAATCCTTAGACCCTTCCTACAGCATGCAATATGATATCTCAATGATTTTAATAAAAAACCTGAGACCCGTCCTATAACATGAGATGGGATATCCAACTCCTTCCCATTCCAATCCTGAGACACTTCCGATGGTAGAGATGTGATATCTCAATGTTTATACCAAACCTGAGACCCTTCCTATAACATGAGATGTGATATCCAACTCCTTCCCATTCCAATCCTGAGACCCTTCCTATAGCATGAGATGTGATATCCAACTCCATCCCATTCCAATCCTGAGACCCTTCTGATAGCATAAGATATGATATCTCAATGCTTCTATACCAAACCTGAGATCCTTCTGATAGCATGAGATGTGATATCTCAATGCTTCTAATACCAAACCTGAGATCCTACCTCTAACATGAAATGTTATATCCAACTCTTTCCCCTTGCAAACCTAGAGCCTTCCTATAGCATGAGATGTGATATCCAAGTCCTTCCCATTCCAATCCTGAGACCCTTCCTATAACATGAGATGTGATATCCAACTCCTTCCCATTCCAACCTGAGACCCTTCCTATAGCATGAGATGGGATATCCAACTCCTTCCAAATCCAATCCCGATACCCTTCCGATAGCATGAGATGTGATATCCCAATGCTTCTACCAAACCTGAGACCCATATTATGGTATGAGATGTGATATCAAACTCCTTCCCATTCTAATCCTGAGACCCTTCCTATACCATGAGACTTGATATCTCAATGCTTCTAATACCAAACCTGAGACCCGTCCTATAACATGAGATGTGATATCCAAATCCTTCCCCTTCCAAACCTTAGACCCTTCCTTTATCATGAGATGTGATATCCAACTCCTTCCCATTCCAATCTTGAGACTCTGTTCGTGCGTTTGTTCAGTCGAATCCTGGTCTTTTGAACCACTCTTCTCCCATACAAAGGAGGGTCAAAATGTGTTGTTCACAGGCTGAATTTATACTGCTTTATACTGCTGAAATGCTCGCTTCCCTGCTCTCTCATGCTATAGGGAGGGTCTCAAGTTTGATAGAAGCATTGAGATATCACATTTCATGTTATAGGACGGGTCTCAGGTTTGGTAGAAGCATTGGGATATCACATCTCATGCTATCGGAAGGGTATCGGGATTGGATTTGGAAGGAGTTGGATATCCCATCTCATGCTATAGGAAGGGTCTCAGGTTGGAATGGGAAGGAGTTGGATATCACATCTCATGTTATAGGAAGGGTCTCAGGATTGGAATGGGAAGGACTTGGATATCACATCTCATGCTATAGGAAGGCTCTCAGGTTTGCAAGGGGAAAGAGTTGGATATCACATTTCATGTTAGAGGTAGGATATCAGGTTTGGTATTAGAAGCATTGAGATATCACATCTCATGCTATCAGAAGGATCTCAGGTTTGGTATAGAAGCATTGAGATATCATATCTTATGCTATCAGAAGGGTCTCAGGATTGGAATGGGAAGGAGTTGGATATCACATCTCATGCTAAAGGGAGGGTCTCAGGTTTGGAAGGGGAAGGATTTGGATATCACATCTCATGTTATAGGATGGATCTCAGGTTTGGTATTAGAAGTATTGAGATATCACATCTCATGTTATCGGAAGGATCTCAGGTTTGGTATTAGAAGTATTGAGATATCACATCTCATGCTATAGGAAGGGTCTCAGGATTGGAATGGGAAGGAGTTGGATATCACATCTCATGCTAAAGGAAGGGTCTCAGGTTTGGTAGAAGCATTGAGATATCACATCTCATGCTATAGGAAGGGTCTCAGGATTGGAATGGGAAGGACTTAGATATCACATATGCTATAGGGAGGGTCTCAGTTTTGATATTAGAAGCATTGAGATATCACATCTTATGCTATCAGAAGTGTCTCAGGATTGGAATGGGAAGGAGCTGGATATCACATCTCATGCTAAAGGAAGGGTCTCAGGTTTGGAACGGGAAGGAGTTGGATATCACATCTCATGTTATAGGAAGGGTCTCAGGTTTGGTATAAACATTGAGATATCACATCTCTGCTATCGGACGTGTCTCAGGATTGGAATGGGAAGGAGTTGGATATCCCATCTCATGTTATAGGACGGGTCTCAGGTTTTTTATTAGAATCATTGAGATATCATATTGCATGCTGTAGGAAGGGTCTAAGGATTGGAATGGGAAGGACTTGGATATCACATCTCATGCTATAGATAGGCTCTCAGGTTTGGAAAGTGAAGGAGTTGGATATCACATTTCATGTTAGAGGAAGGATCTCAGGTTTGCTATTAGAGGCATTGAGATATCACATCTCATGCTATAGGAAGGGTCTCAGGATTGGAATGGGAAGGAGTTGGATATCACATCTCATGCTATAGGAAGGGTCTCAGGTTTGGTATAAGCATTGAGATATCACATCTCATGCTATAGGAAGGGTCTCAGGATTGGAATGGAAGGAGTTGGATATCACATCTCATGTTATAGGAAGGATCTCAGGTTTGGTATTAGAAGCATTGAGACATCACATCTCATGCTATAGGAAGGGTCTCAGGATTGGAATGGGAAGGAGTTGAATATGACATCTCATGCCGTAGGAAGGGTCTCAGGTTTGGTATAAACATTGAGATATCACATCTCTGCTATCAAAAGGGTCTCAGGATTGGAATTGGAAGGAGTTGGATATCCCATCTCATGTTATAGGAAGAGTCTCAGGTTTGGTATTAGAAGCATTGAGATATCACATCTCATGCTATAGGAAGTGTCTCAGGATTGGAATGGGAAGGACTTGGATATCACATCTCATGCTATAGGTAGGGTCTCAAGTTTGACATTAGAAGCATTGAGATATCACATCTCATGCTATAGGAAGGGTCTGAGGATTGGAATGGGAAGGAGTTGGATATCACATCTCCTGCTATGGGAAGGGTCTCAGGTTTGGTATAAGCAGTGAGATATCACATCTCATGCTATAGGAAGTGTCTCAGGATTGGAATGGGAAGGAGTTGGATATCACATCTCATGTTATAGGAAGGATCTCAGGTGTGGTATAAGCATTGAGATATCACATCTCTGCTATCGGAAGGGTCTCAAGATTGGAATGGGAAGGAGTTGGATATTCCCATCTCATGTTATAGGAAGGGTCTCAGGTTTGGTATTAGAAGCATTGAGATATCACATCTCATGCTATAGGAAGGGTCTCAGGATTGGAATGGGAAGGACTTGGATATCACATCTCATGCTATAGGGAGGGTCTCAAGTTTGATATTAGAAGCTTTGAGATATCACATCTCATGATATCGGAAGGGTCTCAGGATTGGAATGGGAAGGAGTTGGATATCACATCTCATGATAAAGGAAGGGTCTAAGGTTTGGAAGGGGAAGGATTTGGATATCACATCTCATGTTATATTACGGGTCTCAGGTTTGGTATTAGAAGCATTGAGATATCAAGTCTCATAGTATAGGAAGGGTCTCATAATTGGAATGGGAAGGAGTTGGATATCCCATCTCATGTTATAGGAAGAGTCTCTGGTTTGGTATTAGAATCATTGAGATATTCACATCGCATGCTGTAGGAAGGGTCTAAGGATTGGAATGGGATGGACTTGGATATCACATCTCATGCTATAGGTAGGCTCTCAGGTTTGGTATAAGCATTGAGATATCACATCTCATGCTATAGGAAGGGTCTCAGAATTGGAATGGGAAGGAGTTGGATATCACATCTCAAGCTATAGGAAGGGTCTCAGAATTGGAATGGGAAGGAGTTGGATATCACATCTCAAGCTATAGGAAGGGTCTCAGTATTGGAATGGGAAACTTGGATATCACATCTCATGCTATAGGAAGGCTCTCAGGTTTGGAAGGGGAAAGAGTTGGATATCTCATTTCATGTTAGAGGTAGGATCTCAGGTTTGGTATTAGAGGCATTGAGATATCACATCTCATGCTATCAGAAGGGTCTCAGGAATGGAATGGGAAGGAGTTAGATATCACATCTCATGCTAAAGGGGGGGTCTCAGGTTTGGAAGGGGAAGGATTTGGATATCACATCTCATGTTATAGGAAGGATCTCAGGTTTGGTATAAGAAGCATTGAGATATCACATCTCATGCTATCGGAAGGATCTCAGGTTTGGTATTAGAAGCATTGAGATATCACATCTCATGCTATCAGAAGAGTCTCAGGATTGGAATAGGAAGGAGTTGGATATCACATTTCATGCTAAAGGGAGGGTCTCAGGTTTGGAAGGGGAAGGATTTGGATATCACATCTCATGTTATCGGAAGGATCTCACGTTTGGTATTAGAAGTATTGAGATATCATATCTCATGCTATAGGAAGGGTCTCAGGATTGGAATGGGAAGGAGTTGGATATCACATCTCATGCTATAGGGAGGGTCTCAGGATTGGAATGGGAAGGACTTAGATATCACATATCATGCTATAGGGAGGGTCTCAGTTTTGATATTAGAAGCATTGAGATATCACATCTCATGCTATCGGAAGTGTCTCAGGATTGGAATCGGAAGGAGCTGGATATCACATCTCATGCTAAAGGAAGGGTCTCAGGTTTGGAACGAGAAGGATTTGGATATCACATCTCATGTTATAGGAAGGGTCTCAGGTTTGGTATAAGCATTGAGATATCACATCTCTGCTATCGGAAGTGTCTCAGGATTGGAATGGGAAGGAGTTGGATATCCCATCTCATGTTATAGGACGGGTCTCAGGTTTGTTATTAGAATCATTGAGATATCATATTGCATGCTGTAGGAAGGGTCTAAGGGTTGGAATGTGAAGGACTTGGATATCACATCTCATGCTATAGATAGGCTCTTAGGTTTGGAAAGGGAAGGAGTTGGATATCACATTTCATGTTAGAGGAAGGATCTCAGGTTTGGTATTAGAAGCATTGAGATATCACATCTTATGCTATAGGAAGGGTCTCAGGATTGGAATGGGAAGCAGTTGGATATGACATATGCTATAGGAAGGGTCTCAGGTTTGGTATAAGCATTGAGATATCACATCTCATGCTATAGGACGGGTCTCAGGATTGGAATGGAAGGAGTTGGATATCACATCTCATGTTATAGGAAGGATCTCAGGTTTGGTATTAGAAGCATTGAGACATCACATCTCATGCTATAGGAAGGGTCTCAGGGTTGGAATGGGAAGGAGTTGGATATCACATCTCATCCAATAGGAAGGGTCTCAGGTTTGGAATGGGAAGGAATTGGATATCACATCTCATGTTATAGGAAGGATCTCAGGTTTGGTATTAGAAGCATTGAGATATCACATCTCATGCTATAGGAAGGGTCTCAGGATTGGAATGTGAAGGATTTGGATATCACATCTCATGCTAAAGGAAGGGTCTCAGGTTTGGTAGAAGCATTGAGATATCACGTCGCTGCTATCGGAAGGGTCTCAGGATTGGATTGGGAAGGAGTTGGATATCCCTTCTCATGCTATAGGAAGGGTCTCAGGATTTGAATGGCAAGGAGTTGGATATCACATCTCATGCCATAGGAAGGGTCTCAGGTTTGGTATAAGCATTGAGATATCACATCTCTGCTATCGGAAGGGTCTCAGGATTGGATTGGGAAGGAGTTGGATATCCCTTCTCATGCTATAGGAAGTGTCTCAGGTTGGAATGGGAAGGAGTTGGATATCACATCTCATGTTATAGGAAGGGTCTCAGGATTGGAATGGGAAGGATTTGGATATCACATCTCTTGCTATAGGAAGGGTCTCAGGATTGGAATGGGTAGGAGTTGGATATTACTTTCTTGCTATAGGAAGGGTCTCATGTTTGGAATGGGAAGGAGTTGGATATCACATATGCTATAGTTAGTGTCTCAGGTTTGGAACGGGAAGGAGTTGGATATCACATCTCATGTTATAGGAAGGGTCTCAGGTTTGGTATAAGCATTGAGATATCACATCTCTGCTATCGGAAGCGGCTCAGGATTGGAATGGGAAGGAGTTGGATATCCCATCTCATGTTATAGGAAGAGTCTCTGGTTTGGTATTAGAATCATTGAGATATCACATCGCATGCTGTAGGAAGGGTCTAAGGATTGGAATGGGATGGACTTGGATATCACATCTCATATTATAGGTAGGCTCTCAGGTTTGGTATAAGCATTGAGATATCACATCTCATGCTATAGGAAGGGTCTCAGGATTGGAATGGGAAGGAATTGGATATCACATCTCAGGCTATAGGAAGGGTCTCAGGATTGGAATGGGAAGGAGTTGGATATCACATCTCATGCTATAGGAAGGGTCTCAGGTTTGGTATAAGCATTGAGATATCACATCTCATGCTATAGGAAGGGTCTCAGGATTGGAATGGAAGGAGTTGGATATCACATCTCATGTTATAGGAAGGATCTCAGGTTTGGTATTAGAAGCATTGAGACATCACATCTCATGCTATAGGAAGGGTCTCAGGATTGGAATGGGAAGGAGTTGGATATGAAATCTCATGCTATAGGAAGGGTCTCAGGATTGGAATGGGAAGGAGTTGAATATGACATCTCATGCCGTAGGAAGGGTCTCAGGTTTGGTATAAACATTGAGATATCACATCTCTGCTATCAAAAGGGTCTCAGGATTGGAATTGGAAGGAGTTAGATATCCCATCTCATGTTATAGGAAGAGTCTCAGGTTTGGTATTAGAAGCATTGAGATATCACATCTCATGCTATAGGAAGTGTCTCAGGATTGGAATGGGAAGGACCTGGATATCACATCTCATGCTATAGGTAGGGTCTCAAGTTTGACATTAGAAGCATTGAGATATCACATCTCATGCTATAGGAAGGGTCTGAGGATTGGAATGGGAAGGAGTTGGATATCACATCTCATGCTACGGGAAGGGTCTCAGGTTTGGTATAAGCAGTGAGATATCACATCTCATGCTATAGGGAGGGTCTCAGGATTGGAATGGGAAGGAGTTTGATATCACATCTCATGCCATAGTATGGGTCTCAGGTTTGGTAGAAGCATTGGGATATCACATCTCATGCTATCGGAAGGGTATCAGTATTGGATTTGGAAGACGTTGGATATCCCATCTCATGCTATAGGAAGGGTCTCAGGTTGGAATGGGAAGGAGTTGGATATCACATTTCATGTTATAGGAAGTGTCTCAGGATTGGAATGGGAAGGACTTGGATATCACATCTCATGCTATAGGTAGGGTCTCTAGTTTGACATTAGAAGCATTGAGATATCACATCTCATGCTATAGGAAGGGTCTGAGGATTGGAATGGGAAGGAGTTGGATATCACATCTCCTGCTATGGGAAGGGTCTCAGGTTTGGTATAAGCAGTGAGATATCACATCTCATGCTATAGGAAGTGTCTCAGGATTGGAATGGGAAGGAGTTGGATATCACATCTCATGTTATAGGAAGGGTCTCAGGTTTGGTATTAGAAGCATTGAGATATCACATCTCATGCTATAGGAAGGGTCTCAGGATTGGAATGGGAAGGACTTGGATATCACATCTCATGCTATAGGGAGGGTCTCAAGTTTGATAGAAGCATTGAGATATCACATTTCATGATATCGGAAGGGTCTCAAGATTGGAATGGGAAGGAGTTGGATATCACATCTCATGATAAAGGAAGGGTCTAAGGTTTGGAAGGGGAAGGATTTGGATATCACATCTCATGTTATAGGACGGGTCTCAGGTTTGGTATTAGAAGCATTGAGATATCAAGTCTCATGGTATAGGAAGGGTCTCAGGATTAGAATGGGAAGGAGTTTGATATCACATCTCATGCCATAATATGGGTCTCAGGTTTGGTAGAAGCATTGGGATATCACATCTCATGCTATCGGAAGGGTATCGGGATTGGATTTGGAAGGAGTTGGATATCCCATCTCATGCTATAGGAAGGGTCTCAGGTTGGAATGGGAAGGAGTTGGATATCACATCTCATGTTATAGGAAGGGTCTCAGGATTGGAATGGGAAGGACTTGGATATCACATCTCATGCTATAGGAAGGCTCTCAGGTTTGCAAGGGGAAAGAGTTGGATATCACATTTCATGTTAGAGGTAGGATCTCAGGTTTGGTATTAGAAGCATTGAGATATCACATCTCATGCTATCAGAAGGATCTCAGGTTTGGTATAGAAGCATTGAGATATCATATCTTATGCTATCAGAAGGGTCTCAGGATTGGAATGGGAAGGAGTTGGATATCACATCTCATGCTAAAGGGAGGGTCTCAGGTTTGGAAGGGGAAGGATTTGGATATCACATCTCATGTTATAGGATGGATCTCAGGTTTGGTATTAGAAGTATTGAGATATCACATCTCATGTTATCGGAAGGATCTCAGGTTTGGTATTAGAAGTATTGAGATATCACATCTCATGCTATAGGAAGGGTCTCAGGATTGGAATGGGAAGGAGTTGGATATCACATCTCATGCTAAAGGAAGGGTCTCAGGTTTGGTAGAAGCATTGAGATATCACATCTCATGCTATAGGAAGGGTCTCAGGATTGGAATGGGAAGGACTTAGATATCACATATGCTATAGGGAGGGTCTCAGTTTTGATATTAGAAGCATTGAGATATCACATCTTATGCTATCAGAAGTGTCTCAGGATTGGAATGGGAAGGAGCTGGATATCACATCTCATGCTAAAGGAAGGGTCTCAGGTTTGGAACGGGAAGGAGTTGGATATCACATCTCATGTTATAGGAAGGGTCTCAGGTTTGGTATAAACATTGAGATATCACATCTCTGCTATCCGACGTGTCTCAGGATTGGAATGGGAAGGAGTTGGATATCCCATCTCATGTTATAGGACGGGTCTCAGGTTTTTTATTAGAATCATTGAGATATCATATTGCATGCTGTAGGAAGGGTCTAAGGATTGGAAAGTGAAGGAGTTGGATATCACATTTCATGTTAGAGGAAGGATCTCAGGTTTGGTATTAGAGGCATTGAGATATCACATCTCATGCTATAGGAAGGGTCTCAGGATTGGAATGGGAAGGAGTTGGATATCACATCTCATGCTATAGGAAGGGTCTCAGGTTTGGTATAAGCATTGAGATATCACATTTCATGCTATAGGAAGGGTCTCAGGATTGGAATGGAAGGAGTTGGATATCACATCTCATGTTATAGGAAGGATCTCAGGTTTGGTATTAGAAGCATTGAGACATCACATCTCATGCTATAGGAAGGGTCTCAGGATTGGAATGGGAAGGAGTTGAATATGACATCTCATGCCGTAGGAAGGGTCTCAGGTTTGGTATAAACATTGAGATATCACATCTCTGCTATCAAAAGGGTCTCAGGATTGGAATTGGAAGGAGTTGGATATCCCATCTCATGTTATAGGAAGAGTCTCAGGTTTGGTATTAGAAGCATTTAGATATCACATCTCATGCTATAGGAAGTGTCTCAGGATTGGAATGGGAAGGACTTGGATATCACATCTCATGCTATAGGTAGGGTCTCAAGTTTGACATTAGAAGCATTGAGATATCACATCTCATGCTATAGGAAGGGTCTGAGGATTGGAATGGGAAGGAGTTGGATATCACATCTCCTGCTATGGGAAGGGTCTCAGGTTTGGTATAAGCAGTGAGATATCACATCTCATGCTATAGGAAGTGTCTCAGGATTGGAATGGGAAGGAGTTGGATATCACATCTCATGTTATAGGAAGGATCTCAGGTGTGGTATAAGCATTGAGATATCACATCTCTGCTATCGGAAGGGTCTCAAGATTGGAATGGGAAGGAGTTGGATATTCCCATCTCATGTTATAGGAAGGGTCTCAGGTTTGGTATTAGAAGCATTGAGATATCACATCTCATGCTATAGGAAGGGTCTCAGGATTGGAATGGGAAGGACTTGGATATCACATCTCATGCTATAGGGAGGGTCTCAAGTTTGATATTAGAAGCTTTGAGATATCACATCTCATGATATCGGAAGGGTCTCAGGATTGGAATGGGAAGGAGTTGGATATCACATCTCATGATAAAGGAAGGGTCTAAGGTTTGGAAGGGGAAGGATTTGGATATCACATCTCATGTTATATTACGGGTCTCAGGTTTGGTATTAGAAGCATTGAGATATCAAGTCTCATAGTATAGGAAGGGTCTCATAATTGGAATGGGAAGGAGTTGGATATCCCATCTCATGGTATAGGAAGAGTCTCTGGTTTGGTATTAGAATAATTGAGATATTCACATCGCATGCTGTAGGAAGGGTCTAAGGATTGGAATGGGATGGACTTGGATATCACATCTCATGCTATAGGTAGGCTCTCAGGTTTGGTATAAGCATTGAGATATCACATCTCATGCTATAGGAAGGGTCTCAGAATTGGAATGGGAAGGAGTTGGATATCACATCTCAAGCTATAGGAAGGTTCTCAGTATTGGAATGGGAAGGACTTGGATATCACATCTCATGCTATAGGAAGGCTCTCAGGTTTGGAAGGGGAAAGAGTTGGATATCTCATTTCATGTTAGAGGTAGGATCTCAGGTTTGGTATTAGAGGCATTGAGATATCACATCTCATGCTATCAGAAGGGTCTCAGGAATGGAATGGGAAGGAGTTAGATATCACATCTCATGCTAAAGGGGGGGTCTCAGGTTTGGAAGGGGAAGGATTTGGATATCACATCTCATGTTATAGGAAGGATCTCAGGTTTGGTATTAGAAGCATTGAGATATCACATCTCATGCTATCGGAAGGATCTCAGGTTTGGTATTAGAAGCATTGAGATATCACATCTCATGCTATCAGAAGAGTCTCAGGATTGGAATAGGAAGGAGTTGGATATCACATTTCATGCTAAAGGGAGGGTCTCAGGTTTGGAAGGGGAAGGATTTGGATATCACATCTCATGTTATCGGAAGGATCTCACGTTTGGTATTAGAAGTATTGAGATATCATATCTCATGCTATAGGAAGGGTCTCAGGATTGGAATGGGAAGGAGTTGGATATCACATCTCATGCTATAGGGAGGGTCTCAGGATTGGAATGGGAAGGACTTAGATATCACATATCATGCTATAGGGAGGGTCTCAGTTTTGATATTAGAAGCATTGAGATATCACATCTCATGCTATAGGAAGGGTCTCAGGATTGGAATGGGAAGGAGTTGGATATCACATCTCATGCTATAGGGAGGGTCTCAGGATTGGAATGGGAAGGACTTAGATATCACATATCATGCTATAGGGAGGGTCTCAGTTTTGATATTAGAAGCATTGAGATATCACATCTCATGCTATCGGAAGTGTCTCAGGATTGGAATGGGAAGGAGCTGGATATCACATCTCATGGTAAAGGAAGGGTCTCAGGTTTGGAATGAGAAGGATTTGGATATCACATCTCATGTTATAGGAAGGGTCTCAGGTTTGGTATAAGCATTGAGATATCACATCTCTGCTATCGGAAGTGTCTCAGGATTGGAATGGGAAGGAGTTGGATCTCCCATCTCATGTTATAGGACGGGTCTCAGGTTTGTTATTAGAATCATTGAGATATCATATTGCATGCTGTAGGAAGGGTCTAAGGGTTGGAATGTGAAGGACTTGGATATCACATCTCATGCTATAGATAGGCTCTTAGGTTTGGAAAGGGAAGGAGTTGGATATCACATTTCATGTTAGAGGAAGGATCTCAGGTTTGGTATTAGAAGCATTGAGATATCACATCTTATGCTATAGGAAGGGTCTCAGGATTGGAATGGGAAGCAGTTGGATATGACATATGCTATAGGAAGGGTCTCAGGTTTGGTATAAGCATTGAGATATCACATCCCATGCTATAGGACGGGTCTCAGGATTGGAATGGAAGGAGTTGGATATCACATCTCATGTTATAGGAAGGATCTCAGGTTTGGTATTAGAAGCATTGAGACATCACATCTCATGCTATAGGAAGGGTCTCAGGGTTGGAATGGGAAGGAGTTGGATATCACATCTCATCCAATAGGAAGGGTCTCAGGTTTGGAATGGGAAGGAATTGGATATCACATCTCATGTTATAGGAAGGATCTCAGGTTTGGTATTAGAAGCATTGATATATCACATCTCATGCTATAGGAAGGGTCTCAGGATTGGAATGTGAAGGATTTGGATATCACATCTCATGCTAAAGGAAGGGTCTCAGGTTTGGTAGAAGCATTGAGATATCACGTCGCTGCTATCGGAAGGGTCTCAGGATTGGATTGGGAAGGAGTTGGATATCCCTTCTCATGCTATAGGAAGGGTCTCAGGATTTGAATGGCAAGGAGTTGGATATCACATCTCATGCCATAGGAAGGGTCTCAGGTTTGGTATAAGCATTGAGATATCACATCTCTGCTATCGGAAGGGTCTCAGGATTGGATTGGGAAGGAGTTGGATATCCCTTCTCATGCTATAGGAAGTGTCTCAGGTTGGAATGGGAAGGAGTTGGATATCACATCTCATGTTATAGGAAGGGTCTCAGGATTGGAATGGGAAGGATTTGGATATCACATCTCTTGCTATAGGAAGGGTCTCAGGATTGGAATGGGTAGGAGTTGGATATTACTTTCTTGCTATAGGAAGGGTCTCATGTTTGGAATGGGAAGGAGTTGGATATCACATATGCTATAGTTAGTGTCTCAGGTTTGGAACGGGAAGGAGTTGGATATCACATCTCATCTTATAGGAAGGGTCTCAGGTTTGGTATAAGCATTGAGATATCACATCTCTGCTATCGGAAGCGGCTCAGGATTGGAATGGGAAGGAGTTGGATATCCCATCTCATGTTATAGGAAGAGTCTCTGGTTTGGTATTAGAATCATTGAGATATCACATCGCATGCTGTAGGAAGGGTCTAAGGATTGGAATGGGATGGACTTGGATATCACATCTCATATTATAGGTAGGCTCTCAGGTTTGGTATAAGCATTGAGATATCACATCTCATGCTATAGGAAGGGTCTCAGGATTGGAATGGGAAGGAATTGGATATCACATCTCAGGCTATAGGAAGGGTCTCAGGATTGGAATGGGAAGGAGTTGGATATCACATCTCATGCTATAGGAAGGGTCTCAGGTTTGGTATAAGCATTGAGATATCACATCTCATGCTATAGGAAGGGTCTCAGGATTGGAATGGAAGGAGTTGGATATCACATCTCATGTTATAGGAAGGATCTCAGGTTTGGTATTAGAAGCATTGAGACATCACATCTCATGCTATAGGAAGGGTCTCAGGATTGGAATGGGAAGGAGTTGGATATCAAATCTCATGCTATAGGAAGGGTCTCAGGATTGGAATGGGAAGGAGTTGAATATGACATCTCATGCCGTAGGAAGGGTCTCAGGTTTGGTATAAACATTGAGATATCACATCTCTGCTATCAAAAGGGTCTCAGGATTGGAAATGGAAGGAGTTGGATATCCCATCTCATGTTATAGGAAGAGTCTCAGGTTTGGTATTAGAAGCATTGAGATATCACATCTCATGCTATAGGAAGTGTCTCAGGATTGGAATGGGAAGGACTTGGATATCACATCTCATGCTATAGGTAGGGTCTCAAGTTTGACATTAGAAGCATTGAGATATCACATCTCATGCTATAGGAAGGGTCTGAGGATTGGAATGGGAAGGAGTTGGATATCACATCTCATGCTATGGGAAGGGTCTCAGGTTTGGTATAAGCAGTGAGATATCACATCTCATGCTATAGGGAGGGTCTCAAGATTGGAATGGGAAGGAGTTTGATATCACATCTCATGCCATAGTATGGGTCTCAGGTTTGGTAGAAGCATTGGGATATCACATCTCATGCTATCGGAAGGGTATCAGTATTGGATTTGGAAGAAGTTGGATATCCCATCTCATGCTATAGGAAGGGTCTCAGGTTGGAATGGGAAGGAGTTGGATATCACATTTCATGTTATAGGAAGTGTCTCAGGATTGGAATGGGAAGGACTTGGATATCACATCTCATGCTATAGGTAGGGTCTCAAGTTTGACATTAGAAGCATTGAGATATCACATCTCATGCTATAGGAAGGGTCTGAGGATTGGAATGGGAAGGAGTTGGATATCACATCTCCTGCTATGGGAAGGGTCTCAGGTTTGGTATAAGCAGTGAGATATCACATCTCATGCTATAGGAAGTGTCTCAGGATTGGAATGGGAAGGAGTTGGATATCACATCTCATGTTATAGGAAGGATCTCAGGTGTGGTATAAGCATTGATATATCACATCTCTGCTATCGGAAGGGTCTCAAGATTGGAATGGGAAGGAGTTGGATATTCCCATCTCATGTTATAGGAACGGTCTCAGGTTTGGTATTAGAAGCATTGAGATATCACATCTCATGCTATAGGAAGGGTCTCAGGATTGGAATGGGAAGGACTTGGATATCACATCTCATGCTATAGGGAGGGTCTCAAGTTTGATATTAGAAGCTTTGAGATATCACATCTCATGATATCGGAAGGGTCTCAGGATTGGAATGGGAAGGAGTTGGATATCACATCTCATGATAAAGGAAGGGTCTAAGGTTTGGAAGGGGAAGGATTTGGATATCACATCTCATGTTATATTACGGGTCTCAGGTTTGGTATTAGAAGCATTGAGATATCAAGTCTCATAGTATAGGAAGGGTCTCAGAATTGGAATGGGAAGGAGTTGGATATCCCATCTCATGTTATAGGAAGAGTCTCTGGTTTGGTATTAGAATCATTGAGATATTCACATCGCATGCTGTAGGAAGGGTCTAAGGATTGGAATGGGATGGACTTGGATATCACATCTCATGCTATAGGTAGGCTCTCAGGTTTGGTATAAGCATTGAGATATCACATCTCATGCTATAGGAAGGGTCTCAGAATTGGAATGGGAAGGAGTTGGATATCACATCTCAAGCTATAGGAAGGGTCTCAGTATTGGAATGGGAAGGACTTGGATATCACATCTCATGCTATAGGAAGGCTCTCAGGTTTGGAAGGGGAAAGAGTTGGATATCTCATTTCATGTTAGAGGTAGGATCTCAGGTTTGGTATTAGAGGCATTGAGATATCACATCTCATGCTATCAGAAGGGTCTCAGGAATGGAATGGGAAGGAGTTAGATATCACATCTCATGCTAAAGGGAGGGTCTCAGGTTTGGAAGGGGAAGGATTTGGATATCACATCTCATGTTATAGGAAGGATCTCAGGTTTGGTATTAGAAGCATTGAGATATCACATCTCATGCTATCGGAAGGATCTCAGGTTTGGAATGGGAAGGAGCTGGATATCACATCTCATGCTAAAGGAAGGGTCTCAGGTTTGGAACGAGAAGGATTTGGATATCACAACTCATGTTATAGGAAGGGTCTCAGGTTTGGTATAAGCATTGAGATATCACATCTCTGCTATCGGAAGTGTCTCAGGATTGGAATGGGAAGGAGTTGGATATCCCATCTCATGTTATAGGACGGGTCTCAGGTTTGTTATTAGAATCATTGAGATATCATATTGCATGCTGTAGGAAGGGTCTAAGGGTTGGAATGTGAAGGACTTGGATATCACATCTCATGCTATAGATAGGCTCTTAGGTTTGGAAAGGGAAGGAGTTGGATATCACATTTCATGTTAGAGGAAGGATCTCAGGTTTGGTATTAGAAGCATTGAGATATCACATCTCATGCTATAGGAAGGGTCTCAGGATTGGAATGGGAAGCAGTTGGATATGACATCTCATGCTATAGGAAGGGTCTCAGGTTTGGTATAAGCATTGAGATATCACATCTCATGCTATAGGACGGGTCTCAGGATTGGAATGGAAGGAGTTGGATATCACATCTCATGTTATAGAAAGGATCTCAGGTTTGGTATTAGAAGCATTGAGACATCACATCTCATGCTATAGGAAGGGTGTCAGGGTTGGAATAGGAAGGAGTTGGATATCACATCTCATCCAATAGGAAGGGTCTCAGGTTTGGAATGGGAAGGAATTGGATATCACATCTCATGTTATAGGAAGGATCTCAGGTTTGGTATTAGAAGCATTGAGATATCACATCTCATGCTATAGGAAGGGTCTCAGGATTGGAATGTGAAGGATTTGGATATCACATCTCATGCTAAAGGAAGGGTCTCAGGTTTGGTAGAAGCATTGAGATATCAAGTCGCTGCTATCGGAAGGGTCTCAGGATTGGATTGGGAAGGAGTTGGATAGCCCTTCACATGCTATAGGAAGGGTCTCAGGATTTGAATGGCAAGGAGTTGGATATCACATCTCATGCCATAGGAAGGGTCTCAGGTTTGGTATAAGCATTGAGATATCACATCTCTGCTATCGGAAGGGTCTCAGGATTGGATTGGGAAGGAGTTGGATATCCCTTCTCATGCTATAGGAAGTGTCTCAGGTTGGAATGGGAAGGAGTTGGATATCACATCTCATGTTATAGGAAGGGTCTCAGGATTGGAATGGGAAGGATTTGGATATCACATCTCTTGCTATAGGAAGGGTCTCAGGATTGGAATGGGTAGGAGTTGGATATTACTTTCTTGCTATAGGAAGGGTCTCATGTTTGGAATGGGAAGGAGTTGGATATCACATATGCTATAGTTAGTGTCTCAGGTTTGGAACGGGAAGGAGTTGGATATCACATCTCATGTTATAGGAAGGGTCTCAGGTTTGGTATAAGCATTGAGATATCACATCTCTGCTATCGGAAGCGGCTCAGGATTGGAATGGGAAGGAGTTGGATATCCCATCTCATGTTATAGGAAGAGTCTCTGGTTTGGTATTAGAATCATTGAGATATCACATCGCATGCTGTAGGAAGGGTGTAAGGATTGGAATGGGATGGACTTGGATATCACATCTCATGTTATAGGTAGGCTCTCAGGTTTGGTATAAGCATTGAGATATCACATCTCATGCTATAGGAAGGGTCTCAGGATTGGAATGGGAAGGAATTGGATATCACATCTCAGGCTATAGGAAGGGTCTCAGGATTGGAATGGGAAGGAGTTGGATATCACATCTCATGCTATAGGAAGGGTCTCAGGTTTGGTATAAGCATTGAGATATCACATCTCATGCTATAGGAAGGGTCTCAGGATTGGAATGGAAGGAGTTGGATATCACATCTCATGTTATAGGAAGGATCTCAGGTTTGGTATTAGAAGCATTGAGACATCACATCTCATGCTATAGGAAGGGTCTCAGGATTGGAATGGGAAGGAGTTGGATATCAAATCTCATGCTATAGGAAGGGTCTCAGGATTGGAATGGGAAGGAGTTGAATATGACATCTCATGCCGTAGGAAGGGTCTCAGGTTTGGTATAAACATTGAGATATCACATCTCTGCTATCAAAAGGGTCTCAGGATTGGAATTGGAAGGAGTTGGATATCCCATCTCATGTTATAGGAAGAGTCTCAGGTTTGGTATTAGAAGCATTGAGATATCACATCTCATGCTATAGGAAGTGTCTCAGGATTGGAATGGGAAGGACTTGGATATCACATCTCATGCTATAGGTAGGGTCTCAAGTTTGACATTAGAAGCATTGAGATATCACATCTCATGCTATAGGAAGGGTCTGAGGATTGGAATGGGAACGAGTTGGATATCACATCTCCTGCTATGGGAAGGGTCTCAGGTTTGGTATAAGCAGTGAGATATCACATCTCATGCTATAGGAAGTGTCTCAGGATTGGAATGGGAAGGAGTTGGATATCACATCTCATGTTATAGGAAGGATCTCAGGTGTGGTATAAGCATTGAGATATCACATCTCTGCTATCGGAAGGGTCTCAAGATTGGAATGGGAAGGAGTTGGATATTCCCATCTCATGTTATAGGAAGGGTCTCAGGTTTGGTATTAGAAGCATTGAGATATCACATCTCATGCTATAGGAAGGGTCTCAGGATTGGAATGGGAAGGACTTGGATATCACATCTCATGCTATAGGGAGGGTCTCAAGTTTGATATTAGAAGCTTTGAGATATCACATCTCATGATATCGGAAGGGTCTCAGGATTGGAATGGGAAGGAGTTGGATATCACATCTCATGATAAAGGACGGGTCTAAGGTTTGGAAGGGGAAGGATTTGGATATCACATCTCATGTTATATTACGGGTCTCAGGTTTGGTATTAGAAGCATTGAGATATCAAGTCTCATAGTATAGGAAGGGTCTCAGAATTGGAATGGGAAGGAGTTGGATATCCCATCTCATGTTATAGGAAGAGTCTCTGGTTTGGTATTAGAATCATTGAGATATTCACATCGCATGCTGTAGGAAGGGTCTAAGGATTGGAATGGGATGGACTTGGATATCACATCTCATGCTATAGGTAGGCTCTCAGGTTTGGTATAAGCATTGAGATATCACATCTCATGCTATAGGAAGGGTCTCAGAATTGGAATGGGAAGGAGTTGGATATCACATCTCAAGCTATAGGAAGGGTCTCAGTATTGGAATGGGAAGGACTTGGATATCACATCTCATGCTATAGGAAGGCTCTCAGGTTTGGAAGGGGAAAGAGTTGGATATCTCATTTCATGTTAGAGGTAGGATCTCAGGTTTGGTATTAGAGGCATTGAGATATCACATCTCATGCTATCAGAAGGGTCTCAGGAATGGAATGGGAAGGAGTTAGATATCACATCTCATGCTAAAGGGAGGGTCTCAGGTTTGGAAGGGGAAGGATTTGGATATCACATCTCATGTTATAAGAAGGATCTCAGGTTTGGTATTAGAAGCATTGAGATATCACATCTCATGCTATCGGAAGGATCTCAGGTTTGGTATTAGAAGCATTGAGATATCACATCTCATGCTATCAGAAGAGTCTCAGGATTGGAATAGGAAGGAGTTGGATATCACATTTCATGCTAAAGGGAGGGTCTCAGGTTTGGAAGGGGAAGGATTTGGATATCAAATCTCATGTTATCGGAAGGATCTCACGTTTGGTATTAGAAGTATTGAGATATCATATCTCATGCTATAGGAAGGGTCTCAGGATTGGAATGGGAAGGAGTTGGATATCACATCTCATGATATAGGGAGGGTCTCAGGATTGGAATGGGAAGGACTTAGATATCACATATCATGCTATAGGGAGGGTCTCAGTTTTGATATTAGAAGCATTGAGATATCACATCTCATGCTATCGGAAGTGTCTCAGGATTGGAATGGGAAGGAGCTGGATATCACATCTCATGCTAAAGGAAGGGTCTCAGGTTTGGAACGAGAAGGATTTGGATATCACATCTCATGTTATAGGAAGGGTCTCAGGTTTGGTATAAGCACTGAGATATCACATCTCTGCTATCGGAAGTGTCTCAGGATTGGAATGGGAAGGAGTTGGATATCCCATCTCATGTTATAGGACGGGTCTCAGGTTTGTTATTAGAATCATTGAGATATCATATTGCATGCTGTAGGAAGGGTCTAAGGGTTGGAATGTGAAGGACTTGGATATCACATCTCATGCTATAGATAGGCTCTTAGGTTTGGAAAGGGAAGGAGTTGGATATCACATTTCATGTTAGAGGAAGGATCTCAGGTTTGGTATTAGAAGCATTGAGATATCACATCTCATGCTATAGGAAGGGTCTCAGGATTGGAATGGGAAGCAGTTGGATATCACATCTCATGCTATAGGAAGGGTCTCAGGTTTGGTATAAGCATTGAGATATCACATCTCATGCTATAGGACGGGTCTCAGGATTGGAATGGAAGGAGTTGGATATCACATCTCATGTTATAGGAAGGATCTCAGGTTTGGTATTAGAAGCATTGAGACATCACATCTCATGCTATAGGAAGGGTCTCAGGGTTGGAATGGGAAGGAGTTGGATATCACATCTAATCCAATAGGAAGGGTCTCAGGTTTGGAATGGGAAGGAATTGGATATCACATCTCATGTTATAGGAAGGATCTCAGGTTTGGTATTAGAAGCATTGAGATATCACATCTCATGCTATAGGAAGGGTCTCAGGATTGGAATGTGAAGGATTTGGATATCACATCTCATGCTAAAGGAAGGGTCTCAGGTTTGGTAGAAGCATTGAGATATCACGTCGCTGCTATCGGAAGGGTCTCAGGATTGGATTGGGAAGGAGTTGGATATCCCTTCTCATGCTATAGGAAGGGTCTCAGGATTTGAATGGCAAGGAGTTGGATATCACATCTCATGCCATAGGAAGGGTCTCAGGTTTGGTATAAGCATTGAGATATCACATCTCTGCTATCGGAAGGGTCTCAGGATTGGATTGGGAAGGAGTTGGATATCCCTTCTCATGCTATAGGAAGTGTCTCAGGTTGGAATGGGAAGGAGTTGGATATCACATCTCATGTTATAGGAAGGGTCTCAGGATTGGAATGGGAAGGATTTGGATATCACATCTCTTGCTATAGGAAGGGTCTCAGGATTGGAATGGGTAGGAGTTGGATATTATTTTCTTGCTATAGGAAGGGTCTCATGTTTGGAATGGGAAGGAGTTGGATATCACATATGCTATAGTTAGTGTCTCAGGTTTGGAACGGGAAGGAGTTGGATATCACATCTCATGTTATAGGAAGGGTCTCAGGTTTGGTATAAGCATTGAGATATCACATCTCTGCTATCAGAAGCGGCTCAGGATTGGAATAGGAAGGAGTTGGATATCCCATCTCATGTTATAGGAAGAGTCTCTGGTTTGGTATTAGAATCATTGAGATATCACATCGCATGCTGTAGGAAGGGTCTAAGGATTGGAATGGGATGGACTTGGATATCACATCTCATGTTATAGGTAGGCTCTCAGGTTTGGTATAAGCATTGAGATATCACATCTCATGCTATAGGAAGGGTCTCAGGATTGGAATGGGAAGGAATTGGATATCACATCTCAGGCTATAGGAAGGGTCTCAGGATTGGAATGGGAAGGAGTTGGATATCACATCTCATGCTATAGGAAGGGTCTCAGGTTTGGTATAAGCATTGAGATATCACATCTCATGCTATAGGAAGGGTCTCAGGATTGGAATGGAAGGAGTTGGATATCACATCTCATGTTATAGGAAGGATCTCAGGTTTGGTATTAGAAGCATTGAGACATCACATCTCATGCTATAGGAAGGGTCTCAGGATTGGAATGGGAAGGAGTTGGATATCAAATCTCATGCTATAGGAAGGGTCTCAGGATTGGAATGGGAAGGAGTTGAATATGACATCTCATGCCGTAGGAAGGGTCTCAGGTTTGGTATAAACATTGAGATATCACATCTCTGCTATCAAAAGGGTCTCAGGATTGGAAATGGAAGGAGTTGGATATCCCATCTCATGTTATAGGAAGAGTCTCAGGTTTGGTATTAGAAGCATTGAGATATCACATCTCATGCTATAGGAAGTGTCTCAGGATTGGAATGGGAAGGACTTGGATATCACATCTCATGCTATAGGTAGGGTCTCAAGTTTGACATTAGAAGCATTGAGATATCACATCTCATGCTATAGGAAGGGTCTGAGGATTGGAATGGGAAGGAGTTGGATATCACATCTCATGCTATGGGAAGGGTCTCAGGTTTGGTATAAGCAGTGAGATATCACATCTCATGCTATAGGGAGGGTCTCAAGATTGGAATGGGAAGGAGTTTGATATCACATCTCATGCCATAGTATGGGTCTCAGGTTTGGTAGAAGCATTGGGATATCACATCTCATGCTATCGGAAGGGTATCAGTATTGGATTTGGAAGAAGTTGGATATCCCATCTCATGCTATAGGAAGGGTCTCAGGTTGGAATGGGAAGGAGTTGGATATCACATTTCATGTTATAGGAAGTGTCTCAGGATTGGAATGGGAAGGACTTGGATATCACATCTCATGCTATAGGTAGGGTCTCAAGTTTGACATTAGAAGCATTGAGATATCACATCTCATGCTATAGGAAGGGTCTGAGGATTGGAATGGGAAGGAGTTGGATATCACATCTCCTGCTATGGGAAGGGTCTCAGGTTTGGTATAAGCAGTGAGATATCACATCTCATGCTATAGGAAGTGTCTCAGGATTGGAATGGGAAGGAGTTGGATATCACATCTCATGTTATAGGAAGGATCTCAGGTGTGGTATAAGCATTGATATATCACATCTCTGCTATCGGAAGGGTCTCAAGATTGGAATGGGAAGGAGTTGGATATTCCCATCTCATGTTATAGGAACGGTCTCAGGTTTGGTATTAGAAGCATTGAGATATCACATCTCATGCTATAGGAAGGGTCTCAGGATTGGAATGGGAAGGACTTGGATATCACATCTCATGCTATAGGGAGGGTCTCAAGTTTGATATTAGAAGCTTTGAGATATCACATCTCATGATATCGGAAGGGTCTCAGGATTGGAATGGGAAGGAGTTGGATATCACATCTCATGATAAAGGAAGGGTCTAAGGTTTGGAAGGGGAAGGATTTGGATATCACATCTCATGTTATATTACGGGTCTCAGGTTTGGTATTAGAAGCATTGAGATATCAAGTCTCATAGTATAGGAAGGGTCTCAGAATTGGAATGGGAAGGAGTTGGATATCCCATCTCATGTTATAGGAAGAGTCTCTGGTTTGGTATTAGAATCATTGAGATATTCACATCGCATGCTGTAGGAAGGGTCTAAGGATTGGAATGGGATGGACTTGGATATCACATCTCATGCTATAGGTAGGCTCTCAGGTTTGGTATAAGCATTGAGATATCACATCTCATGCTATAGGAAGGGTCTCAGAATTGGAATGGGAAGGAGTTGGATATCACATCTCAAGCTATAGGAAGGGTCTCAGTATTGGAATGGGAAGGACTTGGATATCACATCTCATGCTATAGGAAGGCTCTCAGGTTTGGAAGGGGAAAGAGTTGGATATCTCATTTCATGTTAGAGGTAGGATCTCAGGTTTGGTATTAGAGGCATTGAGATATCACATCTCATGCTATCAGAAGGGTCTCAGGAATGGAATGGGAAGGAGTTAGATATCACATCTCATGCTAAAGGGAGGGTCTCAGGTTTGGAAGGGGAAGGATTTGGATATCACATCTCATGTTATAGGAAGGATCTCAGGTTTGGTATTAGAAGCATTGAGATATCACATCTCATGCTATCGGAAGGATCTCAGGTTTGGAATGGGAAGGAGCTGGATATCACATCTCATGCTAAAGGAAGGGTCTCAGGTTTGGAACGAGAAGGATTTGGATATCACAACTCATGTTATAGGAAGGGTCTCAGGTTTGGTATAAGCATTGAGATATCACATCTCTGCTATCGGAAGTGTCTCAGGATTGGAATGGGAAGGAGTTGGATATCCCATCTCATGTTATAGGACGGGTCTCAGGTTTGTTATTAGAATCATTGAGATATCATATTGCATGCTGTAGGAAGGGTCTAAGGGTTGGAATGTGAAGGACTTGGATATCACATCTCATGCTATAGATAGGCTCTTAGGTTTGGAAAGGGAAGGAGTTGGATATCACATTTCATGTTAGAGGAAGGATCTCAGGTTTGGTATTAGAAGCATTGAGATATCACATCTCATGCTATAGGAAGGGTCTCAGGATTGGAATGGGAAGCAGTTGGATATGACATCTCATGCTATAGGAAGGGTCTCAGGTTTGGTATAAGCATTGAGATATCACATCTCATGCTATAGGACGGGTCTCAGGATTGGAATGGAAGGAGTTGGATATCACATCTCATGTTATAGAAAGGATCTCAGGTTTGGTATTAGAAGCATTGAGACATCACATCTCATGCTATAGGAAGGGTGTCAGGGTTGGAATAGGAAGGAGTTGGATATCACATCTCATCCAATAGGAAGGGTCTCAGGTTTGGAATGGGAAGGAATTGGATATCACATCTCATGTTATAGGAAGGATCTCAGGTTTGGTATTAGAAGCATTGAGATATCACATCTCATGCTATAGGAAGGGTCTCAGGATTGGAATGTGAAGGATTTGGATATCACATCTCATGCTAAAGGAAGGGTCTCAGGTTTGGTAGAAGCATTGAGATATCAAGTCGCTGCTATCGGAAGGGTCTCAGGATTGGATTGGGAAGGAGTTGGATAGCCCTTCACATGCTATAGGAAGGGTCTCAGGATTTGAATGGCAAGGAGTTGGATATCACATCTCATGCCATAGGAAGGGTCTCAGGTTTGGTATAAGCATTGAGATATCACATCTCTGCTATCGGAAGGGTCTCAGGATTGGATTGGGAAGGAGTTGGATATCCCTTCTCATGCTATAGGAAGTGTCTCAGGTTGGAATGGGAAGGAGTTGGATATCACATCTCATGTTATAGGAAGGGTCTCAGGATTGGAATGGGAAGGATTTGGATATCACATCTCTTGCTATAGGAAGGGTCTCAGGATTGGAATGGGTAGGAGTTGGATATTACTTTCTTGCTATAGGAAGGGTCTCATGTTTGGAATGGGAAGGAGTTGGATATCACATATGCTATAGTTAGTGTCTCAGGTTTGGAACGGGAAGGAGTTGGATATCACATCTCATGTTATAGGAAGGGTCTCAGGTTTGGTATAAGCATTGAGATATCACATCTCTGCTATCGGAAGCGGCTCAGGATTGGAATGGGAAGGAGTTGGATATCCCATCTCATGTTATAGGAAGAGTCTCTGGTTTGGTATTAGAATCATTGAGATATCACATCGCATGCTGTAGGAAGGGTGTAAGGATTGGAATGGGATGGACTTGGATATCACATCTCATGTTATAGGTAGGCTCTCAGGTTTGGTATAAGCATTGAGATATCACATCTCATGCTATAGGAAGGGTCTCAGGATTGGAATGGGAAGGAATTGGATATCACATCTCAGGCTATAGGAAGGGTCTCAGGATTGGAATGGGAAGGAGTTGGATATCACATCTCATGCTATAGGAAGGGTCTCAGGTTTGGTATAAGCATTGAGATATCACATCTCATGCTATAGGAAGGGTCTCAGGATTGGAATGGAAGGAGTTGGATATCACATCTCATGTTATAGGAAGGATCTCAGGTTTGGTATTAGAAGCATTGAGACATCACATCTCATGCTATAGGAAGGGTCTCAGGATTGGAATGGGAAGGAGTTGGATATCAAATCTCATGCTATAGGAAGGGTCTCAGGATTGGAATGGGAAGGAGTTGAATATGACATCTCATGCCGTAGGAAGGGTCTCAGGTTTGGTATAAACATTGAGATATCACATCTCTGCTATCAAAAGGGTCTCAGGATTGGAATTGG
The DNA here is from genome assembly GCF_040938575.1 of Ambystoma mexicanum. NCBI lineage: Eukaryota > Metazoa > Chordata > Amphibia > Caudata > Ambystomatidae > Ambystoma > Ambystoma mexicanum. Next base: position 8,640,967 of record NW_027182433.1, read on the forward strand.
AAGGAGTTGGATATCCCATCTCATGTTATAGGAAGAGTCTCAGGTTTGGTATTAGAAGCATTGAGATATCACATCTCATGCTATAGGAAGTGTCTCAGGATTGGAATGGGAAGGACTTGGATATCACATCTCATGCTATAGGTAGGGTCTCAAGTTTGACATTAGAAGCATTGAGATATCACATCTCATGCTATAGGAAGGGTCTGAGGATTGGAATGGGAACGAGTTGGATATCACATCTCCTGCTATGGGAAGGGTCTCAGGTTTGGTATAAGCAGTGAGATATCACATCTCATGCTATAGGAAGTGTCTCAGGATTGGAATGGGAAGGAGTTGGATATCACATCTCATGTTATAGGAAGGATCTCAGGTGTGGTATAAGCATTGAGATATCACATCTCTGCTATCGGAAGGGTCTCAAGATTGGAATGGGAAGGAGTTGGATATTCCCATCTCATGTTATAGGAAGGGTCTCAGGTTTGGTATTAGAAGCATTGAGATATCACATCTCATGCTATAGGAAGGGTCTCAGGATTGGAATGGGAAGGACTTGGATATCACATCTCATGCTATAGGGAGGGTCTCAAGTTTGATATTAGAAGCTTTGAGATATCACATCTCATGATATTGGAAGGGTCTCAGGATTGGAATGGGAAGGAGTTGGATATCACATCTCATGATAAAGGACGGGTCTAAGGTTTGGAAGGGGAAGGATTTGGATATCACATCTCATGTTATATTACGGGTCTCAGGTTTGGTATTAGAAGCATTGAGATATCAAGTCTCATAGTATAGGAAGGGTCTCAGAATTGGAATGGGAAGGAGTTGGATATCCCATCTCATGTTATAGGAAGAGTCTCTGGTTTGGTATTAGAATCATTGAGATATTCACATCGCATGCTGTAGGAAGGGTCTAAGGATTGGAATGGGATGGACTTGGATATCACATCTCATGCTATAGGTAGGCTCTCAGGTTTGGTATAAGCATTGAGATATCACATCTCATGCTATAGGAAGGGTCTCAGAATTGGAATGGGAAGGAGTTGGATATCACATCTCAAGCTATAGGAAGGGTCTCAGTATTGGAATGGGAAGGACTTGGATATCGCATCTCATGCTATAGGAAGGCTCTCAGGTTTGGAAGGGGAAAGAGTTGGATATCTCATTTCATGTTAGAGTTAGGATCTCAGGTTTGGTATTAGAGGCATTGAGATATCACATCTCATGCTATCAGAAGGGTCTCAGGAATGGAATGGGAAGGAGTTAGATATCACATCTCATGCTAAAGGGAGGGTCTCAGGTTTGGAAGGGGAAGGATTTGGATATCACATCTCATGTTATAAGAAGGATCTCAGGTTTGGTATTAGAAGCATTGAGATATCACATCTCATGCTATCGGAAGGATCTCAGGTTTGGTATTAGAAGCATTGAGATATCACATCTCATGCTATCAGAAGAGTCTCAGGATTGGAATAGGAAGGAGTTGGATATCACATTTCATGCTAAAGGGAGGGTCTCAGGTTTGGAAGGGGAAGGATTTGGATATCAAATCTCATGTTATCGGAAGGATCTCACGTTTGGTATTAGAAGTATTGAGATATCATATCTCATGCTATAGGAAGGGTCTCAGGATTGGAATGGGAAGGAGTTGGATATCACATCTCATGATATAGGGAGGGTCTCAGGATTGGAATGGGAAGGACTTAGATATCACATATCATGCTATAGGGAGGGTCTCAGTTTTGATATTAGAAGCATTGAGATATCACATCTCATGCTATCGAAAGTGTCTCAGGATTGGAATGGGAAGGAGCTGGATATCACATCTCATGTTATAGGAAGGGTCTCAGGTTTGGTATAAGCACTGAGATATCACATCTCTGCTATCGGAAGTGTCTCAGGATTGGAATGGGAAGGAGTTGGATATCCCATCTCATGTTATAGGACGGGTCTCAGGTTTGTTATTAGAATCATTGAGATATCATATTGCATGCTGTAGGAAGGGTCTAAGGGTTGGAATGTGAAGGACTTGGATATCACATCTCATGCTATAGATAGGCTCTTAGGTTTGGAAAGGGAAGGAGTTGGATATCACATTTCATGTTAGAGGAAGGATCTCAGGTTTGGTATTAGAAGCATTGAGATATCACATCTCATGCTATAGGAAGGGTCTCAGGATTGGAATGGGAAGCAGTTGGATATCACATCTCATGCTATAGGAAGGGTCTCAGGTTTGGTATAAGCATTGAGATATCACATCTCATGCTATAGGACGGGTCTCAGGATTGGAATGGAAGGAGTTGGATATCACATCTCATGTTATAGGAAGGATCTCAGGTTTGGTATTAGAAGCATTGAGACATCACATCTCATGCTATAGGAAGGGTCTCAGGGTTGGAATGGGAAGGAGTTGGATATCACATCTAATCCAATAGGAAGGGTCTCAGGTTTGGAATGGGAAGGAATTGGATATCACATCTCATGTTATAGGAAGGATCTCAGGTTTGGTATTAGAAGCATTGAGATATCACATCTCATGCTATAGGAAGGGTCTCAGGATTGGAATGTGAAGGATTTGGATATCACATCTCATGCTAAAGGAAGGGTCTCAGGTTTGGTAGAAGCATTGAGATATCACGTCGCTGCTATCGGAAGGGTCTCAGGATTGGATTGGGAAGGAGTTGGATATCCCTTCTCATGCTATAGGAAGGGTCTCAGGATTTGAATGGCAAGGAGTTGGATATCACATCTCATGCCATAGGAAGGGTCTCAGGTTTGGTATAAGCATTGAGATATCACATCTCTGCTATCGGAAGGGTCTCAGGATTGGATTGGGAAGGAGTTGGATATCCCTTCTCATGCTATAGGAAGTGTCTCAGGTTGGAATGGGAAGGAGTTGGATATCACATCTCATGTTATGGGAAGGGTCTCAGGATTGGAATGGGAAGGATTTGGATATCACATCTCTTGCTATAGGAAGGGTCTCAGGATTGGAATGGGTAGGAGTTGGATATTATTTTCTTGCTATAGGAAGGGTCTCATGTTTGGAATGGGAAGGAGTTGGATATCACATATGCTATAGTTAGTGTCTCAGGTTTGGAACGGGAAGGAGTTGGATATCACATCTCATGTTATAGGAAGGGTCTCAGGTTTGGTATAAGCATTGAGATATCACATCTCTGCTATCAGAAGCGGCTCAGGATTGGAATAGGAAGGAGTTGGATATCCCATCTCATGTTATAGGAAGAGTCTCTGGTTTGGTATTAGAATCATTGAGATATCACATCGCATGCTGTAGGAAGGGTCTAAGGATTGGAATGGGATGGACTTGGATATCACATCTCATGTTATAGGTAGGCTCTCAGGTTTGGTATAAGCATTGAGATATCACATCTCATGCTATAGGAAGGGTCTCAGGATTGGAATGGGAAGGAATTGGATATCACATCTCAGGCTATAGGAAGGGTCTCAGGATTGGAATGGGAAGGAGTTGGATATCAGATCTCATGCTATAGGAAGGGTCTCAGGTTTGGTATAAGCATTGAGATATCACATCTCATGCTATAGGAAGGGTCTCAGGATTGGAATGGAAGGAGTTGGATATCACATCTCATGTTATAGGAAGGATCTCAGGTTTGGTATTAGAAGCATTGAGACATCACATCTCATGCTATAGGAAGGGTCTCAGGATTGGAATGGGAAGGAGTTGGATATCAAATCTCATGCTATAGGAAGGGTCTCAGGATTGGAATGGGAAGGAGTTGAATATGACATCTCATGCCGTAGGAAGGGTCTCAGGTTTGGTATAAACATTGAGATATCACATCTCTGCTATCAAAAGGGTCTCAGGATTGGAATTGGAAGGAGTTGGATATCCCATCTCATGTTATAGGAAGAGTCTCAGGTTTGGTATTAGAAGCATTGAGATATCACATCTCATGCTATAGGAAGTGTCTCAGGATTGGAATGGGAAGGACTTGGATATCACATCTCCTGCTATAGGTAGGGTCTCAAGTTTGACATTAGAAGCATTGAGATATCACATCTCATGCTATAGGAAGGGTCTGAGGATTGGAATGGGATGGAGTTGGATATCACATCTGCTATGGGAAGGGTCTCAGGTTTGGTATAAGCAGTGAGATATCACATCTCATGCTATAGGAAGTGTCTCAGGATTGGAATGGGAAGGAGTTGGATATCACATCTCATGTTATAGGAAGGATCTCAGGTGTGGTATAAGCATTGAGATATCACATCTCTGCTATCGGAAGGGTCTGAAGATTGGAATGGGAAGGAGTTGGATATTCCCATCTCATGTTATAGGAAGGGTCTCAGGTTTGGTTTGGAAGCATTGAGATATCACATCTCATGCTATAGGAAGGGTCTCAGGATTGGAATGGGAAGGACTTGGATATCACATCTCATGCTATAGGGAGGGTCTCAAGTTTGATATTAGAAGCTTTGAGATATCACATCTCATGATATCGGAAGGGTCTCAGGATTGGAATGGGAAGGAGTTGGATATCACATCTCATGATAAAGGAAGGGTCTAAGGTTTGGAAGGGGAAGGATTTGGATATCACATCTCATGTTATATTACGGGTCTCAGGTTTGGTATTAGAAGCATTGAGATATCAAGTCTCATAGTATAGGAAGGGTCTCAGAATTGGAATGGGAAGGAGTTGGATATCCCATCTCATGTTATAGGAAGAGTCTCTGGTTTGGTATTAGAATCATTGAGATATCACATCGCATGCTGTAGGAAGGGTCTAAGGATTGGAATGGGATGGACTTGGATATCACATCTCATGCTATAGGTAGGCTCTCAGGTTTGGTATAAGCATTGAGATATCACATCTCATGCTATAGGAAGGGTCTCAGAATTGGAATGGGAAGGAGTTGGATATCACATCTCAAGCTATAGGAAGGGTCTCAGTATTGGAATGGGAAGGACTTGGATATCACATCTCATGCTATAGGAAGGCTCTCAGGTTTGGAAGGGGAAAGAGTTGGATATCTCATTTCATGTTAGAGGTAGGATCTCAGGTTTGGTATTAGAGGCATTGAGATATCACATCTCATGCTATCAGAAGGGTCTCAGGAATGGAATGGGAAGGAGTTAGATATCACATCTCATGCTAAAGGGAGGGTCTCAGGTTTGGAAGGGGAAGGATTTGGATATCACATCTCATGTTATAGGAAGGATCTCAGGTTTGGTATTAGAAGCATTGAGATATCACATCTCATGCTATCGGAAGGATCTCAGGTTTGGTATTAGAAGCATTGAGATATCACATCTCATGCTATCAGAAGAGTCTCAGGATTGGAATAGGAAGGAGTTGGATATCACATTTCATGCTAAAGGGAGGGTCTCAGGTTTGGAAGGGGAAGGATTTGGATATCACATCTCATGTTATCGGAAGGATCTCATGTTTGGTATTAGAAGTATTGAGATATCATATCTCATGCTATAGGAAGGGTCTCAGGATTGGAATGGGAAGGAGTTGGATATCACATCTCATGCTATAGGGAGGGTCTCAGGATTGGAATGGGAAGGACTTAGATATCACATATCATGCTATAGGGAGGGTCTCAGTTTTGATATTAGAAGCATTGAGATATCACATCTCATGCTATCGGAAGTGTCTCAGGATTGGAATGGGTAGGAGCTGGATATCACATCTCATGCTAAAGGAAGGGTCTCAGGTTTGGAACGGGAAGGATTTGGATATCACATCTCATGTTATAGGAAGGGTCTCAGGTTTGGTATAAGCATTGAGATATCACATCTCTGCTATCGGAAGTGTCTCAGGATTGGAATGGGAAGGAGTTGGATATCCCATCTCATGTTATAGGATGGGTCTCAGGTTTGTTATTAGAATCATTGAGATATCATATTGCATGCTGTAGGAAGGGTCTAAGGGTTGGAATGTGAAGGACTTGGATATCACATCTCATGCTATAGATAGGCTCTTAGGTTTGGAAAGGGAAGGAGTTGGATATCACATTTCATGTTAGAGGAAGGATCTCAGGTTTGGTATTAGAAGCATTGAGATATCACATCTCATGCTATAGGAAGGGTCTCAGGATTGGAATGGGAAGCAGTTGGATATCACATCTCATGCTATAGGAAGGGTCTCAGGTTTGGTATAAGCATTGAGATATCACATCTCATGCTATAGGACGGGTCTCAGGATTGGAATGGAAGGAGTTGGATATCACATCTCATGTTATAGGAAGGATCTCAGGTTTGGTATTAGAAGCATTGAGACATCACATCTCATGCTATAGGAAGGGTCTCAGGGTTGGAATGGGAAGGAGTTGGATATCACATCTCATCCAATAGGAAGGGTCTCAGGTTTGGAATGGGAAGGAATTGGATATCACATCTCATGTTATAGGAAGGATCTCAGGTTTGGTATTAGAAGCATTGAGATATCACATCTCATGCTATAGGAAGGGTCTCAGGATTGGAATGTGAAGGATTTGGATATCACATCTCATGCAAAAGGAAGGGTCTCAGGTTTGGTAGAAGCATTGAGATATCACGTCGCTGCTATCGGAAGGGTCTCAGGATTGGATTGGGAAGGAGTTGGATATCCCTTCTCATGCTATAGGAAGGGTCTCAGGATTTGAATGGCAAGGAGTTGGATATCACATCTCATGCCATAGGAAGGGTCTCAGGTTTGGTATAAGCATTGAGATATCACATCTCTGCTATCGGAAGGGTCTCAGGATTGGATTGGGAAGGAGTTGGATATCCCTTCTCATGCTATAGGAAGTGTCTCAGGTTGGAATGGGAAGGAGTTGGATATCACATCTCATGTTATAGGAAGGGTCTCAGGATTGGAATGGGAAGGATTTGGATATCACATCTCTTGCTATAGGAAGGGTCTCAGGATTGGAATGGGTAGGAGTTGGATATTACTTTCTTGCTATAGGAAGGGTCTCATGTTTGGAATGGGAAGGAGTTGGATATCACATATGCTATAGTTAGTGTCTCAGGTTTGGAACGGGAAGGAGTTGGATATCACATCTCATGTTATAGGAAGGGTCTCAGGTTTGGTATAAGCATTGAGATATCACATCTCTGCTATCGGAAGCGGCTCAGGATTGGAATGGGAAGGAGTTGGATATCCCATCTCATGTTATAGGAAGAGTCTCTGGTTTGGTATTAGAATCATTGAGATATCACATCGCATGCTGTAGGAAGGGTGTAAGGATTGGAATGGGATGGACTTGGATATCACATCTCATGTTATAGGTAGGCTCTCAGGTTTGGTATAAGCATTGAGATATCACATCTCATGCTATAGGAAGGGTCTCAGGATTGGAATGGGAAGGAATTGGATATCACATCTCAGGCTATAGGAAGGGTCTCAGGATTGGAATGGGAAGGAGTTGGATATCACATCTCATGCTATAGGAAGGGTCTCAGGTTTGGTATAAGCATTGAGATATCACATCTCATGCTATAGGAAGGGTCTCAGGATTGGAATGGAAGGAGTTGGATATCACATCTCATGTTATAGGAAGGATCTCAGGTTTGGTATTAGAAGCATTGAGACATCACATCTCATGCTATAGGAAGGGTCTCAGGATTGGAATGGGAAGGAGTTGGATATCAAATCTCATGCTATAGGAAGGGTCTCAGGATTGGAATGGGAAGGAGTTGAATATGACATCTCATGCCGTAGGAAGGGTCTCAGGTTTGGTATAAACATTGAGATATCACATCTCTGCTATCAAAAGGGTCTCAGGATTGGAATTGGAAGGAGTTGGATATCCCATCTCATGTTATAGGAAGAGTCTCAGGTTTGGTATTAGAAGCATTGAGATATCACATCTCATGCTATAGGAAGTGTCTCAGGATTGGAATGGGAAGGACTTGGATATCACATCTCATGCTATAGGTAGGGTCTCAAGTTTGACATTAGAAGCATTGAGATATCACATCTCATGCTATAGGAAGGGTCTGAGGATTGGAATGGGAACGAGTTGGATATCACATCTCCTGCTATGGGAAGGGTCTCAGGTTTGGTATAAGCAGTGAGATATCACATCTCATGCTATAGGAAGTGTCTCAGGATTGGAATGGGAAGGAGTTGGATATCACATCTCATGTTATAGGAAGGATCTCAGGTGTGGTATAAGCATTGAGATATCACATCTCTGCTATCGGAAGGGTCTCAAGATTGGAATGGGAAGGAGTTGGATATTCCCATCTCATGTTATAGGAAGGGTCTCAGGTTTGGTATTAGAAGCATTGAGATATCACATCTCATGCTATAGGAAGGGTCTCAGGATTGGAATGGGAAGGACTTGGATATCACATCTCATGCTATAGGGAGGGTCTCAAGTTTGATATTAGAAGCTTTGAGATATCACATCTCATGATATTGGAAGGGTCTCAGGATTGGAATGGGAAGGAGTTGGATATCACATCTCATGATAAAGGACGGGTCTAAGGTTTGGAAGGGGAAGGATTTGGATATCACATCTCATGTTATATTACGGGTCTCAGGTTTGGTATTAGAAGCATTGAGATATCAAGTCTCATAGTATAGGAAGGGTCTCAGAATTGGAATGGGAAGGAGTTGGATATCCCATCTCATGTTATAGGAAGAGTCTCTGGTTTGGTATTAGAATCATTGAGATATTCACATCGCATGCTGTAGGAAGGGTCTAAGGATTGGAATGGGATGGACTTGGATATCACATCTCATGCTATAGGTAGGCTCTCAGGTTTGGTATAAGCATTGAGATATCACATCTCATGCTATAGGAAGGGTCTCAGAATTGGAATGGGAAGGAGTTGGATATCACATCTCAAGCTATAGGAAGGGTCTCAGTATTGGAATGGGAAGGACTTGGATATCGCATCTCATGCTATAGGAAGGCTCTCAGGTTTGGAAGGGGAAAGAGTTGGATATCTCATTTCATGTTAGAGGTAGGATCTCAGGTTTGGTATTAGAGGCATTGAGATATCACATCTCATGCTATCAGAAGGGTCTCAGGAATGGAATGGGAAGGAGTTAGATATCACATCTCATGCTAAAGGGAGGGTCTCAGGTTTGGAAGGGGAAGGATTTGGATATCACATCTCATGTTATAAGAAGGATCTCAGGTTTGGTATTAGAAGCATTGAGATATCACATCTCATGCTATCGGAAGGATCTCAGGTTTGGTATTAGAAGTATTGAGATATCATATCTCATGCTATAGGAAGGGTCTCAGGATTGGAATGGGAAGGAGTTGGATATCACATCTCATGATATAGGGAGGGTCTCAGGATTGGAATGGGAAGGACTTAGATATCACATATCATGCTATAGGGAGGGTCTCAGTTTTGATATTAGAAGCATTGAGATATCACATCTCATGCTATCGGAAGTGTCTCAGGATTGGAATGGGAAGGAGCTGGATATCACATCTCATGCTAAAGGAAGGGTCTCAGGTTTGGAACGAGAAGGATTTGGATATCACATCTCATGTTATAGGAAGGGTCTCAGGTTTGGTATAAGCACTGAGATATCACATCTCTGCTATCGGAAGTGTCTCAGGATTGGAATGGGAAGGAGTTGGATATCCCATCTCATGTTATAGGACGGGTCTCAGGTTTGTTATTAGAATCATTGAGATATCATATTGCATGCTGTAGGAAGGGTCTAAGGGTTGGAATGTGAAGGACTTGGATATCACATCTCATGCTATAGATAGGCTCTTAGGTTTGGAAAGGGAAGGAGTTGGATATCACATTTCATGTTAGAGGAAGGATCTCAGGTTTGGTATTAGAAGCATTGAGATATCACATCTCATGCTATAGGAAGGGTCTCAGGATTGGAATGGGAAGCAGTTGGATATCACATCTCATGCTATAGGAAGGGTCTCAGGTTTGGTATAAGCATTGAGATATCACATCTCATGCTATAGGACGGGTCTCAGGATTGGAATGGAAGGAGTTGGATATCACATCTCATGTTATAGGAAGGATCTCAGGTTTGGTATTAGAAGCATTGAGACATCACATCTCATGCTATAGGAAGGGTCTCAGGGTTGGAATGGGAAGGAGTTGGATATCACATCTAATCCAATAGGAAGGGTCTCAGGTTTGGAATGGGAAGGAATTGGATATCACATCTCATGTTATAGGAAGGATCTCAGGTTTGGTATTAGAAGCATTGAGATATCACATCTCATGCTATAGGAAGGGTCTCAGGATTGGAATGTGAAGGATTTGGATATCACATCTCATGCTAAAGGAAGGGTCTCAGGTTTGGTAGAAGCATTGAGATATCACGTCGCTGCTATCGGAAGGGTCTCAGGATTGGATTGGGAAGGAGTTGGATATCCCTTCTCATGCTATAGGAAGGGTCTCAGGATTTGAATGGCAAGGAGTTGGATATCACATCTCATGCCATAGGAAGGGTCTCAGGTTTGGTATAAGCATTGAGATATCACATCTCTGCTATCGGAAGGGTCTCAGGATTGGATTGGGAAGGAGTTGGATATCCCTTCTCATGCTATAGGAAGTGTCTCAGGTTGGAATGGGAAGGAGTTGGATATCACATCTCATGTTATAGGAAGGGTCTCAGGATTGGAATGGGAAGGATTTGGATATCACATCTCTTGCTATAGGAAGGGTCTCAGGATTGGAATGGGTAGGAGTTGGATATTATTTTCTTGCTATAGGAAGGGTCTCATGTTTGGAATGGGAAGGAGTTGGATATCACATATGCTATAGTTAGTGTCTCAGGTTTGGAACGGGAAGGAGTTGGATATCACATCTCATGTTATAGGAAGGGTCTCAGGTTTGGTATAAGCATTGAGATATCACATCTCTGCTATCAGAAGCGGCTCAGGATCGGAATAGGAAGGAGTTGGATATCCCATCTCATGTTATAGGAAGAGTCTCTGGTTTGGTATTAGAATCATTGAGATATCACATCGCATGCTGTAGGAAGGGTCTAAGGATTGGAATGGGATGGACTTGGATATCACATCTCATGTTATAGGTAGGCTCTCAGGTTTGGTATAAGCATTGAGATATCACATCTCATGCTATAGGAAGGGTCTCAGGATTGGAATGGGAAGGAATTGGATATCACATCTCAGGCTATAGGAAGGGTCTCAGGATTGGAATGGGAAGGAGTTGGATATCAGATCTCATGCTATAGGAAGGGTCTCAGGTTTGGTATAAGCATTGAGATATCACATCTCATGCTATAGGAAGGGTCTCAGGATTGGAATGGAAGGAGTTGGATATCACATCTCATGTTATAGGAAGGATCTCAGGTTTGGTATTAGAAGCATTGAGACATCACATCTCATGCTATAGGAAGGGTCTCAGGATTGGAATGGGAAGGAGTTGGATATCAAATCTCATGCTATAGGAAGGGTCTCAGGATTGGAATGGGAAGGAGTTGAATATGACATCTCATGCCGTAGGAAGGGTCTCAGGTTTGGTATAAACATTGAGATATCACATCTCTGCTATCAAAAGGGTCTCAGGATTGGAATTGGAAGGAGTTGGATATCCCATCTCATGTTATAGGAAGAGTCTCAGGTTTGGTATTAGAAGCATTGAGATATCACATCTCATGCTATAGGAAGTGTCTCAGGATTGGAATGGGAAGGACTTGGATATCACATCTCCTGCTATAGGTAGGGTCTCAAGTTTGACATTAGAAGCATTGAGATATCACATCTCATGCTATAGGAAGGGTCTGAGGATTGGAATGGGATGGAGTTGGATATCACATCTGCTATGGGAAGGGTCTCAGGTTTGGTATAAGCAGTGAGATATCACATCTCATGCTATAGGAAGTGTCTCAGGATTGGAATGGGAAGGAGTTGGATATCACATCTCATGTTATAGGAAGGATCTCAGGTGTGGTATAAGCATTGAGATATCACATCTCTGCTATCGGAAGGGTCTGAAGATTGGAATGGGAAGGAGTTGGATATTCCCATCTCATGTTATAGGAAGGGTCTCAGGTTTGGTATTGGAAGCATTGAGATATCACATCTCATGCTATAGGAAGGGTCTCAGGATTGGAATGGGAAGGACTTGGATATCACATCTCATGCTATAGGGAGGGTCTCAAGTTTGATATTAGAAGCTTTGAGATATCACATCTCATGATATCGGAAGGGTCTCAGGATTGGAATGGGAAGGAGTTGGATATCACATCTCATGATAAAGGAAGGGTCTAAGGTTTGGAAGGGGAAGGATTTGGATATCACATCTCATGTTATATTACGGGTCTCAGGTTTGGTATTAGAAGCATTGAGATATCAAGTCTCATAGTATAGGAAGGGTCTCAGAATTGGAATGGGAAGGAGTTGGATATCCCATCTCATGTTATAGGAAGAGTCTCTGGTTTGGTATTAGAATCATTGAGATATCACATCGCATGCTGTAGGAAGGGTCTAAGGATTGGAATGGGATGGACTTGGATATCACATCTCATGCTATAGGTAGGCTCTCAGGTTTGGTATAAGCATTGAGATATCACATCTCATGCTATAGGAAGGGTCTCAGAATTGGAATGGGAAGGAGTTGGATATCACATCTCAAGCTATAGGAAGGGTCTCAGTATTGGAATGGGAAGGACTTGGATATCACATCTCATGCTATAGGAAGGCTCTCAGGTTTGGAAGGGGAAAGAGTTGGATATCTCATTTCATGTTAGAGGTAGGATCTCAGGTTTGGTATTAGAGGCATTGAGATATCACATCTCATGCTATCAGAAGGGTCTCAGGAATGGAATGGGAAGGAGTTAGATATCACATCTCATGCTAAAGGGAGGGTCTCAGGTTTGGAAGGGGAAGGATTTGGATATCACATCTCATGTTATAGGAAGGATCTCAGGTTTGGTATTAGAAGCATTGAGATATCACATCTCATGCTATCGGAAGGATCTCAGGTTTGGTATTAGAAGCATTGAGATATCACATCTCATGCTATCAGAAGAGTCTCAGGATTGGAATAGGAAGGAGTTGGATATCACATTTCATGCTAAAGGGAGGGTCTCAGGTTTGGAAGGGGAAGGATTTGGATATCACATCTCATGTTATCGGAAGGATCTCATGTTTGGTATTAGAAGTATTGAGATATCATATCTCATGCTATAGGAAGGGTCTCAGGATTGGAATGGGAAGGAGTTGGATATCACATCTCATGCTATAGGGAGGGTCTCAGGATTGGAATGGGAAGGACTTAGATATCACATATCATGCTATAGGGAGGGTCTCAGTTTTGATATTAGAAGCATTGAGATATCACATCTCATGCTATCGGAAGTGTCTCAGGATTGGAATGGGTAGGAGCTGGATATCACATCTCATGCTAAAGGAAGGGTCTCAGGTTTGGAACGGGAAGGATTTGGATATCACATCTCATGTTATAGGAAGGGTCTCAGGTTTGGTATAAGCATTGAGATATCACATCTCTGCTATCGGAAGTGTCTCAGGATTGGAATGGGAAGGAGTTGGATATCCCATCTCATGTTATAGGATGGGTCTCAGGTTTGTTATTAGAATCATTGAGATATCATATTGCATGCTGTAGGAAGGGTCTAAGGGTTGGAATGTGAAGGACTTGGATATCACATCTCATGCTATAGATAGGCTCTTAGGTTTGGAAAGGGAAGGAGTTGGATATCACATTTCATGTTAGAGGAAGGATCTCAGGTTTGGTATTAGAAGCATTGAGATATCACATCTCATGCTATAGGAAGGGTCTCAGGATTGGAATGGGAAGCAGTTGGATATCACATCTCATGCTATAGGAAGGGTCTCAGGTTTGGTATAAGCATTGAGATATCACATCTCATGCTATAGGACGGGTCTCAGGATTGGAATGGAAGGAGTTGGATATCACATCTCATGTTATAGGAAGGATCTCAGGTTTGGTATTAGAAGCATTGAGACATCACATCTCATGCTATAGGAAGGGTCTCAGGGTTGGAATGGGAAGGAGTTGGATATCACATCTCATCCAATAGGAAGGGTCTCAGGTTTGGAATGGGAAGGAATTGGATATCACATCTCATGTTATAGGAAGGATCTCAGGTTTGGTATTAGAAGCATTGAGATATCACATCTCATGCTATAGGAAGGGTCTCAGGATTGGAATGTGAAGGATTTGGATATCACATCTCATGCAAAAGGAAGGGTCTCAGGTTTGGTAGAAGCATTGAGATATCACGTCGCTGCTATCGGAAGGGTCTCAGGATTGGATTGGGAAGGAGTTGGATATCCCTTCTCATGCTATAGGAAGGGTCTCAGGATTTGAATGGCAAGGAGTTGGATATCACATCTCATGCCATAGGAAGGGTCTCAGGTTTGGTATAAGCATTGAGATATCACATCTCTGCTATCGGAAGGGTCTCAGGATTGGATTGGGAAGGAGTTGGATATCCCTTCTCATGCTATAGGAAGTGTCTCAGGTTGGAATGGGAAGGAGTTGGATATCACATCTCATGTTATAGGAAGGGTCTCAGGATTGGAATGGGAAGGATTTGGATATCACATCTCTTGCTATAGGAAGGGTCTCAGGATTGGAATGGGTAGGAGTTGGATATTACTTTCTTGCTATAGGAAGGGTCTCATGTTTGGAATGGGAAGGAGTTGGATATCACATATGCTATAGTTAGTGTCTCAGGTTTGGAACGGGAAGGAGTTGGATATCACATCTCATGTTATAGGAAGGGTCTCAGGTTTGGTCTAAGCATTGAGATATCACATCTCTGCTATCGGAAGCGGCTCAGGATTGGAATGGGAAGGAGTTGGATATCCCATCTCATGTTATAGGAAGAGTCTCTGGTTTGGTATTAGAATCATTGAGATATCACATAGCATGCTGTAGGAAGGGTCTAAGGATTGGAATGGGATGGACTTGGATATCACATCTCATGTTATAGGTAGGCTCTCAGGTTTGCTATAAGCATTGAGATATCACATCTCATGCTATAGGAAGGGTCACAGGATTGGAATGGGAAGGAATTGGATATCACATCTCATGCTATAGGAAGGGTCTCAGATTTGGTATAAGCCTTGAGATATCACATCTCATGCTAAAGGAAGGGTCTCAGGATTGGAATGGGAAGGAGTTGTATATGACATCTCAGGCCATAGGAAGGTTCTCAGGTTTGGTATAAGCATTGAGATATCACATCTCTGCTATCGGAAAGGTCTCAGGATTGGAATGGGAAGGAGTTGGATATCCCATCTCATGTTATAGGAAGGGTCTCAGGTTTGGTATTAGAAGCATAGAGATATCACATCTCATGCTATAGGAAGGGTCTCAGGATTAGAATGGGAAGGACATGGATGTCACATCTCATGCTATAGGTAGGGTCTCAAGTTTGATATTAGAAGCATTGAGATAACAAATCTCATGATATCGGAAGGGTCTCAGGATTGGAATGGGAAGGAGTTGGATATCACATCTCATGATAAAGGAAGGGTCTAAGGTTTGGAAGGGGAAGGATTTGGATATCACATCTCATGTTATAGGACGGGTCTCAGGTTTAATATTAGAAGCATTGAGATATCAAGTCTCATGGTATAAGAAGGGTCTCAGAATTGGAATGGGAAGGAGTTGGATATCACACCTCAAGCTATAGGAAGGGTCTCAGGATTGGAATGGGAAGGAGTTTGATATCACATCTCATGCCATAGTATGGGTCTCAGGTTTGGTAGAAGCATTGGGATATCACATCTCATGCTATCGGAAGGGTATCAGTATTGGATTTGGAAGAAGTTGGATATCCCATCTCATGCTATAGGAAGGGTCTCAGGTTGGAATGGGAAGGAGTTGGATATCACATTTCGTGTTATAGGAAGGGTCTCAGGATTGGAATGGGAAGGACTTGGATATCATATCTCATGCTATAGGACGGGTCTCAGGTTTGTTATTAGAATCATTGAGATATCATATTGCATGCTGTAGGAAGGGTCTAAGGATTGGAATGGGAAGGACCTGGTTATCACATCTCATGCTAAAGAACGGCTCTCAGGTTTGGAAAGGGAAGGAGTTGGATATCACATCTCATGTTATAGGATGGATCTCAGGTTTGGTATTAGAAGTATTGAGATATCACATCTCATGTTATCGGAAGGATCTCAGGTTTGGTATTAGAAGTATTGAGATATCACATCTCATGCTATAGGAAGGGTCTCAGGATTGGAATGGGAAGGAGTTGGATATCACATCTCATGCTAAAGGAAGGGTCTCAGGTTTGGTAGAAGCATTGAGATATCACATCTCATGCTATAGGAAGGGTCTCAGGATTGGAATGGGAAGGAGTTGGATATCACATCTCATGCTATAGGGAGGGTCTCAGGATTGGAATGGGAAGGACTTAGATATCACATATCATGCTATAGGGAGGGTCTCAGTTTTGATATTAGAAGCATTGAGATATCACATCTCATGCTATCGGAAGTGTCTCAGGATTGGAATGGGAAGGAGCTGGATATCACATCTCATGCTAAAGGAAGGGTCTCAGGTTTGGAACGGGAAGGATTTGGATATCACATCTCATGTTATAGGAAGGGTCTCAGGTTTGGTATAAGCATTGAGATATCACATCTCTGCTATCGGAAGTGTCTCAGGATTGGAATGGGAAGGAGTTGGATATCCCATCTCATGTTATAGGACGGGTCTCAGGTTTGTTATTAGAATCATTGAGATATCATATTGCATGCTGTAGGAAGGGTCTAAGGGTTGGAATGTGAAGGACTTGGATATCACATCTCATGCTATAGATAGGCTCTTAGGTTTGGAAAGGGGAGGAGTTGGATATCACATTTCATGTTAGAGGAAGGATCTCAGGTTTGGTATTAGAAGCATTGAGATATCACATCTCATGCTATAGGAAGGGTCTCAGGATTGGAATGGGAAGCAGTTGGATATCACATCTCATGCTATAGGAAGGGTCTCAGGTTTGGTATAAGCATTGAGATATCACATCTCATGCTATAGGACGGGTCTCAGGATTGGAATGGAAGGAGTTGGATATCACATCTCATGTTATAGGAAGGATCTCAGGTTTGGTATTAGAAGCATTGAGGCATCACATCTCATGCTATAGGAAGGGTCTCAGGGTTGGAATGGGAAGGAGTTGGATATCACATCTCATCCAATAGGAAGGGACTCAGGTTTGGAATGGGAAGGAATTGGATATCACATCTCATGTTATAGGAAGGATCTCAGGTTTGGTATTAGAAGCATTGAGATATCACATCTCATGCTATAGGAAGGGTCTCAGGATTGGAATGTGAAGGATTTGGATATCACATCTCATGCTAAAGGAAGGGTCTCAGGTTTGGTAGAAGCATTGAGATATCACGTCGCTGCTATCGGAAGGGTCTCAGGATTGAATTGGGAAGGAGTTGGATATCCCTTCTCATGCTATAGGAAGGGTCTCAGGATTTGAATGGCAAGGAGTTGGATATCACATCTCATGCCATAGGAAGGGTCTCAGGTTTGGTATAAGCATTGAGATATCACATCTCTGCTATCGGAAGGGTCTCAGGATTGGATTGGGAATGAGTTGGATATCCCTTCTCATGCTATAGGAAGTGTCTCAGGTTGGAATGGGAAGGAGTTGGATATCACATCTCATGTTATAGGAAGGGTCTCAGGATTGGAATGGGAAGGATTTGGATATCACATCTCTTGCTATAGGAAGGGTCTCAGGATTGGAATGGGTAGGAGTTGGATATTACTTTCTTGCTATAGGAAGGGTCTCATGTTTGGAATGGGAAGGAGTTGGATATCACATATGCTATAGTTAGTGTCTCAGGTTTGGAACGGGAAGGAGTTGGATATCACATCTCGTGTTATAGGAAGGGTCTCAGGTTTGGTATAAGCATTGAGATATCACATCTCTGCTATCGGAAGCGTCTCAGGATTGGAATGGGAAGGAGTTGGATATCCCATCTCATGTTATAGGAAGAGTCTCTGGTTTGGTATTAGAATCATTGAGATATCACATCGCATGCTGTAGGAAGGGTCTAAGGATTGGAATGGGATGGACTTGGATATCACATCTCATGTTATAGGTAGGCTCTCAGGTTTGCTATAAGCATTGAGATATCACATCTCATGCTATAGGAAGGGTCACAGGATTGGAATGGGAAGGAATTGGATATCACATCTCATGCTATAGGAAGGGTCTCAGATTTGGTATAAGCATTGAGATATCACATCTCATGCTAAAGGAAGGGTCTCAGGATTGGAATGGGAAGGAGTTGTATATGACATCTCAGGCCATAGGAAGGTTCTCAGGTTTGGTATAAGCATTGAGATATCACATCTCTGCTATCGGAAAGGTCTCAGGATTGGAATGGGAAGGAGTTGGATATCCCATCTCATGTTATAGGAAGGGTCTCAGGTTTGGTATTAGAAGCATAGAGATATCACATCTCATGCTATAGGAAGGGTCTCAGGATTGGAATGGGAAGGACTTGGATGTCACATCTCATGCTATAGGTAGGGTCTCAAGTTTGATATTAGAAGCATTGAGATAACAAATCTCATGATATCGGAAGGGTCTCAGGATTGGAATGGGAAGGAGTTGGATATCACATCTCATGATAAAGGAAGGGTCTAAGGTTTGGAAGGGGAAGGATTTGGATATCACATCTCATGTTATAGGACGGGTCTCAGGTTTAATATTAGAAGCATTGAGATATCAAGTCTCATGGTATAAGAAGGGTCTCAGAATTGGAATGGGAAGGAGTTGGATATCACACCTCAAGCTATAGGAAGGGTCTCAGGATTGGAATGGGAAGGAGTTTGATATCACATCTCATGCCATAGTATGGGTCTCAGGTTTGGTAGAAGCATTGGGATATCACATCTCATGCTATCGGAAGGGTATCAGTATTGGATTTGGAAGAAGTTGGATATCCCATCTCATGCTATAGGAAGGGTCTCAGGTTGGAATGGGAAGGAGTTGGATATCACATTTCGTGTTATAGGAAGGGTCTCAGGATTGGAATGGGAAGGACTTGGATATCATATCTCATGCTATAGGACGGGTCTCAGGTTTGTTATTAGAATCATTGAGATATCATATTGCATGCTGTAGGAAGGGTCTAAGGATTGGAATGGGAAGGACCTGGTTATCAAATCTCATGCTATAGAACGGCTCTCAGGTTTGGAAAGGGAAGGAGTTGGATATCACATCTCATGTTATAGGATGGATCTCAGGTTTGGTATTAGAAGTATTGAGATATCACATCTCATGTTATCGGAAGGATCTCAGGTTTGGTATTAGAAGTATTGAGATATCACATCTCATGCTATAGGAAGGGTCTCAGGATTGGAATGGGAAGGAGTTGGATATCACATCTCATGCTAAAGGAAGGGTCTCAGGTTTGGTAGAAGCATTGAGATATCACATCTCATGCTATAGGAAGGGTCTCAGGATTGGAATGGGAAGGACTTAGATATCACATATCATGCTATAGGGAGGGTCTCAGTTTTGATATTAGAAGCATTGAGATATCACATCTCATGCTATCGGAAGTGTCTCAGGATTGGAATGGGAAGGAGCTGGATATCACATCTCATGCTAAAGGAAGGGTCTCAGGTTTGGAACGGGAAGGAGTTGGATATCACATCTCATGTTATAGGAAGGGTCTCAGGTTTGGTATAAACATTGAGATATCACATCTCTGCTATCGGAAAGGTCTCAGGATTGGAATGGGAAGGAGTTGGATATCCCATCTCATGTTATAGGAAGGGTCTCAGGTTTGGTATTAGAAGCATAGAGATATCACATCTCATGCTATAGGAAGGGTCTCAGGATTGGAATGGGAAGGACTTGGATGTCACATCTCATGCTATAGGTAGGGTCTCAAGTTTGATATTAGAAGCATTGAGATAACAAATCTCATGATATCGGAAGGGTCTCAGGATTGGAATGGGAAGGAGTTGGATATCACATCTCATGATAAAGGAAGGGTCTAAGGTTTGGAAGGGGAAGGATTTGGATATCACATCTCATGTTATAGGACGGGTCTCAGGTTTAATATTAGAAGCATTGAGATATCAAGTCTCATGGTATAAGAAGGGTCTCAGAATTGGAATGGGAAGGAGTTGGATATCACACCTCAAGCTATAGGAAGGGTCTCAGGATTGGAATGGGAAGGAGTTTGATATCACATCTCATTCCATAGTATGGGTCTCAGGTTTGGTAGAAGCATTGGGATATCACATCTCATGCTATCGGAAGGGTATCAGTATTGGATTTGGAAGAAGTTGGATATCCCATCTCATGCTATAGGAAGGGTCTCAGGTTGGAATGGGAAGGAGTTGGATATCACATTTCGTGTTATAGGAAGGGTCTCAGGATTGGAATGGGAAGGACTTGGATATCATATCTC
Organism: Ambystoma mexicanum; assembly: GCF_040938575.1. NCBI lineage: Eukaryota > Metazoa > Chordata > Amphibia > Caudata > Ambystomatidae > Ambystoma > Ambystoma mexicanum. Next base: position 8,661,373 of record NW_027182433.1, read on the forward strand.
ATGCTATAGGACAGGTCTCAGGTTTGTTATTAGAATCATTGAGATATCATATTGCATGCTGTAGGAAGGGTCTAAGGATTGGAATGGGAAGGACCTGGTTATCAAATCTCATGCTATAGAACGGCTCTCAGGTTTGGAAAGGGAAGGAGTTGGATATCACATCTCATGTTATAGGATGGATCTCAGGTTTGGTATTAGAAGTATTGAGATATCACATCTCATGTTATCGGAAGGATCTCAGGTTTGGTATTAGAAGTATTGAGATATCACATCTCATGCTATAGGAAGGGTCTCAGGATTGGAATGGGAAGGAGTTGGATATCACATCTCATGCTAAAGGAAGGGTCTCAGGTTTGGTAGAAGCATTGAGATATCACATCTCATGCTATAGGAAGGGTCTCAGGATTGGAATGGGAAGGACTTAGATATCACATATCATGCTATAGGGAGGGTCTCAGTTTTGATATTAGAAGCATTGAGATATCACATCTCATGCTATCGGAAGTGTCTCAGGATTGGAATGGGAAGGAGCTGGATATCACATCTCATGCTAAAGGAAGGGTCTCAGGTTTGGAACGGGAAGGAGTTGGATATCACATCTCATGTTATAGGAAGGGTCTCAGGTTTGGTATAAACATTGAGATATCACATCTCTGCTATCGGAAGTGTCTCAGGATTGGAATGGGAAGGAGTTGGATATCCCATCTCATGTTATAGGACGGGTCTCAGGTTTGTTATTGGAATCATTGAGATATCATATTGCATGCTGTAGGAAGGGTCTAAGGGTTGGAATGTGAAGGACTTGGATATCACATCTCATGCTATAGATAGGCTCTTAGGTTTGGAAAGGGAAGGAGTTGGATCTCACATTTCATGTTAGAGGAAGGATCTCAGGTTTGGTATTAGAAGCATTGAGATATCACATCTCATGCTATAGGAAGGGTCTCAGGATTGGAATGGGAAGGAGTTGGATATCACATCTCATGTTATAGGAAGGATCTCAGGTTTGGTATTAGAAGCATTGAAACATCACATCTCATGCTATAGGAAGGGTCTCAGGATTGGAATGGGAAGGAGTTGGATATCAAATCTCATGCTATAGGAAGGGTCTCAGGATTGGAATGGGAAGGAGTTGAATATGACATCTCATGCCGTAGGAAGGGTCTCAGGTTTGGTATAAACATTGAGATATCACATCTCTGCTATCAAAAGGGTCTCAGGATTGGAATGGGAAGGAGTTGGATATCCCATCTCATGTTATAGGAAGAGTCTCAAGTTTGGTATTAGAAGCATTGAGATATCACATCTCATGCTATAGGAAGTGTCTCAGGATTGGAATAGGAAGGACTTGGATATCACATCTCATGCTATAGGTAGGGTCTCAAGTTTGACATTAGAAGCATTGAGATATCACATCTCATGCTATAGGAAGGGTCTGAGGATTGGAATGGGAAGGAGTTGGATATCACATCTCCTGCTATGGGAAGGGTCTCAGGTTTGGTATAAGCAGTGAGATATCACATCTCATGCTATAGGAAGTGTCTCAGGATTGGAATGGGAAGGAGTTGGATATCACATCTCATGTTATAGGAAGGATCTCAGGTTTGGTATAAGCATTGAGATATCACATCTCTGCTATCGGAAGGGTCTCAAGATTGGAATGGGAAGGAGTTGGATATTCCCATCTCATGTTATAGGAAGGGTCTCAGGTTTGGTATTAGAAGCATTGAGATATCACATCTCATGCTATAGGAAGGGTCTCAGGATTGGAATGGGAAGGACTTGGATATCACATCTCATGCTATAGGGAGGGTCTCAAGTTTGATATTAGAAGCTTTGAGATATCACATCTCATGATATTGGAAGGGTCTCAGGATTGGAATGGGAAGGAGTTGGATATCACATCTCATGATAAAGGAAGGGTCTAAGGTTTGGAAGGGGAAGGATTTGGATATCACATCTCATGTTATATTACGGGTCTCAGGTTTGGTATTAGAAGCATTGAGATATCAAGTCTCATAGTATAGGAAGGGTCTCAGAATTGGAATGGGAAGGAGTTGGATATCCCATCTCATGTTATAGGAAGAGTCTCTGGTTTGGTATTAGAATCATTGAGATATCACATCGCATGCTGTAGGAAGGGTCTAAGGATTGGAATGGGATGGACTTGGATATCACATCTCATGTTATAGGTAGGCTCTCAGGTTTGGTATAAGCATTGAGATACCACATCTCATGCTATAGGAAGGGTCTCAGAATTGGAATGGGAAGGAGTTGGATATCACATCTAAAGCTATAGGAAGGGTCTCAGTATTGGAATGGGAAGTACTTGGATATCACATCTCATGCTATAGGAAGGCTCTCAGGTTTGGAAAGGGAAAGAGTTGGATATCTCATTTCATGTTAGAGGTATGATCTCAGGTTTGGTATTAGAGGCATTGAGATATCACATCTCATGCTATCAGAAGGGTCTCAGGAATGGAATGGGAAAGAGTTAGATATCACATCTCATGCTAAAGGGAGGGTCTCAGGTTTGGAAGGGGAAGGATTTGGATATCACATCTCATGTTATAGGAAGGATCTCAGGTTTGGTATTAGAAGCATTGAGATATCACATCTCATGCTATCGGAAGGATCTCAGGTTTGGTATTAGAAGCATTGAGATATCACATCTCATGCTATCAGAAGAGTCTCAGGATTGGAATAGGAAGGAGTTGGATATCACATTTCATGCTAAAGGGAGGGTCTCAGGTTTGGAAGGGGAAGGATTTGGATATCACATCTCATGCTATAGGGAGGGTCTCAGGATTGGAATGGGAAGGACTTAGATATCACATATCATGCTATAGGGAGGGTCTCAGTTTTGATATTAGAAGCATTGAGATATCACATCTCATGCTATCGGAAGTGTCTCAGGATTGGAATGGGAAGGAGCTGGATATCACATCTCATGCTAAAGGAAGGGTCTCAGGTTTGGAAAGGGAAGGATTTGGATATCACATCTCATGTTATAGGAAGGGTCTCAGGTTTGGTATAAGCATTGAGATATCACATCTCTGCTATCGGAAGTGTCTCAGGATTGGAATGGGAAGGAGTTGGATATCCCATCTCATGTTATAGGACGGGTCTCAGGTTTGTTATTAGAATCATTGAGATATCATATTGCATGCTGTAGGAAGGGTCTAAGGGTTGGAATGTGAAGGACTTGGATATCACATCTCATGCTATAGATAGGCTCTTAGGTTTGGAAAGGGAAGGAGTTGGATATCACATTTCATGTTAGAGGAAGGATCTCAGGTTTGGTATTAGAAGCATTGAGATATCACATCTCATGCTATAGGAAGGGTCTCAGGATTGGAATGGGAAGCAGTTGGATATCACATCTCATGCTATAGGAAGGGTCTCAGGTTTGGTATAAGCCTTGAGATATCACATCTCATGCTATAGGACGGGTCTCAGGATTGGAATGGAAGGAGTTGGATATCACATCTCATGTTATAGGAAGGATCTCAGGTTTGGTATTAGAAGCATTGAGACATCACATCTCATGCTATAGGAAGGGTCTCAAGGTTGGAATGGGAAGGAGTTGGATATCACATCTCATCCAATAGGAAGGGTCTCAGGTTTGGAATAGGAAGGAATTGGATATCACATCTCATGTTATAGGAAGGATCTCAGGTTTGGTATTAGAAGCATTGAGATATCACATCTCATGCTATAGGAAGGGTCTCAGGATTGGAATGTGAAGGATTTGGATATCACATCTCATGCTAAAGGAAGGGTCTCAGGTTTGGTAGAAGCATTGAGATATCACGTCGCTGCTATCGGAAGGGTCTCAGGATTGGATTGGGAAGGAGTTGGATATCCCTTCTCATGCTATAGGAAGGGTCTCAGGATTTGAATGGCAAGGAGTTGGATATCACATCTCATGCCATAGGAAGGGACTCAGGTTTGGTATAAGCATTGAGATATCACATCTCTGCTATCGGAAGGGTCTCAGGATTGGATTGGGAAGGAGTTGGATATCCCTTCTCATGCTATAGGAAGTGTCTCAGGTTGGAATGGGAAGGAGTTGGATATCACATCTAATGTTATAGGAAGGGTCTCAGGATTGGAATGGGAAGGATTTGGATATCACATCTCTTGCTATAGGAAGGGTCTCAGGATTGGAATGGGTAGGAGTTGGATATTACTTTCTTGCTATAGGAAGGGTCTCATGTTTGGAATGGGAAGGAGTTGGATATCACATATGCTATAGTTAGTGTCTCAGGTTTGGAACGGGAAGGAGTTGGATATCACATCTCATGTTATAGGAAGGGTCTCAGGTTTGGTATAAGCATTGAGATATCACATCTCTGCTATCGGAAGCGGCTCAGGATTGGAATGGGAAGGAGTTGGATATCCCATTTCATGTTATAGGAAGAGTCTCTGGTTTGGTATTAGAATTATTGAGATATCACATCGCATGCTGTAGGAAGGGTCTAAGGATTGGAATGGGATAGACTTGGATATCACATCTCATGTTATAGGTAGGCTCTCAGGTTTCGTATAAGCATTGAGATATCACATCTCATGCTATAGGAAGGGTCTCAGGATTGGAATGGGAAGGAATTGGATATCACATCTCATGCTATAGGAAGGGTCTCAGATTTGGTATAAGCATTGAGATATCACATCTCATGCTAAAGGAAGGGTCTCAGGATTGGAATGGGAAGGAGTTGTATATGACATCTCAGGCCATAGGAAGGTTCTCAGGTTTGGTATAAGCATTGAGATATCACATCTCTGCTATCGGAAAGGTCTCAGGATTGGAATGGGAAGGAGTTGGATATCTGATCTCATGTTATAGGAAGGGTCTCAGGTTTGGTATTAGAAGCATAGAGATATCACATCTCATGCTATAGGAAGGGTCTCAGGATTGGAATGGGAAGGACTTGGATGTCACATCTCATGCTATAGGGAGGGTCTCAAGTTTGATATTAGAAGCATTGAGATAACAAATCTCATGATATCGGAAGGGTCTCAGGATTGGAATGGGAAGGAGTTGGATATCACATCTCATGATAAAGGAAGGGTCTAAGGTTTGGAAGGGGAAGGATTTGGATATCACATCTCATGTTATAGGACGGGTCTCAGGTTTAATATTAGAAGCATTGAGATATCAAGTCTCATGGTATAAGAAGGGTCTCAGAATTGGAATGGGAAGGAGTTGGATATCACACCTCAAGCTATAGGAAGGGTCTCAGGATTGGAATGGGAAGGAGTTTGATATCACATCTCATGCCATAGTATGGGTCTCAGGTTTGGTAGAAGCATTGGGATATCACATCTCATGCTATCGGAAGGGTATCAGTATTGGATTTGGAAGAAGTTGGATATCCCATCTCATGCTATAGGAATGGTCTCAGGTTGGAATGGGAAGGAGTTGGATATCACATTTCATGTTATAGGAAGGGTCTCAGGATTGGAATGCGAAGGACTTGGATATCATATCTCATGCTATAGGACGGGTCTCAGGTTTGTTATTAGAATCATTGAGATATCATATTGCATGCTATAGGAAGGGTCTCAGGATTGGAATGGGAAGCAGTTGGATATCACATCTCATGCTATAGGAAGGGTCTCAGGTTTGGTATAAGCCTTGAGATATCACATCTCATGCTATAGGACGGGTCTCAGGATTGGAATAGAAGGAGTTGGATATCACATCTCATGTTATAGGAAGGATCTCAGGTTTGGTATTAGAAGCATTGAGACATCACATCTCATGCTATAGCAAGGGTCTCAAGGTTGGAATGGGAAGGAGTTGGATATCACATCTCATCCAATAGGAAGGGTCTCAGGTTTGGAATGGGAAGGAATTGGATATCACATCTCATGTTATAGGAAGGATCTCAGGTTTGGTATTAGAAGCATTGAGATATCACATCTCATGCTATAGGAAGGGTCTCAGGATTGGAATGTGAAGGATTTGGATATCACATCTCATGCTAAAGGAAGGGTCTCAGGTTTGGTAGAAGCATTGAGATATCACGTCGCTGCTATCGGAAGGGTCTCAGGATTGGATTGGGAAGGAGTTGGATATCCCTTCTCATGCTATAGGAAGGGTCTCAGGATTTGAATGGCAAGGAGTTGGATATCACATCTCATGCCATAGGAAGGGTCTCAGGTTTGGTATAAGCATTGAGATATCACATCTCTGCTATCGGAAGGGTCTCAGGATTGGATTGGGAAGGAGTTGGATATCCCTTCTCATGCTATAGGAAGTGTCTCAGGTTGGAATGGGAAGGAGTTGGATATCACATCTCATGTTATAGGAAGGGTCTCAGGATTGGAATGGGAAGGATTTGGATATCACATCTCTTGCTATAGGAAGGGTCTCAGGATTGGAATGGGTAGGAGTTGGATATTACTTTCTTGCTATAGGAAGGGTCTCATGTTTGGAATGGGAAGGAGTTGGATATCACATATGCTATAGTTAGTGTCTCAGGTTTGGAACGGGAAGGAGTTGGATATCACATCTCATGTTATAGGAAGGGTCTCAGGTTTGGTATAAGCATTGAGATATCACATCTCTGCTATCGGAAGCGGCTCAGGATTGGAATGGGAAGGAGTTGGATATCCCATCTCCTGTTATAGGAAGAGTCTCTGGTTTGGTATTAGAATTATTGAGATATCACATCGCATGCTGTAGGAAGGGTCTAAGGATTGGAATGGGATAGACTTGGATATCACATCTCATGTTATAGGTAGGCTCTCAGGTTTGGTATAAGCATTGAGATATCACATCTCATGCTATAGGAAGGGTCTCAGGATTGGAATGGGAAGGAATTGGATATCACATCTCATGCTATAGGAAGGGTCTCAGATTTGGTATAAGCATTGAGATATCACATCTCATGCTAAAGGAAGGGTCTCAGGATTGGAATGGGAAGGAGTTGTATATGACATCTCAGGCCATAGGAAGGTTCTCAGGTTTGGTATAAGCATTGAGATATCACATCTCTGCTATCGGAAAGGTCTCAGGATTGGAATGGGAAGGAGTTGGATATCCCATCTCATGTTATAGGAAGGCTCTCAGGTTTGGTATTAGAAGCATAGAGATATCACATCTCATGCTATAGGAAGGGTCTCAGGATTGGAATGGGAAGGACTTGGATCTCACATCTCATGCTATAGGGAGGGTCTCAAGTTTGATATTAGAAGCATTGAGATAACAAATCTCATGATATCGGAAGGGTCTCAGGATTGGAATGGGAAGGAGTTGGATATCACATCTCATGATAAAGGAAGGGTCTAAGGTTTGGAAGGGGAAGGATTTGGATATCACATCTCATGTTATAGGACGGGTCTCAGGTTTAATATTAGAAGCATTGAGATATTAAGTCTCATGGTATAAGAAGGGTCTCAGAATTGGAATGGGAAGGAGTTGGAAATCACACCTCAAGCTATAGGAAGGGTCTCAGGATTGGAATGGGAAGGAGTTTGATATCACATCTCATGCCATAGTATGGGTCTCAGGTTTGGTAGAAGCATTGGGATATCACATCTCATGCTATCAGAAGGGTATCAGTATTGGATTTGGAAGAAGTTGGATATCCCATCTCATGCTATAGGAAGGGTCTCAGGTTGGAATGGGAAGGAGTTGGATATCACATTTCATGTTATAGGAAGGGTCTCAGGATTGGAATGGGAAGGACTTGGATATCATATCTCATGCTATAGGACGGGTCTCAGGTTTGTTATTAGAATCATTGAGATATCATATTGCATGCTGTAGGAAGGGTTAAGGATTGGAATGGGAAGGACCTGGATATCACATCTCATGCTATAGAACGGCTCTCAGGTTTGGAAAGGGAAGGAGTTGGATATCACATCTCATGTTATAGGATGGATCTCAGGTTTGGTATTAGAAGTATTGAGATATCACATCTCATGTTATCGGAAGGATCTCAGGTTTGGTATTAGAAGTATTGAGATATCACATCTCATGCTATAGGAAGGGTTTCAGGATTGGAATGGGTAGGAGTTGGATATTACTTTCTTGCTATAGGAAGGGTCTCATGTTTGGAATGGGAAGGATTTGGATATCACATCTCTTGCTATAGGAAGGGTCTCAGGATTGGAATGGGTAGGAGTTGGATATTACTTTCTTGCTATAGGAAGGGTCTCATGTTTGGAATGGGAAGGAGTTGGATATCACATATGCTATAGTTAGTGTCTCAGGTTTGGAACGGGAAGGAGTTGGATATCACATCTCATGTTATAGGAAGGGTCTCAGGTTTGGTATAAGCATTGAGATATCACATCTCTGCTATCGGAAGCGGCTCAGGATTGGAATGGGAAGGAGTTGGATATCCCATTTCATGTTATAGGAAGAGTCTCTGGTTTGGTATTAGAATTATTGAGATATCACATCGCATGCTGTAGGAAGGGTCTAAGGATTGGAATGGGATAGACTTGGATATCACATCTCATGTTATAGGTAGGCTCTCAGGTTTCGTATAAGCATTGAGATATCACATCTCATGCTATAGGAAGGGTCTCAGGATTGGAATGGGAAGGAATTGGATATCACATCTCATGCTATAGGAAGGGTCTCAGATTTGGTATAAGCATTGAGATATCACATCTCATGCTAAAGGAAGGGTCTCAGGATTGGAATGGGAAGGAGTTGTATATGACATCTCAGGCCATAGGAAGGTTCTCAGGTTTGGTATAAGCATTGAGATATCACATCTCTGCTATCGGAAAGGTCTCAGGATTGGAATGGGAAGGAGTTGGATATCCCATCTCATGTTATAGGAAGGGTCTCAGGTTTGGTATTAGAAGCATAGAGATATCACATCTCATGCTATAGGAAGGGTCTCAGGATTGGAATGGGAAGGACTTGGATGTCACATCTCATGCTATAGGGAGGGTCTCAAGTTTGATATTAGAAGCATTGAGATAACAAATCTCATGATATCGGAAGGGTCTCAGGATTGGAATGGGAAGGAGTTGGATATCACATCTCATGATAAAGGAAGGGTCTAAGGTTTGGAAGGGGAAGGATTTGGATATCACATCTCATGTTATAGGACGGGTCTCAGGTTTAATATTAGAAGCATTGAGATATCAAGTCTCATGGTATAAGAAGGGTCTCAGAATTGGAATGGGAAGGAGTTGGATATCACACCTCAAGCTATAGGAAGGGTCTCAGGATTGGAATGGGAAGGAGTTTGATATCACATCTCATGCCATAGTATGGGTCTCAGGTTTGGTAGAAGCATTGGGATATCACATCTCATGCTATCGGAAGGGTATCAGTATTGGATTTGGAAGAAGTTGGATATCCCATCTCATGCTATAGGAATGGTCTCAGGTTGGAATGGGAAGGAGTTGGATATCACATTTCATGTTATAGGAAGGGTCTCAGGATTGGAATGCGAAGGACTTGGATATCATATCTCATGCTATAGGACGGGTCTCAGGTTTGTTATTAGAATCATTGAGATATCATATTGCATGCTATAGGAAGGGTCTCAGGATTGGAATGGGAAGCAGTTGGATATCACATCTCATGCTATAGGAAGGGTCTCAGGTTTGGTATAAGCCTTGAGATATCACATCTCATGCTATAGGACGGGTCTCAGGATTGGAATAGAAGGAGTTGGATATCACATCTCATGTTATAGGAAGGATCTCAGGTTTGGTATTAGAAGCATTGAGACATCACATCTCATGCTATAGCAAGGGTCTCAAGGTTGGAATGGGAAGGAGTTGGATATCACATCTCATCCAATAGGAAGGGTCTCAGGTTTGGAATGGGAAGGAATTGGATATCACATCTCATGTTATAGGAAGGATCTCAGGTTTGGTATTAGAAGCATTGAGATATCACATCTCATGCTATAGGAAGGGTCTCAGGATTGGAATGTGAAGGATTTGGATATCACATCTCATGCTAAAGGAAGGGTCTCAGGTTTGGTAGAAGCATTGAGATATCACGTCGCTGCTATCGGAAGGGTCTCAGGATTGGATTGGGAAGGAGTTGGATATCCCTTCTCATGCTATAGGAAGGGTCTCAGGATTTGAATGGCAAGGAGTTGGATATCACATCTCATGCCATAGGAAGGGTCTCAGGTTTGGTATAAGCATTGAGATATCACATCTCTGCTATCGGAAGGGTCTCAGGATTGGATTGGGAAGGAGTTGGATATCCCTTCTCATGCTATAGGAAGTGTCTCAGGTTGGAATGGGAAGGAGTTGGATATCACATCTCATGTTATAGGAAGGGTCTCAGGATTGGAATGGGAAGGATTTGGATATCACATCTCTTGCTATAGGAAGGGTCTCAGGATTGGAATGGGTAGGAGTTGGATATTACTTTCTTGCTATAGGAAGGGTCTCATGTTTGGAATGGGAAGGAGTTGGATATCACATATGCTATAGTTAGTGTCTCAGGTTTGGAACGGGAAGGAGTTGGATATCACATCTCATGTTATAGGAAGGGTCTCAGGTTTGGTATAAGCATTGAGATATCACATCTCTGCTATCGGAAGCGGCTCAGGATTGGAATGGGAAGGAGTTGGATATCCCATCTCCTGTTATAGGAAGAGTCTCTGGTTTGGTATTAGAATTATTGAGATATCACATCGCATGCTGTAGGAAGGGTCTAAGGATTGGAATGGGATAGACTTGGATATCACATCTCATGTTATAGGTAGGCTCTCAGGTTTGGTATAAGCATTGAGATATCACATCTCATGCTATAGGAAGGGTCTCAGGATTGGAATGGGAAGGAATTGGATATCACATCTCATGCTATAGGAAGGGTCTCAGATTTGGTATAAGCATTGAGATATCACATCTCATGCTAAAGGAAGGGTCTCAGGATTGGAATGGGAAGGAGTTGTATATGACATCTCAGGCCATAGGAAGGTTCTCAGGTTTGGTATAAGCATTGAGATATCACATCTCTGCTATCGGAAAGGTCTCAGGATTGGAATGGGAAGGAGTTGGATATCCCATCTCATGTTATAGGAAGGCTCTCAGGTTTGGTATTAGAAGCATAGAGATATCACATCTCATGCTATAGGAAGGGTCTCAGGATTGGAATGGGAAGGACTTGGATCTCACATCTCATGCTATAGGGAGGGTCTCAAGTTTGATATTAGAAGCATTGAGATAACAAATCTCATGATATCGGAAGGGTCTCAGGATTGGAATGGGAAGGAGTTGGATATCACATCTCATGATAAAGGAAGGGTCTAAGGTTTGGAAGGGGAAGGATTTGGATATCACATCTCATGTTATAGGACGGGTCTCAGGTTTAATATTAGAAGCATTGAGATATTAAGTCTCATGGTATAAGAAGGGTCTCAGAATTGGAATGGGAAGGAGTTGGAAATCACACCTCAAGCTATAGGAAGGGTCTCAGGATTGGAATGGGAAGGAGTTTGATATCACATCTCATGCCATAGTATGGGTCTCAGGTTTGGTAGAAGCATTGGGATATCACATCTCATGCTATCAGAAGGGTATCAGTATTGGATTTGGAAGAAGTTGGATATCCCATCTCATGCTATAGGAAGGGTCTCAGGTTGGAATGGGAAGGAGTTGGATATCACATTTCATGTTATAGGAAGGGTCTCAGGATTGGAATGGGAAGGACTTGGATATCATATCTCATGCTATAGGACGGGTCTCAGGTTTGTTATTAGAATCATTGAGATATCATATTGCATGCTGTAGGAAGGGTTAAGGATTGGAATGGGAAGGACCTGGATATCACATCTCATGCTATAGAACGGCTCTCAGGTTTGGAAAGGGAAGGAGTTGGATATCACATCTCATGTTATAGGATGGATCTCAGGTTTGGTATTAGAAGTATTGAGATATCACATCTCATGTTATCGGAAGGATCTCAGGTTTGGTATTAGAAGTATTGAGATATCACATCTCATGCTATAGGAAGGGTTTCAGGATTGGAATGGGAAGGAGTTGGATATCACATCTCATGCTAAAGGAAGGGTCTCAGGTTTGGTAGAAGCATTGAGATATCACATCTCATGCTATAGGAAGGGTCTCAGGATTGGAATGGGAAGGACTTAGATATCACATATCATGCTATAGGGAGGGTCTCAGTTTTGATATTAGAAGCATTGAGATATCACATCTCATGCTATCGGAAGTGTCTCAGGATTGGAATGGGAAGGAGCTGGATATCACATCTCATGCTAAAGGAAGGGTGTCAGGTTTGGAACGGGAAGGAGTTGGATATCACATCTCATGTTATAGGAAGGGTCTCAGGTTTGGTATAAACATTGAGATATCACATCTCTGCTATCGGAAGTGTCTCAGGATTGGAATGGGAAGGAGTTGGATATCCCATCTCATGTTATAGGACGGGTCTCAGGTTTGTTATTAGAATCATTGAGATATCATATTGCATGCTGTAGGAAGGGTCTAAGGGTTGGAATGTAAAGGACTTGGATATCACATCTCATGCTATAGATAGGCTCTTAGGTTTGGAAAGGGAAGGAGTTGGATCTCACATTTCATGTTAGAGGAAGGATCTCAGGTTTGGTATTAGAAGCATTGAGATATCACATCTCATGCTATAGGAAGGGTCTCAGGATTGGAATGGGAAGGAGTTGGATATCACATCTCATGCTATAGGAAGGGTCTCAGGTTTGGTATAAGCATTGAGATATCACATCTCATGCTATAGGAAGGGTCTCAGGATTGGAATGGAAGGAGTTGGATATCACATCTCATGTTATAGGAAGGATCTCAGGTTTGGTATTAGAAGCATTGAGACATCACATCTCATGCTATAGGAAGGGTCTCAGGATTGGAATGGGAAGGAGTTGGATATCAAATCTCATGCTATAGGAAGCGTCTCAGGATTGGAATGGGAAGGAGTTGAATATGACATCTCATGCCGTAGGAAGGGTCTCAGGTTTGGTATAAACATTGAGATATCACATCTCTGCTATCAAAAGGGTCTCAGGATTGGAATGGGAAGGAGTTGGATATCACATCTCATGTTATAGGAAGGGTCTCAGGATTGGAATGGGAAGGATTTGGATATCACATCTCTTGCTATAGGAAGGGTCTCAGGATTGGAATGGGTAGGAGTTGGATATTACTTTCTTGCTATAGGAAGGGTCTCATGTTTGGAATGGGAAGGAGTTGGATATCACATATGCTATAGTTAGTGTCTCAGGTTTGGAACGGGAAGGAGTTGGATATCACATCTCATGTTATAGGAAGGGTCTCAGGTTTGGTATAAGCATTGAGATATCACATCTCTGCTATCGGAAGCGGCTCAGGATTGGAATGGGAAGGAGTTGGATATCCCATCTCATGTTATAGGAAGAGTCTCTGGTTTGGTATTAGAATCATTGAGATATCACATCGCATGCTGTAGGAAGGGTCTAAGGATTGGAATGGGATGGACTTGGATATCACATCTCATGTTATAGGTAGGCTTTCAGGTTTGGTATAAGCATTGAGATATCACATCTCATGCTATAGGAAGGGTCTCAGGATTGGAATGGGAAGGAATTGGATATCACATCTCATGCTATAGGAAGGGTCTCAGATTTGGTATAAGCATTGAGATATCACATCTCATGCTAAAGGAAGGGTCTCAGGATTGGAATGGGAAGGAGTTGTATATGACATCTCAGGCCATAGGAAGGTTCTCAGGTTTGGTATAAGCATTGAGATATCACATCTCTGCTATCGGAAAGGTCTCAGGATTGGAATGGGAAGGAGTTGGATATCCCATCTCATGTTATAGGAAGGGTCTCAGGTTTGGTATTAGAAGCATAGAAATATCACATCTCATGCTATAGGAAGGGTCTCAGGATTGGAATGGGAAGGACTTGGATGTCACATCTCATGCTATAGGGAGGGTCTCAAGTTTGATATTAGAAGCATTGAGATAACAAATCTCATGATATCGGAAGGGTCTCAGGATTGGAATGGGAAGGAGTTGGATATCACATCTCATGATAAAGGAAGGGTCTAAGGTTTGGAAGGGGAAGGATTTGGATATCACATCTCATGTTATAGGACGGGTCTCAGGTTTAATATTAGAAGCATTGAGATATCAAGTCTCATGGTATAAGAAGGGTCTCAGAATTGGAATGGGAAGGAGTTGGATATCACACCTCAAGCTATAGGAAGGGTCTCAGGATTGGAATGGGAAGGAGTTTGATATCACATCTCATGCCATAGTATGGGTCTCAGGTTTGGTAGAAGCATTGGGATATCACATCTCATGCTATCGGAAGGGTATCAGTATTGGATTTGGAAGAAGTTGGATATCCCATCTCATGCTATAGGAATGGTCTCAGGTTGGAATGGGAAGGAGTTGGATATCACATTTCATGTTATAGGAAGGGTCTCAGGATTGGAATGGGAAGGACTTGGATATCATATCTCATGCTATAGGACGGGTCTCAGGTTTGTTATTAGAATCATTGAGATATCATATTGCATGCTGTAGGAAGGGTCTAAGGATTGGAATGGGAAGGACCTGGATATCACATCTCATGCTTTAGAACGGCTCTCAGGTTTGGAAAGGGAAGGAGTTGGATATCACATCTCATGTTATAGGATGGATCTCAGGTTTGGTATTAGAAGTATTGAGATATCACATCTCATGCTATAGGAAGGGTCTCAGGATTGGAATTTGAAGGAGTTGGATATTACATCTCATGCTAAAGGAAGGGTCTCAGGTTTGGTAGAAGCATTGAGATATCACATCTCATGCTATAGGAAGGGTCTCAGGATTGGAATGGGAAGGACTTAGATATCACATATCATGCTATAGGGAGGGTCTCAGTTTTGATATTAGAAGCATTGAGATATCACATCTCATGCTATCGGAAGTGTCTCAGGATTGGAATGGGAAGGAGCTGGATATCACATCTCATGCTAAAGGAAGGGTCTCAGGTTTGGAACGGGAAGGAGTTGGATATCACATCTCATGTTATAGGAAGGGTCTCAGGTTTGGTATAAACATTGAGATATCACATCTCTGCTATCGGAAGTGTCTCAGGATTGGAATGGGAAGTAGTTGGATATCCCATCTCATGTTATAGGACGGGTCTCAGGTTTGTTATTAGAATCATTGAGATATCATATTGCATGCTGTAGGAAGGGTCTAAGGGTTGGAATGTGAAGGACTTGGATATCACATCTCATGCTATAGATAGGCTCTTAGGTTTGGAAAGGGAAGGAGTTGGATCTCACATTTCATGTTAGAGGAAGGATCTCAGGTTTGGTATTAGAAGCATTGAGATATCACATCTCATGCTATAGGAAGGGTCTCATGATTGGAATGGGAAGGAGTTGGATATCACATCTCATGCTATTGGAAGGGTCTCAGGTTTGGTATAAGCATTGAGATATCACATCTCATGCTATAGGAAGGGTCTCAGGATTGGAATGGAAGGAGTTGGATATCACATCTCATGTTATAGGAAGGATCTCAGGTTTGGTATTAGAAGCATTGAGACATCACATCTCATGCTATAGGAAGGGTCTCAGGATTGGAATGGGAAGGAGTTGGATATCAAATCTCATGCTATAGGAAGGGTCTCAGGATTGGAATGGGAAGGAGTTGAATATGACATCTCATGCCGTAGGAAGGGTCTCAGGTTTGGTATAAACAATGAGATATCACATCTCTGCTATCAAAAGGGTCTCAGGATTGGAATGGGAAGGAGTTGGATATCCCATCTCATGTTATAGGAAGAGTCTCAGGTTTGGTATTAGAAGCATTGAGATATCACATCTCATGCTATAGGAAGTGTCTCAGGATTGGAATGGGAAGGACTTGGATATCACATCTCATGCTATAGGTAGGGTCTCAAGTTTGACATTAGAAGCATTGAGATATCACATCTCATGCTATAGGAAGGGTCTGAGGATTGGAATGGGAATGAATTGGATATCACATCTCCTGCTATGGGAAGGGTCTCAGGTTTGGTATAAGCAGTGAGATATCACATCTCATGCTATAGGAAGTGTCTCAGGATTGGAATGGGAAGGAGTTGGATATCACATCTCATGTTATAGGAAGGATCTCAGGTTTGGTATAAGCATTGAGATATCACATCTCTGCTATCGGAAGGGTCTCAAGATTGGAATGGGAAGGAGTTGGATATTCCCATCTCATGTTATAGGAAGGGTCTCAGGTTTGGTATTAGAAGCATTGAGATATCACATCTCATGCTATAGGAAGGGTCTCAGGATTGGAATGGGAAGGACTTGGATATCACATCTCATGCTATAGGGAGGGTCTCAAGTTTGATATTAGAAGCTTTGAGATATCACATCTCATGATATCGGAAGGGTCTCAGGATTGGAATGGGAATGAGTTGGATATCACATCTCATGATAAAGGAAGGGTCTAAGGTTTGGAAGGGGAAGGATTTGGATATCACATCTCATGTTATATTACGGGTCTCAGGTTTGGTATTAGAAGCATTGAGATATCAAGTCTCATAGTATAGGAAGGGTCTCAGAATTGGAATGGGAAGGAGTTGGATATCCCATCTCATGTTATAGGAAGAGTCTCTGGTTTGGTATTAGAATCATTGAGATATCACATCGCATGCTGTAGGAAGGGTCTAAGGATTGGAATGGGGTGGACTTGGATATCACATCTCATGTTATAGGTAGGCTCTCAGGTTTGGTATAAGCATTGAGATATCACATCTCATGCTATAGGAAGGGTCTCAGAATTGGAATGGGAAGGAGTTGGATATCACATCTCAAGCTATAGGAAGGGTCTCAGTATTGAAATGGGAAGGACTTGGATATCACATCTCATGCTATAGGAAGGCTCTCAGGTTTGGAAGGGGAAAGAGTTGGATATCTCATTTCATGTTAGAGGTAGGATCTCAGGTTTGGTATTAGAGGCATTGAGATATCACATCTCATGCTATCAGAAGGGTCTCAGGAATGGAATGGGAAGGAGTTAGATATCACATCTCATGCTAAAGGGAGGGTCTCAGGTTTGGAAGGGGAAGGATTTGGATATCACATCTCATGTTATAGGAAGGATCTCAGGTTTGGTATTAGAAGCATTGAGATATCACATCTCATGCTATAGGAAGGGTCTCATGATTGGAATGGGAAGGAGTTGGATATCACATCTCATGCTATAGGAAGGGTCTCAGGTTTGGTATAAGCATTGAGATATCACATCTCATGCTATAGGAAGGGTCTCAGGATTGGAATGGAAGGAGTTGGATATCACATCTCATGTTATAGGAAGGATCTCAGGTTTGGTATTAGAAGCATTGAGACATCACATCTCATGCTATAGGAAGGGTCTCAGGATTGGAATGGGAAGGAGTTGGATATCAAATCTCATGCTATAGGAAGGGTCTCAGGATTGGAATGGGAAGGAGTTGAATATGACATCTCATGCCGTAGGAAGGGTCTCAGGTTTGGTATAAACATTGAGATATCACATCTCTGCTATCAAAAGGGTCTCAGGATTGGAATGGGAAGGAGTTGGATATCCCATCTCATGTTATAGGAAGAGTCTCAGGTTTGGTATTAGAAGCATTGAGATATCACATCTCATGCTATAGGAAGTGTCTCAGGATTGGAATGGGAAGGACTTGGATATCACATCTCATGCTATAGGTAGGGTCTCAAGTTTGACATTAGAAGCATTGAGATATCACATCTCATGCTATAGGAAGGGTCTGAGGATTGGAATGGGAAGGAGTTGGATATCACATCTCCTGCTATGGGAAGGGTCTCAGGTTTGGTATAAGCAGTGAGATATCACATCTCATGCTATAGGAAGTGTCTCAGGATTGGAATGGGAAGGAGTTGGATATCACATCTCATGTTATAGGAAGGATCTCAGGTTTGGTATAAGCATTGAGATATCACATCTCTGCTATCGGAAGGGTCTCAAGATTGGAATGGGAAGGAGTTGGATATTCCCATCTCATGTTATAGGAAGGGTCTCAGGTTTGGTATTAGAAGCATTGAGATATCACATCTCATGCTATAGGAAGGGTCTCAGGATTGGAATGGGAAGGACTTGGATATCACATCTCATGCTATAGGGAGGGTCTCAAGTTTGATATTAGAAGCTTTGAGATATCACATCTCATGATATCGGAAGGGTATCAGGATTGGAATGGGAATGAGTTGGATATCACATCTCATGATAAAGGAAGGGTCTAAGGTTTGGAAGGGGAAGGATTTGGATATCACATCTCATGTTATATTACGGGTCTCAGGTTTGGTATTAGAAGCATTGAGATATCAAGTCTCATAGTATAGGAAGGGTCTCAGAATTGGAATGGGAAGGAGTTGGATATCCCATCTCATGTTATAGGAAGAGTCTCTGGTTTGGTATTAGAATCATTGAGATATCACATCGCATGCTGTAGGGAGG
Source organism: Ambystoma mexicanum (assembly GCF_040938575.1). Lineage (NCBI taxonomy): Eukaryota > Metazoa > Chordata > Amphibia > Caudata > Ambystomatidae > Ambystoma > Ambystoma mexicanum. Next base: position 8,679,803 of record NW_027182433.1, read on the forward strand.
GTCTAAGGATTGGAATGGGATGGACTTGGATATCACATCTCATGTTATAGGTAGGCTCTCAGGTTTGGTATAAGCATTGAGATATCACATCTCATGCTATAGGAAGGGTCTCAGAATTGGAATGGGAAGGAGTTGGATATCACATCTCAAGCTATAGGAAGGGTCTCAGTATTGAAATGGGAAGGACTTGGATATCACATCTCATGCTATAGGAAGGCTCTCAGGTTTGGAAGGGGAAAGAGTTGGATATCTCATTTCATGTTAGAGGTAGGATCTCAGGTTTGGTATTAGAGGCATTGAGATATCACATCTCATGCTATCAGAAGGGTCTCAGGAATGGAATGGGAAGGAGTTAGATATCACATCTCATGCTAAAGGGAGGGTCTCAGGTTTGGAAGGGGAAGGATTTGGATATCACATCTCATGTTATAGGAAGGATCTCAGGTTTGGTATTAGAAGCATTGAGATATCACATCTCATGCTATCGGAAGGATCTCAGGTTTGGTATTAGAAGCATTGAGATATCACATCTCATGCTATCAGAAGAGTCTCAGGATTGGAATAGGAAGGAGTTGGATATCACATTTCATGCTAAAGGGAGGGTCTCAGGTTTGGAAGGGGAGGATTTGGATATCACATCTCATGTTATAGGAAGGATCTCACGTTTGGTATTAGAAGCATTGAGATATCAAATCTCATGCTATAGGAAGGGTCTCAGGATTGGAATGTGAAGGATTTGGATATCACATCTCATGCTAAAGGAAGGGTCTCAGGTTTGGTAGAAGCATTGAGATTTCACGTCTCTGCTATCGGAAGGGTCTCAGGATTGGATTGGGAAGGAGAGGGATATCCCTTTTCATGCTATAGGAAGGGTCTCAGGATTTGAATGGCAAGGAGTTGGATATCACATCTCATGCCATAGGAAGGGTCTCAGGTTTGGTATAAGCATTGAGATATCACATCTCTGCTATCGGAAGGGTCTCAGGATTGGATTGGGAAGGAGTTGGATATCCCTTCTCATGCTATAGGAAGTGTCTCAGGTTGGAATGGGAAGGAGTTGGATATCACATCTCATGTGTTAGGAAGGGTCTCAGGATTGGAATGGGAAATATCCAAATCCTTCCCATTCCAATCCTGAGACCCTTGATATAGCAAGAGATGTGATATCCAAATCCTTCCCATTCCAATCCTGAGACCCTTCCTATAACATGAGATGTGATATTCAACTCCTTCCCATTCCAACCTGAGACACTTCCTATAGCATGAGAAGGGATATCCAACTCCTTCCCAATCCAATCGTGAGAACCTTCCGATAGCAGAGATGTGATATCTCAATGCTTATACCAAACCTGAGACCCTTCCTATGGCATGAGATGTGATATCCAACTCCTTGCCATTCAAATCCTGAGACCCTTCCTATAGCATGAGATGTGATATCTCAATGCTTCTACCAAACCTGAGACCCTTCCTTTAGCATGAGATGTGATATCCAAATCCTTCACATTCCAATCCTGATACCCTTCCTATAGCATGAGATGTGATATCTCAATGCTTCTAATACCAAACCTGAGATCCTTCCTATAACATGAGATGTGATATCCAATTCCTTCCCATTCCAAACCTGAGACCCTTCCTATTGGATGAGATGTGATATCCAACTCCTTCCCATTCCAACCCTGAGACCCTTCCTATACCATGAGATGTGATATCTCAATGCTTCTAATACCAAACCTGGGAACCGTCCTATAACATGAGATGTGATATCTCAATGTTTCTAATAAAAAACCTGAGACCCTTCCTATAACATGAGATGTGATATCCAATTCCTTCCCATTCCAGACCTGAGACCCTTCCTTTAGCATGAGATGTGATATCCAAATACTTCCCATTCCAATCCTAAAACCCTTCCTATAGCATGAGATGTGATATCTCAATGTTTCTAATAAAAAACCTGAGACCCTTCCTATAGCAAGAGATGTGATATCCAAATCCTTCCCATTCCAATCCTGAGACCCTTCCTGTATATAACATGAGATGTGATATCCAACTCCTTCCCATTCCAGCCTGAGACCCTTCCTATAGCATGAGATGTGATATCCAACTCCTTACCATTCAAATCCTGAGACCCTCCCTATAACAAGAGATGTAATATCCAACTCCTTCCCATTCCAAACCTGAGACCCTTCCTATAACATGAGATGTGATATCCAACTCCTTCCCATTCCAAACCTGAGACCCTTCCGATAGCATGAGATGTGATATCTCAATGCTTCAAAAACCAAACATGAGAACCATCCTATAACATGAGATGTGAAATCCAAATCCTTCCCTTCCCAAACCTGAGACTCTTCCTATAGCATGAGATGTGATATCTCAATGCTTCTATCAAACCTGAAACCCTTCCTATAGCATGAGATGTGATATCACAATGCTTCTAATACCAAACCTGAGACCCTTCCCATAGCATGAGATGTGATATCCAACTCCTTCCCATTCCAATCCTGAGACCCTTCCTATAGCATGAGATGTTATATCTCAATGTTTCTAATACCAAACCTGAGATCCTTCCTATAACATGAGATGTGATATCCAACTCCTTCCCATTCCAATCCCGAGACCCTTCCTATAGCATGAGATGTGATATCTCAATGCTTCTAATACCAAACCTAAGGTCCTTCCTATAACATGAGATGTGATATCCAAATCCTTCCCATTCCAAACCTGAGACCCTCCCTTTAGCATGAGATGTGATATCCAACTCCTTCCCATTCCAATCCTGATACCCTTCTGATAGCATGAGATGTGATATCTCAATGCCTCTAATACCAAACCTGAGATCCTACCTCTAACATGAAATGTGATATCCAACTCCTTCCTTTTCCAAACCTGAGACCCTTCCTACAGCATGAGATGTGTTAAGACGGATTTCTGAACTCTGTCCTGGTGGCGCAGAAGTTCAGAAGGCCAACCTAATTACTTGGAACAGGGTAACCTCTGGACGAGCCAGACCAATCAAGGTAGCGATCGCGGCGGTCAAGACTAGGTCTCAAGAGGGGTGAGGGTGACTGAAAGCCCGCAATGAGCACACAAAGCAAGAGCGCTTACAAACTACTCCAAACAGTTGTTATATCAAAAATAGATACACATTTATTTTAAGGCCTTTAAAATAATGACCGTAGCGAGAAAATCACAATATCACAATATTAAACCAACACATGCCATATCAACACAATATATATACAAATACACAGTCGCAAGCGTTTAAAGCACGAAATATGTAGTCCACCTGAAAGGAAAACAGGCAGTGCGATAACGCTTTAGACTCAGTTCGCCTTCAGAGGCACCTAACTAGATGGAAGTCCGAGCCCTGCGAAGAGTGGAGCCTTGTGCTCAAAGTACCTGCCACGCCGGTGCCAACGGGCAAAAGGGGAAGCTCTTCGGAGGAAGTCAGGCAGTTCGGGTTAGTGCACAGCAGAAGGAGAACAGGTTCCGCAACTCAAGCGCAGCCTCCACAGCGGGCAGAAGCAGAGCGCGAGTACGGCCAAAAGGGTGCTGTTTTTACACAGCAGGGAAAGCAATGGGATACTGCAGGAGGGCGACCAGATCCCAGCTAAACTACTCACCGGTCCCCGAAGCAAGCAGACCCAGGCTTCTCCACGTTAGTTTCAGCAGCTGGCAGGTTCAGAAGAGCAGGGAACGCCTCGAAGTCGTGTAGAGCAAAAAGACATCCCAATCGACGAAACCAGCACAGTTTGTTGCCGCAGCAGGACAACGGAGCGGCCGTGTGTATTCAAGCCAAATGTACACTCCTCCCTTCAGACTTGGGAACGCCAAGTGTACGAAGCGTGGGAGAGTGACAAGGACTCGAAATACAACACAACCTGGCGGCAGTTACAGAGCAGGACTCCCTTGTAAGCTGGTCAGTCAACTGGATGGCCCAGAGACACTTCCGAAGGCTTACTTGGAGGGGGTGATGAAGTCGCCGGGAATAGCTGTTCCTGCTATTCCAAAGGTCGAAGCACCAGTACAGACACTTCTGGTTCGATCCAAGGAGGAAAGGGTTTCACAGGACGACAGCAGTGCAAAGGAGGATTCCTTCAGCGGGTCACCAGCAATTCCTCGGTCCAGCCTCTTGGTTGCAGGATACTTGGCTCCTGTATTCCTTCGTTCGTGAGAACTCAGGAGATCGACATGGTAGTGGTGTTTCCAGCTCCCTCTTATCCACGGTTCCCTTTGCGCCAAAACGGAGGGGAGCCAATGGGAGATCCGCACATCAACACACATACCATACGTGGACCAATCACGGACCACGGTGGTCCCAGGCATTCACACCACCCCAGACTCTCTGGCACCCAGGATGTGTATTGGGACCAGACATCCCAGCCCACACCCTGGAGGCACACAAACGACATGTAGAAGCCCGCGAAAGCAAACACGTTTCGCGGGAAAGTACATGCCCAAATAAGGAAGGCCCCGGGTCGCCCGACCTGGGGAAGGTGAAGGGAGCAAGACGGTCAGTGGACAGGACAAAGGAGCCTTGTGGACTGGCCATTTTGGGAGCCAGGCCACCATTTTGGGTTCAGTGCAAAAAACGTGCTCAGAACGCCAAAAGGAGCTCAAAATAAACAAAACGATCGCTGCCACCATTCCAGTCCCTGAATGACTTGCACCGATCAAATACCATCCTAAAAGAGTATCTAGGGCCCGTAGAAGGCTAGAGACCCAAGAGAGCTGTAACTTAGCTTACAGTGCCCTCTTGTGTCATGTTGCACTAAAGCCGCAACATGATAAACGAAACTACGGGAAACAGCGTTCCCCGGTACTGAATGTCTTAAGGGCATGTCAGTTTCCCCGTAAGAAAAGGAGCGAAAGCCCAGAGAAGTGCGGCAGAAGGCTGTACTTCTCTGGCAAAGTCAAGAACAAGGTTAAAAACAATAGCAAAAAGTTTAGGGGTTGCTACATGGAAGGAAAATTCCCTACAATTACGAAATCTTTCCTAACACTCGCCCCTCCCAGACTATGGACAGGGGGAACTAATCCACCCCTGGATGAGTCTCTTGTTCAGGTCGGTTAAACATTCTGGACAACCCATCAGCATTGCTATGTTGGACACCTGGCCTATGCTCAATAGTGAAGTCGAAGCCTTGTAGACTTATGGACCACCTAAGCAACTTTGGATTCTCCCCCTTCATGTTCATTAGCCACTTTAACGGCTTATGGTCAGTCTGCACAGTGAAGTGGGTCCCATAGAGGTAGGGCCTCAGCTTCCTTAGGGCCCACACAACAGAGAAACATTCTTTCTCTACCATGGACCATCTGAGCTCTCTGTCCTTAAGCTGGCGACTAATAAAACCGATAGGGTGTTCCTTACCCTTCTCATGTACTTGTGATAGTACAGCTCCTATCCCAGTGTCAGAGGCATCCGTCTGCACGATAAAAGGTCTTTGATAATCAGGGGCCCTGAGCACAGGGGCCTGGCACAAGGAGTCTTTTAAGCCATTGAAGGCCTTCTCACACTCGTCAGTCCAAGTTGCCTTCTTGGGTTTCTTCGGAGTTGTGAGGGCAGTCAGAGGAGCAGCTATGGTGCCATAGTCTGCCACAAAATTGCGATAATAACCCGTGAGTCCTAAGAAGGCTCTCACTTGGGTTTGCGTAGTGGGGGTAGGCCAGTCTTGTACTGCTTGTACTTTACTGGGTAGAGGCTGTATCCTCCCTCCACCTACTTCATGTCCAAGGTAAACCACTGAGCCTTGTCCAATCTGGCATTTACTAGCCTTTATGGTCAAGTGGGCTTTCTGAAGGGCCTGGAGCACAATCCTGAGGTGTTTCACATGGTCTTCCCAGGTGGCACTGAAAACTGCTATATCGTCTAGATATGCAAGACAGAATTCGTCCAACCCATTCAACACATGATTCACAAGCCTCTGGAAAGTGGCAGGTGCATTCTTCAACCCGAACGGCATTACCCGGAATTGGTAAAGGCCGTCTGGAGTAGAAAATGCTGTCTTCTCCTTGGCATGTTCTGCTAAAGCTATTTGCCAATAGCCAGCAGTGAGGTCAAACGTGCTGAGGTACTTGGAGGCACCCAACGTATCCACCAGCTCATCTGTTCGAGGCAAGGGGTGTGCATCTGTCTTGGTGACAGCATTCAGAGCCCTGTAATCCACGCAGAACCTCAATTCAGAAGTGCCTGCTTTTGGAACCAAAACCACAGGACTGGACCAAGGACTACTAGAGGGTTCAATCACCCCAAGGTCTAACATCTTGTTGACCTCGGTCTTAATATAAGACCGTACTTTATCTGACATCCTGTATCCCCTACTTTTGGTAGGTACACTGTATCCTGTGTCAATGTTATGTTTGCACCAAGGTGTCAAACCAGGGGACTGTGAAAACAGGGGGAAAACTGCCTAAGCAAACTTTTCACCTCAGCCTGCTGATCAGAAGTCAGGTGAGGGGCCACTCGGACACCCTCAACGGAGCCATCTGAAGGACCGCTTTGGAACAGGTCGGGGAGAGGTTCTGACTCCTCTTCCTCAACATCTGAAGCCAGTAGCAGTGCTGCGATTTCGACTCTTGGGACGAAAGCCTTCAGCCTATTCACGTGAAACACTTTTGGAGCCTGTCCAGGCCTTCCAAGGTCCACTAAATAGTTCACCTCTCCCACGGGCTCCACCACTGTGTAAGGGCCTGACCATTTGTCCTGTAAAGCGCGAGGCCTTATTGGATTCATGATCAGGACGTGCTGACCAGGTGTAAAGTTGATGAGGGAAGCTTTCTGGTCGTACCAATGTTTCACCAGCGCTTGCCCTGCCTTCAATTTATCACTAGCCAAGCCCATCAGAAGTACCATCCGTTTTCTGAGCCCTAGCACATAATCAACTACATTGGTAGTAACAGGGGGAGTGGGCATCTCCCATCCCTCTTTGACGATGGCTAAGGGTCCCCGTACGGGATGACCGAACAGAAGTTCGAAGGGGCTGAAGCCAACACCCTCCTGTGGTACCTCTCGGTAGGCAAACAGTAGGCATGGTAAAAGAAGATCCCATTTTCTTCTCTGGGGCTCCTCCAGAGCCCCAATCATGCTTTTTAACGTTCTGTTGAAACGTTCCACCAGACCATTGGTCTGGGGGTGGTATGCAGAAGAGAACTTGTAGGTGACCCCACATTCTTTCCACATAGCCTGCATATACTTCGACATAAAGTTGCTGCCACGATCTGACACAACTTCTTTAGGGAAGCCAACCCTAGTAAATATGCCGAGTAAAGCTTTTGCAACTGACTTGGCAGTTACAGTTTTCAATGGGATGGCCTCAGGATACCTGGTTGCATGGTCGACCAGCACCAGGATAAACCTATTGCCCGAGGATGTTTGCGGGTCAAGGGGACCAACGATGTCGATCCCTACCCTTTCAAATGGTACCCCCACAACTGGGAGCGGTACCAACGGAGCTTGGATTGTCGCGCCAACCTTACCAGACAACTGGCAGGAGGCACAACTCCTGCAGTGACTTTCTACTTGCACCCCCATCTTGGGCCAGTAGAAGTGCATGGATAACCTTTGCTTGGTCCTCTTCATACCAAGGTGACCAGCAAGGGGAACTTCATGCGCCAACTGCAGGAGGAAGGGCCTAACAGCAAGGGGAACCACCAACCTCCTATGGTCTCCTTCTGTAGACTCTGTGGGCTCACTATACAGGAGTCCACCTTCCCAATAAATCCTATGCTTCCCAGGAGGCTCACCCTCAAGCTGGGAGCAGGCCTGTCTCCTTAGGCCTTCCAGAGATGGGCACTCACGTTGGCCTTTACTGAATTCGTCCCTATCAGGACCTCCTTCAACTAACAAGTCTTTTAGTTCAGGATGATCGTTGGGGTCAAAAACTTCAGGCATCGCCACCTCCTCGTCAGGCCCGGGCGATTGACCAACTTCCTCCACCGCAGTGGTAGGCGAGCTCGGGGGAATATTCTCTTTCCCTCGTCTTGACTTGTAGACTCCCTTCGCCTTGGGTTTCCCCTTCGGCTGGGGCGGCGTATTGGACTTGGCCAATGCTGCCCGTGCTTGAGACCGTGTGTAGGGTCTTTCGGCAGTGTCTCCTACGAGCCCTAAAGCTCTGAGATCATTACCCAGCAAGACCTTTCCCGGGACGTTTCTCTGAATGCTCACTGGAATCCTGACTGCTGTACCATTTAAAGTAAGATTTACAGGGATCACGGGAAACATACGGAGGGGGCCGTCAGCAAACTTAGTGGGCATCAGAGTAGCTCTGGCAACTTCCTCTGAGTCTACCAAGGTAGAATCCACTACTGTTCGACTGCACCCACTATCCCTAAGAGCTGGAGTATCCACTCCATTGATCAGCATGCTGTCTTTAAAGTAGTGCTTGCTATTATCCGGAATCCTAGCATAAGCCTCTGCGACTTTAGGCTCCCAGGAACCCAGGGACACTAAAACTACCTCAGCCTCTATCCCGCTGGGAAATGAGTCTGAGGAGAAGGATGCTCCTGTAATCTCTTCTTCCTCGTAGGAGGAGAAGGCCAGATTAGCGGAGTGGACCCCCAAAGGTCTAACCTTACACCGGGGATCCCCCTTCACATGGTCAGTTGCTCCAAAAGAAAAACAAGCCCCAGTGGGTCTGTTTACGTAGGGAGGCTTATTGTAACCAGAGTTCTGTTTCGGAGGCGAACCTCCACTACCCTGTGAGTTCTCTTGTGTCTTACCCTTGTTTTTCTTTTTGTGGCCCTTATGGGAAGAAGATTTAGCAGATTCCCCACCCTCCATATCTTTGGACTTTTCCCTTCCTCCTGCTTACCAGGATTTTTGTCCTTATGGGACACTCGATGTGACACCCATAAGTCTGCTGCAATGGCCAGCTTCTTAGGATCTATCTCCTTCGAATCGGCCAAATGCTGCTTAAGCTCCGGGGAAGAAGAAGCAAAAATGTGTTCCAGCATGACCAGATTGATCATGCCTTCGAAGGTAGAAGCCTTATAACCTTCGACCCAGCCAGTTAAGTTTTTCAAAGATTCAGCGACATAAGATACCCAAGTACCACCTTCCTTTTTCTTATACTCTCGAAAACGCTTTAAATATTGGGCCGGAGTCTTCCCAAACTTTAAAATGAGAGTTTGCTTTAACATTGCGAAATCAGCCCGCTCAGCCTTCGACATTTCCATAATGGCACTGCAGCCAGAATGGGGCAGTCTACTGAGCAACCAAGCAATCTTATCAGCATTGTCAACTTCTTGAACCTCGCATGCATACTCAAACGCATTCAGCCAGTCCATAATGTCATTCCTTTCTTCATACACACTGAGCAGATCTTTCGGAAACCGTGGATGAGAGGAAGCCCCAGAGCCATGTCCAGGACCCTTGGACCCATTTGCAACCTGAAGCTTGGCCAGTTCCAACTGGTGATCCCTGTCTTTCTGTTTTTCTGCCTGTTCGATTTTTAGTTTGGCTATGCTGAATTCAAGCTCCTGCTGCCTAAACCGCAGCTCTTGCTTCTTGAATTCAAGCATAGCCTCCCCATCAACACTGGCAGAGGAAACATTAGACATCACATCCTCCCTGTCCTCGTGGTCGCGATGGATCAGTGCAGCGGCAGAACCGTCGGTTCTACCAGTGAGAGCAGCCCCACCACCTTCTGCACTGTCCTCGGAAGTTATAGCGTCAAGCTGCGCTTCTTGCCACGCCACGATTCTCTGGATCATTTCCAATTTAGTGCCTTGAGAGGAAACACCTCTCTCCGCACACATCTTCTTCAATGTTTCTGATTTGGAAGCATTTAAAGTTAACAAGGTATTTGCTTCCATACTGTTTGATAGGACTATGGCCTTTTTAAAGTTATATTACAACAATTCACTACGTGTACTGTTTGGAATAACCTGAAATGCCTTAGTTCGAGCGCAACACTGGATACCTTCAGTCGTATCCCACCGCTGTACACCAATTTGTTAAGACGGATTTCTGAACTCTGTCCTGGTGGCGCAGAAGTTCAGAAGGCCAACCTAATTACTTGGAACAGGGTAACCTCTGGACGAGCCAGACCAATCAAGGTAGCGATCGCGGCGGTCAAGACTAGGTCTCAAGAGGGGTGAGGGTGACTGAAAGCCCGCAATGAGCACACAAAGCAAGAGCGCTTACAAACTACTCCAAACAGTTGTTATATCAAAAATAGATACACATTTATTTTAAGGCCTTTAAAATAATGACCGTAGCGAGAAAATCACAATATCACAATATTAAACCAACACATACCATATCAACACAATATATATACAAATACACAGTCGCAAGCGTTTAAAGCACGAAATATGTAGTCCACCTGAAAGGAAAGGAAAACAGGCAGTGCGATAACGCTTTAGACTCAGTTCGCCTTCAGAGGCACCTAACTAGATGGAAGTCCGAGCCCTGCGAAGAGTGGAGCCTTGTGCTCAAAGTACCTGCCACGCCGGTGCCAACGGGCAAAAGGGGAAGCTCTTCGGAGGAAGTCAGGCAGTTCGGGTTAGTGCACAGCAGAAGGAGAACAGGTTCCGCAACTCAAGCGCAGCCTCCACAGCTGGCAGAAGCAGAGCGCGAGTACGGCCAAAAGGGTGCTGTTTTTACACAGCAGGGAAAGCAATGGGATACTGCAGGAGGGCGACCAGATCCTAGCTAAACTACTCACCGGTCCCCGAAGCAAGCAGACCCAGGCTTCTCCACGTTAGTTTCAGCAGCTGGCAGGTTCAGAAGAGCAGGGAACGCCTCGAAGTCGTGTAGAGCAAAAAGACGTCCCAATCGACGAAACCAGCACAGTTTGTTGCCGCAGCAGGACAACGGAGCGGCCGTGTGTATTCAAGCCAAATGTACACTCCTCCCTTCAGACTTGGGAACGCCAAGTGTACGAAGCGTGGGAGAGTGACAAGGACTCGAAATACAACACAACCTGGCGGCAGTTACAGAGCAGGACTCCCTTGTAAACTGGTCAGTCAACTGGATGGCCCAGAGACACTTCCGAAGGCTTACTTGGCAGGAGATGATGAAGTCGCCGGGAATAGCTGTTCCTGCTATTCCAAAGGTCGAAGCACCAGTACAGGCCTTCTGGTTCGATCCAAGGAGGAAAGGGTTTCACAGGACGACAGCAGTGCAAAGGAGGATTCCTTCAGCGGGTCACCAGCGATTCCTCGGTCCAGCCTCTTGGTTGCAGGATACTTGGCTCCTGTATTCCTTCGTTCGTGAGAACTCAGGAGATCGACATGGTAGTGGTGTTTCCAGCTCCCTCTTATCCACGGTTCCCTTCGCGCCAAAACGGAGGGGAGCCAATGGGAGATCCGCACATCAACACACATACCATACGTGGACCAATCACGGACCACGGTGGTCCCAGGCATTCACACCACCCCAGACTCTCTGGCACCCAGGATGTGTATTGGGACCAGACATCCCAGCCCACACCCTGGAGGCACACAAACGACATGTAGAAGCCCGCGAAAGCAACCACGTTTCGCGGGAAAGTACATGCCCAAATAAGGAAGGCCCCGGGTCGCCCGACCTGGGGAAGGTGAAGGGAGCAAGACGGTCAGTGGACAGGACAAAGGAGCCTCGTGGACTGGCCATTTTGGGAGCCAGGCCACCATTTTGGGTTCAGTGCGAAAAACGTGCTCAGAACGCCAAAAGGAGCTCAAAATAAACAAAACGATCGCTGCCACCATTCCAGTCCCTGAATGACTTGCACCGATCAAATACCATCCTAAAAGAGTATCTAGGGCCCGTAGAAGGCTAGAGACCCAAGAGAGCTGTAACTTAGCTTACAGTGCCCTCTTGTGTCATGTTGCACTAAAGCCGCAACATGATAAACGAAACTACGGGAAACAGCGTTCCCCGGTACTGACTGTCTTAAGGGCATGTCAGTTTCCCCGTAAGAAAAGGAGCGAAAGCCCAGAGAAGTGCGGCAGAAGGCTGTACTTCTCTGGCAAAGTCAAGAACAAGGTTAAAAACAATAGCAAAAAGTTTAGGGGTTGCCACATGGAAGGAAAATTCCCTACAATTACGAAATCTTTCCTAACAAGATGTGATATCCAAGTCCTTCCCATTCCAATCCTGAGACCCTTCCTATAACATGAGATGTGATATCCAACTCCTTCTATTCCAACCTGAGACCCTTCCTATAGCATGAGATGGGATATCCAACTCCTTCCAAATCCAATCCTGATACCCTTCCGATAGCATGAGATGTGATATCCCAATGCTTCTACAAAACCTGACACCCATACCATGGCATGAGATGTGATATCAAACTCCCGTCCTATACCATGAGACTTGATATCTCAATGCTTCTAATACCAAACCTGAGACATGTCCAATAACATGAGATGTGATATCCAAATCCTTCCCCTTCCAAACCTTAGACCCTTCCTTTATCATGAGATGTGATATCCAAGTCCTTTCCATTCCATTCCTGAGACCCTTCCTATAGCATGAGATGTGATATCCAAGTCCTTCCCATTCCAATCCTGAGACCCTTCCTATAGCATGAGATGTGATATCTCAATGCTTCTAATACCAAACCTGAGACCCTTCCTATAACATGAGATGTGATATCCAAGTCCTTCCCATTCCAATCCTGAGACCCTTCCTATAGCATGAGATGTGATATCTCAATGCTTCTAATACCAAACCTGAGACCCTTCCTATAACATGAATTGTGATGTCCAAATCCTTCCCATTCCAATCCTGAGACCCTTCCGATAGCAGAGATGTGATATCTCAATGCTTATACCAAACCTAAGACCCTTCCGATAGCATGAGATGTGATATCTCAATGCTTCTAATACCAAACCTGAGATCCTTCCAATAACATGAGATATGATGTCCAAATCCCTCCCCTTCCAAACCTTAGACCATCCCTTTAGCATGAGATTTGATATCCAACTCCTTCCCATTCCAATCCTGAGACCCTTCTGATGGCATGAGATGTGATATCTCAATGCCTCTAAAACCAAACCTGAGATCCTACCTCTAACATGAAATGTGATATCCAACTCCTTCCCCTTCCAACCCTGAGAGCCTTCGTATAGAATGAGATGTGATATCCAAGTCCTTCCCATTCCAATCCTGAGACCCTTCCTATAACATGAGATGTGATATCCAACTCCTTCCCATTCCAATCATGAGACCCTTCCTATAGCTTGAGATGTGATATCCAACTCCTTCTCATTCCAATTTTGAGACCCGTCCTATACCATGAGACTTGATATCTCAATGCTTCAAATACCAAACCTGAGACCGGTCCTATAACATGAGATGTGATACCCAAATCCGTCCCCTTCCAAACCTTAGACCCTTCCTATAGCATGAGATGTGATATCTCATTGCTTCTAATACCAAACCTGAGACACTTCCTATAACGAGATGGGATATCCAACTCCTTCCCATTCCAATCCTGAGACCCTTCAGATAGCAGAGATGTGATATCCAACTCCTTCCCATTCCAAACCTGAGACCCTTCCGATAGCATGAGATGTGATATCTCAATGCTTCTAAAACCAAACATGAGAACCATCCTATAACATGAGATGTGAAATCCAAATCCTTCCCTTTCCAAACCTGAGACCCTTCCTATAGCTTGAGATGAAATATCAAACTCCTTCCCATTCCAATCCTGAGATAGCTTGAGATGTGATATCCAACTCCATCCGATTCCAATCCTGAGACCCTTCCGATAGCATGAGATGTGATAGCTCAATGCTTCTAATATCAAAACTGAGACCCTCCCTATAGTATGAGATGTGAATTCTAAGTCCTCCCCATTCCTATCCTGAGACCCTTCCGATAGCAGAGATGTGATATCTCAATGCTTATACCAAACCTGATGACCCTTCCTATGGCATTAGATGTGATATCCAACTCCTTCCCATTCCAATCCTGAGTTCCTTCCTATAGCATGAGATGTGATATCTCAATGCTTCTATCAAACCTGATACCCTTCCTTTAGCATGAGATGTGATATTCAACTCCTTCCCATTCCAATCCTGAGACCCTTCGTATAACATGAAACGTGATATCCAACTCCTTCCCATTCCAATCCTGAGACTCCTCCTATAGCATGAGATGTGATATCTCAATGCTTCTAATACCAGACCTGGGACCGGTCCTATAACATGAGATATGATATCCAATTCCTTCCCATTCCAATCCTGAGACCCTTCCTATAACGAGATGTGATATCCAACTCCTTCCCATTCCAATTCTGAGACCCTTCCTATACCATGAGACTTGATATCTCAATGCTTCTAATACCAAACCTGAGACCTGTCCTATAACATGAGATGTGATATCCAAATCCTTCCCCTTCCAAACCTTAGACCCTTCCTTTATCATGAGATGTGATATCCAACTCCTTCCCATTCCAATCCTGAGACCCTTCCGATATCATGAGATGTGATATCTCAATGCTTCTAATATCAAACTCGAGACCCTCCCTATAGCATGAGATGTGATATCCAAGTCCTTCCCATTCCAATCCTGAGACCCTTCCTACAGCATGAGATGTGATGTCTCAATGCTTCTAATACCAAACCTGAGACCCTTCCTATAACATGAGATGGGAATATCCAACTCCTTCCCATTATAATCCTGAGACCCTTCCGATAGCAAACATGTGATATCTCAATGCTTATACCAAACCTGAGATCCTTCCTATAACATGGGATGTGATATCCAACTCCTTCCCATTCCAATCCTGAGACACTTCCTATAGCATGAGATGTGATATCTCACTGCTTATACCAAACCTGAGACCCTTCCTATAGCATGAGATGTGATATCCAAGTCCTTCCCATTCCAATCCTGAGACACTTCCTATAGCATGAGATGTGATATCTCAATGCTTCTAATACCAAACCTGAGACCCTTCATATGGCATGAGATGTCATATACAGATCCTTCCCATTCCAATCCTGAGACCCTTCCTATAGCATGAGATGTGATATCTCAATGCTTATACCAAACCTAAAACCCTTCCTATAGCATGAGATGTGATATCCAACTCCTTCCCATTCCAATCCTGAGACCCTTCCTATAGCATGAGATGTGATATCCAATGGCTCTAATATCAAACCTGAGATCCTTCCTCTAACATTAAATGTGATATCCAACTCCTTCCCTTTCCAAACCTGAGAGCCTACCTATAGCATGAGATGTGATATCCAAGTCCTTCCATTCCAATCCTTAGACCCTTCCTACAGCATGCAATATGATATCTCAATGATTCTAATAACAAACCTGAGACCCGTCCTATAACATGAGATATGATATCCAACTCCTTCCCATTCCAATCCTGAGACACTTCCGATAGCAGAGATGTGATATCTCAATGCTTCTAATACCAAACCTGAGACCAGTCCTATAACATGAGATGGGATATCCAACTCCTTCCCGTTCCAAACCTGAGACCCTTCCTATAGCATGAGATGTGATATCCAACTCCTTCCCATCCCAATCCTGAGACACTTCCGATTGCAGAGATTTGATATCTCAATGCTTATACCAAACCTGAGACTCTTCCTATAACATGAGATGTGATATCCAACTCCTTCCCGTTCCAAACCTGAGACCCTTCCTATAGCATGAGATGTGATATCCAACTCCTTCCCATTCCAATCCTGAGACCCTTATGATAGCATGAGATGTGATATCTCAATGCCTCTAATACCAAATCTGAGATTCTTCCGATAGCATGAGATGTGATATCTCAATGCTTCTTATACCAAACCTGAGATCCTTCCTATAACATGAGATGTGATATCCAAATCCTTCCCCTTCCAAACCTGAGACCCTCCCTTTAGCATGAGATGTGATATCCAACTCCTTCCCATTCCAACCTGAGACCCTTCCTATAGCATGAGATGGGATATCCAACTCCTTGGAATTCCAATCCTGATACCCTTCCGATAGCATGAGATTTGATATCCCAATGCTTATACCAAACCTGAGACCCATACTATGGCATGAGATGTGATATCAAACTCCTTCCCATTCCAATCCTGAGACCCTTCCTATAGCTTGAGATGTGATATCCAACTCCTTCCCATTCCAATTCTGAGACCCTTCCTATACCATGAGACTTGATATCTCAATGCTTCTAATACCAAACGTGAGACCCGTCCTATAACATGAGATGTGATATCCAAATCCTTCCCCTTCCAAACCTTAGACCCTTCCTTTATCATGAGATGTGATATCCAACTCCTTCCCATTCCAATCCTGAGACCCTTCCGATATCATGAGATGTATTATCTCAATGCTTCTAATATCAAACTCGAGACCCTCCCTATAGCATGAGATGTGATATCCAAGTCCTTCCCATTCCAATCCTGAGACCCTTCCTATAGCATGAGATGTGATGTCTCAATGCTTCTAATACCAAACCTGAGACCCTTCCTATAACATGATATGGGAATATCCAACTCCTTCCCATTCCAATCCTGAGACCCTTCCGATAGCAAACATGTGATATCTCAATGCTTATACCAAACCTGAGATCCTTCCTATAACATGAGATGTGATATCCAACTCCTTCCCATTCCAATCCTGAGACACTTCCTATAGCATGAGATGTGATATCTCACTGCTTATACCAAACCTGAGACCCTTCCTATAGCATGAGATGTGATATCCAACTCCTTCCCATTCCAATCTTGAGACACTTCCTATAGCATGAGATGTGATATCTCAATGCTTCTAATACCAAACCTGAGACTCTTCCTATAACATGAGATGGGATATCCAACTCCTTCCCATTGCAATCCTGAGACCCTTCCGATAGCAGAGATGTGATATCTCAATGCTTATACCAAACCTGAGACCCTTCCTACGGCATGAGATGTCATATACAACTCCTTCCCATTCCAATCCTGAGACCCTTCCTATAGCATGAGATGTGATATCTCAATGCTTATACCAAACCTGAGACCCTTCCTATAGCATGAGATGTGATATCCAACTCCTTCCCATTCCAATCCTGAGACCCTTCCTATAGCATGAGATGTGATGTCTCAATGCTTCTAATACCAAACCTGAGATCCTTCCTATAACATGAGATGTGAAATCCAACTCCTTCCATTCCAATCCTGAGACCCTTCCTATAGCATGAGATGTGATATCTCAATGCTTATACTAAACCTGAGACCCTTCCTTTAGCATGAGATGTGATATCCAACTCCTTCCCATTCCAATCCTGAGACCCTTCCTATAGCATGAGATGTGATATCTCAATGCCTCTAATACCAAACCTGAGATCCTTCCTCTAACATGAAATGTGATATCCAACTCCTTCCCTTTCCAAACCTGAGAGCCTATCCATAGCATGAGATGTGATATCCAAGTCCTTCCCATTCCAATCCTTAGACCCTTCCTACAGCATGCAATAACACTACTCACTTCAGACCTGGGAACGCCAAGTGTACGAATCATGTGAGAGTGACAAGGACTCGATATACTGCACAACCTGGCGGCGGTTACAGAGCAAGACTCCTGTGTAGGCTGGTCAGTCTGCTGGATGGCCCAGAGACGCTTCCGAAGGCTTACTAGCAGGAGATGGTGAAAATGCCGAGAATAGCTGTCCCCGCTATTCCAAGGGTCGAAGTACCAGTACAGGCCTTCTGGTTCGATCAAAGGTGAAAAGGGTTTCACAAGGCGACAGCAGTGCAGAGGAGCATTCCTTCAGCGGGTCACCAGCGATTCCTCGGTTCAGCCTCTTGGTTGCAGGATACTTGGCTCCTGTATTCCTTCGTTCGTGAGAACTCAGGAGATCGACATGGTAGTGGTGTTTCCAGCCCCCTCTTATCCACGGTTCCCTTCGCGCCAAAACGGAGGGGACCCAATGGGAGATCCGCTCATCAACACTCACACCATTCGTGGACCTATCACGGACCACGGTGGTCCCAGGCATTCACACCACCCTAGACTCTCTGGCACCCAGGATGTGTATTGGGACCAGACATCCCAGCCCACATCCTGGAGGCACACACAAGACATGTAGAAGCCTGCGAAAGCATCTGTGTTTCGCGGGAAAGCACATGCCCAAATAAGGAAGGCCCCAGGTCGGCTCGACCTGGGGAAGGTGAAGGGAGCAAGACGGTCAGCGGACAGGACAAAGGAGCCTCGTGGTCTGGCCATTTTGGGATCTAGGCCACCATTTTGGGTTAAGCGCGAGAAACGCGCTTAGCACGCCAAAAGGATCTCAAAACACAAGAAACGATCGCTGCCACCATTCCCGTCCGTGAATCACTTGCACCGATCAGTTACAATCCTGAAAGAGTATCTAGGGCCTGTAGAAGGCTAGAGACCCAAGAGAGCAGTATCTTAGCTTACAGTGCCCTCTTGTGTCATGTTGCACGAAAGCTGCAACATGATACAAGAAACTACGGAAACCAGCGTTTCCTGGTACTGACTGTCTTAAGGGCATGACAGTTTCCCCTTAAGAAAGGAGCGAAAGCCCAGAGGAGTGCGGCAGAAGGCTGCACTTCTCGGGTAAAGTCGAGAACAAGGTGAAAAACAACAGCAAAAAGTTTAGGGGTTGCCACATGGAAGGAAAATTACCTACAATTACGAAATCTTTCCTAACACTCGCCCCTCCCAGACTATGGACAGGGGGAACTAATCCACCCCTGGATGAGTCTCTTGTTCAGGTCGGTTAAACAATCTCCACAACCCATCAGCATTGCTATGTTGGACACCTGGCCTATGCTCAATAGTGAAGTCGAAGCCTTGTAGACTTATGGACCACCTAAGCAACTTTGGATTCTCCCCCTTCATGTTTATTAGCCACTTTAAGGGCTTATGGTCAGTTTGCACAGTGAAGTGGGTCCCATAGAGGTAGGGCCTCAGCTTCCTTAGGGCCCACACAACAGAGAAACATTCTTTCTCTACCGTGGACCATCTGAGCTCTCTGTACTTAAACTGGCGACTAATAAAACCAATAGGGTGTTCCTTACCCTTCTCATCTACTTGCGATAGTACAGCTCCTATCCCAGTGTCAGAGGCGTCCGTCTGCACGATAAAAGGTCTTTGATAATCAGGGGCCCTGAGGACAGGGGCCTGGCACAAGGAGTCTTTTAAGCCATTGAAGGCCTTCTCACACTCGTCGGTCCAAGTTACCTTCTTGGGTTTCTTCAGAGTTGTGAGGGCAGTCAGAGGGGCAGCTATGGTGCCATAGTCTGCCACAAAATTGCGGTAATACCCCGTGAGTCCTAAGAAGGCTCTCACTTGGGTTTGTGTAGTGGGGGTAGGCCAGTCTTGTACTGCTTGTACTTTACTGGGTAGAGGCTGTATCCTCCCTCCACCTACTTCATGTCCAAGGTAAAACACTGAGCCTTGTCCAATCTGGCATTTACTAGCCTTTATGGTCAAGTGTGCTTTCTGAAGAGCCTGGAGCACAATCCCGAGGTGTTTCACATGGTCAGGTGGCACTGAAAACTGCTATATCGTCCAGATATGCAAGACAGAATTCGTCCAACCCATTCAAAACATGATGCACAAGCCTCTGGAAAGTGGCAGGTGCATTCTTCAACCCGAACGGCATTACCCGGAATTGGTAAAGGCCGTCTGGAGTAGAAAACGCTGTCTTCTCCTTGGCATGTTCTGCTAAAGCTATTTGCCAATAGCCAGCAGTGAGGTCAAACGTGCTGAGGTACTTGGAGGCACCCAAAGTATCCACCAGCTCATCTGTTCGAGGCAAGGGGTGTGCATCTGTCTTGGTGACAGCATTCAGAGCCCTGTAATCCACACAGAACCTCAATTCAGAAGTGCCTGCCTTTGGAACGAAAACCATAGGGCTGGACCAAGGACTACTAGAGGGTTCAATCACCCCAAGGTCTAACATCTTGTTGACCTCGGTCTTAATATAAGACCGTACTTTGTCTGACATCCTGTATCCCCTACTTTTGGTAGATACACTGTCTCCTGTGTCTATGTTATGTTTGCACCAAGGTGTCAAACCAGGCGACTGTGAAAACGGGGGAAAACTGCCTAAGCAAACTTTTCACCTCAGCCTGCTGATCAGAAGTCAGGTGAGGGGCCACTCGGACACCCTCAAAGGAGATATCTGAAGGACCGCTTTGGAACAGGTCGGGGAGAGGTTCAGACTCCTCTTCCTCAACATCTGAAGCCAGTAACAGTGCTGCGATTTCGACTCTTGGGACGAAAGCCTTCAGCCTATTCACGTGAAACACTTTTGGAGCCTGTCCAGGCCTTCCAAGGTCCACTAAATAGTTAACCTCACCCAGGGGCTCCACCACTGTGTAAGGGCCTGACCATTTGTCCTGTAAAGCTCAAGGCCTTATGGGATTCATGATCAGTACTTGCTGACCAGGTGTAAAGTTGATGAGGGAAGCTTTCTGGTCGTACCAATGTTTCACCAGCGCTTGTACTGCCTTCAATTTATCACTAGCCAAGCCCATCAGAAGTACCATCCGTTTTCTGAGCCCTAGCACATAATCAACTACGTTGGTAGTAACAGGGGGAGTGGGCATCTCCCATCCCTCTTTGACTATGGCTAAGGGTCCCCGTACAGGATGACCAATCAGAAGTTTGAAGGGGCTGAAGCCAACACCCTCCTGTGGTACCTCTCGGTAGGCAAACAGTAAGCATGGTAAAAGAAGATCCCATTGTCTTCTCTGAAGCTTCTCCAGAGCCCCAATCATGCTTTTTAACGTTCTGTTGAAACGTTCCACCAGACCATTGGTTTGGGGGTGGTATGCAGAAGAGAACTTGTAGGTGACCCCACATTCTTTCCACATAGCCAGCATATACTTCGACATAAAGTTGCTGCCACGATCTGACACAACTTCTTTAGGGAAGCCAACCCTAGTAAATATGCCAAGTAAAGCTTTTGCAACTGACTTGGCAGTTACAGTTTTCAATGGGATGGCCTCAGGATATCTGGTTGCATGGTCGACCAGCACCAGGATAAACCTATTGCCCGAGGATGTTTGCGGGTCAAGGGGACCAACGATGTCGATCCCTACCCTTTCAAATGGTACCCCCACAACTGGGAGCGGTACCAACGGAGCTTGGATTGTCGAGCCAACCTTACCAGATAACTGGCAGGAGGCACAACTCCTGCAGTGACTTTCTACTTGCACCCCCATCTTGGGCCAGTAGAAGTGCATGGATAACCTTTGCTTGGTCCTCTTAATACCAAGGTGACCAGCAAGGAGCACTTCATGCGCCAACTGCAGGAGGAAGGGCCTAACAGCAAAGGGAACCACCAACCTCCTATGGTCTCCTTCTGTAGACTCTGTGGGCTCACTATACAGGAGTCCACCTTCCCAATAAATCCTATGCGTCCCAGGAGGTTCACCCTCAAGCTGGGAGCAGGCCTGTCTCCTTAGGCCTTCCAGAGATGGGCACTCACGTTGGCCTTTACTGAATTCGTCCCTATCAGGACCTCCTTCAACTAACAAGTCTTTTAGTTCAGGATGGTCGTTGGGGTCAAATACTTCAGGCATCGCCACCTCCTCCTCAGGCCCGGGCGATTGACCAACTTCCTCCACCGCAGTGGTAGGCGAGCTCGGGGGAATATTCTCTTTCCCTCGTCTTGACTTGTTGACTCCTTTCGCCTTGGGTTTCCCCTTCGGCTGGGGCGGCGTATTGGTCTTGGCCAATGCTGCCCGTGCTTGAGACCGTGTGTAGGGTCTTTCGGCAGTGTCTCCTATGAGCCCTAAAGCTCTGAGATCATTACCTAACAAGACCTTTCCCGGGACGTTTCTCTGAATGCTCACTGGAATCCTGACTGCTGTACCATTTAAAGTAAGATTTACAGGTATTACTGGGAACATACGGAGTGGGCCGTCAGCCAACTTAGTGGGCATCAGAGTAGCTCTGGCAACTTCCTCTGAGTCTACCAAGGTAGAATCCACTACAGTTCGACTGCACCCACTATCCCTAAGAGCTGGAGTATCTACTCCATTGATCAGCACACTGTCTTACAATAAGCCTCCCTATGTAAACAGACCCAATGGATCTTGTTTTGCTTGTGGAGCAACTGACCACGTGAAGGGGGATCCCCGGTGTAAGGTTAGACCTTTGGGGGTCCACTCCGCTAATCTGGCCTTCTCCTCCTACGAGGAAGAAGAGATTACAGGAGCATCCTTCTCCTCAGACTCATTTCCCAGCGGGATAGAGGCTGAGGTAGTTTTAGTTTCCCTGGGAGGAGGGTCTCAGGTTTGGAAGGGGAAGGATTTGGATATCACATCTCATGTTATCGGAAGGATCTCACGTTTGGTATTAGAAGTATTGAGATATCATATCTCATGCTATAGGAAGGGTCTCAGGATTGGAATGGGAAGGAGTTGGATATCACATCTCATGCTATAGGAAGTGTCTCAGGATTGTAATGGGAAGGACTTGGATATCACATCTCATGCTATAGGTAGGGTCTCAAGTTTGATATTAGAAGCATTGAGATATCACATCTCATGCTATAGGAAGGGTCTGAGGATTGGAATGGGAAGGAGTTGGATATCACATATCATGCTATGGGAAGGGTCTCAGGTTTGGTATAAGCAGTGATATATCACATCTCATGCTATAGGAAGTGTCTCAGGATTGGAATGGGAAGGAGTTGGATATCACATCTCATGTTATAGGAAGGGTCTCAGGTTTGGTATTAGAAGCATTGAGATATCACATCTCATGCTATAGGAAGGGTCTCAGGATTGGAATGGGAAGGACTTGGATATCACATCTCATGCTATTGGGAGGGTCTCAAGTTTGATATTAGAAGCTTTGAGATATCACATCTCATGATATCGGAAGGGTCTCAGGATTGGAATGGGAAGGAGTTGGATATCACATCTCATGATAAAGGAAGGGTCTAAGGTTTGGAAGGGGAAGGATTTGGATATCACATCTCATGTTATATTACGGGTCTCACCTTTGGTATTAGAAGCATTGAGATATCAAGTCTCATAGTATAGGAAGGGTCTCAGAATTGGAATGGGAAGGAGTTGGATATCACATCTCAAGCTATAGGAAGGGTCTCAGGATTGGAATGGGAAGGACTTGGATATCACATCTCATGCTATAGGAAGGCTCTCAGGTTTGGAAGGGGAAAGAGTTGGATATCACATTTCATGTTAGAGGTAGGATCTCAGGTTTGGTATTAGAGGCATTGAGATATCACATCTCATGCTATCAGAAGGGTCTCAGGAATGGAATGGGCAGGAGTTGGATATCACATCTCATGCTAAAGGGAGGGTCTCAGGTTTGGAAGGGGAAGGATTTGGATATCACATCTCATGTTATCGGAAGGATCTCACGTTTGGTATTAGAAGTATTGAGATATCATATCTCATGCTATAGGAAGGGTGTCAGGATTGGAATGGGAAGGAGTTGGATATCACATCTCATGCTATAGGGAGGGTCTCAGTATTGGAATGGGAAGGACTTAGATATCACATATCATGCTATAGGGAGGGTCTCAGTTTTGATATTAGAAGCATTGAGATATCACATCTCATGCTATCGGAAGTGTCTCAGGATTGGAATGGGAAGGAGCTGGATATCACATCTCATGCTAAAGGAAGGGTCTCAGGTTTGGAACGGGAAGGATTTGGATATCACATCTCATGTTATAGGAAGGGTCTCAGGTTTGGTATAAGCATTGAGATATCACATCTCTGCTATCGGAAGTGTCTCAGGATTGGAATGGGAAGGAGTTGGATATCCCATCTCATGTTATAGGACGGGTCTCAGGTTTGTTATTAGAATCATTGAGATATCATATTGCATGCTGTAGGAAGGGTCTAAGGGTTGGAATGTGAAGGACTTGGATATCACATCTTATGCTATAGATAGGCTCTTAGGTTTGGAAAGGGAAGGAGTTGGATATCACATTTCATGTTAGAGGAAGGATCTCAGGTTTGGTATTAGAAGCATTGAGATATCACATCTCATGCTATAGGAAGGGTCTCAGGATTGGAATGGGAAGCAGTTGGATATCACATCTCATGCTATAGGAAGGGTCTCAGGTTTGGTATAAGCATTGAGATATCACATCTCATGCTATAGGACGGGTCTCAGGATTGGAATGGAAGGAGTTGGATATCACATCTCATGTTATAGGAAGGATCTCAGGTTTGGTATTAGAAGCATTGAGACATCACATCTCATGCTATAGGAAGGGTCTCAGGGTTGGAATGGGAAGGAGTTGGATATCACATCTCATCCAATAGGAAGGGTCTCAGGTTTGGAATGGGAAGGAATTGGATATCACATCTCATGTTATAGGAAGGATCTCAGGTTTCATATTAGAAGCATTGAGATATCACATCTCATGCTATAGGAAGGGTCTCAGGATTGGAATGTGAAGGATTTGGATATCACATCTCATGCTAAAGGAAGGGTCTCAGGTTTGGTAGAAGCATTGAGATATCACGTCTCTGCTTTCGGAAGGGTCTCAGGATTGGATTGGGAAGGAGTTGGATATCCCTTCTCATGCTATAGGAAGGGTCTCAGGATTTGAATGGCAAGGAGTTGGATTTCACTTCTCATGCCATAGGAAGGGTCTCAGGTTTGGTATAAGCATTGAGATATCACATCTCTGCTATCAGAACGGTCTCAGGATTGGATTGGGAAGGAGTTGGATATCCCTTCTCATGCTATAGGAAGTGTCTCAGGTTGGAATGGGAAGGAGTTGGATATCACATCTCATGTTATAGGAAGGGTCTCAGGATTGGAATGGGAAGGATTTGGATATCACATCTCTTGCTATAGGAAGGGTCTCAGGATTGGAATGGGTAGGAGTTGGATATTACTTTCTTGCTATAGGAAGGGTCTCATGTTTGGAATGGGAAGGAGGTGGGTATCACATATGCTATAGTTAGTGTCTCAGGTTTGGAACGGGAAGGAGTTGGATATCACATCTCATGTTATAGGAAGGGTCTCAGGTTTGGTATAAGCATTGAGATATCACATCTCTGCTATCGGAAGCGGCTCAGGATTGGAATGGGAAGGAGTTGGATATCCCATCTCATGTTATAGGAAGAGTCTCTGGTTTGGTATTAGAATCATTGAGATATCACATCGCATGCTGTAGGAAGGGTCTAAGGATTGGAATGGGATGGACTTGGATATCACATCTCATGTTATAGGTAGGCTCTCAGGTCTGGTATAAGCATTGAGATATCACATCTCATGCTATAGGAAGGGTCTCAGATTTGGTATAAGCATTGAGATATCACATCTCATGCTAAAGGAAGGGTCTCAGGATTGGAATGGGAAGGAGTTGTATATGACATCTCAGGCCATAGGAAGGTTCTCAGGTTTGGTAAAAGCATTGAGATATCACATCTCTGCTATCGGAAAGGTCTCAGGATTGGAATGGGAAGGAGTTGGATATCCCATCTCATGTTATAGGAAGGGTCTCAGGTTTGGTATTAGAAGAATAGAGATATCACATCTCATGCTATAGGAAGGGTCTCAGGATTGGAATGGGAACGACTTGGATGTCACATCTCATGCTATAGGGAGGGTCTCAAGTTTGATATTAGAAGCATTGAGATAACAAATCTCATGATATCGGAAGGGTCTCAGGATTGGAATGGGAAGGAGTTGGATATCACATCTCATGATAAAGGAAGGGTCTAAGGTTTGGAAGGGGAAGGATTTGGATATCACATCTCATGTTATAGGACGGGTCTCAGGTTTGGTATTAGAAGCATTGAGATATCAAGTCTCATGGTATAAGAAGGGTCTCAGAATTGGAATGGGAAGGAGTTGGATATCACACCTCAAGCTATACGAAGGGTCTCAGGATTGGAATGGGAAGGAGTTTGATATCACATCTCATGCCAGAGTATGGGTCTCAGGTTTGGTAGAAGCATTGGGATATCACATCTCATGCTATCGGAAGTTTATCAGTATTGGATTTGGAAGAAGTTGGATATCCCATCTCATGCTATAGGAAGGGTCTCAGGTTGGAATGGGAAGGAGTTGGATATCACATTTCATGTTATAGGAAGGGTCTCAGGATTGGAATGGGAAGTACTTGGATATCATATCTCATGCAATAGGGCGGGTCTCAGGTTTGTTATTAGAATCATTGAGATATCATATTGCATGCTGTAGGAAGGGTCCAAGGATTGGAATGGGAAGGACCTGGATATCACATCTCATGCTATAGATAGGCTCTTAGGTTTGGAAAGGGAAGGAGTTGGATATCACATCTCATGTTATAGGATGGATCTCAGGTTTGGTATTAGAAGTATTGAGATATCACATCTCATGTTATCGGAAGGATCTCAGGTTTGGTATTAGAAGTATTGAGACCCTTCCGATAGCAGAGACGTGATATCTCAATGCTTCTACCAAACCTGAGACCCTTCCTTTAGCATGAGATGTGATATCCAAATCCTTCACATTCCAATCCTGAGACCCTTCCTATAGCATGAGATGTGATATCTCAATGCTTCTAATACCAAACCTGAGATCCTTCCTATAACATGAGATGTGATATCCAATTCCTTCCCATTCCAAACCTGAGACGCTTCCTATTGGATGAGATGTGATATCCAACTCCTTCCCATTCCAACCCTGAGACCCTTCCTATAGCATGAGATGTGATGTCTCAATGCTTCTAATACCAAACCTGAGATCCTTCCTATAACATGAGATGTGATATCCAACTCCTTCCATTCCAATCCTGAGACCCGTCCTATAGCATGAGATGTGATATCTCAATGCTTATACCAAACCTGAGACCCTTCCTATAGCATGAGATGTGATATCCAACTACTTCCCATTCCAATCCTGAGACCCTTCCTATAGCATGAGATGTGATATCTCAATGCTTCTAATACCAAACCTGAGATCCTTCCTCTAACATGAAATGTGATATTGAACTCCTTCCCTTTCCAAACCTGAGAGCCTACCTATAGCATGAGATGTGATATCCAAGTCCTTCCCATTCCAATCCTTAGACCCTTCCTACAGCATGCAATATGATATCTCAATGATTCTAATAACAAACCTGAGACCCGTCCTATAGCATGAGATATGATATCCAAGTCCTTCCCATTCCAATCCTGAGACCCTTCCTATAACATGAAATGTGATATCCAACTCCTTCCCATTCCAACCTGAGACCCTTCCTATAGCATGAGATGGGATATCCAACTTCGTCCAAATCCAATACTGATACCCTTCCGATAGCATGAGATGTGATATCCCAATGCTTCTACCAAACCTGAGACCCATACTATGGCATGAGATATGATATCAAACTCCTTCCCATTCCAATCCTGAGACCCTTCCTATAGCTTGAGGTGTGATATCCAACTCCTTCCCATTCCAATTCTGAGACCCTTCTTATACCATGAGACTTGATATCTCAATGCTTCTAATACCAAACCTGAGACCGTCCTATAACATGAGATGTGATATCCAAATCCTTCCCCTTCCAAACCTTAGACCCTTCCTTTATCATGAGATGTGGTATCCAACTCCTTCCCATTCGAATCCTGAGACCCTTCCTATAACATGAGATGTGATATCCAACTCCTTCCCATTCCAACCTGAGACACTTCCTATAGCATGAGAAGGGATATCCAACTCCTTCCCAATCCAATCCTGAGACCCTTCCGATAGCAGAGATGTGATATCTCAATGCTTATACCAAACCTGAGACCCTTCCTATGGCATGAGATGTGATATCCAACTCCTTGCCATTCAAATCCTGAGACCCTTCCTATAGCATGAAAAGGGATATCCAACTCCTTCCCAATCCAATCCTGAGACCCTTCCGATAGCAGAGACGTGATATCTCAATGCTTCTACCAAACCTGAGACCCTTCCTTTAGCATGAGATGTGATATCCAAATCCTTCACATTCCAATCCTGAGACCCTTCCTATAGCATGAGATGTGATATCTCAATGCTTCTAATACCAAACCTGAGATCCTTCCTATAACATGAGATGTGATATCCAATTCCTTCCCATTCCAAACCTGAGACCCTTCCTATTGGATGAGATGTGATATCCAACTCCTTCCCATTCCAACCATGAGACCCTTCCTATAGCATGAGATGTGATGTCTCAATGCTTCTAATACCAAACCTGAGATCCTTCCTATAACATGAGATGTGATATCCAACTCCTTCCATTCCAATCCTGAGACCCGTCCTATAGCATGAGATGTGATATCTCAATGCTTATACCAAACCTGAGACCCTTCCTATAGCATGAGATGTGATATCCAACTCCTCCCCATTCCAATCCTGAGACCCTTCCACTAGCATGAGATGTGATATCTCAATGCTTCTAATACCAAACCTGAGATTCTTCCTCTAACATGAAATGTGATATCCAACTCCTTCCCTTTCCAAACCTAAGAGCCTATCTATAGCATGAGATGTGATATCCAAGTCCTTCACATTCCAACCCTTAGACCCTTCCTACAGCATGCAATATGATATCTCAATGATTCTAATAACAAACCTGAGACCCGTCCTATAACATGAGATGGGATATCCAACTCCTTCCCATTCCAATCCTGAGACACTTCCGATAGCAGAGATGTGATATCTCAATGTTTATACCAAACCTGAGACCCTTCCTATAACATGAGATGTGATATCCAACTCCTTCCCGTTCCAAACCTGAGACCCTTCCTTTAGCATGAGATGTGATATCCAGCTCCTTCCCATTCCAATCCTGAGACACTTCCGATAGCATGAGATGTGATATCTCAATGCTTCTAATATCAAAACTGAGACCCTCCCTATAGCATGATATGTGATATCTAAGTCCTTCCCATTCCAATCCTGAGACCCTTCCTATAGCATGAGATGTGATATCTCAATGCTTCTACCAAACCTGAGACCCTTCCTTTAGCATGAGATGTGATATCCAACTCCTTCCCATTCCAATCCTGAGACCCTTCCTATAGCATGAGATGTGATATCTCAATACTTCTAATACCAAACCTGAGATCCTTCCGATAACATGAGATGTGATATCTCAATACTTCTAATACCAAACCTGAGATGCATCCTATAACATGAGATGTGATATCCAACTCCTTCCCTTTCCAAACCTGAGAGCCTATCTATAGCATGAGATGTGATATCCAGGTCCTTCCCATTCCAATCCTTAGACCCTTCCTACAGCATGCAATATGATATCTCAATGATTCTAATAACAAACCTGAGACCCGTCCTATAGCATGAGATATGATATCCAAGTCCTTCCCATTCCAATCCTGAGACCCTTCCTATAACATGAAATGTGATATCCAACTCCTTCCCATTCCAACCTGAGACCCTTCCTATAGCATGAGATGGGATATCCAACTTCTTCCAAATCCAATACTGATACCCTTCCGATAGCATGAGATGTGATATCCCAATGCTTCTACCAAACCTGAGACCCATACTATGGCATGAGATGTGATATCAAACTCCTTCCCATTCCAATCCTGAGACCCTTCCTATAGCTTGAGGTGTGATATCCAACTCCTTCCCATTCCAATTCTGAGACCCTTCTTATACCATGAGACTTGATATCTCAATGCTTCTAATACCAAACCTGAGACCCGTCCTATAACATGAGATGTGATATCCAAATCCTTCCCCTTCCAAACCTTAGACCCTTCCTTTATCATGAGATGTGATATCCAACTCCTTCCCATTCCAATCCTGAGACCCTTCCGATATCATGAGATTTGTTATCTCAATGCTTCTAATATCAAACTTGAGACCCTCCCTATAGCATGAGATGTGACATCCAAGTCCTTCCCATTCCAATCCTGAGACCCTTCCTATAGCATGAGATGTGATATCTCTATGCTTCTAATACCAAACCTGAGACCCTTCCTATAACATGAGATGGGATATCCAACTCCTTCCCATTCCAATCCTGAGACCTTTCCGATAGCAGAGATGTGATATCTCAATGCTTATACCAAACCTGAGAACCTTCCTATGGCCTGAGATGTCATATACAACTCCTTCCCATTCCAATCCTGAGACCCTTCCTTTAGCATGAGATGTGATATCTCAATGCTTATACCAAATCTGAGACCCTTCCTATAGCATGAGATGTGATATCCAATTCCTTCCCATTCCAATCCTGAGACCCTTCCTATAGCATGAGATGTGATATCTCAATGCTTATACCAAACCTGAGAGCCTACCTATAACATGAGATGTGATATCCAAGTCCATCCTATTCCAATCCTTAGACCCTTCCTACAGCATGCGATGTGATATCTCAATGATTCTAATACCAAACCAGAGACTCTTCCTATAACATGAGATGGGATATCCAACTCCTTCCCATTCCAATCCTGAGCCGCTTCCGATAGCAGAGATGTGATATCTCAATGCTTATACCAAACCTGAGACCCTTCCTATAACATGAGATGTGATATCCAACTCCTTCCCATTCCAAACATGAGACCCTTCCTATAGCAAGAAAGTAATATCCAACTCCTACCCATTCCAATCCTGAGACCCTTCCTATAGCAAGAGATGTGATATCCAAATCCTTCCCATTCCAATCCTGAGACCCTTCCTATAACATGAGATGTGATATCCAACTCCTTCCCATTCCAACCTGAGACACTTCCTATAGCATGAGAAGGGATATTCAACTCCTTCCCAATCAAATCCTGAGACCCTTCCGATAGCAGAGATGTGATATCTCAATGCTTATACCAAACCTGAGACCCTTCCTATGGCATGAGATGTGATATCCAACTCCTTGCCATTCAAATCCTGAGACCCTTCCTATAGCATGAGAAGGGATATCCAACTCCTTCCCAATCCAATCCTGAGACCCTTCCGATAGCAGCGACGTGATATCTCAATGCTTCTACCAAACCTGAGACCCTTCCTTTAGCATGAGATGTGATATCCAAATCCTTCACATTCCAATCCTGAGACCCTTCCTTTAGCATGAGATGTGATATCTCAATGCTTATACCAAATCTGAGACCCTTCCTATAGCATGAGATGTGATATCCAATTCCTTCCCATTCCAATCCTGAGACCCTTCCTATAGCATGAGATGTGATATCTCAATGCTTATACCAAACCTGAGAGCCTACCTATAGCATGAGATGTGATATCCAAGTCCATCCCATTCCAATCCTTTGACCCTTCCTACAGCATGCGATGTGATATCTCAATGATTCTACCAAACCAGAGACTCTTCCTATAACATGAGATGGGATATCCAACTCCTTCCCATTCCAATCCTGAGCCGCTTCCGATAGCAGAGATGTGATATCTCAATGCTTATACCAAACCTGAGACCCTTCCTATAACATGAGATGTGATATCCAACTCCTTCCGGTTCCAAACCTGAGACACTAACTATAGCATATGTGATATCCAACTCCTTCCCATTCCAAACATGAGACCCTTCCTATAGCAAGAAAGTAATATCCAACTCCTACCCATTCAAATCCTGAGACCCTTCCTATAGCAAGAGATGTGATATCCAAATCCTTCCCATTCCAATCCTGAGACCCTTCCTATAACATGAGATGTGATATCCAACTCCTTCCCATTCCAACCTGAGACACTTCCTATAGCATAAGAAGGGATATCCAACTCCTTCCCAATCCAATCCTGAGACCTTTCCGATAGCAGAGATGTGATATCTCAATGCTTATACCAAACCTGAGACCCTTCCTATGGCATGAGATGTGATATCCAACTCCTTCCCAATCCAATCCTGAGACCCTTCCGATAGCAGAGACGTGATATCTCAATGCTTCTACCAAACCTGAGACCCTTCCTTTAGCATGAGATGTGATATCCAAATCCTTCACATTCCAATCCTGAGACCCTTCCTATAGCATGAGATGTGATATCTCAATGCTTCTAATACCAAACCTGAGATCCTTCCTATAACATGAGATGTGATATCCAATTCCTTCCCATTCCAAACCTGAGACCCTTCCTATTGGATGAGATGTGATATCCAACTCCTTCCCATTCCAACCCTGAGACCCTTCCTATAGCATGAGATGTGATGTCTCAATGCTTCTAATACCAAACCTGAGATCCTTCCTATAACATGAGATGTGATATCCAACTCCTTCCATTCCAATCCTGAGACCCGTCCTATAGCATGAGATGTGATATCTCAATGCTTATACCAAACCTGAGACCCTTCCTATAGCATGAGATGTGATATCCAACTGCTTCCCATTCCAATCCTGAGACCCTTCCTATAGCATGAGATGTGATATCTCAATGCTTCTAATACCAAACCTGAGATCCTTCCTCTAACATGAAATGTGATATCCAACTCCTTCCCTTTCCAAACCTAAGAGCCTATCTATAGCATGAGATGTGATATCCAAGTCCTTCCCATTCCAACCCTTAGACCCTTCCTACAGCATGCAATATGATATCTCAATGATTCTAATAACAAACCTGAGACCCGTCCTATAACATGAGATGGGATATCCAACTCCTTCCCATTCCAATCCTGAGACACTTCCGATAGCAGAGATGTGATATCTCAATGCTTATACCAAACCTGAGACCCTTCCTATAACATGAGATGTGATATCCAAAACCTTCCCGTTCCAAACCTGAGACCCTTCCTTTAGCATGAGATGTGATATCCAGCACCTTCCCATTCCAATCCTGAGACACTTCCTATAGCATGAGATGTGATATCTCAATGCTTCTAATATCAAAACTGAGACCCTCCCTATAGCATGATATGTGATATCTAAGTCCTTCCCATTCCAATCCTGAGACCCTCCCTATAGCATGAGATGTGATATCCAACTCCTTCCCATTCCAATCCTGAGACCCTTCCTATAGCATGAGATATGATATCTCAATACTTCTAATACCAAACGTGAGATCCTTCCGATAACATGAGATGTGATATCCAAATCCTTCCCCTTCCAATCCTGAGACCCTCCCTTTAGCATGAGATGTGATATCCAACTCCTTCCTATTCCAATCCTGAGACTCTTCTGATAGCATGAGATGTGATATCTCAATGCTTCTAATACAAAACCTGAGATCCTTCCGATAGCATGAGATGTGATATCTCAATGCTTCTAATACCAAACCTGAGATCCTTCCTATAACATGAGATGTGATATCCAAATCCTTCCCCTTCCAAACCTGAGACCCTCCCTTTAGCATGAGATGTGATATCCAACTCCTTCCCATTCCATTCCTGAGACCCTTCTGATAGCATGAGATGTGATATCTCAATGCCTCTAATACCAAACCTGAGATCCTACCTCTAACATGAAATGTGATATCCAACTATTTCCCCTTCATATCCTGAGACCCTTCCGATATCATGAGACGTGATATCTCAAAGCTTCTAATATCAAACTTGAGACCCTCCCTATAGCATGAGATGTGATATCCAAGTCCTTCCCATTCCAATCCTGAGACCCTTCCTATAGCTTGAGGTGTGATATCCAACTCCTTCCCATTCCAATTCTGAGACCCTTCTTATACCATGAGACTTGATATCTCAATGCTTCTAATACCAAACCTGAGACCCGTCCTATAACATGAGATGTGATATCCAAATCCTTCCCCTTCCAAACCTTAGACCCTTCCTTTATCATGAGATGTGATATCCAACTCCTTCCCATTCCAATCCTGAGACCCTTCCGATATCATGAGATTTGTTATCTCAATGCTTCTAATATCAAACTTGAGACCCTCCCTATAGCATGAGATGTGACATCCAAGTCCTTCCCATTCCAATCCTGAGACCCTTCCTATAACATGAGATGTGATATCCAAATCCTTCCCATTCCAACCTGAGACACTTCCTATAGCATGAGAAGGGATATCTAACTCCTTCCCAATCCAATCCTGAGACCCTTTCGATAGCAGAGATGTGATATCTGAATGCTTATACCAAACCTGAGACCCTTCCTATGGCATGAGATGTGATATCCAACTCCTTGCCATTCAAATCCTGAGACCCTTCCTATAGCATGAGATGTGATATCTCTATGCTTCTAATACCAAACCTGAGACCCTTCCTATAACATGAGATGGGAAATCCAACTCCTTCCCATTCCAATCCTGAGACCCTTCCGATAGCAGAGATGTGATATCTCAATGCTTATACCAAACCTGAGAACCTTCCTATGGCCTGAGATGTCATATACAACTCCTTCCCATTCCAATCCTGAGACCCTTCCTTTAGCATGAGATGTGATATCTCAATGCTTATACCAAATCTGAGACCCTTCCTATAGCATGAGATGTGATATCCAATTCCTTCCCATTCCAATCCTGAGACCCTTCCTATAGCATGAGATGTGATATCTCAATGCTTATACCAAACCTGAGAGCCTACCTATAGCATGAGATGTGATATCCAAGTCCATCCCATTCCAATCCTTAGACCCTTCCTACAGCATGCAATGTGATATCTCAATGATTCTAATACCAAACCAGAGACTCTTCCTATAACATGAGATGGGATATCCAACTCCTTCCCATTCCAATCCTGAGCCGCTTCCGATAGCAGAGATGTGATATCTCAATGCTTATACCAAACCTGAGACCCTTCCTATAACATGAGATGTGATATCCAACTCCTTCCCGTTCCAAACCTGAGACACTAACTATAGCATATGTGATATCCAACTCCTTCCCATTCCAAACATGAGACACTTCCTATAGCAAGAAAGTAATATCCAACTCCTACCCATTCCAATCCTGAGACCCTTCCTATAGCAAGAGATGTGATATCCAAATCCTTCCCATTCCAATCCTGAGACCCTTCCTATAACATGAGATGTGATATCCAACTCCTTCCCATTCCAACCTGAGACACTTCCTATAGCATGAGAAGGGATATCCAACTCCTTCCCAATCCAATCCTGAGACCCTTCCGATAGCAGAGATGTAATATCTCAATGCTTATACTAAACCTGAGACCCTTCCTATGGCATGAGATGTGATATCCAACTCCTTCCCAATCCAATCCTGAGACCCTTCCGATAGCAGAGACGTGATATCTCAATGCTTCTACCAAACCTGAGACCCTTCCTTTAGCATGAGATGTGATATTCAAATCCTTCACATTCCAATCCTGAGACCCTTCCTATAGCATGAGATGTGATATCTCAATGCTTCTAATACCAAACCTGAGATCCTTCCTATAACATGAGATGTGATATCCAATTCCTTCCCATTCCAAACCTGAGACCCTTCCTATTGGATGCGATGTGATATCCAACTCCTTCCCATTCCAACCCTGAGACCCTTCCTATAGCATGAGATGTGATGTCTCAATGCTTCTAATACCAAACCTGAGATCCTT
Source organism: Ambystoma mexicanum (assembly GCF_040938575.1). NCBI lineage: Eukaryota > Metazoa > Chordata > Amphibia > Caudata > Ambystomatidae > Ambystoma > Ambystoma mexicanum. Next base: position 8,715,121 of record NW_027182433.1, read on the forward strand.
CCTATAACATGAGATGTGATATCCAACTCCTTCCATTCCAATCCTGAGACCCGCCCTATAGCATGAGATGTGATATCTCAATGCTTATACCAAACCTGAGACCCTTCCTATAGCATGAGATGTGATATCCAACTGCTTCCCATTCCAATCCTGAGACCCTTCCTATAGCATGAGATGTGATATCTCAATGATTCTAATAACAAACCTGAGACCCGTCCTATAACATGAGATGGGATATCCAACTCCTTCCCATTCCAACCCTTAGACCCTTCCTACAGCATGCAATATGGTATCTCAATGATTCTAATAACAAACCTGAGACCCGTCCTATAACATGAGATGGGATATCCAACTCCTTCCCATTCCAATCCTGAGACACTTCCGATAGCAGAGATGTGATATCTCAATGCTTATACCAAACCTGAGACCCTTCCTATAACATGAGATATGATATCCAAATCCTTCCCGTTCCAAACCTGAGACCCTTCCTTTAGCATGAGATGTGATATCCAGCACCTTCCCATTCCAATCCTGAGACACTTCCTATAGCATGAGATGTGATATCTCAATGCTTCTAATATCAAAACTGAGACCCTCCCTATAGCATGATATGTGATATCTAAGTCCTTCCCATTCCAATCCTGAGACCCTCCCTATAGCATGAGATGTGATATCCAACTCCTTCCCATTCCAATCCTGAGACCCTTCCTATAGCATGAGATATGATATCTCAATACTTCTAATACCAAACGTGCGATCCTTCCGATAACATGAGATGTGATATCCAAATCCTTCCCCTTCCAATCCTGAGACCCTCCCTTTAGCATGAGATGTGATATCCAACTCCTTCCTATTCCAATCCTGAGACTCTTCTGATAGCATGAGATGTGATATCTCAATGCTTCTAATACCAAACCTGAGATCCTTCCGATAGCATGAGATGTGATATCTCAATGCTTCTAATACCAAACCTGAGATCCTTCCTATAACATGAGATGTGATATCCAAATCCTTCCCCTTCCAAACCTGAGACCCTCCCTTTAGCATGAGATGTGATATCCAACTCCTTCCCATTCCATTCCTGAGACCCTTCTGATAGCATGAGATGTGATATCTCAATGCCTCTAATACCAAACCTGAGATCCTACCTCTAACATGAAATGTGATATCCAACTCTTTCCCCTTCCAAACCTGAGAGCCTTCCTATAGCATGAGATGTGATATCCAAGTCCTTCCCATTCCAATCCTGAGACCCTTCCTATAACTTGAGATGTGATATCCAACTCCTTCCCATTCCAATTCTGAGACCCTTCCTATACTATGAGACTTGATATCTCAATGCTTCTAATACAAACGTGAGACCCGTAATATAACATGAGATGTGATATCCAAATCCTTCCCCTTCCAAACCTTAGACCCTTCCTTTATCATGAGATGTGATATCCAACTCCTTCCCATTCCAATCCTGAGACCCTTCCGATATCATGAGATGTGATATCTCAAAGCTTCTAATATCAAACTTGAGACCCTCCCTATAGCATGAGATGTGATATCCAAGTCCTTCCCATTCCAATCCTGAGACCCTTCCTATAGCATGAGATGTGATATCTCACTGCCTATACCAAACCTGAGACCCTTCCCATAGCATGAGATGTGATATCCAACTCCTTCCCATTCCAATCCTCAGACCCTTCCTATAGTATGAGATGTGATATCTCAATGCTTCTAATATCAAACTTGAGACCCTACCTATAGCATGAGATGTGATATCCAAGTCCTTCCCATTACAATCCTGAGACACTTCCTATAGCATGAGATGTGATATCCAACTCCTTCCCATTCCAATCCTGAGACCCTTCCTATAGCATGAGATATGATATCTCAATACTTCTAATACCAAACGTGAGATCCTTCCGATAACATGAGATGTGATATCCAAATCCTTCCCCTTCCAAACCTGAGACCCTCCCTTTAGCATGAGATGTGATATCCAACTCCTTCCCATTCCAATCCTGAGACCCTTCTGATAGCATGAGATGTGATATCTCAATGCTTCTAATACCAAACCCTTCCTATAGCATGAGATGTGATATCTCAATGCTTATACCAAATCTGAGACCCTTCCTATAGCATGAGATGTGATATCCAACTCCTTCCCATTCCAATCCTGAGACCCTTCCTATAGCATGAGATGTGATGTCTCAATGCTTCTAATACCAAACCTGAGATCCTTCCTATAACATGAGATGTGATATCCAACTCCTTCCCATTCCAATCCTGAGACCCTTATGATAGCATGAGATGTGATATCTCAATGCTTCTAATACCAAACCTGAGATCCTTCCTATAACATGAGATGTGATTTCCAAATCCTTCCCCTTCCAAACCTGAGACCCTCCCTTTAGCATGAGATGTGATATCCAACTCCTTCCCATTCCAATCCTGAGACCCTTCTGATAGCATGAGATGTGATATCTCAATGCCTCTAATACCAAACCTGAGATCCTACCTCTAACATGAAATGTGATATCCATCTCATTCCCTTTCCAAACCTGAGACCCTGCCTATAGCATGAGATGTGATATCCAAGTCCTTCCCATTCCAATCCTGAGACCCTTCCTATAGCATGTTATGTGATATCTCAATGCTTATACCAAACCTGAGACCCTTCCTATGGCATGAGATGTCATATACAACTCCTTCCCATTCCAATCCTGAGACCCTTCCTATAGCATGAGATGTGATATCTCAATGCTTATACCAAATCTGAGACCCTTCCTATAGCAAGAGATGTGATATCCAACTTCTTCCCATTCCAATCCTGAGACCCTTCCTATAACATGAGATGTGATGTCTCAATGCTTCTAATACCAAACCTGAGATCCTACCTCTAACATGAAATGTGATATCCAACTCTTTCCCCTTCCAAACCTGAGAGCCTTCCTATAGCATGAGATGTGATATCCAAGTCCTTCTAATTCCAATCCTGAGACCCTTCCTATAACATGAGATGTGATATCCAACTCCTTCCCATTCCAACCTGAGAACCTTCCTATAGCATGAGATGGGATATCCATATCCTTCCAAATCCAATCCTGATACCCTTCCGATAGCATGAGATGTGATATCCCAATGCTTCTACCAAACCTGAGACCCATACTATGGCATGAGATGTGATATCAAACTCCTTCCCCTTCTAAACCTTAGACACTTCCTTTATCATGAGATGTGATATCCAACTCCTTCCCATTCCATCCCTGAGACCCTTCCGATATCATGAGATGTGATATCTCAATGCTTCTAATATCAAAATTGAGACCCTCCTTATAGCATGAGATGTGATATCCATGTCCTTCCCATTCCAATCCTGAGACCCTTCCTATAGCATGAGATGTGATATCTCAATGCTTCTAATACCAAACCTGAGACCCTTCCTATAACATGAGATGGAATATCCAACTCCTTCCCATTCCAATCCTGAGACCCTTCCGATAGTAGAGATGTGATATCTCAATGCTTATACCAAACCTGAGATCCTTCCTATAACATGAGATGTGATATCCAACTCCTTCCCATTCCAATCCTGAGACACTTCCTATAGCATGAGATGTGATATCTCACTGCTTATACCAAACCTGAGACCCTTCCTATAGCATGAGATGTGATATCCAACTCCTTCCCATTCCAATCCTGAGACCCTTCCTATAGCATGAGATATGATATCTCAATGCTTCTAATATCAAACTTGAGACCCTCCCTATAGCATGAGATGTGATATCCAAGTCCTTCCCATTCCAATCCTGAGACCCTTCCGATAGCATGAGATGTGATGTCTCAATGCTTCTAATACCAAACCTGAGATCCTTCCTATAACATGAGATGTGATATCCAACTCCTTCCCATTCCAATCCTGAGACCCTTCCTATAGCATGAGATGTGATATCTCAATGCTTATACCAAACCTGAGACCCTTCCTATAGCATGAGATGTGATATCCAACTCCTTCCCATTCCAATCCTGAGACCCTTCCTATAGCATGAGATGTGATATCTCAATGCCTCTAATACCAAACCTGAGATCCTTCCTCTAACATGAAATGTGATATCCAACTCCTTCCCATTCCAATCCTGAGACACTTCCTATAGCATGAGATGTGATATCTAAATGCTTCTAATACCAAACTTGAGACTCTTCCTATAACATGAGATGGGATATCCAACTCCTTCCCATTCCAATCCTTAGACCCTTCCTACATCATGCAGTATGATATCTCAATGATTCTAATAACAAACCTGAGACCCGTCCTATAACACGAGATGGGATATCCAACACCTTCCCATTCCAATCCTGAGACACTTCCGATAGCAGAGATGTGATATCTCAATGCTTATACCAATCCTGAGACCCTTCCTGTAACATGAGATGTGATATCCAACTCCTTCCCGTTCCAAACCTGAGACCCTTCCTATAGCATATGTGATATCCAACACATTCCCATTCCAAACATGAGACCCTTCCTATAGCAGGAATGTAATATCCAACTCCTTCCCATTCCAATCCTGAGACCATTCCTATAGCATGAGATGTGATATCTCAATGCTTCTAATACCAAACCTGAGATCCTTCCTATGACATGAGATGTGATATCCAATTCCTCCCCATTCCAAACCTGAGAACCTTCCTACAGCATGGGATGTGATATCTCAATGCTTCTAATACCAAACCTGAGACCAGTCCTATAACATGAGATTGGATATCCAACTCCTTCCCCTTCCAAACCTGAGACCCTTCCTATAGCATGAGATGTGATATCCAACTTCTTCCCATTCCAATCCTGAGACCCTTCCTATAACATGAGATGTGATGTCTCAATGCTTCTAATACCAAACCTGAGATCTTTCCTATAACATGAGATGTGATATCCAACTCCTTCCCATTCCAATCCTGAGACCCTTCCTATAGCATGAGATGTGCTATCTCAATGCTTATACCAAACCTGAGACCCTTCCTAAAGCTTGAGATGTGATATCCAACTCCTTCCCATTCCAATCCTGAGACCCTTCCTATAACATGAAATGTGATATCCAACTCCTTCCCATTCCAACCTGAGACCCTTCCTATAGCATGAGATGTGATATCTCAAGGCCTCTAATACCAAACCTGAGATCCTTCCTCTAACATGAAATGTGATATCCAACTCCTTCTCCTTCCAAACCTGAGAGCCTTCCTATAGCATGAGATATGATATCCAAGTCCTTCCCATTCCAATCCTGAGACCCTTCCTATAACATGACATGTGATATCCAACTCCTTCCCATTCCAACCTGAGACCCTTCCTATAGCATGAGATGGGATATCCAACTCCTTCCAAATCCAATACTGATACCCTTCCAATAGCATGAGATGTGATATCCCAATGCTTCTATCAAACCTGAGAACCATACTATGGCATGAGATGTGATATCAAACTCCTTCCCATTGCAATCCTGAGACTCTTCCTATAGCTTGAGATATGATATCCAACTCCTTCCCATTCCAATTCTGAGACCCTTCCTATACCATGAGACTTGATATCTCAATGCTTCTAATACCAAACCTGAGACCCGTCCTAAAACATGAGATGTGATATCCAAATCTTTCCCCTTCCAAACCTTAGACCCTTCCTTTATCATGAGATGTGATATCCAACTCCTTTCCATTCCAATCCTGAGACCCTTCCGATATCATGAGATTTGTTATCTCAATGCTTCTAATATCAAAATTGAGACCCTCCCTATAGCATGAGATGGGATATCCAACTCCTTGCCATTCCAATCCTGAGACCGTTCCGATAGCAGAGATGTGATATCTCAATGCTTATACCAAATCTGAGACCCTTCCTATAGCATGAGATGTGATATCCAACTCCTTCCCATTCCAATCCTGAGACCCTTCCTATAGCATGAGATGTGATGTCTCAATGCTTCTAATACCAAACCTGAGATCCTTCCTATAACATGAGATGTGATATCCAACTCTTTCCCATTCCAATCCTGAGACCCTTCCTATAGCATGAGATGTGCTATCTCAATGCTTATACCAAACCTGAGACCCTTCCTAAAGCGTGAGATATGATATCCAACTCCTTCCCATTCCAATCCTGAGACCCTTCCTATAGCATGAGATGTGATATCTCAAGGCCTCTAATACCAAACCTGAGATCCTTCCTCTAACATGAAATGTGATATCCAACTCCTTCCCCTTCCAAACCTGAGAGCCTTCCTATAGCATGAGATATGATATCCAAGTCCTTCCCATTCCAATCCTGAGACCCTTCCTATAACATGAAATGTGATATCCAACTCCTTCCCATTCCAACCTGAGACCCTTCCTATAGCATGAGATGGGATATCCAACTTCTTCCAAATCCAATACTGATACTCTTCCGATAGCATGAGATGTGATATCCCAATGCTTCTACCAAACCTGAGACCCATACTATGGCATGAGATGTGATATCAAACTCCTTCCCATTCCAATCCTGAGACTCTTCCTATAGCTTGAGGTGTGATACCCAACTCCTTCCCATTCCAATTCTGAGACCCTTCTTATACCATGAGACTTGATATCTCAATGCTTCTAATACCAAACCTGAGACCCGTCCTATAACATGAGATGTGATATCCAAATCCTTCCCCTTCCAAACCTTAGACCCTTCCTTTATCATGAAATGTGATATCCAACTCCTTCCCATTCCAATCCTGAGACCCTTCCGATATCATGAGATTTGTTATCTCAATGCTTCTAATATCAAACTTGAGACCCTCCCTATAGCATGAGATGTGACATCCAAGTCCTTCCCATTCCAATCCTGAGACCCTTCCTATAGCATGAGATGTGATATCTCTATGTTTCTAATACCAAACCTGAGACCATTCCTATAACATGAGATGGGATATCCAACTCCTTCCCATTCCAATCCTGAGACCCTTCCGATAGCAGAGATGTGATATCTCAATGCTTATACCAAACCTGAGACCCTTCCTATGGCCTAAGATGTCATATACAACTCCTTCCCATTCCAATCCTGAGACCCTTTCTTTAGCATGAGATGTGATATCTCAATGCTTATACCAAATCTGAGACCCTTCCTATAGCATGAGATGTGATATCCAATTCCTTCCCATTCCAATCCTGAGACCCTTCCTATAGCATGAGATGTGATATCTCAATGCTTATACCAAACCTGAGAGCCTACCTATAGCATGAGATGTGATATCCAAGTCCATCCCATTCCAATCCTTAGACCCTTCCTACAGCATGTGATGTGATATCTCAATGATTCTAATACCAAACCAGAGACTCTTCCTATAACATGAGATGGGATATCCAACTCCTTCCCATTCCAATCCTGAGCCGCTTCCGATAGCAGAGATGTGATATCTCAATGCTTATACCAAACCTGAGACCCTTCCTATAACTTGAGATGTGATATCCAACTCCTTCCCGTTCCAAACCTGAGACACTAACTATAGCATATGTGATATCCAACTGCTTCCCATTCCAAACATGAGACCCTTCCTATAGCAAGAAAGGAATATCCAACTCCTACCCATTCCAATCCTGAGACCCTTCCTATAGCAAGAGATGTGATATCCAAATCCTTCCCATTCCAATCCTGAGACCCTTCCTATAACATGAGATGTGATATCCAAATCCTTCCCATTCCAATCCTGAGACCCTTCCTATAACATGAGATGTGATATCCAACTCCTTCCCATTCAAATCCTGAGACCCTTCCTATAACATGAGATGTGATATCCAATTCCTTCCCATTCCAAACCTGAGACCCTTCCTATTGGATGAGATGTGATATCCAACTCCTTCCCATTCCAACCCTGAGACCCTTCCTATAGCATGAGATGTGATGTCTCAATGCTTCTAATACCAAACCTGAGATCCTTCCTATAACATGAGATGTGATATCCAACTCCTTCCATTCCAATCCTGAGACCCGTCCTATAGCATGAGATGTGATATCTCAATGCTTATACCAAACCTGAGACCCTTCCTATAGCATCAGATGTGATATCCAACTACTTCCCATTCCAATCCTGAGACCCTTCCTATAGCATGAGATGTGATATCTCAATGCTTCTAATACCAAACCTGAGATCCTTCCTCTAACATGAAATGTGATATCCAACTCCTTCCTTTCCAAACCTAAGAGCCTATCTATCGCATGAGATGTGATATCCAAGTCCTTCCCATTCCAATCCTTAGACCCTTCCTACAGCATGCAATATGATATCTCAATGATTCTAATAACAAACCTGAGACCCGTCCTATAGCATGAGATATGATATCCAAGTCCTTCCCATTTCAATCCTGAGACCCTTCCTATAACATGAAATGTGATATCCAACTCCTTCCCATTCCAACCTGAGACCCTTCCTATAGCATGAGATGGGATATCCAACTTCTTCCAAATCCAATACTGATACCCTTCCGATAGCATGAGATGTGATATCCCAATGCTTCTACCAAACCTGAGACCCATACTATGGCATGAGATGTGATATCAAACTCCTTCCCATTCCAATCCTGAGACCCTTCCTATAGCTTGAGGTGTGATATACAACTCCTTCCCCTTCCAAACCTTAGACCCTTCCTTTATCATGAGATGTGGTATCCAACTCCTTCCCATTCCAATCCTGAGACCCTTCCGATATCATGAGATTTGGTATCTCAATGCTTCTAATATCAAACTTGAGACCCTCCCTATAGCATGAGATGTGACATCCAAGTCCTTCCCATTCCAATCCTTAGACCCTTCCTATAGCATGAGATGTGATATCTCTGTGCTTCTAATACCAAACCTTAGACCCTTCCTATAAGATGAGATGGGATATCCAACTCCTTCCCATTCCAATCCTGAGACCCTTCCGATAGCAGAGATGTGATATCTCAATGCTTATACCAAACCTGAGACCCTTCCTATGGCCTCCTGAGATGTCATATACAACTCCTTCCCATTCCAATCCTGAGACCCTTCCTTTAGCATGACATGTGATATCTCAATGCTTATACCAAATCTGAGACCCTTCCTATAGCATGAGATGTGATATCCAAATCCTTCCCATTCCAATCCTGAGACCCTTCCTATAGCATGAGATGTGATATCTCAATGCTTATACCAAACCTGAGAGCCTACCTATAGCATGAGATTTGATATCCAAGTCCATCCCATTCCAATCCTTAGACCCTTCCTACAGCATGCAATGTGATATCTCAATGATTCTAATACCAAACCAGAGACTCTTCCTATAACATGAGATGGGATATCCAACTCCTTCCCATTCCAATCCTGAGCCGCTTCCGATAGCAGAGATGTGATATCTCAATGCTTATACCCAACCTGAGACCCTTCCTATAACATGAGATGTGATATCCAACTCCTTCCCGTTCCAAACCTGAGACACTAACTATAGCATATGTGATATCCAACTCCTTCCCATTCCAAACATGAGACCCTTCCTATAGCAAGAAAGTAATATCCAACTCCTACCCATTCCAATCCTGAGACCCTTCCTATAGCAAGAGATGTGATATCCAAATCCTTCCCATTCCAATCCTGAGACCCTTCCTATAACATGAGATGTGATATCCAACTCCTTCCCATTCCAACCTGAGACACTTCCTATAGCATGAGAAGGGATATCCAACTCCTTCCCAATCCAATCCTGAGACCCTTCCGATAGCAGAGATGTGATATCTCAATGCTTATACCAAACCTGAGACCCTTCCTATGGCATGAGATGTGATATCCAACTCTTTGCCATTCAAATCCTGAGACCCTTCCTATAGCATGAGAAGGGATATCCAACTCCTTCCCAATCCAATCCTGAGACCCTTCCGATAGCAGAGACGTGATATCTCAATGCTTCTACCAAACCTGAGACCCTTCCTTTAGCATGAGATGTGATATCCAAATCCTTCACATTCCAATCCTGAGACCCTTCCTATAGCATGGGATGTGATATCTCAATGCTTCTAATACCAAACCTGAGATCCTTCCTATAACATGAGATGTGATATCCAATTCCTTCCCATTCCAATCCTGAGATCCTTCCGATAGCAGAGATGTGATATCCCAATGCTTATACCAAACCTGAGACCCTTCCTATGGCCTGAGATGTCATATACAACTCCTTCCCATTCCAATCCTGAGACCCTTCCTATAGCATGAGATGTGATATCTCAATGCTTATACCAAATCTGAGACCCTTCCTATAGCATGAGATGTGATATCCAACTCCTTCCCATTCCAATCCTGAGACCCTTCCTATAGCATGAGATGTGATGTCTCAATGCTTCTAATACCAAACCTGAGATCCTTCCTATAACATGAGATGTGATATCCAACTCCTTCCCATTCCAATCCTGAGACCCTTATGAAAGCATGAGATGTGATATCTCAATGCTTCTAATACCAAACCTGAGATCCTTCCTATAACATGAGATGTGATATCCAACTCCTTCCCATTCCAACCTGAGACACTTCCTATAGCATGAGAAGGGATATCCAACTCCTTCCCAATCCAATCCTGAGACCCTTCCGATAGCAGAGATGTGATATCTCAATGCTTATACCAAACCTGAGACCCTTCCTATGGCATGAGATGTGATATCCAACTCTTTGCCATTCAAATCCTGAGACCCTTCCTATAGCATGAGAAGGGATATCCAACTCCTTCCCAATCCAATCCTGAGACCCTTCCGATAGCAGAGACGTGATATCTCAATGCTTCTACCAAACCTGAGACCCTTCCTTTAGCATGAGATGTGATATCCAAATCCTTCACATTCCAATCCTGAGACCCTTCCTATAGCATGGGATGTGATATCTCAATGCTTCTAATACCAAACCTGAGATCCTTCCTATAACATGAGATGTGATATCCAATTCCTTCCCATTCGAATCCTGAGACCCTTCCGATAGCAGAGATGTGATATCTCAATGCTTATACCAAACCTGAGACCCTTCCTATGGCCTGAGATGTCACATACAACTCCTTCCCATTCCAATCCTGAGACCCTTCCTATAGCATGAGATGTGATATCTCAATGCTTATACCAAATCTGAGACCCTTCCTATAGCATGAGATGTGATATCCAACTCCTTCCCATTCCAATCCTGAGACCCTTCCTATAGCATGAGATGTGATGTCTCAATGCTTCTAATACCAAACCTGAGATCCTTCCTATAACATGAGATGTGATATCCAACTCCTTCCCATTCCAATCCTGAGACCCTTATGAAAGCATGAGATGTGATATCTCAATGCTTCTAATACCAAACCTGAGATCCTTCCTATAACATGAGATGTGATTTCCAAATCCTTCCCCTTCCAAACCTGAGACCCTCCCTTTAGCATGAGATGTGATATCCAACTCCTGCCCATTCCATTCCTGAGACCCTTCTGATAGCATGAGATGTGATATCTCAATGCCTCTAATACCAAACCTGAGATCCTACCTCTAACATGAAATGTGATATCCATCTCATTCCCTTTCCAAACCTGAGACCCTGCCTATAGCATGAGATGTGATATCCAAGTCCTTCCCATTCCAATCCTGAGACCCTTCCTATAGCATGTGATGTGATATCTCAATGTTTATACCAAACCTGAGACCCTTCCTATGGCATGACATGTCATATACAACTCCTTCCCATTCCAATCCTGAGACACTTCCTATAGCATGAGATGTGATATCTCAATGCTTATACCAAACCTGAGACCCTTCCTATAGCATGAGATGTGATATCCAACTTCTTCCCATTCCAATCCTGAGACCCTTCCTATAACATGAGATGTGATATCCAACTCCTTCCCATTCCAACCTGAGACACTTCCTATAGCATGAGAAGGGATATCCAACTCCTTCCCAATCCAAACCTGAGACCCTTCTGATAGCAGAGATGTGATATCTCAATGCTTATACCAAACCTGAGACCCTTCCTATGGCATGAGATGTGATATCCAACTCTTTGCCATTCAAATCCTGAGACCCTTCCTATAGCAAGAAAGTAATATCCAACTCCTACCCATTCCAATCCTGAGACCCTTCCTATAGCAAGAGATGTGATATCCAAATCCTTCCCATTCCAATCCTGAGACCCTTCCTATAACATGAGATGTGATATCCAACTCCTTCCCATTCCAACCTGAGACACTTCCTATAGCATGAGAAGGGATATCCAACTCCTTCCCAATCCAATCCTGAGACCCTTCCGATAGCAGAGATGTGATATCTCAATGCTTATACCAAACCTGAGACCCTTCCTATGGCATGAGATGTGATATCCAACTCTTTGCCATTCAAATCCTGAGACCCTTCCTATAGCATGAGAAGGGATATCCAACTCCTTCCCAATCCAATCCTGAGACCCTTCCGATAGCAGAGACGTGATATCTCAATGCTTCTACCAAACCTGAGACCCTTCCTTTAGCATGAGATGTGATATCCAAATCCTTCACATTCCAATCCTGAGACCCTTCCTATAGCATGGGATGTGATATCTCAATGCTTCTAATACCAAACCTGAGATCCTTCCTATAACATGAGATGTGATATCCAATTCCTTCCCATTCCAATCCTGAGATCCTTCCGATAGCAGAGATGTGATATCCCAATGCTTATACCAAACCTGAGACCCTTCCTATGGCCTGAGATGTCATATACAACTCCTTCCCATTCCAATCCTGAGACCCTTCCTATAGCATGAGATGTGATATCTCAATGCTTATACCAAATCTGAGACCCTTCCTATAGCATGAGATGTGATATCCAACTCCTTCCCATTCCAATCCTGAGACCCTTCCTATAGCATGAGATGTGATGTCTCAATGCTTCTAATACCAAACCTGAGATCCTTCCTATAACATGAGATGTGATATCCAACTCCTTCCCATTCCAATCCTGAGACCCTTATGAAAGCATGAGATGTGATATCTCAATGCTTCTAATACCAAACCTGAGATCCTTCCTATAACATGAGATGTGATATCCAACTCCTTCCCATTCCAACCTGAGACACTTCCTATAGCATGAGAAGGGATATCCAACTCCTTCCCAATCCAATCCTGAGACCCTTCCGATAGCAGAGATGTGATATCTCAATGCTTATACCAAACCTGAGACCCTTCCTATGGCATGAGATGTGATATCCAACTCTTTGCCATTCAAATCCTGAGACCCTTCCTATAGCATGAGAAGGGATATCCAACTCCTTCCCAATCCAATCCTGAGACCCTTCCGATAGCAGAGACGTGATATCTCAATGCTTCTACCAAACCTGAGACCCTTCCTTTAGCATGAGATGTGATATCCAAATCCTTCACATTCCAATCCTGAGACCCTTCCTATAGCATGGGATGTGATATCTCAATGCTTCTAATACCAAACCTGAGATCCTTCCTATAACATGAGATGTGATATCCAATTCCTTCCCATTCGAATCCTGAGACCCTTCCGATAGCAGAGATGTGATATCTCAATGCTTATACCAAACCTGAGACCCTTCCTATGGCCTGAGATGTCATATACAACTCCTTCCCATTCCAATCCTGAGACCCTTCCTATAGCATGAGATGTGATATCTCAATGCTTATACCAAATCTGAGACCCTTCCTATAGCATGAGATGTGATATCCAACTCCTTCCCATTCCAATCCTGAGACCCTTCCTATAGCATGAGATGTGATGTCTCAATGCTTCTAATACCAAACCTGAGATCCTTCCTATAACATGAGATGTGATATCCAACTCCTTCCCATTCCAATCCTGAGACCCTTATGAAAGCATGAGATGTGATATCTCAATGCTTCTAATACCAAACCTGAGATCCTTCCTATAACATGAGATGTGATTTCCAAATCCTTCCCCTTCCAAACCTGAGACCCTCCCTTTAGCATGAGATGTGATATCCAACTCCTTCCCATTCCAATCCTGAGACCCTTCTGATAGCATGAGATGTGATATCTCAATGCCTCTAATACCAAACCTGAGATCCTACCTCTAACATGAAATGTGATATCCATCTCATTCCCTTTCCAAACCTGAGACCCTGCCTATAGCATGAGATGTGATATCCAAGTCCTTCCCATTCCAATCCTGAGACTCTTCCTATAGCATGTGATGTGATATCTCAATGTTTATACCAAACCTGAGACCCTTCCTATGGCATGACATGTCATATACAACTCCTTCCCATTCCAATCCTGAGACACTTCCTATAGCATGAGATGTGATATCTCAATGCTTATACCAAACCTGAGACCCTTCCTATAGCATGAGATGTGATATCCAACTTCTTCCCATTCCAATCCTGAGACCCTTCCTATAACATGAGATGTGATGTCTCAATGCTTCTAATACCAAACCTGAGATCTTTCCTATAACATGAGATGTGATATCCAACTCCTTCCCATTCCAATCCTGAGACCCTTCCTATAGCATGAGATGTGATATCACAATGCTTATACCAAACCTGAGACCATTCCTATAGCTTGAGATGTGATATCCAACTCCTTCCCATTCCAATCCTGAGACCCTTCCTATAGCATGAGATGTGATATCTCAAGGCCTCTAATACCAAACCTGAGATCCTTCCTCTAACATGAAATGTGATATCCAACTCCTTCCCCTTCCAAACCTGAGAGCCTTCCTATAGCATGGGATATGATATCCAAGTCCTTCCCATTCCAATCCTGAGACCCTTCCTATAACATGAAATGTGATATCCAACTCCTTCCCATTCCAACCTGAGACCCTTCCTATATCATGAGATGGGATATCTCAATGCTTCTAATACCAAACCTGAGACTCTTCCTATAACATGAGATGGGATATCCAACTCCTTCCCATTCCAATCCTAAGACCCTTTTGATAGCAGAGATGTGATATCTCAATGCTTATACCAAACCTGAGACCCTTCCTACGGCATGAGATGTCATATACAACTCCTTCCCATTCCAATCCTGAGACCCTTCCTATAGCACGAGATGTGATATCTCAATGCTTATACCAAACCTGAGACCCTTCCTCTAGCATGAGATGTGATATCCAACTCCTTCCCATTCCAATCCTGAGACCCTTCCTATAGCATGAGATGTGATATCCAACTCCTTCCCATTCCAATCCTGAGACCCTTCCTATAGCCTGAGATCTGATATCTCAATGCCTCCAATACCAAACCTGAGATCCTTCCTCTAACATGAAATGTGATATCCAACTCCTTCCCTTTCCAAACCTGAGAGCCTATCTATAGCATGAGATGTGATATCCAAGTCCTTCCCATTCCAATCCTGAGACACTTCCGATAGCAGAGATGTGATATCTCAATGCTTATACCAAACCTGAGACCCTTCCTATAACAAGAGATGTGATATCCAACTCCTTCCCGTTCCAATCCTGAGACCCTTCCTATAGCATGAGATGTGATATCTCAATGCTTATACCAAACCTGAGACCCTTCCTATAGCATGAGATGTGATATCCAACTCCTTCCCATTCCAATCCTGAGACCCTTCCTATAGCAAGAGATGTGATATCCAAATCCTTCCCATTCCAATCCTGAGACCCTTCCTATAACATGAGATGTGATATCCAACTCCTTCCCATTCCAACCTGAGACACTTCTTATAGCATGAGAAGGGATATCCAACTCCTTCCCAATCCAATCCTGAGACCCTTCCGATAGCATGGGATGTGATATCTCAATGCTTCTAATACCAAACCTGAGATCCTTCCTATAACATGAGATGTGATATCCAACTCTTTGCCATTCAAATCCTGAGACCCTTCCTATAGCATGAGAAGGGATATCCAACTCCTTCCCAATCCAATCCTGAGACCCTTCCGATAGCAGAGACGTGATATCTCAATGCTTCTACCAAACCTGAGACCCTTCCTTTAGCATGAGATGTGATATCCAAATCCTTCACATTCCAATCCTGAGACCCTTCCTATAGCATGGGATGTGATATCTCAATGCTTCTAATACCAACCCTGAGATCCTTCCTATAACATGAGATGTGATATCCAATTCCTTCCCATTCCAATCCTTAGACCCTTCCTACAGCATGTGATGTGATATCTCAATGATTCTAATACCAAACCAGAGACTCTTCCTATAACATGAGATGGGATATCCAACTCCTTCCCATTCCAATCCTGAGCCGCTTCCGATAGCAGAGATGTGATATCTCAATGCTTATACCAAACCTGAGACCCTTCCTATAACTTGAGATGTGATATCCAACTCCTTCCCGTTCCAAACCTGAGACACTAACTATAGCATATGTGATATCCAACTGCTTCCCATTCCAAACATGAGACCCTTCCTATAGCAAGAAAGGAATATCCAACTCCTACCCATTCCAATCCTGAGACCCTTCCTATAGCAAGAGATGTGATATCCAAATCCTTCCCATTCCAATCCTGAGACCCTTCCTATAACATGAGATGTGATATCCAAATCCTTCCCATTCCAATCCTGAGACCCTTCCTATAACATGAGATGTGATATCCAACTCCTTCCCATTCAAATCCTGAGACCCTTCCTATAACATGAGATGTGATATCCAATTCCTTCCCATTCCAAACCTGAGACCCTTCCTATTGGATGAGATGTGATATCCAACTCCTTCCCATTCCAACCCTGAGACCCTTCCTATAGCATGAGATGTGATGTCTCAATGCTTCTAATACCAAACCTGAGATCCTTCCTATAACATGAGATGTGATATCCAACTCCTTCCATTCCAATCCTGAGACCCGTCCTATAGCATGAGATGTGATATCTCAATGCTTATACCAAACCTGAGACCCTTCCTATAGCATCAGATGTGATATCCAACTACTTCCCATTCCAATCCTGAGACCCTTCCTATAGCATGAGATGTGATATCTCAATGCTTCTAATACCAAACCTGAGATCCTTCCTCTAACATGAAATGTGATATCCAACTCCTTCCTTTCCAAACCTAAGAGCCTATCTATCGCATGAGATGTGATATCCAAGTCCTTCCCATTCCAATCCTTAGACCCTTCCTACAGCATGCAATATGATATCTCAATGATTCTAATAACAAACCTGAGACCCGTCCTATAGCATGAGATATGATATCCAAGTCCTTCCCATTTCAATCCTGAGACCCTTCCTATAACATGAAATGTGATATCCAACTCCTTCCCATTCCAACCTGAGACCCTTCCTATAGCATGAGATGGGATATCCAACTTCTTCCAAATCCAATACTGATACCCTTCCGATAGCATGAGATGTGATATCCCAATGCTTCTACCAAACCTGAGACCCATACTATGGCATGAGATGTGATATCAAACTCCTTCCCATTCCAATCCTGAGACCCTTCCTATAGCTTGAGGTGTGATATACAACTCCTTCCCCTTCCAAACCTTAGACCCTTCCTTTATCATGAGATGTGGTATCCAACTCCTTCCCATTCCAATCCTGAGACCCTTCCGATATCATGAGATTTGGTATCTCAATGCTTCTAATATCAAACTTGAGACCCTCCCTATAGCATGAGATGTGACATCCAAGTCCTTCCCATTCCAATCCTTAGACCCTTCCTATAGCATGAGATGTGATATCTCTGTGCTTCTAATACCAAACCTTAGACCCTTCCTATAAGATGAGATGGGATATCCAACTCCTTCCCATTCCAATCCTGAGACCCTTCCGATAGCAGAGATGTGATATCTCAATGCTTATACCAAACCTGAGACCCTTCCTATGGCCTCCTGAGATGTCATATACAACTCCTTCCCATTCCAATCCTGAGACCCTTCCTTTAGCATGACATGTGATATCTCAATGCTTATACCAAATCTGAGACCCTTCCTATAGCATGAGATGTGATATCCAAATCCTTCCCATTCCAATCCTGAGACCCTTCCTATAGCATGAGATGTGATATCTCAATGCTTATACCAAACCTGAGAGCCTACCTATAGCATGAGATTTGATATCCAAGTCCATCCCATTCCAATCCTTAGACCCTTCCTACAGCATGCAATGTGATATCTCAATGATTCTAATACCAAACCAGAGACTCTTCCTATAACATGAGATGGGATATCCAACTCCTTCCCATTCCAATCCTGAGCCGCTTCCGATAGCAGAGATGTGATATCTCAATGCTTATACCCAACCTGAGACCCTTCCTATAACATGAGATGTGATATCCAACTCCTTCCCGTTCCAAACCTGAGACACTAACTATAGCATATGTGATATCCAACTCCTTCCCATTCCAAACATGAGACCCTTCCTATAGCAAGAAAGTAATATCCAACTCCTACCCATTCCAATCCTGAGACCCTTCCTATAGCAAGAGATGTGATATCCAAATCCTTCCCATTCCAATCCTGAGACCCTTCCTATAACATGAGATGTGATATCCAACTCCTTCCCATTCCAACCTGAGACACTTCCTATAGCATGAGAAGGGATATCCAACTCCTTCCCAATCCAATCCTGAGACCCTTCCGATAGCAGAGATGTGATATCTCAATGCTTATACCAAACCTGAGACCCTTCCTATGGCATGAGATGTGATATCCAACTCTTTGCCATTCAAATCCTGAGACCCTTCCTATAGCATGAGAAGGGATATCCAACTCCTTCCCAATCCAATCCTGAGACCCTTCCGATAGCAGAGACGTGATATCTCAATGCTTCTACCAAACCTGAGACCCTTCCTTTAGCATGAGATGTGATATCCAAATCCTTCACATTCCAATCCTGAGACCCTTCCTATAGCATGGGATGTGATATCTCAATGCTTCTAATACCAAACCTGAGATCCTTCCTATAACATGAGATGTGATATCCAATTCCTTCCCATTCCAATCCTGAGATCCTTCCGATAGCAGAGATGTGATATCCCAATGCTTATACCAAACCTGAGACCCTTCCTATGGCCTGAGATGTCATATACAACTCCTTCCCATTCCAATCCTGAGACCCTTCCTATAGCATGAGATGTGATATCTCAATGCTTATACCAAATCTGAGACCCTTCCTATAGCATGAGATGTGATATCCAACTCCTTCCCATTCCAATCCTGAGACCCTTCCTATAGCATGAGATGTGATGTCTCAATGCTTCTAATACCAAACCTGAGATCCTTCCTATAACATGAGATGTGATATCCAACTCCTTCCCATTCCAATCCTGAGACCCTTATGAAAGCATGAGATGTGATATCTCAATGCTTCTAATACCAAACCTGAGATCCTTCCTATAACATGAGATGTGATATCCAACTCCTTCCCATTCCAACCTGAGACACTTCCTATAGCATGAGAAGGGATATCCAACTCCTTCCCAATCCAATCCTGAGACCCTTCCGATAGCAGAGATGTGATATCTCAATGCTTATACCAAACCTGAGACCCTTCCTATGGCATGAGATGTGATATCCAACTCTTTGCCATTCAAATCCTGAGACCCTTCCTATAGCATGAGAAGGGATATCCAACTCCTTCCCAATCCAATCCTGAGACCCTTCCGATAGCAGAGACGTGATATCTCAATGCTTCTACCAAACCTGAGACCCTTCCTTTAGCATGAGATGTGATATCCAAATCCTTCACATTCCAATCCTGAGACCCTTCCTATAGCATGGGATGTGATATCTCAATGCTTCTAATACCAAACCTGAGATCCTTCCTATAACATGAGATGTGATATCCAATTCCTTCCCATTCGAATCCTGAGACCCTTCCGATAGCAGAGATGTGATATCTCAATGCTTATACCAAACCTGAGACCCTTCCTATGGCCTGAGATGTCACATACAACTCCTTCCCATTCCAATCCTGAGACCCTTCCTATAGCATGAGATGTGATATCTCAATGCTTATACCAAATCTGAGACCCTTCCTATAGCATGAGATGTGATATCCAACTCCTTCCCATTCCAATCCTGAGACCCTTCCTATAGCATGAGATGTGATGTCTCAATGCTTCTAATACCAAACCTGAGATCCTTCCTATAACATGAGATGTGATATCCAACTCCTTCCCATTCCAATCCTGAGACCCTTATGAAAGCATGAGATGTGATATCTCAATGCTTCTAATACCAAACCTGAGATCCTTCCTATAACATGAGATGTGATTTCCAAATCCTTCCCCTTCCAAACCTGAGACCCTCCCTTTAGCATGAGATGTGATATCCAACTCCTTCCCATTCCAATCCTGAGACCCTTCTGATAGCATGAGATGTGATATCTCAATGCCTCTAATACCAAACCTGAGATCCTACCTCTAACATGAAATGTGATATCCATCTCATTCCCTTTCCAAACCTGAGACCCTGCCTATAGCATGAGATGTGATATCCAAGTCCTTCCCATTCCAATCCTGAGACCCTTCCTATAGCATGTGATGTGATATCTCAATGTTTATACCAAACCTGAGACCCTTCCTATGGCATGACATGTCATATACAACTCCTTCCCATTCCAATCCTGAGACACTTCCTATAGCATGAGATGTGATATCTCAATGCTTATACCAAACCTGAGACCCTTCCTATAGCATGAGATGTGATATCCAACTTCTTCCCATTCCAATCCTGAGACCCTTCCTATAACATGAGATGTGATATCCAACTCCTTCCCATTCCAACCTGAGACACTTCCTATAGCATGAGAAGGGATATCCAACTCCTTCCCAATCCAATCCTGAGACCCTTCTGATAGCAGAGATGTGATATCTCAATGCTTATACCAAACCTGAGACCCTTCCTATGGCATGAGATGTGATATCCAACTCTTTGCCATTCAAATCCTGAGACCCTTCCTATAGCAAGAAAGTAATATCCAACTCCTACCCATTCCAATCCTGAGACCCTTCCTATAGCAAGAGATGTGATATCCAAATCCTTCCCATTCCAATCCTGAGACCCTTCCTATAACATGAGATGTGATATCCAACTCCTTCCCATTCCAACCTGAGACACTTCCTATAGCATGAGAAGGGATATCCAACTCCTTCCCAATCCAATCCTGAGACCCTTCCGATAGCAGAGATGTGATATCTCAATGCTTATACCAAACCTGAGACCCTTCCTATGGCATGAGATGTGATATCCAACTCTTTGCCATTCAAATCCTGAGACCCTTCCTATAGCATGAGAAGGGATATCCAACTCCTTCCCAATCCAATCCTGAGACCCTTCCGATAGCAGAGACGTGATATCTCAATGCTTCTACCAAACCTGAGACCCTTCCTTTAGCATGAGATGTGATATCCAAATCCTTCACATTCCAATCCTGAGACCCTTCCTATAGCATGGGATGTGATATCTCAATGCTTCTAATACCAAACCTGAGATCCTTCCTATAACATGAGATGTGATATCCAATTCCTTCCCATTCCAATCCTGAGATCCTTCCGATAGCAGAGATGTGATATCCCAATGCTTATACCAAACCTGAGACCCTTCCTATGGCCTGAGATGTCATATACAACTCCTTCCCATTCCAATCCTGAGACCCTTCCTATAGCATGAGATGTGATATCTCAATGCTTATACCAAATCTGAGACCCTTCCTATAGCATGAGATGTGATATCCAACTCCTTCCCATTCCAATCCTGAGACCCTTCCTATAGCATGAGATGTGATGTCTCAATGCTTCTAATACCAAACCTGAGATCCTTCCTATAACATGAGATGTGATATCCAACTCCTTCCCATTCCAATCCTGAGACCCTTATGAAAGCATGAGATGTGATATCTCAATGCTTCTAATACCAAACCTGAGATCCTTCCTATAACATGAGATGTGATATCCAACTCCTTCCCATTCCAACCTGAGACACTTCCTATAGCATGAGAAGGGATATCCAACTCCTTCCCAATCCAATCCTGAGACCCTTCCGATAGCAGAGATGTGATATCTCAATGCTTATACCAAACCTGAGACCCTTCCTATGGCATGAGATGTGATATCCAACTCTTTGCCATTCAAATCCTGAGACCCTTCCTATAGCATGAGAAGGGATATCCAACTCCTTCCCAATCCAATCCTGAGACCCTTCCGATAGCAGAGACGTGATATCTCAATGCTTCTACCAAACCTGAGACCCTTCCTTTAGCATGAGATGTGATATCCAAATCCTTCACATTCCAATCCTGAGACCCTTCCTATAGCATGGGATGTGATATCTCAATGCTTCTAATACCAAACCTGAGATCCTTCCTATAACATGAGATGTGATATCCAATTCCTTCCCATTCGAATCCTGAGACCCTTCCGATAGCAGAGATGTGATATCTCAATGCTTATACCAAACCTGAGACCCTTCCTATGGCCTGAGATGTCATATACAACTCCTTCCCATTCCAATCCTGAGACCCTTCCTATAGCATGAGATGTGATATCTCAATGCTTATACCAAATCTGAGACCCTTCCTATAGCATGAGATGTGATATCCAACTCCTTCCCATTCCAATCCTGAGACCCTTCCTATAGCATGAGATGTGATGTCTCAATGCTTCTAATACCAAACCTGAGATCCTTCCTATAACATGAGATGTGATATCCAACTCCTTCCCATTCCAATCCTGAGACCCTTATGAAAGCATGAGATGTGATATCTCAATGCTTCTAATACCAAACCTGAGATCCTTCCTATAACATGAGATGTGATTTCCAAATCCTTCCCCTTCCAAACCTGAGACCCTCCCTTTAGCATGAGATGTGATATCCAACTCCTTCCCATTCCAATCCTGAGACCCTTCTGATAGCATGAGATGTGATATCTCAATGCCTCTAATACCAAACCTGAGATCCTACCTCTAACATGAAATGTGATATCCATCTCATTCCCTTTCCAAACCTGAGACCCTGCCTATAGCATGAGATGTGATATCCAAGTCCTTCCCATTCCAATCCTGAGACTCTTCCTATAGCATGTGATGTGATATCTCAATGTTTATACCAAACCTGAGACCCTTCCTATGGCATGACATGTCATATACAACTCCTTCCCATTCCAATCCTGAGACACTTCCTATAGCATGAGATGTGATATCTCAATGCTTATACCAAACCTGAGACCCTTCCTATAGCATGAGATGTGATATCCAACTTCTTCCCATTCCAATCCTGAGACCCTTCCTATAACATGAGATGTGATGTCTCAATGCTTCTAATACCAAACCTGAGATCTTTCCTATAACATGAGATGTGATATCCAACTCCTTCCCATTCCAATCCTAAGACCCTTCCTATAGCATGAGATGTGATATCACAATGCTTATACCAAACCTGAGACCATTCCTATAGCTTGAGATGTGATATCCAACTCCTTCCCATTCCAATCCTGAGACCCTTCCTATAGCATGAGATGTGATATCTCAAGGCCTCTAATACCAAACCTGAGATCCTTCCTCTAACATGAAATGTGATATCCAACTCCTTCCCCTTCCAAACCTGAGAGCCTTCCTATAGCATGGGATATGATATCCAAGTCCTTCCCATTCCAATCCTGAGACCCTTCCTATAACATGAAATGTGATATCCAACTCCTTCCCATTCCAACCTGAGACCCTTCCTATATCATGAGATGGGATATCTCAATGCTTCTAATACCAAACCTGAGACTCTTCCTATAACATGAGATGGGATATCCAACTCCTTCCCATTCCAATCCTAAGACCCTTTCGATAGCAGAGATGTGATATCTCAATGCTTATACCAAACCTGAGACCCTTCCTACGGCATGAGATGTCATATACAACTCCTTCCCATTCCAATCCTGAGACCCTTCCTATAGCACGAGATGTGATATCTCAATGCTTATACCAAACCTGAGACCCTTCCTCTAGCATGAGATGTGATATCCAACTCCTTCCCATTCCAATCCTGAGACCCTTCCTATAGCATGAGATGTGATATCCAACTCCTTCCCATTCCAATCCTGAGACCCTTCCTATAGCCTGAGATCTGATATCTCAATGCCTCCAATACCAAACCTGAGATCCTTCCTCTAACATGAAATGTGATATCCAACTCCTTCCCTTTCCAAACCTGAGAGCCTATCTATAGCATGAGATGTGATATCCAAGTCCTTCCCATTCCAATCCTGAGACACTTCCGATAGCAGAGATGTGATATCTCAATGCTTATACCAAACCTGAGACCCTTCCTATAACAAGAGATGTGATATCCAACTCCTTCCCGTTCCAATCCTGAGACCCTTCCTATAGCATGAGATGTGATATCTCAATGCTTATACCAAACCTGAGACCCTTCCTATAGCATGAGATGTGATATCCAACTCCTTCCCATTCCAATCCTGAGACCCTTCCTATAGCAAGAGATGTGATATCCAAATCCTTCCCATTCCAATCCTGAGACCCTTCCTATAACATGAGATGTGATATCCAACTCCTTCCCATTCCAACCTGAGACACTTCTTATAGCATGAGAAGGGATATCCAACTCCTTCCCAATCCAATCCTGAGACCCTTCCGATAGCATGGGATGTGATATCTCAATGCTTCTAATACCAAACCTGAGATCCTTCCTATAACATGAGATGTGATATCCAACTCTTTGCCATTCAAATCCTGAGACCCTTCCTATAGCATGAGAAGGGATATCCAACTCCTTCCCAATCCAATCCTGAGACCCTTCCGATAGCAGAGACGTGATATCTCAATGCTTCTACCAAACCTGAGACCCTTCCTTTAGCATGAGATGTGATATCCAAATCCTTCACATTCCAATCCTGAGACCCTTCCTATAGCATGGGATGTGATATCTCAATGCTTCTAATACCAACCCTGAGATCCTTCCTATAACATGAGATGTGATATCCAATTCCTTCCCATTCCAATCCTGAGATCCTTCCGATAGCAGAGATGTGATATCCCAATGCTTATACCAAACCTGAGACCCTTCCTATGGCCTGAGATGTCATATACAACTCCTTCCCATTCCAATCCTGAGACCCTTCCTATAGCATGAGATGTGATATCTCAATGCTTATACCAAATCTGAGACCCTTCCTATAGCATGAGATGTGATATCCAACTCCTTCCCATTCCAATCCTGAGACCCTTCCTATAGCATGAGATGTGATGTCTCAATGCTTCTAATACCAAACCTGAGATCCTTCCTATAACATGAGATGTGATATCCAACTCCTTCCCATTCCAATCCTGAGACCCTTATGAAAGCATGAGATGTGATATCTCAATGCTTCTAATACCAAACCTGAGATCCTTCCTATAACATGAGATGTGATATCCAACTCCTTCCCATTCCAACCTGAGACACTTCCTATAGCATGAGAAGGGATATCCAACTCCTTCCCAATCCAATCCTGAGACCCTTCCGATAGCAGAGATGTGATATCTCAATGCTTATACCAAACCTGAGACCCTTCCTATGGCATGAGATGTGATATCCAACTCTTTGCCATTCAAATCCTGAGACCCTTCCTATAGCATGAGAAGGGATATCCAACTCCTTCCCAATCCAATCCTGAGACCCTTCCGATAGCAGAGACGTGATATCTCAATGCTTCTACCAAACCTGAGACCCTTCCTTTAGCATGAGATGTGATATCCAAATCCTTCACATTCCAATCCTGAGACCCTTCCTATAGCATGGGATGTGATATCTCAATGCTTCTAATACCAAACCTGAGATCCTTCCTATAACATGAGATGTGATATCCAATTCCTTCCCATTCGAATCCTGAGACCCTTCCGATAGCAGAGATGTGATATCTCAATGCTTATACCAAACCTGAGACCCTTCCTATGGCCTGAGATGTCATATACAACTCCTTCCCATTCCAATCCTGAGACCCTTCCTATAGCATGAGATGTGATATCTCAATGCTTATACCAAATCTGAGACCCTTCCTATAGCATGAGATGTGATATCCAACTCCTTCCCATTCCAATCCTGAGACCCTTCCTATAGCATGAGATGTGATGTCTCAATGCTTCTAATACCAAACCTGAGATCCTTCCTATAACATGAGATGTGATATCCAACTCCTTCCCATTCCAATCCTGAGACCCTTATGAAAGCATGAGATGTGATATCTCAATGCTTCTAATACCAAACCTGAGATCCTTCCTATAACATGAGATGTGATTTCCAAATCCTTCCCCTTCCAAACCTGAGACCCTCCCTTTAGCATGAGATGTGATATCCAACTCCTTCCCATTCCAATCCTGAGACCCTTCTGATAGCATGAGATGTGATATCTCAATGCCTCTAATACCAAACCTGAGATCCTACCTCTAACATGAAATGTGATATCCATCTCATTCCCTTTCCAAACCTGAGACCCGTCCTATAACATGAGATGTGATATCCAAATCCTTCCTCTTCCAAACCTTAGACCCTTCCTTTATCATGAGATGTGATATCCAACTCCTTCCCATTCCAATCTTGAGACCCTTCCGATATCATGAAATGTGATATCTCAATGCTTCTATCAAACTTGAGACCCTCCCTATAGCATGAGATGTGATATCCAAGTCCTTCCCATTCCAATCCTGAGACCCTTCCTATAGCATGAGATGTGATATCTCAATGCTTCTAATACCAAACCTGAGACCCTTCCTATAACATGAGATGGGAATATCCAACTCCTTCCCATTCCAAACCTTAGACCCTTCCTACAGCATGCAATATGATATCTCAATGATTTTAATAAAAAACCTGAGACCCGTCCTATAACATGAGATGGGATATCCAACTCCTTCCCATTCCAATCCTGAGACACTTCCGATGGTAGAGATGTGATATCTCAATGTTTATACCAAACCTGAGACCCTTCCTATAACATGAGATGTGATATCCAACTCCTTCCCATTCCAATCCTGAGACCCTTCCTATAGCATATGTGATATCCAACTCCATCCCATTCCAATCCTGAGACCCTTCCTATAGCATGAGATGTGATGTCTCAATGCTTCTAATACCAAACCTGAGATCCTTCCTTTAACATGAGATGTGATATCCAACTCCTTCCATTCCAATCCTTAGACCCTTCCTACAGCATGCAATATGATATCTCAATGATTTTAATAAAAAACCTGAGACCCGTCCTATAACATGAGATGTGATATCCAACTCCATCCCATTCCAATCCTGAGACCCTTCCTATAGCATGAGATATGATATCTCAATGCTTCTATACCAAACCTGAGATCCTTCTGATAGCATGAGATGTGATATCTCAATACTTCTAATACCAAACCTGAGATCCTACCTCTAACATGAAATGTGATATCCAAGTCCTTCCCATTCCAATCCTGAGACCCGTCCTATAACATGAGATGTGATATCCAACTCCTTCCCATTCCAACCTGAGACCCTTCCTATAGCATGAGATGGGATATCCAACTCCTTCCAAATCCAATCCTGATAACCTTCCGATAGCATGAGATGTGATATCCCAATGCTTCTACCAAACCTGAGACCCATACTATGGCATGAGATGTGATATCAAACTCCTTCCCATTCTAATCCTGAGACCCTTCCTATAGCTTGAGATGTGATATCCAACTCCTTCCCATTCCAATCCTGAGACCCTTCTGATAGCATAAGATATATCTCAATGCTTCTATACCAAACCTGAGATCCTTCTGATAGCATGAGATGTGATATCTCAATGCTTCTAATACCAAACCTGAGATCCTACCTCTAACATGAAATGTGATATCCAACTCTTTCCCCTTGCAAACCTGAGAGCCTTCCTATAGCATGAGATGTGATATCCAAGTCCTTCCCATTCCAATCCTGAGACCCTTCCTATAACATGAGATGTGATATCCAACTCCTTCCCATTCCAACCTGAGACCCTTCCTATAGCATGAGATGGGATATCCAACTCCTTCCAAATCCAATCCCGATACCCTTCCGATAGCATGAGATGTGATATCCCAATGCTTCTACCAAACCTGAGACCCATATTATGGCATGAGATGTGATATCAAACTCCTTCCCATTCTAATCCTGAGACCCTTCCTATACCATGAGACTTGATATCTCAATGCTTCTAATACCAAACCTGAGACCCGTCCTATAACATGAGATGTGATATCCAAATCCTTCCCCTTCCAAACCTTAGACCCTTCCTTTATCATGAGATGTGATATCCAACTCCTTCCCATTCCAATCTTGAGACCCTTCCGATATCATGAAATGTGATATCTCAATGCTTCTATCAAACTTGAGACCCTCCCTATAGCATGAGATGTGATATCCAAGTCATTCCCATTCCAATCCTGAGACCCTTCCTATAGCATGAGATGTGATATCTCAATGCTTCTAATACCAAACCTGAGACCCTTCCTATAACATGAGATGGGAATATCCAACTCCTTCCCATTCCAATCCTTAGACCCTTCCTACAGCATGCAATATGATATCTCAATGATTTTAATAAAAAACCTGAGACCCGTCCTATAACATGAGATGGGATATCCAACTCCTTCCCATTCCAATCCTGAGACACTTCCGATGGTAGAGATGTGATATCTCAATGTTTATACCAAACCTGAGACCCTTCCTATAACATGAGATGTGATATCCAACTCCTTCCCATTCCAATCCTGAGACCCTTCCTATAGCATATGTGATATCCAACTCCATCCCATTCCAATCCTGAGACCCTTCCTATAGCATGAGATGTGATGTCTCAATGCTTCTAATACCAAACCTGAGATCCTTCCTTTAACATGAGATGTGATATCCAACTCCTTCCATTCCAATCCTTAGACCCTTCCTACAGCATGCAATATGATATCTCAATGATTTTAATAAAAAACCTGAGACCCGTCCTATAACATGAGATGTGATATCCAACTCCATCCCATTCCAATCCTGAGACCCTTCCTATAGCATGAGATATGATATCTCAATGCTTCTATACCAAACCTGAGATCCTTCTGATAGCATGAGATGTGATATCTCAATGCTTCTAATACCAAACCTGAGATCCTACCTCTAACATGAAATGTGATATCCAACTCTTTCCCATTCCAACCTGAGACCCTTCCTATAGCATGAGATGGGATATCCAACTCCTTCCAAATCCAATCCCGATACCCTTCCGATAGCATGAGATGTGATATCCCAATGCTTCTACCAAACCTGAGACCCATATTAGGGCATGAGATGTGATATCAAACTCCTTCCCATTCTAATCCTGAGACCCTTCCTATACCATGAGACTTGATATCTCAATGCTTCTAATACCAAACCTGAGACCCGTCCTATAACATGAGATGTGATATCCAAATCCTTCCCCTTCCAAACCTTAGACCCTTCCTTTATCATGAGATGTGATATCCAACTCCTTCCCATTCCAATCTTGAGACCCTTCCGATATCATGAAATGTGATCTCAATGCTTCTATCAAACTTGAGACCCTCCCTATAGCATGAGATGTGATATCCAAGTCCTTCCCATTCCAATCCTGAGACCCTTCCTATAGCATGAGATGTGATATCTCAATGCTTCTAATACCAAACCTGAGACCCTTCCTATAACATGAGATGGGAATATCCAACTCCTTCCCATTCAAATCCTTAGACCCTTCCTACAGCATGCAATATGATATCTCAATGATTTTAATAAAAAACCTGAGACCCGTCCTATAACATGAGATGGGATATCCAACTCCTTCCCATTCCAATCCTGAGACACTTCCGATGGTAGAGATGTGATATCTCAATGTTTATACCAAACCTGAGACCCTTCCTATAACATGAGATGTGATATCCAACTCCTTCCCATTCCAATCCTGAGACCCTTCCTATAGCATGAGATGTGATATCCAACTCCATCCCATTCCAATCCTGAGACCCTTCCTATAGCATGAGATGTGATGTCTCAATGCTTCTAATACCAAACCTGAGATCCTTCCTTTAACATTACAAAAACGCGAGGGAAGTACATTTTCTAGCTATTTTTGCTAGTTTTTAGCACGTTTCAATACGTCTAGCGGGTTACAGCTATATGTTGAATAATGGGGTTATAAAGCATTCTGAACACTATCTAGTGGAGCTCATTGGAAGGCTGTAGGAAGAGGAGAGAAGGCAGGGAACACGCATCTAAACCAGAGAGCAGGGAAGCGAGCATTTCAGCAGTATAAATTCAGCCTGTGAACAACACATTTTGACCCTCCTTTGTATGGGAGAAGAGTGGTTCAAAAGACCAGGATTCGACTGAACAAACGCACGAACAGAGTACAAAATGGGAATCCACCAGAATTCGCATTTACCAAAACGCGAGAAAAGTACATTTCGAGCTGTTTCTGCTCGTTTTTAGCACGTTTCAATACGTCTAGCGGGTTACAGCTATATGTTGAATAATGGGGTTATAAAGCATTCTGAACACTATCTTGTGGAGCTCATTGGAAGGCTGTAGGAAGAGGAGAGAAGGCAGGGAACACGCATCTAAACCAGAGAGCTGGGAAGCGAGTACATGCAACGCGGAACGGTGCAGGGAGCCGGGACAGAAAGGATGAACGCCTATGAGGAGGAGCAGCTGGTAGTCAGCCTGCTCTGGAGAGGAGAATGTGATCACCAGGGGAGTGCAGCCTGTGAAGTAGAAGGGACGATGAACACAGGGCGACTGCATTAACAGATGGCAAATACACGTTCCAAAACAGTCAGGAAAGCTGATAATGCCTTGAAGATTTCAGCCGTATACATTCAGCCTGTGAACAGCAGTAGACGTTGACCCCCCCCCCCCTTGTATGGGAGAACAGTGGTTAAAAACATCAGGATTCGACAACAAACGCACGGACAGTACATACATGGGAACCCATCAGAATTAGCATTTACAAAAACGCGAGGAAAGTACATTTTCTAGCTGTTTTTGCTAGTTTACAGCACGTTTCAATACGTCTAGCGGATTACGGCTATATGTTGAATAATGGGTGTTATAGAGCATTCTGAGCACTGTGTATCTTTTGGAGCTCATTTTTTGATTTGAAGGCAGTGGGAAGAGGAGAGAAGGCAGGGAACACGCGTCTAAACCAGAGAGCTGGGAAGCGAGTACTTGCAACGCGAAAAGGGCAGAAAGGAAGAAGGCCTCTGAGAAGGAAAAGCGTCTAAACCAGAGAGCAGGAAAGCGAGTGTTTGCAACTCGAAACTGTGCAGGGAGCAGGGACAGAAAGGGAGAACTCCTCTGAGGAGGAATAGCTGGCAGTTAGCCTTCTTTGGAGATGAGAACTTGATCACCACGGGAGAGGATTGTTGAGAGGGTTACACAGGGGGAGGTCTGAGATCAGAAAATCCAGAGTATTCCCTGCAGTGTGTAGGGCCAGCGACATGAAGAGTTGCAGATCTCGTAAAAGTCCAGGTCAGGAAGCATACAGGTTCATGGTGAATTCTCCAAGTAGGCGGAGTTGAGTGGTAGGAGGCAAGGATGGAGAAGTCCATCCACTGAGAGAGGAAGGGGGTAGGCAAATAGCCACGGTGAGCGAATGGCCAGGGGAAAATGCATACAGACAAGGCATTCGTGACAGGAGTCGGCCTGCAAAGGAAATCAATTTACTACAGGAATCAAGGATAAGCATTGAGATATCACATCTCATGCTATAGGGTCTCAGGATTGGAATGGGAAGGACTTAGATATCACATATCATGCTATAGAGAGGGTCTCAGTTTTGATATTAGAAGCCTTGAGATATCACATCTCATGCTATCGGAAGTGTCTCAGGATTGGAATGGGAAGGAGCTGGATATCACATCTCATGCTAAAGGAAGGGTCTCAGGTTTGGAACGGGAAGGAGTTGGATATCACATCTCATGTTATAGGAAGGGTCTCGGGTTTGGTATAAACATTGAGATATCACATCTCTGCTATCGGAAGTGTCTCAGGATTGGAATGGGAAGGAGTTGGATATCCCATCTCATATTATAGGACGGGTCTCAGGTTTTTTATTAAAATCATTGAGATATCATATTGCATGCTGTAGGAAGGGTCTCAGGATTGGAATGGGAAGGACTTGGATATCACATCTCATGCTATAGGGAGGGTCTCAAGTTTGATAGAAGCATTGAGATATCACATTTCATGATATCGGAAGGGTCTCAAGATTGGAATGGGAAGGAGTTGGATATCACATCTCATGATAAAGGAAGGGTCTAAGGTTTGGAAGGGGAAGGATTTGGATATCACATCTCATGTTATAGGACGGGTCTCAGGTTTGGTATTAGAAGCATTGAGATATCAAGTCTCATGGTATAGGAAGGGTCTCAGGATTAGAATGGGAAGGAGTTTGATATCACATCTCATGCCATAATATGGGTCTCAGGTTTGGTAGAAGCATTGGGATATCACATCTCATGCTATCGGAAGGGTATCGGGATTGGATTTGGAAGGAGTTGGATATCCCATCTCATGCTATAGGAAGGGTCTCAGGTTGGAATGGGAAGGAGTTGGATATCACATCTCATGTTATAGGAAGGGTCTCAGGATTGGAATGGAAAGGACTTGGATATCACATCTCATGCTATAGGAAGGCTCTCAGGTTTGCAAGGGGAAAGAGTTGGATATCACATTTCATGTTAGAGGTAGGATCTCAGGTTTGGTATTAGAAGCATTGAGATATCACATCTCATGCTATCAGAAGGATCTCAGGTTTGGTATAGAAGCATTGAGATATCATATCTTATGCTATCAGAAGGGTCTCAGGATTGGAATGGGATGGAGTTGGATATCACATCTCATGCTATAGGAAGGGTCTCAGGATTGGAATGGGAAGGAGTTGGATATCACATCTCATGTTATAGGAAGGGTCTCAGGTTTGGAATAAACATTGAGATATCACATCTCTACCATCGGAAGTGTCTCAGGATTGGAATGGGAAGGAGTTGGATATCCCATCTCATGTTATAGGACGGGTCTCAGGTTTTTTATTAAAATCATTGAGATATCATATTGCATGCTGTAGGAAGGGTCTAAGGATTGGAATGGGAAGGAGTTGGATATTCCCATCTCATGTTATAGGAAGGGTCTCAGGTTTGGTATTAGAAGCATTGAGATATCACATCTCATGCTATAGGAAGGGTCTCAGGATTGGAATGGGAAGGACTTGGATATCACATCTCATGCTATAGGGAGGGTCTCAAGTTTGATAGAAGCATTGAGATATCACATTTCATGATATCGGAAGGGTCTCAAGATTGGAATGGGAAGGAGTTGGATATCACATCTCATGATAAAGGAAGGGTCTAAGGTTTGGAAGGGGAAGGATTTGGATATCACATCTCATGTTATAGGACGGGTCTCAGGTTTGGTATTAGAAGCATTGAGATATCAAGTCTCATGGTATAGGAAGGGTCTCAGGATTAGAATGGGAAGGAGTTTGATATCACATCTCATGCCATAATATGGGTCTCAGGTTTGGTAGAAGCATTGGGATATCACATCTCATGCTATCGGAAGGGTATCGGGATTGGATTTGGAAGGAGTTGGATATCCCATCTCATGCTATAGGAAGGGTCTCAGGTTGGAATGGGAAGGAGTTGGATATCACATCTCATGTTATAGGAAGGGTCTCAGGATTGGAATGGGAAGGACTTGGATATCACATCTCATGCTATAGGAAGGCTCTCAGGTTTGCAAGGGGAAAGAGTTGGATATCACATTTCATGTTAGAGGTAGGATCTCAGGTTTGGTATTAGAAGCATTGAGATATCACATCTCATGCTATCAGAAGGATCTCAGGTTTGGTATAGAAGCATTGAGATATCATATCTTATGCTATCAGAAGGGTCTCAGGATTGGAATGGGAAGGAGTTGGATATCACATCTCATGCTAAAGGGAGGGTCTCAGGTTTGGAAGGGGATGGATTTGGATATCACATCTCATGTTATAGGATGGATCTCAGGTTTGGTATTAGAAGTATTGAGATATCACATCTCATGTTATCGGAAGGATCTCAGGTTTGGTATTAGAAGTATTGAGATATCACATCTCATGCTATAGGAAGGGTCTCAGGATTGGAATGGGAAGGAGTTGGATATCACATCTCATGCTAAAGGAAGGGTCTCAGGTTTGGTAGAAGCATTGAGATATCACATCTCATGCTATAGGAAGGGTCTCAGGATTGGAATGGGAAGGACTTAGATATCACATATGCTATAGGGAGGGTCTCAGTTTTGATATTAGAAGCATTGAGATATCACATCTTATGCTATCAGAAGTGTCTCAGGATTGGAATGGGAAGGAGCTGGATATCACATCTCATGCTAAAGGAAGGGTCTCAGGTTTGGAACGGGAAGGAGTTGGATATCACATCTCATGTTATAGGAAGGGTCTCAGGTTTGGTATAAACATTGAGATATCACATCTCTGCTATCGGACGTGTCTCAGGATTGGAATGGGAAGGAGTTGGATATCCCATCTCATGTTATAGGACGGGTCTCAGGTTTTTTATTAGAATCATTGAGATATCATATTGCATGCTGTAGGAAGGGTCTAAGGATTGGAATGGGAATGACTTGGATATCACATCTCATGCTATAGATAGGCTCTCAGGTTTGGAAAGTGAAGGAGTTGGATATCACATTTCATGGTAGAGGAAGGATCTCAGGTTTGGTATTAGAGGCATTGAGATATCACATCTCATGCTATAGGAAGGGTCTCAGGATTGGAATGGGAAGGAGTTGGATATCACATCTCATGCTATAGGAAGGGTCTCAGGTTTGGTATAAGCGTTGAGATATCACATCTCATGCTATAGGAAGGGTCTCAGGATTGGAATGGAAGGAGTTGGATATCACATCTCATGTTA